>NC_134463.1:857500-2067500 GCF_047948215.1 Lycorma delicatula
GAATGCGAGAAAGTGTGATCGAGAGACATTACCGATAGAGGGACGTTGACAATTGACAATTTACTGTACATATCCATTATCTCACACACACACACACACACACACATACACACACACATCCGAAAGCAGAGAGAGAGAGAGAGTGAATGGGAGAAAGTGTGATAGAGAGACATTACCGATAGAGGGACGTTGAAAATTGACAATTTACTGTACATATCCATTATCTCACACACACACACACACACACACACACACACACACACACACACACACTCATCCGAAAGCAGAGAGAGAGAGAGAGAATGCGAGAAAGTGTGATAGACTTAACCGATAGAGGGACGTTGACAATTGACAATTTACTGTACATATACATTATCTCACACACACACACACACACACACACACACACACACACATCCGAAAGCAGAGAGAGAGAGAGAGAATGCGAGAAAGTGTGATAGAGAGACATTACCGATAGAGAGACATTGACAATTGACAATTTACTGTACATATACATTATTTCACACCCACGTGCACACACACACACACACACACATTCGCAAGCAGAGAGAGAGAGAGAGAGAATGCGAGAAAGTGTGATAGATAGACATTACGAGTGACATTTTGAAGACGTAATTTGTTTTTATTAAATAGTATTTTAATACATGTAAAAGTAAAAAAATCGTTTTGAAATTGGTTCCTTCTTTTTTTTTAAATTCAAATATATATTTTAAAGCGATTATATATTAAAGATTACTAAGTTACGGCAGGAGGGATTCATTAGAACAATTAAACAACTGTAATACAATTGACCAATCAGAGACACAGAAAAGTAATTAACTTGTTTTCAATTCTTATAACAAAGTTGTTTATCTTTTTAACGACGGATTAAGAGATGTCACGAGGTAGTCGCTCGAGTCTGTAACGAAACTCTCCGATATGATTGACCAATCAGAAACGCAGAACTGTAATTAACTTGTTTTGAATCTATCTTGTGACGTCGTACGAAGTAAGACATCTCTCAGTTCGCCGTTGACCGTTGCTGAGTGCATATCGTTTATGTGGTAACTATGAACAATCTTCTAGAAAGGTAAACCACATAATTTAGGACATTATTTTAAAGTGAGGGACATTTATTTTATTGCATACAACATAGTTTTATTTTTTTTAATGTATCGGTTTTTAATTAAACATTTTTTTTCTTTATTACAGTTTAATGAAAATTAACATGTAACGTAGAAAGCACGTTGCCACAGTTTATATCTACTTTGCATGAAATTTTGTTTTTTAATGATTTTTTTTAGTTTACAATCTATTCTAGATAAATAATAATCTTCCATTTTACAAAATTTGGTTTATTCAAAAAAAAAAAAGGGGTGATGTAATCTTTTTTGAAATGGATACATCAACGTCGCAAAATTTTTATAAAATTAATTACCGATGAATTTTATGTAGGAACTAAAATGAATTTTATTCAAGAAAATGCTATAAAATGTATTAATATTTTCAATAATTTTATAGGAATTGCCTAATTTTTATATTACATCTGGATAGATTACTTGTATAAATAGTTAAGTGTAATCTATATGTACTGAATAGACAAGTTTTTTCTTGCGCTTGGCTACCTTTAATGTCTACTGAAAATAAGTACAAATACCTTAGTACAATGAATATCTTGTAGGAACTATCAAATTTTATAGTTTCATGTATCAAATACTTTAATTATTATTGCTGAAACAGGAAATATTTTTTAGAAACTGTATTAAAAGAACAGTTTGTATTTTGAATTAGGAAAATAACAATGTGCAGTTTTATATCATATTTAAAATACACTTATTCCTGTTTAGTTTTTCAGATCATAATAATTGTGTTGTCTCCCCGCTAGAACAATCAGAATCTTCTTTCATACAAAATCATTGAACTAAATCTTTTTGGAGATCCACACATTTTCACATCTACGATGTTCAATTTCTTTTTTCTGTAATTCTCTAGAAAATTCTAGAAATAAAAGCCCCAATTATCACTTGTACAAATATTTTCCATTATTACATAGGTATTCTTCATTTATTTCTCAAGAGTTTATAATAATAAGAAATTATCTTTTATCTTAATTAAAGATAATTTAAAATTTATTTTTGTTTCCCATATTTCTAAATTTTTCCTGGACGTCAGTTGTAGTTAACTGCATTCATTTCTGGGTCTCTCGATTGTAACCTGAAAAAGAAATCTTTTGTAAAGCTGTTTTATTGTGTAATCAACCAAACCTGTTTTAGCTAAATTTATTTTAATTTTTTTCAGCTCACTAATAAATAAAAACAGAATATTCAAATCCAAATAATACTTGTTCTAATCCATTTTCATTTGATCCATTACCATTTGTAGTGAATTGCCAACCGGCACTCAAATTTCTGAATACTGTAATACAATCAAAAAAGTTTAATCTTATTTTTTAATTATTTTCAAGCAGGTGCAAATTTTTTATTTATTCTGATTATACAGATGACTAGGTAGAAAGAAAAAAATAAGGGCATAATTTTTTAATTACTCATTTTTCTTCTAAGTGAATTTTATTCTACGCTTTAATATATTTTTTATGTAATTCTTAACTTTTTTAGGTTAGATACTTTAGCGGTTAAGGTACTGATGTCATATATCTCTTTTGTCACCACATTCATATAAAAAAGTTAGCGAATTATTCAAAATAATTTCTTCATTGAAATCATTTACAATTTTTTACTCTGCTTTTTCTTTCAGTTACAATTATTTTACTGAATTTATGTATAGCCATTTGTAAAACTTCATACAGGAAGAAAAATACAATCCCAGTTTATATTCCTACGTTTAAGAAAATAGTCAAATGATCATATACTGTAAAGGTTCCATTTATTTTCATAATAACAAGTAGTACACTGTAATTTTGTTCTTTATGTGAATTCTCTATTTTGTAATGTAATGCAAATAATACAATTTTTCAAAAATATTAGTTTCCTAACCTTTTAATTAAATATTTAAATTTAACCTCTTTGGAGAGAGATAAATGTTTTTACTATGTATATTTCGTATACAAATTATGTTTACACGGTTTTGTTGGCTCAAACAGTAATTTTAATAATATACATAAAATAATTAGGTAGCTTGTAATTGCATGTACTTGTTATGTAGCTAGTAATTTCATGTAGCTTGTAATTGCATGTTCTTTTTATGTAGCTTAGAAATATAACTGTTTTATCATAAAAAATAGTTTTACTAACATTGACTAACATTAATTACACTAATTAATTTAAGTTTACTTGATGGGTATTTTATGTATATCATTCATTCTGCTGTATTTGAGTTGAATATCTAAATTTAAATGTAATATAAATCGATTATCAATTATTAAATTATAACTGGGTCTTCAAAGAGGTTAAATTATAATTGATTTTAATGAAGAAGTTATATAAAACCACTTAACAGGCTTTTTATACAATTTTTCCAGTATTCTTTAAATTAATTATTTTTACAGCAATTTTTTTTAAATAAGGAGAAATTTGTGATTTGCTAATTCATAGTATTGGCTTTGTTCAATCGTATTTGATCTGTTTATGTAAAACATCCTTGCATCTTATTTTCTTTCTGGATTCACTTTTATTTTATAATTATCCTAAGTAATTTCTTAAATAAATAACCATATTTAACAAAAAAATTAATTCTAAAATGACACTTTGATTATCTACATATAAACAAATTTAAGAATACAAATCAGATTTTTTGGCATTCGTTTAAAAAAACTTTTCACCCTAACCATCTAATGTTAAATAAAACTATTTTTGACACCATCAAACAGTATTTGAAAGTATACTGGACTTCTACAGAGAACCATCAAGGAACTATTACAGTATATCCATCAGGAATCATTTTAGTTCTATTTAAAAGGCCTATCACTATTACCGTTGACATTTTTACAACCTAAAAATACACTATATTAAACCTTTTATATGAGCAAATTATATATATAAACCCCCTGGTCTTCTAGAATATATGCCATATCTTGCCTGGTGGTTATCTACTGAAATTATTAGTTTATTTCTATAAATGTATATTTTTTATAAACAATTTTCCAAAACCATGTAAAACTGAAATCGAGCACATTCTCTATCTTATACGGGATTAGAATTTGTAATTTAATTGGTACCTGTCACCTGTTATTAATCATTCTGCACCTCCCACTGTTCACATATAGAATTTCTTTGTAATTATATTTCATATTGTTGATGAAAAAAGACCTCCTTATTGATTACTGAATAATAAAATTTAATTTACATTTAGTATTTGCATTATTACCCCCTTTTCACTTGCATTGTCATTAATCGTAACTTGATCCATTTGCTATTCATTAGCAACTTTACTTTTTTTTCAATAATATAAATTATAGACTTTTAATTCCAACCAAGATTGGCAATATTATGCTGTGAAAATGCATTCTTAGAGAATCTTAAATGGGATAATCAAGAGGTCTGGATAGTAATGCATACACCTGCACAGGTACAAAAGGGAAAAAAAGAAATATGAAAAATACAAGTAAATTCATTATGATTAAAGACTCTCTGAGTAATTGATTTCTTCGTTAATCTTCTATTTTTAATATTGAAAATAATAGAAAAATCCCTTAAGTTATATTTCTTCAAATCGATAACATTTTTCTGTTGAAATTATGAAACAAAAATCTTCTAGTTAATATTTACCTAGTTCAGTCTTCTAATTCGGTTTCATTTTTAGAAATACAGTTTCAAATTATTTATAACTGTAACAACACACAGATTAGATTGTATATACAGACAGAAAATTTGATATGTCATATAGTTAAGGGTGTATTGTTTTAAATTTTTTATCAACTTAGCAAGTCTGATATGCTCTGAAACAGTTCAGGGTGTATTGTTATAAATTTTTGATCAACTTAGCAAGTCTGATATGCTCTGAAATACTTCAGGGTGTATTGTTATAAATTTTTGATCAACTTAGCAAGTCTGATATGCTCTGAAATACTTCAGGGTGTATTGTTATAAATTTTTGTTCAACTTAGCAAGTCTGATATGCTCTGAAACAGTTCAGGGTGTATTGTTATAAATTTTTGATCAACTTAGCAAGTCTGATATGCTCTGAAACACTTCAGGGTGTATTGTTATAAATTGTTTATCAACTTAGCAAGTCTGATATGCTCTGAAACAGTTCAGGGTGTATTGTTATAAATTTTTTATCAACTTAGCAAGTCTGATATGCTCTGAAACAGTTCACGGTGTATTGTTATAAATTTTTGTTCAACTTAGCAAGTCTGATATGCTCTGAAACAGTTCAGGGTGTATTGTTATAAATTTTTGATCAACTTAGCAAGTCTGATATGCTCTGAAACACTTCAGGGTGTATTGTTATAAATTGTTTATCAACTTAGCAAGTCTGATATGCTCTGAAACAGTTCAGGGTGTATTGTTATAAATTTTTTATCAACTTGGCAAGTCTGATATGCTCTGAAACACTTCAGGGTGTATTGTTATAAATTTTTGATCAACTTAGCAAGTCTGATATGCTCTGAAACAGTTCAGGGTGTATTGTTATAAATTTTTGATCAACTTAGCAAGTCTGATATGCTCTGAAACACTTCAGGGTGTATTGTTATAAATTTTTGATCAACTTAGCAAGTCTGATATGCTCTGAAACAGTTCAGGGTGTATTGTTATAAATTTTTGATCAACTTAGCAAGTCTGATATGCTCTGAAACACTTCAGGGTGTATTGTTATAAATTGTTTATCAACTTAGCAAATCTGATATGCTCTGAAACAGTTCAGGGTGTATTGTTTTAAATTTTTGATCAACTTAGCAAGTCTGATATGCTCTGAAACACTTCAGGGTGTATTGTTATAAATTGTTTATCAACTTAGCAAGTCTGATATGCTCTGAAACAGTTCACGGTGTATTGTTATAAATTTTTGATCAACTTAGCAAGTCTGATATGCTCTGAAACAGTTCAGGGTGTATTGTTTTAAATTTTTGATCAACTTAGCAAGTCTGATATGCTCTGAAACACTTCAGGGTGTATTGTTATAAATTTTTGATCAACTTAGCAAGCCTGATATGCTCTGAAACAGTTCAGGGTGTATAGTTTTAAATTTTTGATCAACTTAGCAAGTCTGATATGCTCTGAAACACTTCAGGGTGTATTGTTATAAATTTTTTATCAACTTAGCAAGTCAGATATGCTCTGAAACAGTTCAGGGTGTATTATTTTAGATTGTTGCTTCACACGAAGCAAATCTTATATGCTGTGACAGTTCAGGGTATATTATTTCAACGTTTTCCTTAACGGGTAGGAGATTCAATGTGCTCTTGCACAGTTCCGGGTGTATTATTCTCATCTTAGCTTATCAGTTACCTAATATGATACACAATTACTTTTAATTATAATTCTTGATTACATATTGACATTGTAAGTATCTATGTTGTATGCAATGAATAGTTTTCGCAAGTGCCGGGTACATAAACATTCGTGCCGCGTCAACCGCGTCGCGACCGTACTTCATCATCCCGATATCGTTCATCGGGTTCGGTTGGGGGTTGCTGTGTATATAAATGTGTCTATATATTGGGGGGGTGATATATAAATATGTTAATGTTAGAAATAGTTATTCATATAATTCATAATATTTAGTTATTCTATGTTTATTATGTTTCTTTGTGTTTTCAGCTCATCACTTCACTACCAGTGGCTGAAGTCCTCCTAACTCAATTTAAATTCATAAAAAATTCAGTTTAATAATTTAAATTTTTATTTTAATTTTAAATTTAATCGCATAAAAATTCCTTTTTTTAGTTTAAATTGCTTTATAAAATTTTATTTGAAATATTAATGAGTGGGTTTTTAAAATTACCTTTTTTGTAAATTATTTAAATTTTGTTCATTTCATTGACAAAATTAATCATTTAAATAAGTTCAAGAAATTAAAAAAATAAGTAAATATATAGAGGCAATTTCTTAATTAAATGCAGCTTTTAAATCTGGTTCATGTAGGATATAATGTTAATTTTTAATTTTTTTTTTATTTGATATATATTATATTACATAAGCTTTTTCTTAAATTTTTTTGGTAGGTGTTAATCAAATTGAAGGTTAGAGCATATTTATATCTAATTACAGTTTTAAGAATTTTTTATTTTTTATTTTATTTGAAATATTTTAAATTTTGAATACCCTTTGCATTCCCCAATCTGCATTCAGCCAACCAGCTTCAGAGAAGATGCATGCTTGCATGTTAGTTTAATTTTTTCAAACCAGAGTCAGCTGATTTTAGAGGTGCCATAATAAATTATTTCACTTTATTTGCTTTTTTTTTATTAAAACAATTAACTTAGTTGCAAAATTTACCAATTTTTTGTGGTAAAAACCTAAGTAGAATGATTATTTGAAAAAAATCCATCTACCATAACAGTAATCCAAATTACTTCAAAATTTAATAATTTTTTTATGTAATATATTTGCCTTGCATATTAAAAAGGCGTGTACTGATTCTGGTTTTTAGTGTGTAATTATTTTATTTTCACATATTTTGAAATTGTGGGGTAAATAAAGTGATTGGTGAAAATAAAGTGTGAAATTAAAGTGCGATCAATATCAAAGTGAGAAATTAACGTTATCTTCCTCACTACAAAAATTTACAAACTATAAATAAAAATGAGACTAGAAATAATACAGATTACCAGATTACATTCCACATCTCATCAACTCTTCACTTCATGCATCCTATTTCTTCAGACTACCAGATCGACCGATTCTTTCAGCTGCTCGATGGATTTGATCTTTGGATTAGCCTTGGCGATAAATGTATAGCTGTGTTACCAAATGGTAAAATATTAAGGTACTACTAATTCTTTACTACACCATATAATTTCATGATAATACTAGTATTTATTAAGACTCCATCCGTTTATGTAATGTTTAGCTTCAGTTAGAGCAACCAAGTATTGGAGATACTCACTCTGTGAATTCAACCGGCCATTATCACTTGCCTTGTACCAGGGGCCAAGGTCAGGGCATTAGCCCACTGTGGCTAGTCTAGTGGTAACTCATCATTGCAAGTCAAATGATTTCAAAGTCGAGAGTTCTAAGGTTCAAATCCTAGTAAAGACTTTTAAATGGATTTGAATATTAGATTGTGGATATTAGTGTTCTTTCACGGTAGGGTTTCAATTAACCACACATTTCAGGAATAGTCGATGTGAGACTGAACAAAACTACACTTAATTTGCATTCATACATATCATCTTCTTAAGTAATACCTTATGGTGGTTCCCGAGGCTAAACAGAAAAAGAGCGGGTCAGTCCATTAGTTTAGACTCCAGTTTATATCACTGATAGGTAACTTTCTCTTTTGATACTGCAGGTACTTTTATTTCTAAATTTTTAAAAAATTTTAGGTAGATCTGTCATTAAATGTCATGCGAAACACAGAAATTTTGTGTGGCAAATTACAACATAATGCAATAAAGGAAAAAACAGTATAATAAAGAAAAGAAACTTAATAGTGTTACATATCAAGAAATGCCAGTATCTGGTCAATGCCTAATTTGTCTCTGATAAATATTTTATTTGAAATATAAACCACCAAAACACAGTAATTAGATAAGTTACACTTGCCATATTAATTTCCACCGACTGTTTTTTTGCAGTACCCTGCATCTCCAATATGTATTAAATTCTATTTTTATTACATTAAAACTTATTTGTTTTAATGATATCTATTTTTTATGATAAATTATAATGTTATCTTTTGTGAAATTTTAAATGATATTACGAACATAATTAGGGTATACAACATACCCTATTGTACAGGTACAATGTATACCAAAATGAAACGACTAGCACTAAATAGGGAATCTTAAAGAGCTGCATCAAAAACCAGTCAAATGACCTAAGACAAAAAAATGAACATAAATGTACTGTGAAAATTTATAATTTATAATTATTTAATTAAATAAAATATTTATAATTTACACAAAAATAATACAAATAAATTAAAAAGAATAAGATAGAATATAATAGCAAGTGAAGATGTAAGATACTGCACAAACCGGTTATTGGAACATAAATATAAATAATCTAATTACTGTGTTTAGGTGATTTAAATTTCATATAATGTTAAATTATATATATATATATATATATATATATATATGTATATACAAATTTTTATGAATTTTGTTACAGCAATTAAACTTAATAACTTATTATGTACATTTCTTGGCTTACAATATTTCAAGAATATTTTGAGTATTTATCAGTTAACAACTGTACATCATTTGATTTTTTTTCATCATTGTTAATAAAATTGAAATGCAACACGTACTTATAATTTAACTCAATTATTCTTTTTGTAGAAGACAATTATTCTTTTATAATGTAAAGAATAGCCATGAAAAGCAACTGATTTTGTTTGATTTCATGTGTAAAATAAATGAAATAAGAATCAAATTATTGTCATGACAGTCATCTTTTCACTTAGATACCTCCTTAATTATAATAAAAATGAATTTTATATATGTTTACAGATAGAGAATGGGTTTTGATAGATGAAACAAAGCAATATCTTCATTTAACATATTATTTTAATAGAAAATATACTGTGTAAAAATTTAGAAGTGATTTCACAAGTTTTTTTGTTTTTGATAATGGAAATTCTGTTTAGTCCTTTATTGTTTTAATTGCTTTGACAATGAATCTCTTGCCTGACGGGGGCTTGAAAATTTAATGAAACCATGCTTGCACCTCTTTGTCAAAATTTTTTGAATATACTTATAAAGTAGATGGCACATAAATATTTCATGAATTTTAAATACCAGAGCAATCAAAGCAAGTGGAAACCTATATAAAATTGTAAAAAATAATAAGAAAATAAATGATGCATTTCATTCTATAAAAATATTAAATATGATTTTTAAAAAATAATATAAAAATTAGTAAAAGGATCAGGTGGTATACCGATATCCTGTATCGATTTTTGTTACCATTCAACATTATTCTTAGCTGAAAATTTTAGCTCGGCCAAGTAGGTTCATATAACACACATTCCTGGATGCGATATAGATTTGTTACCATCTACATCAGTGAACCTTAATTCAGAATAATGTTTTTGCATTTATTCTTGGTAAAGCGCTCTGATCTTGTACGAGAGGAATCCTTGCTGCCTTAAAAGGGGCTTAGAATTTTTTTGAGCGAGTTGTCTTGTTTAGCAATCTTCCTTTCTCACCTTCTAACTTCAACTTTTTTCCTTTATTTTCTTCTACCTTGATCTATTAAAAGGGTGTTTTTCAATGATTTCTCAATGGATATCTACCCGATGCGGGGTCCGTAAAAAATTCAGTGTTCTTTGTATCTATCTAGTCTGGAAGAAGGTATGGTATAGCTTTTCTTGTGTACCTACCTAGCTAGTGATTCTATTTCTGTAAAAAATGTCTATATAAATACTTGTACCTCAGGTTAAATATTTAAGAAGTAAAAATGGACCACCTAATCATTCCTAATAAATATTTTTGTTAGAAAAAGTTAAGTGCTATCATACATGAAATGAATTAAATAACTAAAACAAAACTATTTAATTTCACAACCGCTAATTGAATTTGTCTTATTTTCTTTTGTTTCAGGTAACTCAACGGTTCATTTAATATTCTAAGGGAGAGCTGCCATGTAAGTGGCCCTCCTTACATTGTGGTACTCCCTTTTATTGTAGGATAATTTTCTACTAAAGGTACTTACTTTTGTTATTATTGTTTAATATTATAAATTTTCATGGTAAAAATAAGTTGTGTAGTTTTTAAGTTGATAGTATAATATTCTTATAAAATCGCGGTAGGTGCCTAGTCCCAGTAGGGTCCCCTGATAGGAACTTTCCTTTAGGGAATTTTTTATGTCTATTTTTGTGCATGTTTCTATTTCAGGTTCAACATAAATTTTACATTAAAATTACTTATATAAGCAGTGTAAATTAAGTTTTATGAAAATAGATATAAATTTTGTATATGCTGTGTATTTTTTTTTCAGGTACAATGTAGATATTATTTTATTATTAGTTAAGTCGCGTCCGCGATCCCAATGCCTAGTCCCAGTAGGGTCCCCTGATAGGAACTTTCCTGTAGGAAATTTTTATGTCTATTTTTGTGTATGTTTCTGTTTCAGGTTCAACGTAAATTTTACATTAAAATTACTTAGATAAGCAGTGTAAATTAAGTTTTATGAAAATAGATATAAATTTTGTATATGCTGTGTATGTTTTTTCAGGTACAATGTAGATATTATTTTATTATTAGTTAAGTCGCGTCCGCGATCCCAATGCCTAGACCCAGTAGGGTCCCCTGATAGGAACTTTCCTGTAGGAAATTTTTATGTCTATTTTTGTGTATGTTTCTGTTTCAGGTTCAACGTAAATTTTACATTAAAATTACTTAGATAAGCAGTGTAAATTAAGTTTTATGAAAATAGATTTAAATTTTGTATATGCTGTGTATTTTTTTTCAGGTACAACGTAGATATTATTTTATTATTAGTTAGTTAAGTCGCGTCCACGATCCCAATCCCTAATAGGGTCCTCCTCCCTAAGGGGGAGGTTTTTAGTCGGTGAGAGCCCGACACTACCGTCTGTTGCGGGCGCAGACGGTGGCTGGTAGAGCTTTTCCTCCTCCTACGCAAAACAAAAAAAAATTAACAGTTCATATTAAGTGCATTACTAATCTTTTTGCCAAGTGATTTTGAGTTGTAGGTGCTGTACTGGGAGTACTTTTAAATTCATGGAAGCTGTGACAAAAAAAATGGTTACTGATTCTCAAATATAATATTGAAAGCGGAAAATGGTTATGGAAGATAAAAGAAAATTTCAGTTAAAGTGACTATCAACCGTAGTTTCAAATCTGGATTGAATAAAAAGTAAGTACTGTAAATGTCTAATAGAATTTTTAAAACGCAGCAAAATATAAAAATCACATCTAGAATTGGGCATGGTATTTTAACAAATATTGGGTGCTGAATTCAAAACTTATAAAATTTTGTGTAATACATTGCATTTTTAAATACATACGATTTATTTACCAATAAATGCATAATCAGTGTCATACCAATATTTCAAAAAAGTTATTATTTTTATGTATTCATTTATAATTTGTTCAAATCAGCTAAGTTTTTGTTATTCAAATACAGATGAATTGAAATATATTCAATAGAGTTTTTAAACGATTAAATCATTGGAACTAAGTTTTTAAAATAAGTTTACAAATGTTTTCTCGCTTATACGATGTTTTATCAGTTTCTCTAAATAAAACCAACAACAGTCATCAATCATTCTAGCGTCCCATTTTCCTTGGTAGTGATGCTGACAGAAACGGTCTCCTTGCTCATCACTGACAGAGCACAAATTTTCAGGAAAAAAGTCTAGGTGAGACTGTAGGAAATGAATCTTTAATGACATCCTACGTACTAAATATTTGTAGTTTTTTAACAGCTTATTAACCATAAACATAGTTTTCATCTTTTCTGTTGCCTAAAAAACACCAACAATGTCTCTGAAGGACTTCCATGCAGCTAATGCATGATAAATAATAGGGCTCGTCATTTCCTGTTGAACCGTTCAGTTACTGAGCATCATATAAAAATAACACGAGGCACCCAGATTTTATCTTGATCCCTGAGTGCGCAATCCAGAAATAAGTTTTTCTTTGAGATTTATGCGTACATCTACCTCTAATGTAACAATAATTGTCTGGATGATTTGAGCATCCATCAACTTTTTAGAGGCCATGTAGCAAATAAAAATGAGAAAAAAATCTCTTCAGTATTATAAAGAATTTATGAAAATATAGCAAAACACTAATAACTGTGTGAACACAACACACAGTATAGACAATTGAAGTTTTGACTGAATATAATTTTAAGCTCTGTAGTAGGCAACAACAGATGTCTGTATGATTTGGCTGTCTCAGCGCACAGCCGAATCACCCAGCTTTTGACCCAGTTCTTAAGAATCCTAATATGAGGGAGTATGAGGACCGTCCACGTTGTACTGCGCCTGTGGGTGTCCGTACACGACGTCTGCTGCAGCATATGAGTGTTAACTCTCCCTCGTTCTTTCCATCATGTCCGTGCTCGAACCCCCCGTGGAGAATACACCATGTAAATTTTACGTTTGATCTTACAACATAATATAAGCGTTCCACGCCACCTATTGTTTTTTTGGCAGATGTTTCAGTTTCTCCTCGCCAAGTTGAACCCAGGCGTGGGGATATATACTGATGGGTCGAAGCATGGCGGTAACGTTGGTTGTGCTTTTGTTATCAATGAACAGTGCTATATGTTTGGCCTACCCGGTGTTACGAGTGTGTTCACCGCAGAACTACTCACTGTGGATAGGGCTCTAAATATCGTTGGCCCTAAATATAGGAGCATTCTTATTTGCAGTGACTCGTACAGTGCTCTCCAGACATTGGAAAACCTTTATTCCAAACATCCTGTCATTGACATTTATGATAAAATCGCTGAGTTAAATAAACGCAACAGGGAGGTAGGTTTTTGCTGGATCCCCAGCCACGTTGGAATTCTAGGTAACGAAAGAACAGATTCTGCTACCAAGGAAGCATGTATTCAGCCTCCTTTCACCACCCGAGTTAGTACCTTTGATTTTATCAATCATATAAAACAATCACTGCGAGTGAGGTGGCAAAGTGACTGGACGGCTACCGTCTATAATAAACTCCAACGGATTAAGTGTTGCCATGGGGCTCCTCTTGCAGAAACTCTCGTCGTGAGGAAGTTGTCCTCTGCCGGTTACGGTTGTGACATACGAGGATCACACACGAATACCTAATGTCAGGAGAAATGTTTTAATTATTTAAAACAAATAATTTTTATTAACTATTTTACATCTACAATGATATTAGAATACAAGAATTAATTACATTTTTAGTAAGTAGAAGCAAAGTATATAATGTGCTAACACCAATCAGCTATGCGTAATCTAATTACATGTTCATTCATTTAATAGGTAATAGGTAAAAGAGTAGTCGATGAAACACATGATATTACTGTTCCCAACTGTGAGGTACATTTCGTGAATAATTTTCTTTGACCTAGCAGAAGTCTTATCTTCAGTTATTGAATTACATAATCTGTCGCAATCACAATGTACTGATGCATATAAAGCACAAAAGAGGTAAGAGGTACAATTTCTTTCTATTTCATTAAGAATAATGATTTTCATACACGACCAGTTCCAGTGGTGAACGGAGTGAAGATGTTGCTTGTAGAGCTGAAAGATTTTCTGCGTTTTAGTGGGCTTGGCCTACTCTGTGTAGAAGATGATGGGCAATTGTTTCAGTCCTCACTTTCCTTACTAAGCCCGGCATGAAATGCTTTTTTCTTGAGAATGCCAATGCTATTTTGTGGGACATGCATCTCGTATCTTGTCGCATTCAATCTTTTGTTTACGGCAAATGACATATATATATATCTGATTATAATTATTTTATTGATTTATTTTTTCAAAGTAAAATTTCTTCCTAAGTAACTAGAATTAAAAAAAAATTATCATAACAGTTCCAGTTCCTCTATCGTTTTTTAAAATAAATATTTAAATATCAATCAGGTTTAAGGTAATTCTTGATTACAAATCAATATTCAGCTGTTCTTCATGATTTTCTGGCACCATGACTATGTCACTCATAATATTAGTATAATCATTAGATTATAATCTACAGATTTTAGTTTAACTGTAAGTTTGCTCACAAAAAATGAATTACAAAACAAATCTCACAGTTGGAAACAGCAATATCATATCTTTCATCAATTGCTCCTTTACCAGCACTAAATAGATTGAAGGAGTGGTTGAACAAGTCATTACATTGTAAATTCCTGATCTGTGAATTCTGTGCTATACAAGTCATGCGAGATACAAGTGATACCATATAAAGTTGATTTCTTTAAATTTACGATGACACTACACAACCAGTCAATGTGATGAACAGAGTGAAAGGACCAATTTCAGGGCTGAATATCAGCTATAGTTTAGTCAGCTTCATGCTGGTATGCAATAATTTTTGTGGGAAAGCCATCAGGAAAACCATTAAAATATCCATTTTCCTCAGAAAGCCTAACTATTGATGTTCAGTTTTTATTAAGATTGGCTCAGCGTTTTTTTGGAAATAGATATGTGTTCATGTCAGGTTATCTGTTGAGTTATGACTGCTTCAGAGACATAAAAATATTAATTATTGTGAACTAGATTCCTTGAGTCGATTGGAATCCCTTATTCGTCAAATAGATTCCATGAATATCGATTACATCTTTGAGGTTTGTCTTGGATAAAATTCTGGATTTATTTCTTAGGCTGAGGCAATAGCTACTTTCTTAATCGCCCCTTAACAGAGTGATATCTGTCTGCTTATGAGACTTATATCGTAGGCAAATTATTATATTAAAAGCACAACAGACTAAACTTAGATGTCTTGATGAATTAATTTACACTTCTTATAATTTAATTCACCAAATTTCTTCATAACAAAAAGCATAAAGTTAAATTTTATAATTTTAATGTGAATTGAATTTTGTGTTAACTAAATATCATTAAACAAAAAAATTATACCAATACAACTTATAGACTTTGTTACTTATTTGTAATTTAATAATAACTAAATTGGTAAGTTTTCTTTTTCAGCAATGTCAGATGGAGGACTTTTATCCCAGAATTTAGCATAAATAGAATTGTCATTTTCATCAAATTAGGTTGGAGAGGAAACAGTAATCTGTGAGTTTTCAATTTATTTATTACAATATATAAAACGTGCAATGCAATAAGTAAAAACCATTAAAAATTTTATGTAGCAAGCGGTAACATCAATGTACATTTAAGAATGTCCAGCAGCTCTTACAAAGGGGAAGACATGTGTAAGGAAAGACTAGAAGGGCTCTAGCAAAAAGAAAAAAAAAGTTCCATAGGTTTTTTTAAGTTGAGAGAAAACATTAAAAAAATTAGGAAAACTTGGGATTAACTCATCGATTCTTGATTCGATATTATAATATTTAAAGGCTTAACTCTATGTAAAGGCTTATGAATGTAATTAAATTCCATTGTATGAATAACAATTTGTCTTTATAATCAATACAATATTAGTAATGAAGCGATTAATTTGGATAACATCTAAAGTTCCAGGTTGTCTTTCAAATTACTTCATAAAAGAAATGAAGCATATTAAGGAAAGTTTTTTATGTTTTTTGGGGTAAGAGTGACATCTCCACTTTCACTGTTGGGAAATGATATTTATAACCACTGATATTCTTTTGCAGAATTTACAAAATCTGCTATATTATAATTTTCAAACCATACAAAGATCACTTATATTTTATTTTTTTTGAATAAGTGTTAAGAGAATAAAGCTCACAGAGACGAAACCCCTTTAAATCATTAATTCACTTTCAGGTGTGATTTTTAATTGCAACTTACCTGTAAATTATAGTAGTAAATAATTTACTTTGTTATCCACTAAAACTTTGTGTACCTGCACTTACTCTGCCTTAACTTAAAATTATATCTTAATAAATGATGTCATTTTGTGATAATAAAATTCATAATAGTTAAACTAAAAAATATAATTTAATAGTACATATGAGATGAAGAGATAATCATTGAAAATTAATGTAATCATGGCAGTTTATTTATTGACTAGTAAAGAAAAATTGTATTTTAAATCAAACTTTTGTCATTTTGCAATGTTGTTCAGGAGAAGTACAGTTGGTGGAAAAGTTTCTGTTATCAAACCATAATTTCTAAAAAAAAATGAACTCATGAAAGTATATACTTATATTGCAATGTTTATTCTTATAGATATTATTGTGCAGTGCACTGACGAGACAGCTTAATAGCAAGTGCACTATAATATTGATAAGGTAATCCAATTTTTATATTTCCATTAGCAAACACGTCTACCAAGCCGTAGCCATTAACCAGTTTTTGGAAAATATTTTAAATTCTTTAAGATAAAAAAATTTCATTTTCAATTTTATGAAATATTTGTAAAACATTTATTTATACCGATAAAACAACTTAGTAGCTGTGGTATCGGTATCTGAAAAGAAACTTTTCAAGTCGTACATTACAAATTCTGAACAAGTAGTAGAAATTTTATCATTTGACAAGAACACACCTGTAAATTTAGGTCCTCGCTTCAAGATGTACAATGAGAAGGGCCTCAGGGAAACGTTTTTGCTTTCTTATGTTTATTAATGATCTACCTTAAAATCTTTAGCCGTTCATTCCAACTCTTTTCACAGATGACACAACTGTATCTATTTCTAAGGATAATAAATAAAAATGGATTGAAACTTAACAGTTGCAGTTTAAAAACATTTTCACTGGATGGATTGTAACAATGTAACTTAAAATATGGATAAAACATTGTGCTTCTCGGGTAGACATAATATTGCAGATTGTGTGACCAAAAATCCCATTAATGATATTGATAGTATCTTTGTTGTCCACAAAAGATAACCTCTGGGTTTTTTATTTAATAAATTCTTGTGGGATGATAAAACTGATATTTTGTTTACCAAAATGGAGTAGTTTTACTCTGAAGCATCTTTATAAAAACATTGAGCTAGTAATCATTATCGATTACTTTCATGCCTAAATATTTTCTCATATAATGTGTAAACTCCAATTTGTGGGCTTTTTAAAAACATAATCTTTTAGGACAAAAGAAGTGCTTTCAGATCAATACAGAGGCATACTTTATGAAAAGGGACACTGTACAATCAGTTAACCATTGGCTTATTTTACAATTAAAAGATTTAGTTTTAAAGATAATATATTGTTCTGTTGATGAATTAAAAAAAAGACTAACATATGATTTACCTGCAAGCACTTCAACATGTACAGATATAAGTGTATATGTTCGAAATGATTTTCAGGAACGATTTCTTAACTGTTAATTATTTTATACTAATATTTTATTATTAATGTATTTACATAAATATCATTTCATGTCTCTGAAAATATTATAATTTTTTTCAAATTTTGTAATTTGTTTCGATCAGAATAAAGTCGCAAGTTAGGTTAAATAATTCGTTATAATATTTTAAAAAAATCAACCTTACCAACAATTTATATTTTATCCCTAGGGCTTTAGGCCATTTGACAATCCTCAAGAGTAATTTTTTTGTACTTTTAAAAAATTAAAAACTTAAATAAAATTTATTAACTATTAATAACCTAACAACAGTCTTCCTTGTTGGAAGGAAATAAGTTAGGCATCGTGATAATTATTAATTTAAATAGAAAATCATCTTCAAATCTGATATGTTGCTTTATTAATTTATTATTATTACAATATGTATAAACATTTTGGATATTGCTTGTTTTATAATAATCTGTGGAAAAATCTAATATTTTAATAAAATTATTTGTAATTATTTTTATAATAATTATCTGTAATTATGTTCATTCTATAAAATGTGATTAGCATGATTGGATTTATCGAAACAATTTTTCTTTATACTATTATTGTTCTTTAGCTCTAAAAGAAAAAGAACGGTTGCTCCTACACATATATTCTGGCCGGCAGTTTTCACGTTTTAAACTATAGCCAACTTGTCTAAGATATTTATTTATTTGGGGTTTATTATTTTAGTAGAATCGCTATTGTTTATAAAATTTAAATTTTTTGAAATATTTAACTTAAAAAGTAATAGAACTTTAAATACATCATTTTTATTTTTTTTGAAATTGATATTACACCCCCTGGGTTGGTCTAGCGGCGAACGCGCGTCTTCACAAATCAGCTGATTTCGAAGCCGCGAGTTTTCCAACATTCAAATCCTAGTAAAGGCAGTTACTTTAACACAGATTTGAATATTAGAAAAAAGGTATAAAAAATACCTTAACCTTTACCAGATAACGGTACCCTTATCGATACTGTTATCGGTAACGATACCGGTATCTGAATCGGTATCGGTACCGTGGATAACGATGTTCTTTGGTGGTTGGGTTTCAATTACCCACACATCTCAGAAATGGTCGACCTAAAACTGTACTAGACTACACTTCATTTACACTCATACATATCATCCTCTGAAGTAATCCCTGACTCTGATTCCTGTTAGCAAAACTGTATAAAAAGAAATTGAAATCAAGTTATATACAGAGTGTATAACAAAGTTCAACCAGGATTTTTGTAACATATTCCACATGTGAAATTAATGGAAAAAGTTCAAATAAACATACACCCTTAAATGCTTCGTTTGTGAGTAACGGCTAATGACAGATTTCACTCAAGATTTCAGCAACCTCGGTGAAAGAGGTCATTCTGAAATTTTTTGGGCATTAATTAGGGAGCAGAATTAGTGATTGCTATGGATTTTTACCTTAAAAATTGAATACAATACCTACCAAAACTGTATCTACAGTAGTTTTTAAGTAATCTGTGATGAAAATCAATGAATTACAGTAAAAAAACCGTTTTTATGTTTGATGTACAATAACTTTGTTAAATGGGTAATAAACACCTAAAACCTTTAAATAAAACTTGTAGAGAATTTAATTCTGAACAAAATTGTGCAAGATAAATCGAACAAAACAAAAAAATTTAAACAGTACAGTAGATTTTACCTACTAGTTTATTAAAATATTAAATAAAACCCAGCAGCTTCAAAACATTTCTTGGCTTGCTTCTGTACTGCTCTTGTAGCTCTTTATAGTTCTTCAGGGCTATCCTTAAGTATGTCAGCAGCATCCATAATGCGAACAATTAATTCCTCACGAGAATGTATTTTTGTTTTTTGTACAATATTTTTCACCCATCCCCAGACGCAAAAAGATCTAAAAGGTTTTAGATCAGGTGATCTTGGTGGCCAGGAATATGAACCTCCATGACCGCTCCATTTCTTAGGGAAATGATGGATACATTATGCATTAGGTTTATTTATTTTTGTAATGCAGGTATTTAAATGCCTATTTATATATTTTTGCAGATTTCATCAAATGTGGGATCATCATGATTTATCTGTTAAGTTGTTCCCTATCACAGTTGTAAACTTCATCAAATTATGATTATTTTTGTTACCTTCATCAGTCTGTAAATATCAAAGATCTTAATGATTAACTAAAACGCTGTTTACAAGCGTTTACAATATAAAAACCATTTACAAAATAACTAACTTAAGAAGATGCATTAATTTAAGAATACTGTGTAAATTCGAGTGAGTCATAATACAGTAATATTATTAATATTTGAAAATATTGATTCTTTCGAATACTGTTTTTGATATATTGAAAATTACTTGACCTAACATAATTGTATACAACAACATTAGGAAATTATTTAAACATAAAATTATTGGTAAATAATTGTTAAAATTAATACAGAAAGTCAGTGTTCCTAGTAAAAAGAAAAAATATCTTAATTTATGTTTTGTTTCATTATTAAATGTATTATAATGTTATAAATCCTTATTTGGAAATATTGTGGAGAAATCTTTCATTAAGATTATAATACTTAGTTTTATATTATATAAAATTAATCTTTCTTTCTCCATTGAAAGTAATATTGTTTATTATTGCAGGAACAATACTTTTTTTTATTTATTTGGTTAATTTCTTTCTGATTTTGTTGTGTGTTAAATTTATATTAAGAAATACTTTATTACTGAAAAACTATTATTAACTTATTTACTTTTATTAATTTTTATACTATTTATTTATGTAATTACATTAATTGTTATTTCTTTTACAAAAGAAACTAAAAATATTTAAAGTGTTAATTACAAATATTATGAAGAAAAACTTTCATGTTGCCCAACAAATAATATGTTAAGGTAATGAAACTTAATTTCTTGTATAACAAAACAAGGGTTTGTTCTTATTTATATTTATAATCATGAATGTGTAAACTCCTTCTTGACAAGAATATGTTAAAAAAAAGACAGTTTTCTTTAACTGATGTCATTTCAGAATGCAATATAATTGGAAGAACTTATAATTATTTCTGATTGTAACGTTTATTTTTTTGTAAAGGTGAATGTTTTAAAATATTTTTGATGTTCTGACCAAGGTTTTACCATGGTTTCCCTTGGTTGTAAGGCAAATGCCAGAACAGTTCATTTTGCTTCCATGGTTTATGCTTTAATTTTTTTGTGTTCATATTATAATTTAATCAGAATATCAAACAATATTTGTTAAATTACAACACAAATTTGTTTGAAAATATTTAATAATAATAATAATGAACATGTTATAAAAACGTACAGGTAATTATTTAAGTCTATTTATTTATCTTCACCTTGTACAGCTTTATTTATTTTTATTTATCATCTTTCTATTTGAGTAGGTACTCAAATAAAATATAATATAGTGCAAATATTTAAAACTTATCTTCATTGCAAACTACAGCTAAAAGTAAATGGAGGGGGGAGGCAGAGCTTTACTCATTTCAACACTGTTGTGAGAACACCAAGCAAACAAATTTGTTTGACATTGCCATTGCACTTACAGTACAGTACAACCACATGAAAGATTAATGACCGAATTGTTTTAATAAAAATTTTTTTGTCTTCAATCGTTTGATTGGTTTGATTATCTATCTAATAAGATTATTTATCTAGTGCCAGTCGTTTCACTTCGATATACCCCCTACATCCTGCATCCCTAATAATTTGTTTTACATATTCCAAATGTTACCTGCCTGCTCAATGTTTCCCTTCTACCTGTCCCTCCAATATTAAAGCGACTGTTCTATATGATAATGCGCAATATGATAAGCGTGTTCCGATAGAGATACATTGACAATTGACAATTTACTGTACATATACATCATCTCACACACGCGCGCACACACACACACACACACACACATCCGCAAGCAGAGAGAGAGAGAATGCGAGAAAGTGTGATAGAGAGACATTGCCGATAGAAAGACATTGACAATTGACAATTTACTGTACATATACATTATCTCTCACACACGCACGCACACACACACGCACACACACACACATCCGCAAGCAGAGAGAGAGAGAGAGAGAGAGAGAATGCGAGAAAGTGTGATAGAGAGACATTGCCGATAGAGAGACATTGACAATTGACAATTTACTGTACATATACATTATCTCACACGCACGCACGCACACGCACACACACACACACACACACACACACACACACACACACACACACACACACACACACACACACATCCGCAAGCAGAGAGAGAGAGAGAGAGAGAATGCGAGAAATTGTGATAGAGAGACATTACCGTTAGAGAGACATTGACAATTGACAATATACTGTACATATACATTATCTCACACACACGCACACACACACACACACACACACACACACACATCCGCAAGCAGAGAGAGAGAGAGTGAATGCGAGAAAGTGTGATAGAATGAAGTGATATAATGAAAGAAAAAAAATATTTTTTTTTCTTTCACTTCTTGAATAAAACATTATTTGACCTACTTAATACACTTGCTGTCTCATACTTGATTGCTTAGTTAAACTGTACTGCAGCTCAAAAAAACAACTTTTCACATAATTTAAAAAAAAACATCAGAACAATATAAGCATGCACCATTTTACATTCAAAATTTTATAAGTGTAAATTAACAATATGTTACACTTACAACTAGCTGAATTATTTGTTTTTTGGATAAACAAATGTTATGCTTAATTTAAATCTCTTTTATAATCCTTTGGAAATGGTTAACCAAACTAATTTTTCTTTCCTTTCCTAAATAACTTCACTTAACTCTTACAATCAAGCTATTCAACAAATGGCTGAAGCTAAAAAATTGTAATGAGCGATTTAGTTGGCTTATTCTTTATATGCACATAGAATTAGTACCTCAACAATTAGTAGAAAAATATCAATTGAATGTTCCCAGCACTTATAGAATATTAATTGAAAATGCAAAACCCCTTTAACTAATTTATCTCACTTGAGTGAAAATATAAAAGGGAATTCCTGAAACCATGAAAATTAGAGTGCACCTTCCTATTTTGCCTATTACAAGATTTCAATATTTACTTACCCCAATATTTACTTTCCAAACAAAATTTCACAACTGAATTCGAGTTTTGGTGACAATCAGACCACAACATCAATGAAAATTATCAAATATGCTCTAATTCCAGTTTCCCCCTTTTAGAGGTGGTTAAAAACAATCCAACATACATTTTATGTATAAAATGTTGGAATTATCACTTTTGCTGAATTTACATCATCTATCATAAGTGATTTAAAAGATGAGACAGTAAATTGAATATTCTGTTAACCTTCTTGGAAAAGTGTTCCTAACAAATTTTAGTGTTGTTCTCAACTCAAATGAACATATTTGTATAAAAAAAAAAATAAATAAAAATAGTTTTACTCCTCATTTCTCTTGTGTAGGAGTGAGCAAAAAAACCACCTTCTATCAGCAGTTTCTACAAAAGAAGAATAACCCTACCATTTTTGAAGGTTTCAATTTTTCCATTATCATCAAATGTTTTCTTTTCATTTTATGTAAAATTTCTCAGAATAGAGTTTTCAACAAGTTTTGCTTTTTTTATTTATTATATTTTTATTTATCGGTTGTAATTTAGCAAAATTAATTTCAACAAACCAAAAAAAGTTTATTTTTTCAAATAAAACTTTTTAGACTGCAAAAGTTTTCTTGAAAATGACTAGAGATGTAATTCTGGGATCCATTTTATTCAATTTTTCAGGTCAAAAAAAATGAAATCCATCCTAATTTGCCCTTTAATTTTGAATCCCAAGAACTGTTTAGTATACCTTAATTTTATTCTTGGTGCAATGATCAGAGTGAAATATTTCACTAGTTGCATTCCTAAAACAAAGCAATTTCTAACTTATGTTTACAGGAATATTCCCCACATATTAACATCCCAAATCAACTACTACTCTTGAATAAATTTCTTTATATATAAAAATTCAGATTTAAGACAATAAATAAAAAGCAAACTTAAACCTTCACTTTCCAAGCATAATTAATTTATTAATTTTAATAATAAAGGCGAAGGCATGATAACACTTGAAGAAATATATCTTGTATGCATTTTATGGTATTAGTAACATAAATCAATTACTGAAAATTTTAATACTTACAAATTAAATTCAATGAGGTGTTTACTTTTTATTATTACCTTGTAATCACAGGCTTCAGTAAGTTGAACTTTTAAATATCTACTTAATGACCTGGATTCTGCAAGTTGCAGTTGAAGTTTATCAAGCTGTTTATTCAACTTTTTTACTCTATTCAACAAAGAAAGAAAAATGATTGATACAAGAAATGAAATTAAAAATCTATTGTCATAAATTAATTACCATTAGCTATTACATTTTAATACAATTAATAACCTAAGTAATAGCTTTAAATAACAAGCTTTTCTTCTTTCCTATGGCCCTAAGCAATAAGGTAAGTCTTATGGCCTACAAGTCCGAGATTTTCTTGATACTTGATTCCCAGATCGGTGGACTGATCGTGAAGGTCCAATTATATGACACCTCCCTACCCACATTTCATCCCGCTAGATTTTTTCTTGTGGTATTTCATAAAAGAATGAATTTGTGTAACACCTTTGTCTGTGATCTTGTTAAGCTAGAACTTCGAATTAATTTCTGATTTGCTGGCAACAGTCTGGAATGAATTCAAATAGAAATCAAATCAGGTGGGATATATCATATTACAAACAGAAGCCATATCTAACCAAACTGAATGTTGGGTGACAAATGCAATTTGTTTTTCTATGAAATGAGAGCTCAACTGATTCTGTAAGTTATCTCAATAAATTTTTATAAGCTTTTAAAGTTGTGAATTCCCTTTTTGAATCACTTGGTATAAATATACAAAAATACAATAGAATTGACTGGCTTAAGAGACTCAGTAATTTGTGTCCCACATATCTCACATTAAACAGTTTGAGATGAAAATTATCATTAGTGTCATTTACAATTATTTAAAAAATAATAATTGCAGAAAAGGTGGATACATTTTTGGAATTTACAGCCACATTTTTATTTACAACTGTTGTATATAATTTGTATATTTAACATTAATTAGACGAGGCTAGCAAGCAAAAGTGAGCGTAGGTTATGTTGGTTATAATTCTGTGTAGTGACTAATGGTACATCTAATGAACAAATATCAACAAAAAACTAACAAAACATAACCTATGCTTGCTTCACTCACTAACCTCATCTAATTTAAGCTAAATACACGAATTACATACAGCTTATTAATAACAAAAGTAATTTTTAAACTAAATTCAATAATGTTAATTATTGTTATTTTACATTAATTAAATCAAATTTTTATTTTATTTTATTTGTTGTCAAATTCCTAAAAATTACCAAAAAATGAATTTAACTTACCGTACCTTCCTCAAACACAATGATTTCACTATTTCTTGAACATTTCAAAAAGCAGTACATCAAAACACAAGGGAATCTTATATCCACCAATGGAGTTGAGGTTAGAATCATTATACACCAGCTGTTTTGTGGTGCATCAATATTCTAAGCCAACCTATGTCTAAAATTTTTTTGTTTTTAAATATAATGGAGAAAGATAAACCAAGTTAATCAAACTCATTAAAAAAAAAATTACTGTCAAATTAAGCAAATGAAGCCACACATTAACATTTGCTACAATAACAATAAACAAGACGATCCTTTGTTATATCCTTTCTGCATGCTATACCCTCAATTCAGTAGGATCTGATAATTCTTATTACACTGACTACTCAACTCAACTCAAGACAGATCAACTCTGACTGTAGTACAGATTATTAAATCATGAAATTAAAAAAAATCTATGCTGGTTTTCAATTCCCAGCAAGCAGAGCCCACTATCTTCTCAGGAAGCAGAACTATGTGAGGTGTAATGGGGCAAACATTTCTTGACTACTAGGCCTCTGTAATAGGATATTTGATTTTTAAAGTGCTGGAGTTGTCAATAAATGTTGTCAATAAATAAGGGGTAACCAGACATCCCTAGACATTGTAGCTGGCTATCCCCAACAAGGAGTGGCAAAAACATGCTATTGTCCAAATCACTATAGTCCAAGGTGGTACCCAACACCCAGGCTGTTATTTTCTACAACTTTTTGAATCTTTTAAAAGAAAGTTTACACTACTCAGATCAGGTGAAAATTTTTTCAATATTTTTTAAATTATGTAGCGATCAATTTAATTGTTTATTTAATTTAAATACTATTCTTTATTTATTTATTTATGCTTATTGTAAGGATTTTTCTTCTTTTTTTTAACTGCAAAAATCTTGCAATAATAAAATAAAGACAGCATAAAAGAATTTAAGTTATTTTGTTAAGATTATTATGTTTTAGAATATTATCTTGTTTTATAAAAAAGAAACCAAAGAACTTGTTATTATCAATAAATAATTAAAATTACCTAAGGTTTGCATCATCACGTTCAGCTTCTAAAAGTGATCGCATACGAGTACTATCCTCATGTAATGTAACTTTTCTTCTTAGTAAATCTAAATGAAGATCTCTTCTCTGTAATTGGTCTCTTAGATTTCTAACACGTCTTTGAAGATTGTAAGCCACAGTAGACTATAAATTTACAAAAGATTACTTATTTAACCCATTATAATAAAAGAAGAGAATATTAACTATGCAAGTAAAATTTAGTAATGAAATAAACTTGAAAATAAAGAATATAACATATAGAAATTATAACATGAAAAATAAACTAAAGCACAAGCATCTAATAAAATAAAATGAGACTAAATAAAAATTACAAATAAATCTAAGTTATACCATAGCTGTCTATGGTATAAAGATCCATGAACCTCAAATTTATAAAAAGTAATTCATCTTGAATAAATTTCACCACATTACATTAACTAATAGTCAAAAACATTAAAATCAATTATAATAATTAAGTACCAAAAACTCGGATATAAACTTCCTCCACAAAAAGTGATGAAGTGACAAAGCAGTAAGCAAATCTTAAGAAATGAGCCAAACAGGGAAAAATAACAGCTCTTAAGTATGATTTGAAGATTATAACAATAAGTACAAATTAAATGACAAACACAGTAAGATAATTATAATATCTGTATCAAAGAATTATTCTAAAATTTTAATGAAATCAACATCTTGGCTTATGTCTTAACTGCTGATAACACAGGGGAACAAAAAAGAATTTTTTTTTGTCTTGGTAAGAAAAATATGTGATTCTGATAATATTTTTTTCACCTGAATTCAAATATGATATCAATTTTTCCCCATCAAGCAAAGTTTCTGAGAAAACTTTATAATTCCAAATATTTCAATACTTTCTCCATTTAGACACGTGACTCACGTACAAAGTAAGAAATTATGATTTTCTGCTATACTTCGCTTGTGGAGCATCCCTATGATGGTCCAACCATATATAATCTGTCAGCATATCAGGATTCCATTTGCCTTGGTTCAGCTATTTTCCATAGCTGAAATCCCTGATAAAAGTGTTCCCTGTGCTCATCGACTCTCAGTAACATTTTTGAATGCTTTTCAAGCTGCTTCTTCAGTGGATTCAATAGTTCCTCAAACTTTTCATCATGCATTAGTAATCGTATTTGTGGACCCACAAATATTCCTTCTATAAATTTTTGCATCACTAATTTTAGGAAACTCTTTAAGTACATGAAACCAAGTGTATTTTCCATGACCTTGACAAGATTCGTTTTTAATCCTTAATGATATATAACTGAGGCAGAAACACAATTTTAGGATTACACATTAGGTCATATTTCACATTTTTCTGTTCAGGAATGAGTGATTAGCATTCATTTAGACCATTCTTTTCTAATGAAATGGTTGTTTCTGTCCCTACTATTCTATTCACACAGAAAACAACAGTACTTTGTGTAATCAAGCTGCAGACCAAGAATAAGTGCAATTACATTAAAATCACCATGATATTCCATTTATACACTGCATATTGAAGCTTTTCCAATATAAATTGAAAGTTTCCATATGTTTCTTTCATATTAGCCGAGTGAGCCACAGATACAGATGGGAATTTATTGCCATTATGCAGAAGCTTTTAAACTAACTTTAGAGGAATCAATGAACAAGCACTGTTCTGTTGGGTTATGTTCATTACAAAGTGTTTCCATAAGAGAAGAAATGTCATTACAAAACACTAAGCCATTTTCTTCAGAAAAATACTTTTTAAATTCAGAATGACAATTACAATACGTACATATCTTTGTATTCTTTTGAAGAATATTCCATCCTTTTAGCTGGGAAGCAAGCATTTCAGACTGTTTTTTGGGTAACTTTAAATCTTGTATGAGATCGTTCAGATTTTCTTGAGTCAGTAAATGAGGCTCAGATGAACCGCTTTGTTCAAAAGTTGTATCACCAGAATCTGTTTCTTTTTCTTCCTTACTTCCATCAGACTCTAAGCTCTCTTCCTCTAATGCCACATGTTCTGGAGGCTTTGGTAAGGGCAATTTTTTACAGTGTGGAACTGATCTCATTGCAGATTGCAAGTTAGGGTATAGCACTGTATGTTTTGATTTTAATGTAATGCCTTTAATGTTTGTTAAGCATAAATAACAGTCAGAAGAGTGATCTTTCGGTTCCCTCCAAATCAAAGGGATAGCAAATGGCATGTGGTGTGTGCCATTTGTACATGCAGTGAGAAGCCCAGAACATGAAAAACAACAGAAATGTGGGACCCAGGCCCTTGTTTGGTCCCAGACTCTACACTCAAAATGAAGTTCATAACACTTTTCACTAATGGAATAAGGTTTTGCCTTCGACACTTTAGCATCACTTCACCACATATATAGGATGATTTAAACAGACTTTAGGCATTTTGTAACTAATGCATAATTAAAAGAAATAAAGTTGTAAATATGCAATACACAATAACTCAGACACAAAGCATTCACAATGACGTGTTTACTGGTTCACTACTATCTCACAACTGGCATCGTTTTGATGAATGTATGGTACACTAAATAGTCTTTGTACATGTCTATACACATCTGAACCTGTACAACAATAGCAATGCTACCCTTTGAGTTACCTCATTTGGATCCATCATATTTACAATGCTCTATGAGCTTTTACTTGGCAATGGATAAATTAATGAAAAAATGTTTTAAAATATTTAAAAAAAATAATAAAAAACTATGGGTGATGGAGAAATTCCGAATACATATTTGAAAACAGCATAAAAAACTACATTAAGTACACCTATTGATACTCATGAGTCAAAAATCATGTTGACCAGTGTAATTCTTACTGTCATTCTTAAAGCACAATCACTGTTCTATGAATGTGTTTGTCTGTCTCTATTGTCAAGGTCTCACAATCTTTTGTCCAGTTTTGATAAATTATGGTTTAATACTTTTAATGTATTCAGTATTTATTTTATGGTTATTTGTTTATGTTTTGAATTATATCTCACCTTGATCCGAAACCTATTCCGGTTTTAATCATTTTTTTCAAACATACAGAATATGAGCCTGAATAGTTATCATTATCTCAGGTACTCAAGAATCACTGTAAAACAGGAACTCTGTCTATGGCTTTGCGACAATTAATCTGTTTGTTTAATAAAAATAGCATGGTTATCAATTTATTATAAAATAATAAATTTTTGCCTAGGTATTGAATTTTTAACTACATCTTGATAAAAAAAAGTAAAAGATAAATACAGCAAATTAAATGTAAAATAAAACAACTAAAGGAAGCAAAACGTCATTTACAAAAAACAAAATCAAAAACGCAGAAAAAAAGAAATATCTACATTTGCTTTTGCTAAAAGTGAAATTTATTATTTCTTTAACACTATTATAAATAAATCTCATAGAATAATAGATGAAGTGAAGATCTGATACAAAAAAAAATATCCTAAACTCTTGAACTACTATTAAGTACAGAGGAGGGGACTTGCTTGGATATGATCTTGAAACTTAACTACACTTCCATGATTTTTTATCCATTGATTCTTGGACATAACTTGCAGACTGGCAACATGCCTTTTTACTACAACATGCCTTCTACTCGTTGCTGTCTTGTTTTGTGATGTTATGACAGAGTGCACTGACCAAATTTTATTAGTGTTAAACATTCTCAGATATTCAGACATGCAAAATAAGAAACAACAAGTTAAATTAATTACATCATATAAAAATATGATTTTGGTTATAATGCTATAAAAATAAGTGAAATTAAAGTTATATTACTTCTAATGTTGCTGAAAACAATAAACGCGTAGCTGAATGCTGATTGACCACAGAATGGCTAAATGAAACAGAACCTCAAAGTAGAAGAGAAAAAGAATACTCTTAAGCAAAAGATCATTAAACAAGCCTAATGAAATCAAGTGGAAATTACATTAAGATTTTCACTGGTAAAATCTGATCGATCATTTTTAGGAAGTGGTTAATTGTGAATTTACATTATCAAATTTATATATAGCTGTTCTACATAGAATTTTCTTTTTCTTCATACTATTATATTAGGTCAAATAGATTACATCATTCTGCTGATAACATACAGGGAAGTAAAATTTAAAATACTAACACATACAAGTTAAATTCATGAATCTGTATTATATTTTAAGTTCACTAAAAGAAAAAAAAAAAGTAAAAATGGAATATTAAATGCTGCTTGAAGTCATGCCTGTTTCAAAACAGTAAAGTAGATAATAACCTTTTGTTATTTACGATACTAAAGAATTAGTTTTCTTTTAAATCATCTTGATTACTGATAAAACAGTAATCAACTCTAAATTTATCTTTTAAATTCAATGTTGAATTATCTCTCTTATCTTTATTAATTAATATTTAAAAGTGGACATATTTTTTACTTATGTAAAACCAGCACATTATTTGGACACATTAATCTGTACCATAAATGGGATTGAAAAATTAATTTCTATGTACACTCAAGTAATATGTTAGAGAATAAAAAAAAGATTTGTCCTTGTTCTCTTTGCTTCTGTTTTGCAAATACTAAGTATATTAACTGAAGGAACTGAAGGAAGCTTATTAATTATTGCCTGGTAAAAGGTGTAAAATTCATTAGAGCAACACATAACACAAAAGTATTACTTGTTAACCAAATACTAGAATGCACTACAAAATTAATATTGCAAATACTAATTCAAAGAGGTCATCATTTCAAACAATTACCCAAGAAAGATCAGTGACTTGCAATTGTATTTTCATTCTATAAGGATGTAAGCCTTATTAATTTATATACAGAGAAATGCTATTTACTTATTAGTGTGCACTAATGCATATTGTATGTACAAAATATACCTCCAAATTTCATTTTTTGCAATTACCTAATGTACCACATTATTATTTTTTCAATAATCATGTATTACAATTCTTTAATTATAAAGTTCACAAAAATCTTTGGAACAATGACATTTTAATTAAGAAAAAAGAATCAATTTCTTGGGTAGGAAAATATGTACTGAAAAAAATTAAATCATCTTAAATTGATATCTCAAATAATTACAATAACTATTTATTATGTACAGTCAATGAATTAAAATATTTATTTATATCTGAACAATATACAAAAGCAAACAGAAAATTCTAAATGTGGATAAATTCTGGATGGTAAAATTCCCTAATCAGAGAAAGTTACTAGGAGTTAATTATCCCATTTCTATTCCCTTATCATTCATTCAATCCTTCTTACTTGGATGAATGCAATGGCAATTTTTGGGTAACTGCACTGGATCCAAAAGTAGCAGCTAGCAGGCAGTTTTTAAAGACAGTAAGACTGTATTAAATCTCAGTAGGGTAGTGACCCTGACTTTTGAAATTAAGTATCATTTTTCTTAAGTGGGAGTTTCATAAAATATTAAATTGGCTGATATGTCTACTCAGTATTGCCAGCTCCTCATGAAATATATTATCTGGATAATTGTTCTAAATAAAAAATAGACACTGTATAATAAAAATTTAAGTTTATAAAGTTAGATAAGAACTTATATTTGCACCATCCAGTATATGAACTATTATATATGCTTGTACCAATCAACGTAAAAGGTAAAATTTTAACAAATTATTCACACTTTTGCATTAAATTTGTAGAACTTTTAATTAATGATGCACTCTCATATAAATATATATATATATATATATATATATATATTACATCTTTATAAATGGTTTAATCCACATCTCTAAAAACACTCCAAAGAAACAAAGGTGGATATTATTCAGTGTCTTTATAAGTAAAGTTGGTCCAACTCAACATCCCACCAGTTTTGAAATGTTATTACAGGGATTCATCTGTGGTATAATTTGGCTATTTTGTATAGTACAGATATGTAAAGAGTGATGATAAAAAAACAAAATTAAAAAAGTAATGTGTGCATGTATTAATTTACAATAAATGTTTACCTAAGGAATACCTCAATATATTCTCTTATGGCACCAGGATTTTCTGATACCTAAATTGCATCTGATAAGTTCACTAGTAAGTATCAAGCCAGAATTCAGTAAGAGACAAATATAAAGGGTAATATTTTTCAACAGATTGCATAAAAATGTTAGCTAATTAAAAATAATAAATGCTAACAATAATAGTACTCTAGTTAAATTTCTTTAACAATTTACAGTTTATTAATAAGAAATACTAACAGTAAAATATTATTATATTCACAACACAAACAAAATTACAAATAGTTTTAATTAAATTGTAAGAGCAATCATGTACTGACACCTGCATACATATATGCACATTAAGTACTATAAAACTACAATTAAATTTCAGTCTGGATAAATTTTTATCTAAACGTTAAAAAATAATTACATAAAGGCAAGCTAAATCTGAAAACCATAGAATAACTCGTTAAGCCTCTCGTTGAAAAAAATACCTATTTGCATAAAATGTAACAGACTGCCATGAACTTGTAATATACTTTAAACTCTATATAAGGAAACTTAAAACTCAAAGACTTAAACAAACTCAAGACTCAGTTTCTTAACAAATCTACCTAAGGTTTCTACATTGTTTCTGCATTATTTATATTGAAGTAAAATACAGAGATTACTCTATCTCTATCAGCTAAAAATATTATGCTTTTTTTTTTTTTGCTTTTTGTAGTATAGTTTTTACTGATAATTTTTCCTATTTATTAAGAAGTAATTTCATCTAACACTAAAAGTTGTAAACCATAAATTGGATCATCTTCTATTTAATTTTTTTTCCTAATGTAATACTGATTTCAGCAATACTCATTCATCTACATCAGATGAAATTTTTTGAATGAAAATATTTACCGTTATTAAAAGATTCAGAAAGAGAATGGATCAGTTAAATGACAAGAAAAAATAGATGTTAATACATTTTTTGGTAATGAAATTTGAGGATCAACATCTAAATTTTAACAACCACCACAAATATAAATCCAACATTTCACAAAAGCAAGCATAATCAACAAAATTTGATTTACAGTTAAATAATATCTGATTTTCTGTAAGTTCCATGAGAACGTACTAAAAATGTTTAAACCTTAAGAAATCAGATCAACAGTTTAGGAGTCTCGTTAGAATCAACCAAACAATGAAAGGGTTAAATTGAAAATTAAAAATGAAATCAGTTAATAAAATAAAATATGTTTTCATATAACAAAATAACATCAAATTATTCTTTTTGCAGTCTTAAAAAACTTTTAGCTCTAAGAATTCAATGAGTTAAGAATTTTACAACTTACTCTAATTAAGCTATAAAGCAGCCTTTTTTTTAAGGTATTCAAAAACCATGTATCAAAACATGACCAGAGAGATATTTATAAATCTATAAAGAATCTTTTTTTTTATATATTAAGTCACTGTGATGAAATCTGGTAAAGTTACAAATTGTTATAGTGAATACCTGTTTCATATCTTACCAGTTCAACAGATTTCACGTGTATATTTTGTTTATCTACCACAGATATGAACAAGATAAATTTCTGTCAACTCAATAAATACAAGTGAATTTTATAGACAGCATTAATTAAGAATTGTATGAAAATTGATTGTGTTACGGCCCTGTAACATCTAAAAGTAAAGTTCCTTTACATCTAAAAAAAAAATTATTTAAAAAATCAAAGTTGAAAAGATAAAAATCATTAACCCACTCAACTTGAATACTTTTTCAGAAAGTGTTGGGTGTTGTGATGCTTGTTTCATGCTACGATTATCCAAAAAATATTTGTTTTGAATATGCATATACAACAATTAGAGCAGTTTATTTACAAATAACATTGAACAATTTTTTTTTCAAGTAAAATTATATTAAATGTATAAAATAAAGAAGTATATAATTTATTTATCAATTTACAGAATACAAGAATACTTTTTAAAAAACCTTTTTTCCACTAAATTTTATTTAGTTTCAACTTGACTTGGTTTTGTTAATAGAGAAATAATCTTTATCACTGGTAAATCTTTGTACACTTTTGCAGCAAAAATAATAGTGTAAAGAGAATGAAGCATTTATGCAGTTGGAATAAATGTCAACATGCGGAGAATAACAGAAAATATGTAAAACTTTATTAAAGCAGAACATTTACATGTCAACCAACAACAAAGGTTTTAACCCACTTTCAAACCAACATAAACAAGTAAACCATTCATTATTTCTGGCACAAAATTTTTAGTATAGTTCAATCATTCAAAGTTACCAGATCTGGATTAAGGGTGTTTCCAATCAACAAAAATTTATTGAACTATTTTATTTACCTTCTGAATGATAAATTGAATCATATATAAATTTATAAAAAACTTGTTTTTTGTCTAAAAATTTTGTTATAAATGAAGTTTTTAAAATTAATTTTAAATAAATAATAATAATTATAAACTAAACTTAATAAAAATTTATAAAATTAATTGGATAATTCCCTGTAAGCTGACTGCTAATGAAGACATTCTGATCTTTACAACAGTAAATGGTAAAATGAAATTTTAGCATGGAAGTTCTTTAACAGGGGAGGAAGAATAAAAAAAAAATGATAATTTTTTGCAGCAGAACATTACATTTACTGTCAATTTTCATATGTAGCAACACATAAAAAAATGTTTCTAATTCTCTCTAATCATGTTTTGATAAAATAAGCAGTTTGAGTTATAAAAACAAAAAAATATGGTTTTTACTAAAATTATTTGGCTGGTATTTTAACTTAAGAGAATTCATAACTCTTTAAATTCTTGAAAGATTTCTTGTAAAATGAAAAAAATGAATTAAGTACTTGAAATTATTTTTTTTAATAGTAAAAATAAAACACTACAAAAAACTACTTTTAAAGCAAAAAAAAAGCCAAAAAAAGTATTAAAATAATAAAGCAAAGTACAAAGAAGAGGAATATGAATCTTACTTCTCTCATTGGGATGTCACAACAAGAGCGTTCCCTTCGAAGTCGAGGGAATGTCCCATAACACACACAACACCTCTGATATAAGATTTATGCAAGCAAGAGAAAGAAAATAAAAACAACAACCAAGGTATAGACACTATATTAAATTATAATACAAGATTTAGAAGAATTATATAGAAATACATTACATAATTAGATTCAGAAAAAATCAAGTGGTAACTGACTGAAGAACTATGTATAAAATTTAATATAATTCAAATATAATAAATATTAAAAACATCCTTCAAAATAAAGATAAGCTAAAAACAATATAGAGGAAAGAAGTCCCTTATACAACACAGAAAGATCTTGCAATTCAATATGTCATATTTTAACGTAATTAGTAATAAATGAGACAAATATTTAATTAACATGCATGTAATTTTTAAAAATATAAAATTCTGGCAGTTACTGTACAATATCAAAATTGGCAGAAGTATTTAATCTAAGTAATCAAAATGTAACTTGTATGCAGAATTTTTTTTTAACTATAAAAACATCATAATGTTTTTATCACTGCGAATTTATATTTTTTATTAAATGAGAAGCCAGTAATATAATGTCAAGATAGTGAACTATTGAGAATAACATCAGTTTGATGAAAGTATAAAAAAAATCCTAATTCAGCCAAGCTACATTTTGATAATTATTTTAACTGAAATTATTTTTAATTAATATTTTTATTTTTTAGGTCAAATTTTCCACCAATTTGATCTCAAAATTAACGAAGTTGGAGAGGCCTTAATTTATTTTAATAACTAAACTAGTAAATTTTTAACTAATTACTTCTGTAAGGCACCTACCTAATTTTCTCAATAGTTTATTTACAAACTTTATAAAAAGTCTTGTGTCTACTTGATGTAGATTTTCACTTGAGTTTATATTTCCCGTTATCTTAAATCCAACAGATTCTTTTTTAACATCGTCTCTGATATTACTAAGCAAACAGCTAAACTTATTACTGCATTTTCAATAACATAAAATGAACAAAAAAACCAGTTAAACTTATTTTTATTAATTTTCTGCAAATTTCCCCCTTACCGTCACTAATTTAAGCAAATTGGAAATGCAAAAGGTACAGACAAAATAAGAGAACTATTTAAAAAATAATTAATTTATCTAAGGTAAATCACACAAGTGCTAATGATTACATTATTTACAGAGCACTTAAGCTATATACACAACATTATTAGGACTTTTCAAGATTACCTACCACATGTATTTTGTAATTATTATGTAATCAAAATTACAAATTTAGTACAATATTGTTAACTCTCATGTAGATTAACCCTTTTGAAAGACATGAGGATTTTTTTTTTTCTTATGAAAAAATCTGATTAATAACAGCAACAACTGTAATACAAGGGCAAATCAAATAAAAACAGAATTTTTGTTCACAAGCATCTACGGTTGGTAGGACTGGGCCCGCACTTCTAGTATGCTTAGGAGGGGTCATCAGGCATGTGGAGAGTCAACCATTCCACACTCCCAACCAATTCGTCAATAATACTCACGATGTTGTAGCAACAGGTGCACCCCTCCACTGCGCAACACATAATTATAAAATTTTTCTCTCTTGAAGGAGTTCAAGCGATGGAAATTTACCGGAGATTGACTGCACAGTTCAGGGACCAAACATTGTCAAGGACTTGTGTGTTTTCCTGGCATAAAGAGTTCAAATAAGGACGATAATGAGTGGAAAATCAGCAACATGATCGCCGTCCTCAAACTAGCATTACAAATGAAAACATTTGCATGGTTCAAGACAATCTTGAAGACGATCGACGGGTGAGAGTATCCAAAATTGCAGAAGAGGTGGGAACAATTTATGGAAGCTGTAAAGCGATCATCACAAATGACCTTCAGTTCCATAAAGTGTGTGCCAGATAGGTCCCTCACTGTTTGACCGCAGATCAGAAGTTGGAACGTTTGGAGGTCTCTCAGAGGCTTACAGCAAGGTTTGTGAAAGAAGGCGATGCATTTTTGAGTTGGATTGTCACCTGCTACAAAACGTGGGTCCATCACTACACTCCCTAGTTGAAACAACCCAGTATGGAGTGGCCGAGGAAAGGGAAGGCAGCCCTAGTGAAAGCCAAGACTCGACTGTCAGCTGGTAAGGTTCTTTCAACTGTTTTTTTCAACCGGCATGGCATTTTGAACCGATTCGAGAGGCCACCCTCCTCCATGACAACGCCAGGTCCCCATACTGCAGCTCTAACAGTCTCAAAACTAGAAGAAATGCACTGGACTCAACTTGATTATCCTCTCTACAGCCTAGTCCTATCACCCTGTGATTTTCATTTGTTTGGGCCACTTAAAGAAGCTCTAAGAGGGCAACAATTTGAAGATGGTGAGGGCAAGGAGGGATCCGTGTGCAATTGGCTCCTGATGCAACCAGCTTCATTCTACAGTGCTACAATAAAAAACGTTCCTTCTCGCTGGGAAAAATGTATTTCAAAATCAGGAAACTATGTAGAAAAATAAATTAATTTTCCTTTTATTTTTCAATAAACAATTTTTTTTTAAAAATAAAATCCTGTTTTTATTATATATATATATATATATATATATATATATATATATATATGGTATATCAAAATTTAATATTACAAGTATACACCCATGTATAACTAGTATACATCAGGATTTTCCACTAGTGATCAGTATATTCTAATGCAAAACTAAGGGGGACACACACATAGACACACATACAAATGACATTTAGTAGCGTAGGATTATTTATTTGAAGTTGATTACTTACAAAAATGATGAATGACTATTACTGAAAATTCCCATGGGAAAACAAATAAAATGCCACCTCACGTTCAAGTTACGATTAGGCCTATATTACGTCTGCTATTTTCTAAACAATATTTTTCCATTATCTGTTACAATTATATTTTCATTATCACTAATCACAATTTCTTTCATCAAGAGTTCAGTAGCATAATTGAAATGTTAAAAAATATATAAATAAAACACTAATTTACATTCCCACCTCCTGAGTCAGAAGTCATGACCACAAAGCTGAATCCAATAGTCTCTGAGCTGTTATGTTAAAAGTTATATCTTTCGTAAGTTTGCAGTCATAATTATAAAAAACAGGCTGCTTCCAATTTTTGAATAAACCGTGAATTTTGATCACTTGGACATATTTAGCAAGTTGTAGAAGTGTATGGTTTTTTCATCGAATTCATATTGTTCTTTCACCTTCATTTCATAAGCTATGAGGCACAAAACATTTCAAATGGATACAAATGGCAGTCCTTCAAAATATTTATGACAACACTTAGCACACCCAGAATGATTGTAACTTTGTTCACTCAATTTTCAAAACTGTCGGTAGTGGATATTTCAGTTTCAAACGGTATAAGCATGTGACTCAGCTGAGTGTAAAAAAAATGCTTAAGAAATACCTTTAAAAGACCACTTTATGCGTTTAGTTTGATTGAATTCAACGCTCTTTCTCATTTTTTGAATTTGGCCTGGAGTGAATATTTTTTTCACGTATTTACCTTGCTGCTTCAGTGAATAATTTTTTGATTTTAATTTTGATATTTCCTCCAGTAAATGTTTGCTTTCTAACTTGTTATAATACAGTTCACTAAGCAACTTGAATTTTTCACCTTCTGTAGATGTACTTACTACAATGCTTTCAGGCTCTCTGAGATCCTGTCATGGTGAGATCTTCCTCTTCAGCATTCACTGATGAATTTTCATCATTTTCTGGTGATGAAGGAATGTTTTTTTACTTGATAGCACCTCATTTACTTGTTTTTTTCTCTACTTTCACTATGTATGTTCCTTGAACCAGTCACTATTGTCAGTTCCTGTTTTAGGTAAGTGGTCAGTAGGAGAAGCATCTTTTTTTAATTTTTTTTCTATACGGTTCATAATTTAAAAGTTGACTTTGTAAGTCTCACCATAGTAATCAGGTTTAAAATGTATGATTCAAATTGTTCTGTTGACAATATTAAAATTGTCTTGTCAGCCACATTTGTTTACCCAGATTTTACTTTGTGCACTGTCTTTTGGGAATGAGTGAAACATAACCTTCTTATCAAGTTTATAATATTATATTTGAGTTTTTATAATTATTATTATTATTGTTATTACACTCAAAACAGCACACAACACCATTTTGAATACATAAAATTATCCACCCATTTTCAAACTCAAAACAGACATACACAGTTTTTAGATACACACATTCACAGATTTTACATGCACACAAACAATACACTCACTAAAATGAGAATTAGAACAATAAGTAAATCACGCACAGAAGAACAAGGATCATGATGGCAATTCACACTAAGTCAAGGTTATAAACTGCAAGTATACTACATATTAACTGATAGTGCAGGTTAGCAGTTGTCAATGAGTGATACACCATGTGCAGCAGCGAAAGATTTACAACTGTGAAAGTATATTATTTGTATAGTCATAGTATCATGGATCATGTATACTTATTATCTTCCTACAAAAGGGCAAATAAATAAATTATAATCAAATATCCTTTTTCAGTACTCTTTCAATATACATGGAAAATTCAACTGCTTAAATATACCCAAATTTTATAATTTTAACAAAACCAAACACATACAGAGAAACTCTTTTCTCTGTAATACACTACTCTCTAGTAGTGTATTATTTTATACAGTGTCTACAATGTTTTTCTTTTTTTTAATGCTACACATTCAATGACGAACTTTAAAATAAGCTGATTGAAAACAGCAGTTCCTAATTTCTTGGTTTAAAAAAAAATCCTTTACATTATTTCTTTCTTAATGAGCTTCAAAAACAAACATTAATAATGCTGAAAAACTCACTATTTAAATAAATTGTAGCAACAAAATATTCTCATGGCTGCAAACATGATATCAAAAATAAAATATTGCAAGTCTGTAGAAAGAAACAAAAAGTGGATTTTTACCCTTTTTGCTCATTTTAGAAAAAAGAAACACTCATTAATGCTTAAAAGCACAACTATAAAGGGTTTTAACGCAATTAAAAACAAAAGACTACCCAAAATTTATGACAACACTTAAAAATGACATCAATATTTTCTAAGAACTGTACATTAAGTTACACTATTGCATTTGGATCTATTTACAAGTGCAAAAAATTAACATTTAAACAACAGCTTACAACTAACTGATTTTGTAAATTCTTTATTCATTATTTCTTAACTTTATTGTTACAATACACATAACACATTTGTACAATTTTTTTAATTTCAACTGACTTTTTTTTTCACCTGTATAATTTTTACACATAAGGTATTTTATTAATATAATATTAAAATAAGACTTGCTAAATATTTTTTTTTAGCTCAAAGTTTTATCAATTCACATCCATTTCTATTTCTTTTGGAGATAGCGAATATATAAAGCAAATGAAAGTAGAGATAAAAAAGTACAACAACAAACATTTTACCACTTGAATTACATAATCTTTCTTCTCTGTAAACAAACAACGTTTAATGTAATTTACAGAATTTTAAATACATTAAACACTTTATGAACCAAAATATTTTAAGAAACATTATTTATAAAACTGAATCAATTTTACAATTTCCTTTATGGAAAAAAAAAAATTATGACTGATATAATACTTAAAGTAAGAAAGAGTAAAAAAATGAAAATTTTTAAATACCTTATCAACAAGTTTATCACTTTCTAATCTTGCTAGTTGTTTAGCTCTTAATAAAAGTGATTCTGTATGAAGATCATCCCCAATATCTTTTGTAATTTCATCCATACTCATTGCATTCGCTAAGCGTTCCAAAAATGTTACAAACTATAAGAAAAAACCTACAGTTAAATATTACAGGTCTGTATTTTGATAGACACAAAATATTATAAAATTAATTTAAAAACAATTACTGTAAAATAAAATTTAAACATTTTTAATACTTGTTACCAAGTACTGGGTGGACTAAAAATTTGTTTCATCTATTATCAGTAATAAAACAGTTAATAAAATATACTTTGCATTAAATTTTAATACATATCAGAGGAACTGTTCAAAATCTCCTTGTATGCTAATGTGCTATTATTCATCTCAGCATTTAACCAGTAAATTACATCTTTTTCTAACAAAATTTTGTCTCAATTTATAAAATCTACTGAATTATTAATTTTTAACTAAAAAAACTTCAGGCAATTCAGGACATTTGCATTTAAAGAAAGTACCACATCTTTGATTATTCTCCATAACAAAAAAATCATAAGGCATCAAACCACCACATTAATGACATGATCATTCAATTTTCATCAACATCTAATTCGTTTGGGAAAATTTTAACTGCGATATTCCCTAACTTAAAGAGCATAATGAGTACATGCCTGATTTTGCTCCCTAACAAACGAATAGGTAATACTTAACACAGAGTTGTTCAATAGCTCAGCAATAGCAAAATCTCATAACATCTGAAGAGATGAATCCCCTTTTATATTTCTATTGAACAAATAAAGTTTCTAACACTCTTTTTATGATCCACACAAAACATGAATTCCAGGTACATTAACCCTAGATAGACCAAGGGAGGTCAATAAATGGTCACAGTTTAGAAAAATATTGTTCTAATAAATGACATCAGTAAAAAAAACTGAAAAAAATTAATTTGTGTCATTAAAGATAACATTTTTTTCTGGGAAAACATCACGTTCAGATTTCTACCAGCTGTTTATTTTCATAACAGAAATTAGATAATGGATTACTTTTTAACCCCCCTGGTCCAACAAGTGACCCATCTTATATTATTAAAAAAAAAACTTTTTTAAAACAGAAAATATTTTCCTTGTAATGTTTCAGTTTTTCTAAATGAGATTATTTTGTTGTGGTAAGTTGGCATGCCTGCTTATATTAAATCAGTAGTAGGTCAGTGTGTTTGTAGTTGATAATACTTTCTGTATTAGGCTAGTTTTATTTGAGTTTTTGTGAAATGGATGTTTTATTTTTTTGAAATTAAGTGAATACATTTCTACACATGATATAGAAATTATATTATATTACATTACATATTGATGAAGATGAGTTGTACAATTCAAGTGAAACAGAAGACTTTGCTTATGACAACAACGTTCACAGTGATGGTTTAGGAGAACCCTCAAAATAACAAAGTAAAATATATGGTGAAATCAAGTATAAATTTGAAATATTTAACTAATAAGATTAAGACTACTCGTAGAATGATAGCAAATGTATTTCATGAAAGACCAGGTTTGAAGGATACTGGTAGAGTAAGAAGTATTTATGAGTCTTAGAAATTTCTTTTCAGAAAATGCATTGTCACTCTTTGTGAAACATTCGAATGAAGAGGCAGTTTTACGAAATTTAAACAAGACCAGTGAAATGAAAATAATTGAATTTTTAGGAATACTGATAATAATTTAGACTATCATTACTTGTGGTCAAATGAATTTTGAACAGCATAATATATTGCTCTTATTAGTCATTGTAGATTTCATAGTTTGCTCACAATCATACAATTTGATGATAAACAAATTAAAATGACAGTGACAAATTTGCTCCAACAAGGGAACTCTTTGAACTTATCAATAATAAGCTTTCCAAACATTATACACTATCAATCAGTAAATACGGCTATCAATGAATTCTTGTCCCTGTTCAAAGGTCGACGTCTGTTTAAAGTATTTTTAAAAGAAATACCTGGAAAGAACAATATTTTAATAAAATAGACTATTAACAGTTTATGAACAGTTTTATACTGAACATGGATATCTCTTGTGGAAAGCGGCTGACTATACCTACAGATTCAATATCAGTAGTAAAACGTCTGGTTACTTGTATCACAAAGTCAAGGAGGAAAGCAACTACTGATTGGTTTTATACATCTATTCTTTTAAGTTAACAGCTTTACAAAGAACATGATCTAGCGATGGTAGGAACCATGTAGTCAAACGGGAAGTTCAATCCAAAGGAATTAAAAGAAACCGGAAACGAACCACTGCATTTAAATATGTCTGCATTCACAGATCTAGAATCTAATAGGCTCCTGTAATCTCACTATCGTACATAACCAACAAAAAGCCTAAAAACAGCCTAATCTTCTTGTCTACTAAAATAATGATAATAATCTGCAAAGGAAAAATGATGTCTGATATTTTACAATCTACAAAAGGCGCTATGGATTCAATCGATCAAATGGCAATGGAGTACATTACAAAAAGGAGTACTAGAAGGTGGCCACTTTATGTTTTTTATACTCTAATTAATATTATATGCATAAATGTTTTTTCAATATACATTCAAAACTATCCAGAATGGAATAAAAGTAACAAAAATATAAGAAGAATCTTTTTACAGAAACTTGGATTACAGCTTATAAAACCTAATGTGATAAAGTAATCATAATTTTAAAGTACAAAAACTAATAATCACAGCAGTAGAAAACATTTTAAGTTATAAGATAACAACAAACTCTTCAAGAAAGCAAATAACTGAGCCATGGAAAGATCAATGCTATACCTGCTGTAGTGAAGCTTCTTCAAAGAAAGAAAAACAAACGAGTAAAATAACTATTATTTGTGCAAAGTGCAGTATATACGAGGTGCGACAATAAAGTAATGAGGCTGATGTGAAAAAAATGTTGCTTACAGTTTTAGACATGCTTGGTGTTGTCTCCTTCAAAGTAGTTCCGCTCTGATTGCACACACTTATTCCAGCGCTTCTGCCACTGATGGTAACATTTCTGGAACTCATCTTCTGTAATATCCTCCAAGACCCTCGTCACAGCTTTTTGAATATCTTGTGTTGTTTGAAAATGGTGTCCCTTGACCGCCATTTTGACTCTTGGAAATAGAAAAAATTCGCACGGAGCGATATCTGGTGAATAAGGTGGCTGTAGTATTACTGAAATTTGTTTTGAGGTTAAAAATTGCTGTACTGACAGAGCAGTATGGGATGGCGCATTATCGTGATGCAGAATCCAATTATCAGCAATGTTGGCACGGACACGAAGAACTCGTTTACGAAGTCTTTCTAAAATTTCTTTGTAGAAATATTGGTTAACTGTTTGTCCAGGAGGCACCCACTCTTTATGAACAATTCCCTTGGAATCGAAGAAGCACACAAGCATGCATTTCACTTATGACTTTGACATGCGAGCTTTATTTGGTCTGGGTGATCCCTTTGAGCACCGTTGTGAACTTTGGCATATTGTCTCTGGATCGTATTGAAAAAACCAACCTTCATCACTAGTGATAGCACGGCTCAACAAATCTGGATTGATTTCCGTTTGCTCTAACAGATCGGCTGTCACATTTTTCCATGTTTCTCGCTGTTGTTGTGTGAGATTTTTGGGGACCATTTTTGCACAAATCTTTCTCATACCAAGATCTTCAGTTAATATTAGACGAACCGTTTCTCGATTGATGTTGAGTTCTTCTGCAATCATTTTCACGGATAATCTTCGATCAGATCGTACGATTTCACGCACCCTGGTCAAGTCGACATCTGTCCATGAGGTTGATGATCGTCCACTGTGGTCTTCATCTTCAACATTCGTTCTGCCTTCGCGTTGTTGTCGCGTTTTCACCTAATTTAACGCAAAAGGAAATGGCATACCGTTGCGCAATATTTTGCGGTTTCATTTCTGTGACGGGAGACACAAACACGTGTTCACTTATTACAGCACAACTCACGACTGAGCAGTTGCATCAATGTGCCGCTTGGACTAGAAGTAGGTTATAGACCAAGGTCAAAGATGGTGTGCCTATGCAAGCTGCAGGGTTGCCACATCTTGCAAAGAAAAATCAGTTTCATTACTTTATTGTCGCACCTCGTATATGTACATAAAAACATTCTGAAAAATCAAACACTTGTTTTGAATGTAAAAATGAACCAAAGTGAGTGTGAGTAGTTTAGAAAAAAATTTTGAAATCTACTGATGATAAAAGAACATTTATTTTTTTAAGAAAATTTAGTATTCATGTAATCTAGAAAATTGTTTTGTTTTACAAGAAAAAAGAAAAGTCATACTTTATAACAGATCTGTAAATAAAAAATGTAAATGAAATGAATACAATTGATTTATACATATTTTTATTAATTCTGTTATCTTTACAAAAGTAAGCACATATAAAACTACCCACACTCTACAAGAAGGTTATTTTCAGGATCTTTAATTAATCATTTCCTAGACCTCTTTATTGTATTCATCTATATTCTAATCCAGTCGGTCTTCACTTTATTTACCAAAATTTGTTAGATTATCTATTTTATATTTGCCATTTATAAAACTTCGAATAAAATAAATCTGAACACTACAATTGGCATAGAATGCCTTTATGAACGGACTTTGTTTTAATTGCATTATTGTAGGGCGGGAAAACTTTCTGCTGACGGGTACTTGTAAAATAATTGATTTTATTAATTCTTTTCTGGCGGTTTTGTAATTGGCTAGTAAATAAATTATAATATATCATCACATCATGTTAAAACAATAACCTGCATTCAACTTAAATATTTACATTTAACAGATCTGATAAAGGTTGTAACTTTTTTTAAAGTATTTTCTTTATATTTGTACACATTTGATGGCAGAAGGAAATCCTTTACCAAAAATTGAGTTGGAGAAACAGAAGTACATCAAAATATTTCAATAATGAAGGTTTAGCACAATTCTGCGAATTGTGCTAAACAGTAGAATACATATTATATCGCCTAGAATTAACAAAAAAAATTATGCCATTTACCAGTCTTCTTTTTCAATGTTACTTCTTAAAGCCATATTCTATATCTTTCGTGAGCGATCACCCATATTTTATTACTTTAAATTTTAACAAGTAACTTTAAATGAACAATATATTTTCCATTTTATCAAAAAAAAATGTCATAATATAACTTAATACTCACACTACAATATTTTATAACCTTATAGAAAACAGCTGTACAATATCAGGAATACTAACATTACTAAATCATCTGATTTTGTATATAAAATTTACTGAATGTAAAAATATGTTTAAAAAAATTAGTTGGCTGACAAATTTTATGTAATATCAAAATAAAAATATTGACTTAAACCTTTTTGAACAGACCAAAATTAACACGAAACATGTTTAAATAGAATTAAGTTGATTTAAGTCTTTTATACCGATCTCACATTGTTAGAAAAATATGGTCAAAAAGAATTAAGATGTCTTATGACTTAAAAAGACACAAGTTGAATTAAGACCATATTACCAACCAAAAGTTTGAAAAATTGAATTAACTCGTTTGTGTCACTGCTTGTAAAACCAATCATAATAATAATTGACTTAAACCTTTTATACCATCTGAAAGAGAATTTTTTTATGCATGTTGTTACCATTGAAAAAAACAATTATTTATTTTTTTTACTTAAGTCCTTTATACCTCTCACCATAGAAATAATACTGATGTGCCAGTTCTTTTATCATTCTTGAAAGCAGCAAATAAAAGGTAAGTTTTAAGAGACTAACCGGAGAATAGAGATGTATAAAACACTTGCTGAAAAAAAGAGAGTAGAGTGTTAAACCAATTTTTATTTTTTTAAAGAAAGTCGACAATTGTAATAAATTAGAACGTAGGATCCAGGATATATGTGTAAAAGAATGGTGTAGAATTTCTGTTTTTTGTCTCATTAAAACTTTTTTTTTATTAATAAATGAGAAATCCATCAACCAGTAACTAAGTAACTGATAAAAAAAATTATACTACAGTATTTGAGTAGACACCAACCTGAAATTCTAAAATTTTTAAGAATCAATCTACGATATTCCATGTATCTTTGATCTGCATATTTTTGAATAAGTCGGTAAATTTAATAGTTTTCTCACATTAATTTCTCACAATTTAATTTTATCACAATGTATGTATTAAAATATTATTCAATTTTGTATTTATGTTTTATAGTTAACAGCTTGAAAACATTAGAATATAATACAGGTAAGCAAGAAATACTCACTGCTATAAATTAAAATTGTTATAAAATAAATTTTTAAGTATATTTTAATTACTATTAGTAATTATTTTGGTGGATAAAAATGTAGTAGCTGCCTTCTTAACACCTCAAAAAGTAAGATGTTAGCACTCATCAAATTATAAATGTAATATTACAGTAAAGATAGTTTACAAACAATAAGAATGAAATAATTATTTTGTTGATTTAAAAAATGTTTACTACAAAAAGTATTTTTCTTTTCAGAGTACTGCATGAACACATGAACAAGCTTTCTAAAGTTATAACACCAAGTCACAAAGATTTACGAATTCCAAAGATGTATTATTATGAGTGCCCTTGGCCTTCAGCCCAAGCTGATATAGCAGCAATATCAGCATATAAAACACCACGTGATAAGTTATACTGTGTATTTCATTGTTGTTCTACTATCATAAATTTATTGTCATTAGCATCTGATCGCAGTGTTCCTGCAGCTGATGATCTTATACCAGTTTTAGTGTATGTTCTCATCAAGGTAACTGTACTCTTTATTTAATACATCATACATTTATATTAGATTTGTTTATATTTAATATTAACGAATAACTGCTTTATAGAGTAACTGAACAAAACTCACATTAAGAGAAATGTGTATGAAATTGTTTTAACAGTTTTAGATTTGTTCAATGTGTTGAGAATATTAATACTTCTTCATGCAATTAATTACTAATCTGAATGTAGCCAGATTTTAATCAGTTATCATAAATATATAAAGTAGAACTAGATTCTGGAATGTTAAGGTTAGGCAAATTTTCTATAAACAATGAATATTTGTCAAATTAGACAGGGCTGATAACATTTCCATTATTCATAAAAAAGATAAGATTTTCTATATTCACAAAAGGCAGATTTTTTCTAGGTTATATAGGCTGTTACTAGATGGATTCAGAATTATGAAAACATTATACCCTTTTTTAACAATTTAACAAAGGAGTTGATTTACTCTACATACTTCAATATTCAAGGTTTTGGTTTTAATTACAAAAAAAAATGTATTAAAAAAAAACAGAAAGGTTTTGGTGTCTCACCAAAATACATTAACTGATAAAACTATTATTAACCACAAAATCTGTATGAATGACAAAACTCCACTGCTGTTACCGGAGTCAATGATGACTGCCATTACTGTATGTGGATCCCACTAAAGTTGACCAAATATTGGTATTTTTATTTTTTTAGTGGTTAAGTTGTTAATATTGGATTTAATTAGCACAGTGGTCAATATGTTGGTGAAAAAAACAAAAAATAAAATATATATATATATTTTTATTCCATAACTATAATAATTATACATAGGGGTTCATAAAAAACATGTGTTGATTTATGCATGGAAATCAAATCATCTCTGGGTTGATTAAAATCAAGTTTAATTATCACATCTCTGTAAAGATATTTTCTTATCTGAAATATATGGAAGTATATTTGTAATACTGGTTATCTAGTTATAACGTTAGTTTTTGTTAATGCTGATTTTGCAACTATGAAATATCATTCGCTGAAAATTTATGAAAAAGTCAGTTGTATGATTAAATATGGAATTAGGATTATAAAAGTTAACTTTTATAATTTGTCAAACACTTCATCTTAAACATAATCTGTATTTATTATTAAAAGGGAAAAATTTAATTAAAAAAAATTACAGTAGGTAGGTCTAGTTGATAACCTGCAAAATAAAGAAATAAAGATAATCTTTTTAATTTTCGGTTGTTGATAAGTAGTGGTATGAGTGTTTATTCAGAACTATGTTTTCTTTCATATTGTAGCAATAATTATTCTTTTTTTTTTTTTGTTAGTAGCCAATAATGATTGGTAATATTTGTGAAGAACAGATTGATTCTATTTACAAGGTGAACTGGATAATAATTCCTTTTAACTATTTTGATGACAGTGCCAAAATTAACTTTGAATCTTCACTTTTGAGTTCTATCCTCAAATATTATAGTTTAGTTGGTGTCACGATTTATTTTCTGCTGTTGTTCTAATTAGACATGTTTACTGAATACAGTTCATGTTTACTTACAAACAGTTATTAAAATAATCTAAAAATTAATACTCATTTAGAACAGTTTTCTGATTTGAAGAAACTTTCATAATGTTTTACCCCAAGTTTAATTAATAAAACAAAAGTGTCTTAATTGTTTGTAGTTATTTTAGGTAACAAATTTTACTTTAACAATTTATTGAAAGTTTCAAACTTCTGAGAATATAAAGAAAAAAAAACATCCGTCAACTTGTAGGAAATACTTTTCTTTTAACATAATATGAATGTATCCTTCTGGTGCTGTATTTTAAGACTAATTTATGGTAATATGAACCATATTTTTCGGTTTGGGGAAAAATATCATTTTAAGGAGGTTAGTGATGCTTTTAAAAATTTATATACGTTTCCAACCTGCATTAATATATTTATTGCAGTTAAGATAAGATTCATATAATGTATATGTATACTTATATTCTTTTTTTTGTATGCCTTTCTTTTTTAATTCATATGAAATCTGAAGAGGGTTGGGTATGTTATAGAAAGAAAATTTGGAGCTTATGCAAAATAACTGTATTTGTAGCTTTGTATAATAACTCCTGACCCTTATAATACATTTCATGTAGCAAAATCCATGTTTCAGTGTTAAGATATTATATTTTGTAGTGCAGTAAAGGGTAACATCTTTACTATCAAACACTTTTAAAGCAAATGTATGCATTTCCTTTGTTGATTTTTAACCCAGTTTGGATATTAATAATACGTGTACTTATTCATCTTTTGCAAGAAAATTATTTTGAGTGAATATATACATGTATGCCCATGTCTACCAATATTGATACGTAGTAGTACATAAAATTAAGTATAATCTTTATTTACTGTGCTTACAACAAATGTCTTTTTCTACAACAAAATTTTTACATTTTTCTTTTTATAATAATTGAAGACCTCACGCAAAGAAGTCTTACTTAAGTTACATTTGATTCTTTTCTAGAAAACAGTGATTTTTAGTAAAACAATCTAATTGATACTTCCCTGAATCCATAATATTCAAACGTGAATTTCATGGACATGGACAGTTTTTTCCACAAAATTACTACTAGTTTAACTTGTGAAACCATTCAAATTTAATAGATGTTATTTTAATATTTATAAATCTATTTATTTAATGATGTTATGTAATATTTATAGACTATTGTTATTTTTCCCTTTCAGATATAAAAAGCATAAGTTCTAAGTTTCAAAAAATTGAATTTTGAAAGAATTATTTTAAAAATCATTAATTTCTGTTTTGAAATGAAAGTATGTTTAATCTTAATAATTACACTAAAAATATATTTTATCTTTCATATCTAACATTGAACTCTGTATTAGTTAATAATATTTTTAACTTTTAACAAAGAACTACATAAAATTATCATATAGATCAATAAATAGATAAATATAATTGCATTATATGCAAAGTTGTAGGTGACCCTACAACTTACAGACAAAAATGCAGTGTGTACATTACTGATGTGGCCATGAACGACACAGGTTTGCCAACCATAAGGAGAGAAATTTCCCAGCGATCTTTACTTTAGATATCCCTCATATTTTTAAAATTGTAAAAATGTAAGAAAAACAATCAACAAGGTTACACACGCATAAATATTAACTGATTTTTTTTTTTTATAATTTATAATTTCACATAAATTAATTAAATTTTTACTTTTAAAATAGAACAACTTTCAAGTGGTTGGGAGAAAATATCAACTAAAAGAAATAGTATAATCCATTAAAAAAAAGTAAACAATAAAATAGAAATGAATTACACTTTGACATATCAGAAATGGTTCTAAATGGAATATTACAAAGTAACCAAAAATGTCTAGTCCCTACCAAAGTCAATAGAAACTGTGATTTCAAGACAAAATTGCAGAATTGTAGGCCTGGAATGGACCACCAGCAGTAGTACCATCTGGAGAGTATACTAGTGATTGTGTTTGTGACCACACACTTATAAGAATTTTTCTGTGTAAAAAATATTTAATTTTTTATTTTGTTCTTAGGCAAATCCTCCTTCTCTTTTATCAACCATTCAGTATATTAACAATTTTTATGGCAGTCGTCTGGAAGGTGAAGTTAGGTATTGGTGGGTCCAGTTCTGCTCAGCTATTGAATTCATTAAGACCATGAATTATGTTGTCAGTGATTAAATTATTATTTACTATGATTAAATATGTTTAATGAACAGTAGTATATATATATATATATATATATATATATATATTTTTGCATTTAATAATATCCGTTGTTTTTTTAATGCATGCTTGCAATATATGTATTGTGGTATACTTAAGGTAACTTTATTGAAAAAGAGCAAGTAGTGAAGTATATATTTAGTAGTGCATTTATAGTAACAGATACATGCACTCTTTTAAATTTAATAGTTGAGGTTTTAGTGATAAAAGTATTAATTTCTATTTAAAATTACGGTAATTTTTTTCTTTAAAAAATGCTACTTGCTCTACTTTGTATATTTATAACTGTAGTTATTTAAATGTATTATGAATTTTCTGTATAACAATTTAACTTTAAGAATAAATAACTTGTTATCAATTTATTTCTCTTATCAGTTTTCACAAACAAATTAATTGAAAGATGACATTTTTACTTATTCCATTATAAAGAATAAGGGTCTTATTATATTAATGTAACTTTTCTGTTTTATTGTAAAATTGCAATAATTCTTGTTTTATATAGTCTGTTTATTATTATAAAAACTCATAATGATATTTAAGTAAAATAATTTTTATTTTTATTATTTTTAGTTATAATTGAACATAATATGTAGTATATATAAAGTTTTAATAATTCTTATAATATATTTATATAAATTTCTTTTTTTTTTAATTGTGCATAATGTTATACACAAGTATAACATACTGATTAACTAAATTGTTTCTTTTATTGTTAAAAAAAAGTTTAAGTAAAAAACAATGGAAAAGCGAGTTCATAGTTCAGTAAAACTGCGGTTTAATTATTTATTCTAACAGTATTATGTGTCGCCCATTTATTCAGTTAGGGAGAATGGCAGCTGATAAAAGTTTTATAATGTATATTCAGTTATTTTAATTTTAATATTTTATGAACAATTATTTGAGCTTCATTTTTTTATCAATAATTTTTTTTTGACTGATTAATATATCATTATATGATTGAATTTTATTAAAACAGTGGTTATTGGTGAAAAAATTCATAACTTTTTTTTAACAAATTGTGATATTAAAAAGAAAAAATTAAAGAGAGAGTTAGTTCATTGTAGGTGGGCCCAGGGATGTTGTAATAATTAATGATAAAAATTCTGCAATTTTATAAATAAGATGTGTACATCTGTGCATATACACATCTACATATATATATATATGTGTGTGTGTATTTTATTAATTAGGGAAGCATGTTTTTCTTAATGTAAAACAATTTTATACTGTTATTCAGGACAGTTTAAGTAAGTTGTATGCTCTTGATATTAATAATTTAATTATCTTTCTAATACATCTTAACAGTTCAGTTGTAGTAAGTCATATTATAAGGTAACTAACTTGTAAGTTTACATTCAGTTATTTATTTAACAACTAAATATATGAAGCTTTTCTTAAATAAGGTTTAGTTTTTTATTGCAGGTATGTTTTTAAAATACTAAGTGCTTTATTATTTTTTCTTTGAAGTTTTTATTTACTTCAAAACAAATCTGCAAAAGTAATTTCTGCTTGTCAGAGATAATTATTTTTATAAAAATTATCCATAGAGTTATCAGTAAGAAATTAGGAGCATTCGTATGAAAATGCATTTCTGTCATCCAAAATATAAGTCTATCAGCTTCGTAAAATCTTAGGTTTGATAACTTAGGCATGTTTTTGTCAACTTATTTAAAATTTACTTTTTTTTATAAACTAGGTGTTAGTCATATAAATAGTATTCAGAGTAACAATGACTATCATTCATTCATTATATATAGTGCATTACTAGTCGTGCAAATGTATGAACAGAAATACATAATTTTTTTCTTCATTTTTGTTCTTGTAAAACATAAACCTTTTTTATTTACATAACCTTCAAGATAATACTATATAACAGCCTGCTAAGAAAATATATAATTCTTTTGGTTTTGCTACTTATTTTTTTGTTGTTAAAAGAAGCACCACTGGTAATTGTTTTTCAGTAAATGACCAAATGTGAAAAATGTATAAAATGAAATAGAATGGTCTGAATTAATTTTATAGCTGTATTTACTGAATGTTTCTTTATTGCCATGGGCTCAAGTTTTAAGGATAGTTTATGGATTAAGTTTTTATTAAATTTTTTTAATATAATTGTTCTACCAGATCAGGAATTTTTGTTACACAAAAGCAGCAAATGTCACTTCTATTTCAGTCAGGAGTTAAACAGTTACCATTATTTACTCTTAAATTCAGAATAATAATTGTGACAGTTGACAAAGAACATTGTATTAGTTGAATTCTCTTTTTCACCAATCTAAAGTTTTCGGTTTTTTAATTAATTTTTTTTGTGATAAGAGAATTTAATCAGGTTTGAAGGAAAAAGTATTAAAACTTTTCTTGTACTAAAGTTAGTGACGCATCACTCATCATTATTAGATTATAATGATCTTCATCTGTTTGTTTTAATATTAAATCTATGATGAAAAGTCATTGAGACTAATTGTTCAAAGTAAATAGATTTTGTTTTTTGTATAGTAAATGAAGGTTTAAAAGAATATATAGACAGTTAAATAATTGAGTTAAGAATGTGACAAATTATTTGTGGTTATATTTTTGTAGTTAAATTTTTTAATTACTATTTTACAGTACAATGGTGCATTTTAAAAAATTTATGTTGTATTTTTTAAGTTAAATTTGTACATTGTTGTAATCATTGTTTTATTGTGTTATCTTTGTTTAAAGATTTTTTTTGTATGTTGTTATTATTTTCTTTTTCATTTATTGGTCATAAATGATTTTTAAATTAGTTTTTTACAGTAATATTTGGTTTATAATTAGTGTTGAATATATGTTTGTATATTTTAAATAATTAATGTATTTACTTTTAATTATTCTGTTTCATGAGGCTTTTCTTTTTGTGGCTGCAATGAATATTAATTTAGATCAAAATATTTTTTCTCCATTTTAACCATTTATATTGTTATTTTATTATATCAATAAATTTATTCAAACATGCAATCCTTTTCCAAATAGGATTTTATTTTTGGCAGTGTTAAGTTAAATGACAATTTTTTTTAGTTTAACAAACCCAATAAAAAAGATGCTAACTTGTGATTTTTTTATTTCCACAGGTGTGTTGTATTAGTTTTCTTTCATTTTTTCTAAATGGTTTATTAATGCAATAGGGGTATTTTATCCTTATTTTCACATCTTTTAGGGTTCTAAATGTAAAATCTAACAGAATATTATTTTCAAATTTTTTGAGAGCTATTATATAACTATTATCAAAACAATAATTAATATTAATTCTCTTTTGTAAAAGTTAAAAGTGTCTTACAGATGTATCGATTTGATTATTCTGAAGCTCAGTCTGGTCAAGAATAATTATGATAATAGAACAGTTTTGTTCGTCATATTTTGCTAATAATAATTTTGAAGGAATATGAATTACCATTTTGCTAGTATATAAAAAATTATATCTCATTTATGACCTTTAAATAATGCATTTATTAGTAAAGTTTTTGAAAGAATAATATTTATTTATACAATTAAGTAATATATACTATTTTAAAGAGCATAATGTTTACATATGTTAATTAAATATTGTTTTTTTTTTGTAGAATTGATAATTTACAATATTCTATTTATTGTGTGTGTGTGTGTGTGTGCGTGTGCATGCACACATGTGTATGTATGTACAGCAGATTGTCTGGCAATGCTGTTATATAGCAATAAATACTTCATTTTTAAAATATATTTATTCTCTTTATGAAATTATGAAACACTAACATGATATTTACAGTTGGCATTTGTTATTGTTATTTTTTTATGTAATATTTTAAGTGCTTCCAACATTTACAAATATAAAAATTATAATAGCATTCCATGCAATAAGTGTAAATAAAATCTTTATTATTATTTTTCATTTATTTGCAAATTGTCTTATCAATAATTGGTAAAGGGATATATTATTAAATTTTTGTTTTTAAAATAAAAGTAATGAAACATGTAAATTTAAGTATAAAACAAATGGATTTATAATGTACAGTAAATATTATGTAACATTAATATAAATATTTTATTTTTTTATGCGTGGATATTGACATTCAATATTGTGTACAGAAATTGTAATTTTATTATTGTGTATTCATATTATGTAATTAAAATGAAAATCTGTCTTTTCAGTAGGAGCAATTCTCGTTTGATTAATGATCTCTGGAGATAAGATTGATATTTTTTTAAAAATTAATTTGTGTCACAAATTTATCTTTAATGAATAATGAAATGTAATAATAGACTAGTAGATTTTATCATAAACTTAGAAAGTTTTATTTCTCTGTATGCATGTGTATATAAATCTGAAATGAAGAAAATTTAAGTTCTGGGTTTTTGGTTAGAAGCATAATTATAACCCACTAATTACTGTTAAAAAAGAAAAATGTTATTAGCATTTGTCTGAATTTTAATAATGCATTATTTAATAATATTATTTCAATATACATATCTTGTGTAAATTTGTGTTAAAAAGCAAGATTTGCTCTAATTAATGAATAATCAGAATATTTATTTATTCTTACATTTAAATTGCTGTGAAAGTACTTCTAAATAATGATATTTCAAGAAATAAGTAAATAGATATGGATAGAAATTATTTGTTAAATTTATATATATCCTATCTAGTAAATATAAATACTGTCAATTTTTCCTGATAGTTCACTGTGCTTTTTTAAATATAATGAAATGTAAAATTAGGTAGTTTATAACATTATATTTTTGCTACATAGGACCTCCAGATGAAAGGCCGAGATGCTGGCATGTGTCATTTAACTAGAAGCAATGTTTCATAGAAACAAGAAGGATTATTATAGGCTGTTATGTAAGATTAGCATAGCCAATGTAGCTGCATAACAATTCTGTAAGATTTCTGAGCAAAAAAGATTGGTGTTTATTAACATATTTTAAAAAAAAGTGGAGGTAGGATTTCCTGCAATACAGATGTATAGATAATTATACACATTGTTGGCACTTCATAGACAGAATGACTATGCTGCTTGAAGTAAAGTCTAGTTAACTATCAGGACTTATATGTATCATATATTCATGAAAAATGTAGCAAATAATTTATTGCATTGTTACATAATATTGTCGTTTTGTTAAATACATAATATAGTAAATTAAATTACAGATCCTTCTTATTAAAAATAAACTCATTCAGTTTGTTTATTAATATTTAAAATTATTTAATGCGCCATACAAGTAATTGTGTATTATTTATTATGAAATAAACTGATAAAAAAATAATTATAATAATACAATTAGATGTATAGCTTTAAAAATTATATTTTTTTAAATAAAATTAAAAAAGTTAATAGAAAAAGGGAAACAAATTTTTTTTGTGCCTTGTAATTAATGAAATAATAAAAAATTATCTCTTGTATGAAAGTATTTTTTAATTAACATTATAATTCTCAATTAAAACAAATTTTATTTTTAAAAAACTGATTGTGCTTAATGTATATTATAAAAACTCAAAAGATATTTAATATTTTATTAAAAAGTCATTTGATATTAATTCTTTGAAAATTATTAATGTTTATTCTATTATTTGCTATATTATTTTAATAATAAAAAAGAATTATTAAAGATTTAGATGGTAGTAATTGCTTGAAAATATGATATCTTGTATTGTAGGTACATTTAACTTGTTGAAATGTAAGATAAATTTGTAATCATCAATTCTCTCTCTTTCTCTATGTATATAGTCGAAGTAAGCTTTTTTTTTGTTTACAGGTATGGCAGATTCATCATTAATAATGTGTAGATATATATAGTAGTAAATTTTATATGCAGTTTTATATAAAACTGTAATAGCTACAGCTTAATTGAATTTTGTATAATTTTCACATAAACCATCATAATTAATTTTTTTTTAAATTATGTATTGATAAATGTTCTGTTTGACTGAAATGGAACTGATTTGGAAATTGATTTGAGATGGAACAGAAATGAAACTATTTGACTTCATTCGTTTACAATATACTGATGCAGCAGAACAACTCCATAGTCAAAACTTATTATAGCATTTAGTCAAGGCCCTCTTTATTTCCCTTTTTGACGTCATGTCTTTATCTGGCCTTCTTCATGCTTATTTGTTATTAATGGTTGTACTTATCTTTTAATTCTTATTTATTACCTGTTTTCAGTAAATTGAAGTTCTTGAGAAGGACATCTGCTTTATTGTTAATCTGTTCATTGTTTAAAGTGAATTAATTTCATTAACATATTAATTGGGATATATTCTTTTATTAATTAATTATCTGTGTTGATAATTTAGAATTTTGTTTTTTATTTTAAAGAAGCTTAACTTTATAACCAATTTTATATTTACTAAAGAACTGTTTAATTGGGTAAATTTACTCACAGTGTTAATTTCTTTTTTATATGTAGGTTTCTTTAATGGTAATTTATTATGTAGTCTCTATCTATCTAAAAGTTTTTTATAAAAATATTCAGGATAATTTCTTTTTATTGTTAGGTCTGAAATTTCATCTGAAAAGATGAAATTATTAATTTTTTAAAGCTATCAATAAAAGAAATAATCTAGATTTTGAATTTCAAAACTCTTTTTTTTTCATCGTATATTTAATGTTATGGTAAAATTTGTTCATTTCTTACACAATTATTTTTCAGTATTTCTTTTTTTGATAACAAATTTAATTAAAAGTGGATGTACTTTTCAAGTACTATACTGAACTGAAAATTTACAGAAAATAAGTAAAATTAAAAGATAAGTACAACCATTAATAACAAACAAAAATAAAAAAGTGTACAATAAGTTTTGATAATGGGTTTCAAATACTTCTACAATAAATGAATGAAGAAGCTAAGAAAAGTAAAAAGCAGCACCCAATAAACTGTACCTCATGTTCACTTAATAAAAAAAAAACAAAAAAACACTCTTTCTTATTTATTTTTATTTCCTATAAAAAATATTGTTTTACCTTTTATTATAATAATTAAATCGTATAATTAAATAACATATTTACAAAACTTTATGTACATTATCTATACAAAATATTATTTAATACATATCAACAGTTTTTGCTGCAATTGGTGGCAGTATGTCCATCTTAATGTTGTACTGTTGATCTAGTCCCAGGTATGTATCTAACATAATGTATAGTGTAAGTACATGACGGCCTAAAACAAAAAGAAATTGTCATTACTCAGTTTATATACAAAAAAAATTTAATTTACCTATATCAAAAATGTCAATTACAAGTACTTTCATTTTAATACTTCAAGGTTATTGCATTAGTATGTGTCTCAAATAAGAATATCCTAATTTTTTGAGATTATGGCATTTATTTAAATGTTGTTCACTATCTAATTGTGTTTAATGCAAGTTAACGATTCTACTGAGAGTTTTACAGTTAGATGAATGAATATTCAATGATATCGATTACTGAAATGAGCTGGATCCAATTAAACATACAGCCTACAATTCAACAAATGATTATAATAACCACTGTAGATGTAAACAGGATTTTCAGAAAATATATATGAACAACCACATAAAACTGCCAAAAGTGAAAATTAAAGAAACATTCACAACAAAATATGGTGACACATTCTCGTCCATATCTTTTTATTTATGACGACATATATTTATCAGTATCATGAACCGACAAGCAAAAATGCAAATGCTTTTCAATTTATTACAGACTGGAGATTTGTAAGCTGAGGTTACATCACTAAATTATTTGATAAAACCAAAATTTAAAATATCTTTCATCCCCTGTAACATAAATTACAATGAAATGAGAAAAAAAAAGTAAAATACCTGTTGCTGCTGGAGTTGTAAATACTCTTTTCAATGCAAGCAATTCTTGAGTTTCAATAATGCCAAGTACTAGGAACCAACCAGGTTCTACTGCTTTACAAAATTTAGGTGCATGTCCTATTCTCTCTCTAGAAATAATTTCAATAGATATACAAGTTTAGAAAAAATAAATAACTAGCTTTGTTTTAAATATGATATGCTTAATAAAATAAGCGCTCTAATAAATTATTATAAACCTGAATGTACATATAGTGAAAAACTGGCAAGTTTTGTGTTGAAAGATACATTTTTTATGCAGCAGACATTATCAGTTTACATATAATTTATCTACAAAATTAATGAATCTTTACCATGAATTGATTAACAATTAATTAGTAATTATTCATTCACATTTTTAAAGAAAGGTTTCTAATATAAATAATTATCACTACGGATAATTTTGTTTTCAACAGCAAGTTGCGTGTGGCTGAATAGAATATATCACACAGTAATTTTAATTACTGCAGCAATATTCTGTCATTACCAAAACAAACAACTTAATTAAAAAGGTATATGTACAGGACTAATCATCACAGTATACGATGATATTGGGGGATGATTGTATAATGTCATGATTTAACCTCAAACTTCTATTAATAAGATCATTTTATCTTATCTAGTGGTCATTGGTAACCAGATAATCATGAACTCGCTTCACAATAATGTTTAGATGGTTTCAATATTTTATGCACTTTGAATTTTTAAACTAACCAAAAACAGCAGCACTTTTTTCATACTACATATTCCTGCACAGTTAACAGAGATGGCACAGGGTTAGACTTGTCTCCTCAAGTATGAGGAAACAATACTAATAAAGGAAAAAAAAATTGCAACAATTGACATAACTGTAATAACAGTATGTATGTCAAAACTCTTAAAATCAACTTGTACTGCTTTAAGTTTTAGATATAGAAAAGTGTCTTTTCTGTATAGTTATAATTACAGACAACTGAATTAGGTAAACATTATTAATGTGGACTCTCTTAGTAACTCGCTAGTTTTATTAATTAGTATAGAGGTAAATCTTTAAATGCTTGTGAAAAATTTATTTTACCTAGTTTGATTTAACCTAATCATTTTAATGCAAAGTGTATATTCTTGATCAGCATGAAGAACAGTAGGAGGTCCTTTATCATTTCTGCTAATTTTTCCGTCTTTATCTTCTTCTTCACCTTCCCAACAGCCACGAACAAAAAACTCTAATTTTAGATCAGGTATTTCTCTTATCACTTTATATATCTAAAAACAAAACAAAAGAATTGATGTAATATATATAAGAGATATAGTAATAAATTAAAATGTAATGATGCATATAAAAAAATGTGTGATGTCTTACATTTTAGGCGAAAATCAAAAAAACGATTATAGAATTTCTTTAAGATAGAATATTTTCAATTGAATTAATTAAAAACATTGTACATAGAAATCCTAAATCTCAGAATATTTTTAAAATATGTGGGCTTATTCAATTCAAATCAATAACGTTAGAAAAAAGTTTTTTCTTCGCTGAAATAGTTTAATATCTTTTTCTTAGATATTATAATAATGCAGTAAAAACTGAGAAAATACAGAAATTAAAAGTATAGGATGGTTTAAAAATAAAACAAAATTGGGTAGTTTACAAACAAATATATATTTTTCTTAAGTCAATACTTATGACCCATATTCCTCTACACCAATATATTGTATTTTTTATAATCAAAAATCAATTTGAACAACCCAAGTACAGAATTATAAATCAAATGAAGTGACTTTTTTTTTCTTTATTCCAATAGCACTTTCACACGATCCTGCATCAAACTAGATTTTTAGAACACATTAGAAATTATAAAAACGGTAAACTGGTTTTATGTAATGTTACCTTATTGATAAAAAATATTCTGTATCTGATATTCAGAAAATCAAGAAATTTAATTTAAATAATATAATTAATAATAAAATTAATAAAATTATAATTAATAATAATATAATTGACTATATTATAATTTGAATAGAATATCTTTCTTAAATGAATAAATAATTACATACTGGAAAAAATTATTAAAAAAAAGCATCAAAAGTATAATTTTTACATAACAAGGAAGACTATAGAATTGTTGGCATTAGAGAGTTAACAATTATTTCATTATCTATCAACTGCATATTCTCTTATCACATTCAAGTAATAAAAAGTATAGTTGATGATTTTACATTTGGTTTGAATAATGTGTGGTAGGTATAGTCTTTTGTTTAACGCTCTCGTTTTTGTTTAATACAGAGCATTAAACAAAAACAAGATTATACTGAGAGTGCTCTAATTCTTACCACACTGTACATAGTCAACTTTTAATTTTTGTACAATTAGTGTTTTCTATAGAATTTTTTAATTTTTATAGATTTGACCACATTTTTAGAATTACATGTGTACTGCCAATTATTTAGAAATTACAAGATTTTTCTAAGTATTTATCTTTCATCTGTGTGAAAAACACATGAGCAGATGTCAGTATGCCTTTGCCACAATTATAATTTGTTATTATACTTATATTACAGATCTAGTGATCCGTAGTTAACATGTACAACAAATCTATTTATCAAATTTACAAGAAATAGCAGTAACATTAAAAATACAATAGTATCTTATCAACACTACATTTAACATAATTAGTTCTAATTATGTTTTTGTCACAAACATTAAAGAATAAAATAAGCAGAATCATTTAAGTGGCTCAGAAAATAAAATTAATATTATTTACCAGAACAACAGCAATTCCCTGATTATCAAACTGTGGTCGACCAGCATGGCCCATCATTTGCAATATATCAGTAATGGGCATGTCCACATATCTTTTGACTTTACCATCATAATATTCAGTCCCTTTAACAACGACAAGATGTGCTGGAAAATTAACACCCCAAGCTAATGTAGCAGTTGCAATTAATACCTGTGAAAAATTAGTTATGAGCATGTAAACTTTACATAGCAAGATGATGCTATACAGAACAATACATTATATAACTGAAACAAAAGTATAAATAAAATTAGCACTAGTTTATAAGTGCAGCATAACAGTAGACTTCAATTTAAAAGAAAATAAAGATGTAATTTCCTATGCCCAGACTAAAGTTATTATTGAAGTTTATACTATATTATCTATCATATTCATCAAAAAATTACAATTATTTCATTATCTATCAACTTCACAATCGCTTAACATACTCAGATAAAAAAAAAATTGCAGTTTCTATGATGATTTTACATTTCGTTCGAATAATGTAAGGTACGTAATGTCTAGTTTTTGTTTAATGCTCTAGATTCTTACTAAGGCTTCGTACCATACAGTACAACAATCAACTTTTAATTTTTGTATAATTAGTGTTTTCTACATAATTTTTTAATATTTATAGATTTGACCACATTCTGATTTGTATAAGTATTTGCCTTTCATCTGAATGAAAAAACTGAATAAACTTGAACTGAATGAAAACTTTCATCTGGATGAAGTTATGAGGAGAAATGGAATATTCCACAGAAGATAAGTAAAAGGAGCAGAGAAGAAAAGGAATATTCCGTGGAAGACAAGGAAAAAGAGTGGTACAGCAGGGATAGATGATGATAAGGATGATTCTTGTTTATAACGTAGACCCAAGAGCCTAGAGTTGATTGAATAAGTTATGTTCATATATAAATATATTAATGGACGAAATGATTCCGGAACCGATTTAAACTTTCTCCATACTTAAAATCTCAATTAAAAAAATCGGTTTGCGCCTCCACGTTGGTTCGTCTGGATAACCAGTTAGAAACGTGGAGATTTCTACTGGTGAACTAAATCGGAATCACCTCTCTGGATCACATCCAGAGTTTAACTCGGGAATTTATTCCCACCCAAGGCTGACTTGCCTTTGAAAGTCAAATATGGAAGGTCTTTTAAGAAAAAATCCACCGTCTGGTAAATACCAGAGAAGGCTGCACTCGGATCCGGTGGGCAGCTGCTTAAAAGATAACAATGAATTGGAGCGTTTGGAAACACCCAAAAACAACACAACTTCAAAATTGAGGATAAGACACAAGCAAATAAACTACATTGCCACTCACAACATTAATTCTCTAACTCAACCCGGCAAACTAAAAATCTAACAGACATAATGGACAAACAAAATATCCTAATCGCAGGACTTCAAGAAATGAGAAACACCAATCGAGAGCCGTTTGAATCTCAGGGTTACAGAATTTACAAAGGAATCCCCGGGAAACGTGTGATGAAGAATTGCCCACAGTTCGGAACAGGATTTGCAATCAATCTTAAAATAATTGACTCAGTCGTAGAATTTAAGTCTTACTCCCCCAGGATTTCAACCTTAACCCTAAAATCAGCCGATAAATTCTACACCATAATAAATGTCCATGCTCCCACCAATGACAAAAACAATCTTAAAAAAGATAGAGAAGAGATGGACAAATTCTGGGAACTTCTTGACCAAACTGCAAACAACATAAATAAGACCCACACGAAGATTTTAATAGGGGACTTTAATGCCCAACTTGGTAAAGAACGAAGATATCATGATATTATCGGAAAATGGCCTGCCCAAAAGAAAACTAACAAGAACGGCCAAAGACTTGTCGAATTTTGCAGAAACCATAATATGATCTCAAAATCCACCTATTTTATGAGAAAACCGAACAAATTGAAGACTTGGAAACACCCAGATTGGAAAAAAGGAGAATGGCAACTGGATCATGTTTGCATGGACCGGAATTATCACAAGGAGATTTATAATGTAAAAGTCTTGAGAGGAACAGATACTGGATCGGACCATTGCTTAATTAAAGTTAAAATAAAATTCACCCCGCATAAAAAGAAAAAATCCCAACCTAAAAACAAAAGAGCTTATGATCCACATAAATTAATAAACAATGCCATCTTTGAAGAAACAACAAAAAAAATCAAATTAACTAATAATTTAAAAGAACTGACATCCCAACTGAAAGAAATAGCTGAAGAACTAGCCCCTATAAACCCAAGAAAAAAACACCAATGGTGGAATGAAGAATGTGACAAAGCAGTCAAAGACCGACACCGGGCTTGGATCAACCACCAAACCCAGAAAACTGAAGAATCTAACCATGAATTCACCAAACAAAGGAAAATAACTCAGAAAATTATAAGAGGAACCAAACGACCAGCCCAAAAAAACTTGATTCAGCAAATAGAAGAAAGTTCCAAGAAAACTAATTTCCGAGACTATTATAAAATTTTTGGTCAGGCTCTTCAAAGATATGAACCACCCACCCTTATGCTGAGAGGAAAAAAGGAAATATGGCCCACACCAATAAAGAAAATGCTGAAATTTTGGCAGAAACCTTCAATAGACTCCTCAACTGTGACGACCCCCCAGAGCTTTTTGAGATTGACACTGAAACTCCAGTTAAAACTTCACCAGTAAATATCAAACCCGCCAACAATTCAAGAAGTTCTCGCAGCCTTAAATGAAATAAAAAACTACAAAGCAAGCGGAGAAGACCAGCTTTTCGCAGAACTCTGGAAACACTCATCAGTTTATTCAGTCAAAACTTCCCTACATCTATGCCTCGTGAAAATATGGAACGAAGAAAAACTTCCAGAACACTGGACCACAGCCCTCATCCATCCATTACATAAAAAAGGGGATAAAACTAATCCGGAAAACTACAGAGGCATATCTCTCCTGGATTGCACATACAAAATCCTGTCGAGAATCATATACAACCGATGCAAAGACCAACTTGAACTGGAACTTGGGGAATACCAAGGGGGATTTAGGCCATGGAAAGGTTGCCCGGAACAAATAATATCCCTAAAAGTTATGATGGACTTATATAAAAGACGGAAAAAACAACTAATAATCACCTTCGTCGACTTTAAAAGGGCCTATGATTGTATACACCGACGATCCATGCTGAATATTCTGAGAAACCTGGGCCTTCACCCTAAACTCGTAAACATGATAAAATTAACTTTAACCAATACCCAGTCCAGAGTGAAATTCAGAGGTGAACTCTCTCAACCCTTCTACATAAAAACTGGATTGAGGGAAGGAGACGGCCTCTCACCACTCCTTTTCAACTGCGCCCTCGAATTTGTCATGAGAAAATGGTATGAAATAAATCCCAAAAATATAAAAACGGGTACTAAGAAAAACTCCATCACACTAAATTGCCTAGGATTTGCAGATGACCTCGCTCTTTTAGCAAATAATATTCAAGAAGCCAAAACACAAATCATGAGCCTTCAAAACCTAGCACAAAAGATAGGGCTTTATATCTCTTTCGAAAAAACTGAAATAATGGCCATAGATCCTCTGGTACTAGAGCACATTACGGTAAACAATCAGAAAATTAAAATAGTAAAACAATTTAAATATCTAGGGGAAATAATAACTTATAATTTAAATGAAAAAGTGACATGGCAAAACAGGACAAATAAAATGATTAAATCCCAAAAATTAACTTGGTCAACATATAACAAAAAATGCCTTTCTGCTAAAACAAAACTTAAACATTATAAAACTGTAGTACAGCCAGAAGTCACCTACGGAAGCGAGACTCTTTTCAAAATCACTCAGAAAAACCGAATTGAAAAAATTCTGAAAATAGAGAGGAGAATTGTCAGAACGTGTATCAATAAAAAACACCAAAAAGAAGGCCAATGGTGGATCGTGCCAAATGAGGTGGTGTATCGAGAAATAGAGCCTGTTACTGATACTATGCGGAAAAAAAGAATCTCTTTCTTCGGTCATCTCATAAGGACACCGCAAACAAGACCGTCAAGAAATATCATTGAAAAGCTCTGGTTCCAAAAGCTAGAAGTAGGATGGATCAAAGAAATTAGAGAAGATATGAAAGAATTGGGAATTTCCCTGACTGACCTACAGAATAAAACTGGAAAAATTACAAAGCTAAAAGATAAAAGCATTAGATTTAAACAAAAGACAGACAAACGACAAAATACAACGAAGAGGGTGTTTACGGATGAAGAAAAGAAAGCAAGATCTGAACAGATGAAGAAATACTGGGCAGCTCGAAAGAGTAAAATAACTCGCTTTTCTCAGAAAAGATCCAACTAAAATTGACTTAAGTGGTCCCATGTTGGCCGTAAAAGCATAATAATAATAATAAATACATTAATGCTATATATAAATTTAAGTCTGTAAAATATAAAATTATACTTATACTAGAATAAACATACCTATAATGGATTTACTTAACCTAATGTTAACAGGTCTCACTATATAACATTACTAATATAAACAAAATATCATTTTCAAGTAAAATCAAAATGATTGATAGTGTTTGAGAAGAGGGCACTCCCTCAAGAGAAATTAAAGGTGAGGTATGGAGGATAGAAAGGAAGAGAGATGATATAAAGACCAAAATATTACCGCTAAAATCAGAACTTGCATTTACACTAAACTGGGCACATCATAAAAAGAGAAATTTCCAGAGATTAAAGATCTATGGAGAGGAAGAATCTCAGGATATTCAGAGCACAAAAGGACATAGCTGCAGAAGATGGTTAAAAGACAAATTGCCTAACAAGTCCAAGAAAAATCCTAGTGTGCTTAGTTTCTCTGCTACAGTAGTAAATAAATACAATTAATATAAACCAAAAATGGTCAATGTCAACCATAGTTAATAAACTGAATTAATTAATAACCTGAATCTTTTGATTAACAAATAATTCTTCAACAGTTCTTCTATCTCTTTCTTGTAACCCAGCGTGATGCATACCAATACCAAATGCTAATGTCAGTTTCAGATTTGGATCTTTAACAGATCCAACAATTTGTTCCATTTCCTGAAAATAAGAATAATAATAATACAAAAAGATTTGCTATTACAAATTTAAGAAATGACAAACAAAGTATTATAATGATAGTACTGGTGACTTAAGAAAAATTATATCTGTAGAAAGATATAATTTCTTTAAAAGAAATTAAACTTGCATTTTAATAAGTTAAAATATTAAAAATTAACACAATTTAAGCTGATGTTACTGACGGCAGTATTTTTCCAGTAAGGCAGATAAGATATTTAGAATATAATTGAAAGATAAATTGGAATTCCACCTGTTCATTAGTAAATCAGTGTTTGAGTGCATTAAAATGTCGTATGTTTTCATGAACATATAATTTAAAACCAAAAATAAATACAAAAAATACCCCATCTTAGCACACTTAAACATTACATAACAAATAAATATACCAAATACAAAATCCCTACTGAAAATATTCATGTTATATCTTTTTATAATTTCTGTTTAATTTTCAATTAATATTTTTTTACATTACTATTTATTCTTTTTAGTGGATTTGAATCCAAGACTGTTAAGAGATGCCACCATTTAATCACAGATGTTGATCATTTTTCATTTCATTAAGACTGTCATTCATACAAAAAGTTCACATAAAAATTGAGTTTCATGGTCATTCATTCATTCATGAAATTGTTTTGCTATAATTAAATTAGGAAATAATACTTTAAAAATTAATGTAATTACATAAATGTATTCGCAATTTATTTCTTTATACTTCATTAAAATGTGCTTGTATATTTTCCAGAGCCATGTTTTGAGTTTCATGTTTATGATACGTGATTACATGATTACAATTTTTTTGAAAAAATATATATCAGGGGTGAGTGAAATGTAAGGCACTGTCGCTCATAACTCACAAATGGAGAGACAGATAAATGAAACAAATATAGCATAAAAGTGCATTTTACTTGCTACAAAAACTTACATTTGTTTTTCCACTTAATCACAATTTACAGAAATACATACCGACCTCCACAATGTATCAGTTTTCTTATTCAGTCAATAAAGAATGCTGGTGGTCCTTCCTTCATTCATGATCTCACTATGTCTTTCAGTTCATCATCCATGGCAAAATTAATACCTTTAATAGCCTCTTTAACCACAGAAAGAAGATCGCAGAGTGCCAAATCACATGGTATAGAGGGTGTAGAATAAATTCAAATTTCAACTTCACAATAACCTTGGTGGTTGCATGCAATATGTATGGCTGAGCATTATCATGTTCCAGAATTATCAGCACCATGGATTGTTGAACATGACACACACACACACACACACTTCTTCTAAGGTATTTTGACTCTATGAGTCACACAGAATTTAGTCTACCCAGTTTTCACAAGAAAATATTAATATTTTAACACAGATTAATAATTATTAAATTTTTAGGTATATTTGTGACAGTTGATGAGACTTGGGTTCATCATTACACTCCCAAGACAAAACAGCAGTAAAAAAAATGGGTTAGAAAAGGTCAACCTGCTCCAAAAAAAGCGAAAATGACTTTTTTCATGAAAAAGTTATGGCAACTGTTTTTTTGGATTTTTTGGGAACTTTCATTGATTATCTAAAGATGAGTAAAACAATAAGTGGCGAATAATATTATGCAAACCAATTGCAGCATCTCAACGATGAAATATCCAGATCACACTTGTCAGTATAATGGCAAGAATCAACGAATTATGGTTCAAATTCCTCCAACACCCTTTATATTCACCTGATCTGTCTTCCAGTGATTAACACCTGATTCCTAACTTTAAAAAATGGCTTAGAAGGAAGAGATTTTCAACTAATATGTAATATTTTTCCAAAATATCTAGATTTTTATTATTATTACTTTTTATATCTCCTTTCTTAATTTCCAATATTTCTAAATTAGTATTAATATCTGAAATAGAATGTTTATTATTAATGAGGTGATCAGCAACATTAGAGAAACCCAACTTTTTATTTTTATAATGCCTAAAATGTTTAAAAAAATCTGGCTTTAAAAGATCTATTGGTTTTACCTACGTAAATATTCTTGCAATCATTACACTTTATCTTATAAACCCCACATAAATTGTATAAATTATATGAATCAGTATTATTATTATTATTATTGCTTTTTAAGTAATTTATTATGTGGTTGTTTGTTTTATATGCAGGTTTAAATTTATTATTATGGTAAACCTTAGTTATATTTTCAACAACGCTATCTGTGTATGAATATTTTAAGTAAACATTTTCAACCTTCTGTGAGTTATTTATTGGTTTTTAAAGTTATTGTACTATTAAGTTTTGACATTTGTTTTTTTTTATATATTATCAATTAACAAATCACTGTATCTATTAAGAATTGTAATATGTTTTGTTTTATAGTATTTATTTCCATGTTTAATTTATTTTTATTATTTTGTGTATAATGGATTGCTCTATTAATCATATTTGTATGTATGTTAATTTTGTGAGCCCAAGGCTGATCTGATCTTCTATGAACTGTGAATTTATCGGTTATAGGTTTCCTGTATACTGAAGTTACAGTTTAATTATTATTAATTTCAATACTAACATCTAGAAAATTTATTTCTAAAGGAAATTTTAAATTGTTATATATGAATTAAGCTTATTTATAATTATGAAGTGTTCATTATATATAACCGTATTAAACACAAAACATCAACATGAAGAGTCCATAATAAAACATTACGTGTATGAATAATGCCATAAACTAATTTATTCTCAAAATCTTGTAAGTAAATTTCAGACATGATAGCTGACAAAGGAAATACCGTAGGCAAGGTATTTTCCTGTGCAAAACACTTATCATTAAATCTGTCGGTAAGTAATTTTGTTGGCATATATTCCTTATAATAGCGATGATGTTATCAATAAATTTAAGTCTTCATGATTATTTATTAGTTTATTTTTTATTATATGAATTGTTTTTTCAATAGGTATGTTAGGATACTTAATTTGATCATAACTTACCATCCTAGTATTTTTTTCCCGAATGAGACCTTTGATTGATTTTACATCTGCTCCATCTTATATTATTTTCAAAATAATAGATAACATTCTTAGGATAAAAATGAATTTACATTATCATTATAATATAAAACATGGGTATGAACAGAAGGAAATTATAATTCAAGAGTTTTGTTTTAATTAGACTTCCAAATGTATTTTAAAATTAGTGGTAATTTTTTTAACAAATATATGATCAAAACGTTACAAATCATGCATATACATTGTGGGTAATGAAATTTCCTTTACTGGAAAAATAAATGATTTTATCATTTTCTGAAAAATAAAACTGGCACCTTTTGAAAGCTAGAAAGGAAGACCCCCCCAAACAACTTTATATTTTTTTAAAGCATTTTACATATAAGTCATTCATTCATTCATGCACATAATTAGAAAACTTCCATCTTTTCATTCACAGGACTTTAATTTATATAAAAGGAGTCCATATCTATTTTTAGTGCTTGAGCTACCTAATTTATCTTGTAACTTTAAAAACATTATATTTTTAAAATATAAGATAAGATAATTAATGGTATACAAAACTGTATGTTCTATTTCCCCTCACAAACATGTCATTTTTAATCAAAATTACCAAATAAAAAAAAGTTAAACTGTATTTAGAGATATAAAATTACCTGTTCATTTGTATGTAACCACTGTTTTGGTTCTTCTTCACCAGCAAGGAATGCAATTAGATCTAGGACTGTTAATCGTGTTTGACGACGAGACGACACAAATATTAAAACTGGCTGTGCAGGAGAATGCTGCCGTATTGCCTGAAAAGTAGGTCTATTCATAGTTGCCATACGTGGACAATAATGTTTACCGGGAAATCCAGATATATGAACTTCAAGTGGTACTGGACGAACAGATGGTCTGAAGTTATATAATCCCATCTACAAACAAAATAAAACATACACACACAATCTTCATACTAACTAAATAAACATCAATGTACACTAAAATAGATTTTAGCTTTATGGTATTACATGTAATATTTTGAAATCCAAAACAGAAAACAAAAAAAGGAAAAGAAAAATTAAACTAGATGGAAAGTCTGGTAAAGTAGAGTTCTGGACTACAATAATTAGTTAATTTAAAAATTAAATAGCATCTACTGTTTGATTAAAAGATATAATGGCATATACGGAACAAAAAACATTTACTTAAAGTTAGTTTCTGCAATAAATGTTAAATTTAAAGGAGCTTTACAAAACAAAGAATAAAAGCTACTTAATAAAATAATTATAAAGTCTCATGTCTCCTGTGTGGAAAAATATTTACACCAGTTGTTATGTACAAAAAAGATTAAGGGAAGAAAATAGCCGTTACTCTTTAAAAATTCACAAATATTGACTTAAAACTTAACAAAACATTTACTAGTAAAGATTAATAACTTTTTTTACTACTTATCTACTTTTTTCTTTTTGCTCATGGGCAGTTACTTCAAATTAACATTCACTAACAAAATAAATAGTTTTCTTCAAAAAAAAAAAGCACTTAAAAATAATAAAGTAATTTTTACTCGTTTTCTCTACTTTTCTAAAAGGTTTCTGAATTGAAACTTCAGACTGTTTGTACTTTGAATTCTTAGTTTTAAATATTCTCAATTTTAAAAGTGTAAATGTTTCAACATTTACATCAAGCTAAACAACATCCAAATACTATTTTTTTAAACCTTTTGTTTATAAAATTGTATTAGGTATACTTAATTAAGTCGTAAAAAATTTCAAGGAGCTACAAAACAAGCCAAATCACCAAAAATCAATTTAGTATTGTTGGCCCAGCTGTATGTTCCCCCTTTACTTCAACTGCAGATTACATTTATTATACATATAATGGTTTTTTTTCCTTTCTCACTTTTGTCATACATTCTGTCCACTTCAACTTTCTCTTCTTAATTCTATTATTTTAGGGTAGTCATAGAGCTTTTTTTAATTCCCTGTTCATTCACAATCTCTATAAGCTGGTAATATCTTCTTTTATTACAAGTTTATATGCTTTGAAAAGACTTGATTTTCATATATGATTATTCCCATCATCTCACTCATTCAGTTCTCTCTTTCTCTCTCCCCCTTCAGACTCTTATTAGAATCGAACAGCCACATTGACCAACACTGAAAGTACTATATTCCTATGTATTGAGGTTTTTAGTTCTGCTGATAACTTTTTTCAAATACCCTTTTAGGGGGTACAATAAATCAACTTTGGTTATGCTTCTTTTGCACCCACACTTCTTTCATCCTTAAAAAGAGTTGTTCATTCTCTTCTTGTGTCCACTTCCTTCCACTGGTAGATTTTTCCTGATAACCTGGTTTCTGAATTACCTCTCTAAAAAGAGTCCTGTCATTTATTGTGTCTGTTGATTCTAGTGTTTTTCTTGCCTTTTTCTATTTCCTGAAACCATTTGGGTTTGGATTTGTAACTTCTTAGCAAATCAAAACATCATTTAGTTATTTTGTTAACACCCATCCTACATATATGTCTATAGAATTGTAATCTTTTCCACATCTGTCAGTTTAATATATAGTTTAAAATATAGTTAAAATAAAATATAGTTCTCTATAAGGTCATAATTTGAATTCAAATTCCCTGTTACTTTTAGGTCCTAGTATTCTACTCAAAACTCTCCTTTAAATCTTTTCTAATTGTTCAAGATCTATAGTTCCAATTAGTTTAAGTGTTTCTACCGCATTAAGTATTTTGGGTCTAACCACTGTTTGACAATGTCTCAGTTTTATATTCCATGACAGAAATTTGTTATGTGTTTCTTGTAATGTAAATGCTCTTTCCATTTTTTGTGTTCTAGTTTCTATCGCTTTTTTGTGGCATTTGATATCCGTTCTCAAAGATATTTAATGCAATCCATTTTGTGTTTTATTATTTATCTTAACATATTGAAGTGCATAGCTGATGTTTGTCATAAACTGTGTTTTTCAAATGATATTTGAACGACCTTGCCTGCTTGTTTTTTTAATTCTGTGATTTGTTCTTGTGCATTTTCAAGTGAGTCTGTAATTAATGCCATGTCATCTGCGAAAATTAGACAATCCACCTTGATCTTATTTAAAGTTGTTATTGTTTATAAACTTTCTACATTCTCTAACCCACAATTGAAAAGGAGGGGATAAACCATCTCCTTGAGTTACAGCTTATGTTATTTCAAAATTTTCTGAGAGTTTCCCCATAAATTTAACTTTAGCATTATGTTTTGCAAGACAAACCACAAGGAAATAGTTGCCATTAATATCCCACTCATCACCACAGAAGAGCTCATGGTGGCCAGTTATGGTCACCATGCGCTTGGCTGTTACTGCGCTTGGTCAAGCGCAGTAACAGCCCTGGCCTGGATGGCATGGTTTGGAGGTGGTCAAGCTTGTTGTAAAACTTGCTCTGTGGTGCAAGGTTGACACATTCAATTATGCCATCACCCAGGAATGGTTTCCAGACTCCTGGAAGTCTGCCCAGCATGTGATCCTCAGGAAGAAGGGGAGGCAAGCCAGCAAACCAGCATCCTTTAGATTGATCTGCTTGCTCAATTTACCTGAGTAAACTTTTTGAGGGTGCAGGTCGACTGTAGATGCCATACGTAGTCATGACCAACGGCCAGTAGGCCAGATTGAGCTCAAGACATACATGTTTGATTCTGGTGATGAACCTTTTTGATGTAACAGGTTACATCAACAGTTTATTCATGGGACACAATATTCCAGGCTATGAAGAGTTATGGCATTAGTCTATACCAAGAAGGGTAACCCAGTGCTACCTTTCAAAAAATTGGCGACGGGTAATTTCCACTGGGGGGAGAGATATGGATCAGGATAAGTTGTAATGTTCCACAGGGTTCAGTGTTGAGCCCAACACTATGTAATATAACATATGACAAGGTCCTGTCCCTCGCACTTCCCATTGGGGCAGTCTTTTCTGGGTTTGCCAATGACTTGACACTTGTGTTAACAGCAAAGTTGGAACGGGCAGTGATGGACACTGGAAACAAGGCAACAAACATTATTGTTTCATGCTTGCAGGAGATCAGCCTTCAGCTTTTGCCAGAGAAGACCCAAGTGGTTGTAGTCTTGGGTAGGCATAAGCTGACCCTAATTTTGTTAAGGGTCGGTACCATGATAGTCCACCCTACCCAGGCAATGAAATACCATGGGGTATGGATAAACAAAAATGCTACATTCCAGAGGCATATGTTGGTCAAAGCTGAAAAAACACCTGTTGTGTTCAGTTAGACAACAGCCAACATCAGGGCCCTCACACATCAAAGTGGAAGGTCTTGTCTCAGGTGATACTCTTGAAATTACTCAATGGAGCCCCAGTCTGGTCCATTGCTGCAGAGGGGGAGAGCCCATGCAATCTTAGTCAGATGTGCAATCTTTATCCCTTCCCTTTCAGGTATACTATGGGTAAACAGCATCTCAGGTGATGTCGCCAGCATAGTGAGAATTGCATCCCCGGATTTCCTCGTTTGGAAGAGAGGAGATGTACAGGGGAGTGAATAAGGTGGATGCAGAGGGCAGCAGAAATGGGATCAGTTGACAAAAGGCAGATGGACTCCAGTAAAGGCTGTATTCAAGTTAGTTTAACTCAAACTGGGGTATGAGTTGACAACCCACCGGGTTGGTCTAGTGGTGAATGCATATTCCCAAATCAGCTGATTTGGAAGTCAAGAGTTCCAGCGTTCAAGTCCTAATAAAGGCAGTTACTTTTATACAGATTTGAATACTAGATCTTGGATGCCAGTGTTCTTTGATGGTTGGGTTTCAATTAACCACACATCTGTGGAATGGTCAAACTAAGACTGTACAAGACTACACTTCATTTACACTTATACATATCATCCTCTGAAATAATACCTGAATAGTAATTCCCAGAGGCTAGACAAGAACAGAAAGAAAGGGTACAAGTTGACACAGTTTCTTACTGGTCATGGATTTTGAGACCTTCTGTGGATTGCAATTACTGCTGGGAGAAGGAGATCGTGGAATACATGACGTTCAAGTGCAATAAGTTCCTGCAGCATAGGGAAGCACACAAAGGAAAATTTGGCATGCTTACCCCTAAGAACATCACTGGGAAAATCCTACAGACCAAACAATGCATGATGCTGGTAAAGATCATCCGAACCATGTTGATGGAAGATGTCCAGGGATGAATGTCCGAGTTTCCTTTGGTGCAGGCAGCCAACCCCAAGACCAAATTAAAAAAAAACCACAAGATCCTGACAAGTTTGAGACATGGGGCCAGTAATGGAGACAAACACACAGCGATGCTGTGATAGTACCATAAGTTGGGCCCAGCATCCCTTGGTGTATTGGGGGAGGGGATTTAATGAGTAGGCCTGCAAGGGAGAGTCCCACACTACACTACGGAGTATGAGACCACATGATGCTTACAAAAGGTTTCCCCTCCTCTAGAAAAAAATGTGTTTGTTAAGGTTGCTTTAATTATTTCAGTCATTTTACTATCCAGTCCAATTCTTTTAGATTGATAATAAGCACATTTCTGTCAATTGAATTGTAAGCATTTTTAAAATCTACAAAAGTAACCACACATTTCAAACTCCTGATTTCCCCAATTTCTAAGATGTTTTTTTTTATTTTTAGGTTTGTGATTTGTTCTGCACAGGACCACCTACCTTTCCTAAACCCTCCTTAATACTGTCCTTTTTGCAGGTAGAGACCGTTTTAGCTCAGTTTAAGAGTTCTTTGGATAGGGTCTTACATATCAGTGGTAAGAGGAATATTCATGTGTACTTACTTTGATCTGTTTTGTCTCCCTTCTTGTGCAGTGGATGTATTAACACAGATGCCCATCCATCCAAATGGTAGAGTTTTGTCTCACAGATTTCTTGGATTACTCCATCAACACTTTCATCTTTTCACTAGAACGTTTCCATAGCATTGTCTTATCCAGATGGTTTGTTAGTTTTAAGTTACTTTATCATTTCTTTAATTTCTTCAAAAGTTGGTGGGTTTGAATCTGCTCGACTTGGAATGATGTTTTCAAAATTAAAGTTTTCTTGTGGAGGGTCGCAGTTGTGTAGTTTTTTGAGTATTCTGTAATATTCTGTGTTATTATATGCAGTTTTGAGAGTTTCTGGATCTTTAAAATGTAAAGCTGGTGGTGTGCAACTTGTTGTTTTTTAGTTTTGGATGTTTTATAAAAGTTCCTTGTATTATTCTTTTAAAAGTCAGATTCTATCAAAGTTACTTGGTACAAAATTAGTCCAAGCTTTCTGTACAAAATGCACATCTACGTTTATTTTTTGTTGGGTTAGAAGAACAAGTTCTCTAAGATACATCTCAAGGTTGTTAGCTCTTAGGAGAAATTCCCAGCTGTACCTCTGGTGAACAGACTGCGACCACTTTGCCACATGTTGCAAATCAGATACGAAGTGTATTTGAGGTACCACTTTGGTCTCTGGGTGGTATTTTATTTTCCATCTACCCTGCATATCTGCTGGGAATTGCCCTATCCACCACCTGAGAACACACCAAATGGGAGACGATAAACTCCTCGATAACTTTATTAATAAGAATTTATTGAGACCACATCTACTTCTGTATATTTATCCTTATAATAGATTTACAGATGTACTCTTTTACTGACAAAGAAAATTGTTTAAGAGATAACAGTTCTTTCTTTTTTTCCACCTAGCTTACATAATTTAATGCATGTTTACAATCTTCTCATATATTTTAAATCCTTTATGTTTGAATTATTTATTTTTATCAAACAAGCTTTCAAATAATTACTCTGACAATATAAAATAAATTGGTTTAAATGTAACTCTATTGATACATTTGAGATGTTGAGCTTTATTTTGATAATAAAGAAACTTTTTACATTTTTGTTTATAAGAAAGTAATTCTTGTCATTTATTTTATAAAACAAAATACTTTCTGACCAGAAAACTTTCTCACATTCTTATGTCTCTGACATGTGAACAAAATATTATTAACTACATAATAGTTAATAAGGTGTTCATATCAATTTGGAGAAAATTTAATTATTTATTACAATTATTAAGTAACACATAATAATGAAAGAAATTTATTATTAACACTGATAAAATATATTTACTGGCTTTAATAATAAAACTAACCTGTCCAATACCCAACCAATTAGCAAGATCTCTAGCATTTGCTAATGCTGTAGAAAGACCAACAATCCGTAATGTTTTAGAAGTATGTGAAGAAATAAAATTTGTACGAGACACAATTACTTCGAGAATAGGACCGCGATCTTCACCTAATAAATGTATTTCATCAATAATAATAAGAGAGACTGCACGAACATAGCCACGTGTTTGCCAGCTACGTGATATACCATCCCATTTTTCTGATGTTGTTACTATAACATTAGCGCTGGCAATTGCTTTTACATCAGGTGTTACATCACCTACAAACATATAAAATAATATAAATAGTTATATATACTTTACAATGAGAAATTATTCTTAATTTAAAAACAATAATTCTTGCTTGGTAATCAAGTAAACCAGGGATGTAGTAAACTACAAGTACACTCACTATATGAACAAGTGACACAGCTGCTTACAGGCCTCTGATTCAATCAATTAATATAAGCATAACTGATTTAACACAACACAACATTAATTAATGAATAATTAATTTGTAAAAAAAGGGAAAATATAATATCAAAGAGCAACCAAAGCATTTACATCTGGGCTTGCAAAATTTAACTGTAACCTCATTACAAGAACTGCAGTTTTTCAAGAGAACAGGATTTTTTTAAATAACTACAGAAATTAAAAAATTAATCTCTGAAAACATCAACATTTTCATCTCAGTAAACTGTGTCAGTTCCAGTAGAAAACTGCAAGACAAGCAATGTTTAATTTATCAATGTTCTTTAATTTAAAGAGAAAATTGTGAGTAAGTGTAGCATTTTCCTACCTAAAATTTCTTCTATGCTTCATTAATATCAATCTTCAGAATGAGGCATACAGCTGTGTGGTACATTCTAGCAACATAAATCTGGAGGAACCTATCCTAATTATGCAAATTGATCAAATACTATTCTTGTTGGAGACTTTAACAGCCCTTCTCCAAGATGGGATTACTCAAGACTAATGCCATTCAGAAAGTGCCTTGGAGAGATGATTGATAACCTTCTGGATGTTGTGGATACACCACCTACCTACCTCTCATATTCAGGTCGTGATAGTTATCACGACCTGATTTGGTTGTTATCCTCCCACACTTATCTGAAAAAACCAAGGCCCTCTTACTCAACGATGCTGGTGGATGTGGTCACAGAGCACTTATAGTTACGTTGGCCATGACAAAAGTGCCATACAATGAAAACTAACCCCTACGTTGGAACTTTAAAAAGGCAGACTTGAATACAAAAAGCTTACTGATTCCGACCATGAGTTGAAGAGTTTTCACAAGCCGGAGGCAGGCCTGACAGCTCTGCTCCATTGGTCCATGATGTTTTGGCGAAACTTGATGACTTGTTTTCCTATCTAGCAAATCCCAAGAGTACCAATGCACCTACCAAGGGGAGATTATTGCCCCGTCAAGAATTCTTTCGAGTGACTTTCACAGCTCTCATGGAGGGTTTTGAAAATCTTGCCTCAAAGCCTAAGGAGGTAACTGCAGTTCAGAAACTGGCCCCAGCGCAGCCGCGTAGGTATGCTGAGGTGATTAGGAGCAGACGTGAAACCCAGCCAGTCCAAGAAACCTGAAGATGCATTTGTCAGCAGAGCAGAGGGCTCGACTGTCCAGCAGTCAGCTGAAGAAAGACCTCCAGGTTGCACTTCGGGGTAACTGGAAGGATCTTAAAATCGGAAAAATCAAAGAGACCAACAAGGGATTAGTTGTAGTAGCAGATAACACAGAGACCATTCAGGCAATTAGAGATTTCACTGCGGTTAAGCGATTGAAGTAAAAATAGACCCAGAAAGAATGTATAGGCCCTGCATTATAGTCACAGCCTTACCGATGAGGATGTCTTGTCCCTCATTAGGGAACAGAACACTGATTTGGATGAAGCCGCCTTTCGGCGGGACTGCTGGCTGGTCTTTAAAACAGGTAGGCGTGATACACAGCAATATCACAAAGTTTTTGAAGTGGGTTCTGGTTTCTTTTAAAAATCTACCTCTGCAGGGGTAAACTAACTGTTTATCAATTTTGGGTCCTGCTGAGTAAAAGAGTACGTGGATGTCCAAAGATGTTTCAGGTGCTGCAGATACAGTCACAGAGCTAAATTTCGTAAGTTTGCCTTGGTGTGGGTGCATTATGGTGAGGAGGACCACCAAAAATAAAAAAAATGGCATACTGTCAAGTATTATGAAATATGTCACTAACATTTACTGTATTTATTTGCATAATGTCTACATGTTCTACTCCTACTTTTCAGCCCTAAATTGACAGTCTGGACACTGAGTAAATTTTTTCCTATCGAATACCAAAACTTACAACTGCATTTTGATACATACATCTGGTTCATGAAAATAAGTGTAAAGATTTATGGGTAGAACGAGTAAATGAATAAAATTCAAGGAGTCCCTTGAATATGGATAACCACATTAAGAGACCAAACTTATGTTCAAATGCAGTAGTATATTTTTCTACACCACACAGTGGATGGCAGGGTCGTACAGGTCCTCAGTTGGCCACAATTGTATTAAATCTACGTAAGAATCGTTACTTTTACTAGCAAGTGGTGATCAAACACCCACTCAGATATTAGCCCAATTGTGAATCTACAGTCAGATTCACAACAGAAGGCTTCCTCTTCTGTTCTTTCCTCTACTTGTAATTTTGAAGATGATTTTGAGTAAGTAATTCTCTACAGTCCCTGTCCGACCCTGTCTGAACACTTGTTTTTTAATGCATTTCTGAGAGATCCTTAGCGTGATCAACAGTGATAATTGTTCAATGTTTGTAAAAGTCAACAAGAATCAACAACTGTGCAAAATATTATATTTCATTGTTAAGATACTAAAATCATATGAACCAACATCACTGATGTGGATATTGTGTTAACATTTCACCTAATGATGCACTCATTACTTTTTAAATGTTCCTTACATTTACAACAAAATACTAAAACCTACTTATACGTATAAAAACTAAAGAAAACAATTTAAAAAAGGTGATACTTTTCTATAAATTATTCAATTTTCCTTTTCAACTCAAAAAAGCCTTGATATTTTGAACTACAATGCACGTTTTCTATTGAGGATAAGGCAACAGACTTCAGATCTAAAATATGTTACATCTTAAAACCCATAAAGGAACAGCACCTATACTGCTGTATTTCTAAAAAAATGATTAAAATGACGAGTAAAATTTTAAAAGGAATTTAGTACAGCAAGCAATTTAGACCAAGTAGTTTAATAAATAAGAAATTTCTAATTCTAAAAAGACTTTACGAGTACTATGTGACAACCAATAAAACTGGCACTATATTCCTTTTTAATTAAAATATATTACATTTTACTGTTATCAAGCTTCAGAGATTTATTTTTTTACTGTACAATTAAATACACAACCATTATTTTTAATATTTTATAAAATAAAACAGATATACTAACAATAATTTTTTTAATATTAATTTTTCTACAACTATATACACTTCCTTTGTTTGATACTTCCTTTGAAATAATTTATACTTACTTAAAATAACTATTTCATGAAAAAAAAAATTATTTATTTATTAGTGCCATCAATTTTAAACCACTATTATTAATGAAACTGTAATGAAAATAACTTTACCAGCTAAACCAATAATTTAGTTGGTTTAGTAAATTTTTATCGCCTGAATAGATGTTTTATTTACCAATAACTAATAATAAAGACAGAAAAAAATTATAAATAAACAATAAATACCTCAGCATTTAAATTATCTGCAAGACAGGCAGTGAAATTACTTTCAATAGGAAACTGATTTGTCAACAACGATAAATAATGTGATAATTTATCATGACATGTTATAATACTACCATGACCTGACGTATCAAATTGAGGTCTGCCAGCACGACCAAATATTTGCAACACATCCAATATACCCAAATCAACAAATGATCCATGTTTTGAATCATACAACTCTGTTCCCTGTTACATAATAAACAAAATACAAATTATCTCAATTATCTATTATCTATATATTATTTGTTATCAATATATTATCTATTATACCTCAATTATCTTTTCACAAAAAATATATATACATTTTTTATTTTTTCATTTATTTTCTAAACCACTCACTCTCTAGTTCCACACTTACATTTATTTCTGAATATAGGCTGTTACAATATATATTGCATTACTTTTTAAATTCAATAAATAGGGTACTTAATTATTAAATGGAGATATTTTTGATATATTTTTTTTCAATTGCTGCTTTAAAGTAAAAATTAGATTAGTAAGTGATAATGCAATAAGTATGAATCAATGAACACAAGGAGATCAACTGCAAAGCTGCCGTTGCAAGTAATAATGTAATACTCCACAATATAAATAAGATATGAAATGGGTGCAGTTTAGATCAACAGTGAAGAGCAGAATACTGCATAATATGGAAATTTGGGCATCTCATTAGTATAAGAAAACTGAATGCATTCATGTTGGTTTTATAAGATTGTTCCACTTTGGCCGCACCACACCCAAAAATTTTGTTAGAGCAAAGATGGGAATCTCATAGATCACAGAGTGCAGAAATAATTATTGAAGGTGAAAACAAATAGCTGATAATTGACTGCCAAATATTTATTTTAAAATGTTGATAGTATTGAATGAAGATTGGAAAGGCAGTGTGGTTTTAAACTAGTTAACATATCTGAAAGAAACATGAAAGAAGGTGTTGGCTGAACACATTATATGAATAGAATATTTTAAATCTCAGAAAAGAAATATTAAGATTAAGAAGCCTATTTTACTCAGTCTGTAGGTGATGTCAATAGTATTAGGTAGATTTCATAAGAAAGCTACCTATTGTAAAGGGTACCATGATTTGACTTGTGGAAAATTTTGACATATCTTTGCGTTTCACATCCCTCTGACCCCAAAACCACCGTCAGTTCAAAAGTTTATATATATATTTCACTTTCTTGTGGACACGATAACTGCCGTAATTTTGTGCCAATCACTTTCAAACTGTTTCTTAAAAATAACTCATCCCAAAATCTCTGTCAAGTTTGTTAATGATCAAAATCAAACCATGGCGATGGAAATGGGGGGAGGGGCTTTTTCGAAAAAACAAAATATTGCTATAACTTTCTTAAAAAGTAAAATATCGAATTTGTTTAAAATTCCTACTATTCTTTAGATACGGGCCTAAAACTTATGTAAGTGAAGTTTTTTGGTATCACCAACCTTTGGCCCAGGAAGTGGAAAAAATGGTAGTTGAAGACAAACAAAATCATACCTCCCTTAATAGGCACAGTATTGAATTTGTAACAATTTTTGATATGACCAACCCTTACAACAATGGATGATCAAAATGTTGCTGTAATTGTAAGAAGATGGGGCTTGTCATATGCTAAACAAGTGAAAAGTTTTTCAAATGCAACCATTGTCGTATAGAGTAAATTTGAAGTTTTTCTTAAATTTAAGGTGGAAATCTTTTTTATCACCAGAAATCTACCTCCGCCTTCTGGCGTGCCGAAAGGGATTTTTGTGAATTCAAATTAAAACCCTGATTATCAGTTATGGAATGTTCTTGGAGTTGGGAAAAGTACATAAAATTAAGGGTGTCCAGTCTCAAAAAAAAAATCTGTTGGTTAACATAGGATGCCAAAAGCTTGTAGACCTCAAATTTATTTGAAAAGGCAGTTATATAATTTTGAGGGTGACAAAAACTGCTGTATCTGTAATATGCAAGAGCTTGAAGACACATTTTTGCTGGTAAGTTCAGTTTATTCTACGCTACAATCAAGATATACTTGAGCCTTTTGTTAATAAGAAAACCCAAAAGAAACTACACAGTTTTTATTGTGAAACATAAAAGGCAGCTTGACTTGTGTATATGTATATTAGTGAGGCATTAAATCAGTGTAATTGTGTTGTAATTGTTTGTTCTCCGTTTAGTACTGTTATATTTATTTTATTGTTGATTTATAATAATGGACAAAAAGGGAAGAATGAAAGAGGATTTATGAATTTAAGTTGATTGTTAAACAGTAAAAGGCTTTAAATGGAGATTATTAGAATGAGTAAATAAGTTACAATATAGTAAGTACATAAAATGATATAAGTTAAACATACTGCATACTCAGTTCCTTTTACAAATAAACTATTACTATCATATTATTATTATAATTATTGATATTATTATCACTTTTGCAGTTCCAAATTTTCTATATCAATTTTTTTTAAGTATAAAAATTAAATAATTGTGTAAATTTGTACAAAACTGCACATTTGTATCTATCTTTTTTTATAAGATCCCTCTTCTTTTTAGTCTATCATCAAATTAATTACCTATTTACTTGTTACAAGGAGTATAGTGTTTTAGGTAAAATGGTTTACTTTTTACTTTTTCACTAAATTGAATATACTAATGTGTATCAATGTGACAAAGCCCACTGAAATGATGCATATTCGGCCTACAAATGGTACCTTAATTCTCATAGAAAGCAACTTATACTGCTAATTTCTTAGTTTTTTTTTTGTTTTTTTTTTTTTATATTCAAGAAGTAAGGAACCCAGCCTTTTATGCAACAAATATGCCAATATTCATTTTCAACCCAACTTATCAGTAAATTAAGATCCTGAATATCTGAATATGGATCAACCCACAGATTTGGAGAAGCCCTTAGAACATTGAAGAATTTAATATTTAAAATTGTGCAATAAGTTACCACAACTAATTACATTATTTTACATTAATCAACATTATTTCATAATAATGAATTGAATTTTAGTTTTAAAAAAACTGACCCGAATTATAACAGCGTGAGCAGGAAAGTTAACACCCCATGCTAATGTTGAAGTACAAACTAGAACTTTTATCAACCCTTCACCAAAATATTTCTCAACCATCGACCTGGAAAAATAAAAAATAAAAAAATGTATATATATATATTATTTATAAAATATATTCACATAATATGTTTGAACAATTTTCATATAATCTTGCAATAAGCCAATCACTCTAAAGTTTTAAATGAAGAAATTTTAAAATTTAAGTAGCTTTTAATGATCTGGACTGAAAATTAATGATTTGGTTACTCATACAATACAGGAATAATAGTAAGATAGGAAAATTTATTTATAAAACTAAGTACATGTTTAAAAATTAAGGAAATTAAACAAAAGATATAAAATAAATCCTACTATTACACAATTTTGAAAAGAAGATATGAAGTATCACATCATTACAAATTAATCAAACTCTTAATTTAAGAAATTAACATATCCATTGTGGTAAATCCAACTGTTCATGTCAAAGCATATATGACAGGGTACCCAAAAATAACTATCATCATTAAAAAAAAAGTTCAATAATTTTAATTTTCTGAAAATTTAATCTCTTTCAAAGTGTTATCATGTAACTCAATTGCCCTTAACCTAATAGTTTTCCAAATACTGGAAACTCTTTTTTTTTAAATACTTGCCCAAAGGTTATAATAATTTATCTCTGACTTCCTCCATGGCACAAAAATGCTTTCCTTTGGACTCTTTCTTCATATACAGGAAAGGAAAAAATCAAATGAAGTACGATCTTGTGAGAAGGGAGGGTGAGGATCAATGGTCATCTTATTTTGTAACAAAAACTGTTTGGAGTATAGAGCAGTATGGATAGAGCTGTTATCATGGTATAGGTACCAATAATTACTTTCCCATATCACCAGGCATTTTTGTCTCAAAAAAATCTTATCAACATGTCCACGTAGAAATGCTGATTCACTGTCCAGCATGAGCAAATTCTATGTAAACAATCCTGTTCAACAAAACAAAATTGTCTTCACATTTGATCAAACTAGCCATGCTTTTGTGTTATTGGTGAACTCTATGATTTCCACTTGCTTGATTGTTGTTTTGTTTCCAGATCATAACTGTAGCACCTGCTTTCATCACCTGCCACAACTTTAGAAAGAAAGTATGAGCCATTTTGAAGTTCATCCTTCAAATCATAACACACATTAACAAAACTGATTTTTTATGAGCAGCTGAGACACAAATATTACGTGTTCCAAATTCAAATCGCCTATTAAAATTTATTGGCAAGAACTCATAAACATACTCGTACAACTCAATTCAGAAATCTCTGTTTATCAGTCTGACAACAATCTTCATAATTCTATTACAAACTTTTTCAAGATTTTTGTCATTTCTAATTGTGAAAAGCTAGCCAGGTCTTTTTTTTTTTTTTTTTTTTTTTTTTTTTTTTTTTTTTAAGGGCGAAAAACGGTTGAACGTTATCATCGCCCGGAAAATAAATAAATAGATAAATAAATACATAAATAAATAAATAAAAATAATTTTAGGTTTTTAGATAAAATTAAAACTTAAAACTACTATCACAGAAACAAAATCCGAAATGGGTGTAAAAGGCCCATTCTCGGATAACAAAAACACTAATATGTAACTTAAAACTCTGTTAAAAACTATCACATTAAAAATAAATAAAACTTAAAGCTATGTTAAAAACTATCACATTAAAAATAAATAAAACTTAAAACTATGTTAAAAACTATCATTAAAAATAAATAAAACTTAAAACTAAAAAAGGAGATAAAACTTAAAACTAAAGAACATTAGAACTATTCTTCTATTCTTACAGATCACCTTACTCTACCAGTAAAGTAACTACTGCCTTAATCGTAAAATAGATAACACAGTAAAACTTCTTTTAAGGATTAATATTTCACACAATTGATTTCCTTAATTCTTGACAACATTCACATAAGTTTTGTCCAACTGACTTATATCAGACTTCCTTGCTTATACAATGATTTTTACACCCCTGATAAAGTTAAAATATTTAAAATTTCCTTGAATCCTTTTATTTGTTTATTTAGGAATTGTTGTCTAAGTATAACAAATTCCAAAAAGGTTGTTCTAACACCTGGGCAATTGTAGTAACAATGAAGTGAGAGGATAATGACCCCACCATCAAGTAACTGACACAATCTTTTCAATTTTACTCGTGTGAAAATTAATGTTACCATTATACAATTTGCTCATAACAACTGCACACTATTTTTGTTTACACTGATTTATTCAATTATTCAGGTAGAGTAACCTATCCTACAGAAGACGTTTACTTTTATGAAATGCATACTTTTCCCTTCCATACAACATGCCTGTTCACAAAATAATGCGAGAAGCCATTATTATAACACTAACTGGTATACCAACTGACAACAACTGTGAAAGCACACAATAGTGAAAGAAACTTAGAAATTAGTTACATTTACTGTCCACAAGATAGATTAGAACATCCATAAAAGAAAAGGTACTTAATACATACAGATCTGAATGCAAATAAAAATGAAAGCTCAAATTGTTAAAAAATTGAGTATACTCTAAAAACAACTTTGTCAAAGGTAGGCAATATTTAAAAAATTTGGGTAGTCATCATTAATATATGTACAATTTTAATCACATATAAACAAGCCAGACAATGAGTAAACTAACTTAACTAGTTTGGACAAGCCAGATCTTCAGTAGTCATTTTTGTCCAATGTTCAAATGCTATGAAACACTAAGGAATCAAATGCTAAAAATTGCTTTCTGGCTCAATGGTCACAATTTTATGGTATCAAATACCTGGCTAAAAATTTAAGGAAATGCACGACATAGTTTCACAATGTCCACATGGTAAAAGCACAACTGTATTAATATTACTGTTGAGTTCAAGGTTAATTGATTATTTTTCACATTTACTTAATTTTTAGAGATATTTTATTTATTAAGCTATTAAACTGTATTGTTTTTACTTTAACTTCTAAACTAAAATTCTTTTTTACTATTAAGATTAGATATTTTATTCTATAAAAGGTTAACTTTTTCCAAATGTATACTCTATTGTGTTACAATTGACCATTAAATAGTTAATGGTCAATTGTAAAAAAATAAAATCACAACCTTCTAAATACTAGCAGGTGTTACAATAAAAACTTAATTACAGTAATCATGATAATTCTAATACAGTTACATAACATGTGTTCAAAGATTGTAAGATCATGGCACTTACTTTTAATTAAATTTTAACACCTATATAAACAATACACTTTTGTTATTTGCATTTAACCTGTGATACTTTTCCAGGACTAGCCTGACAACAAGCAAGACCAACTGCCATGCTGTAAAGTTGATCAACAGCATAATATAATGAAATAAATTATCAAAATAAAAAATTTAATTGTATAAAAATCAAACAATTTTGTCACCTGTCACTACGTAATAATCCGGCATGATGAACTGAAAATCCAGCCTGAAACAATTCTGCAAGCTGTTTAGACCGAGCTCGTTGAAATGTTTTTCTTGCATTACCAGCAGAAGGTCCATCTTCTGGCTCAAACAACCTTAGCTGACCTTTTTGTGATGCCATTTCTTTTAAAATCATTGCCGTACGAATGGTGGCATTACGTGCATGAACAAAAACCATAACCTACAATAAAAAATTATTAAAAAGATAAGTTAAAAAATTTCAAAATACATTAAAAAAGAATAACAAAAAGAAATTCTAACTCAAAATGTGAACAAACTCATTACCATGTTCTCTCAAGTTATCACTTACTATTCATCTCCCTTTAATAGTTTTTTAACCAGTTATCTACAAGTGACAAAAGATGTAGTATTAAATGAAGATCATTTTGGTTACAGAAACAGGACTGGCACTAGGGAGGCTATTATAGCTCCTTTGTGAAAATAAATATTTAGTCCAATATTTCTTTACACTTCAACGTGTATAAAAAGAAGCATTAGTAATAGAGTAGGAGATGAAGAAATGCAAGCTCTGATTAAGAAAAGAGTAATGATAGGATTTAGCTTGCTCCCACTGCTACAAAAGTTGTATCTGAAGCTGATAAACTATCAAAGGAAAAAAAAGATTCACTGATGATAATGTTCTTTGAGTAGAAATCAAAAAAGTTAGAAAAGGTACTAAGGGGCAAGATATGATTCAAGAAAGGAAAATAATCAAAAATTAAAATAAGGGAATATACCAGAGCCGGCCTCCATGGCACAAGTGATAGCATCTCGGCCTTTCATTCGGAGGTCCCAGGTTCAAACCTGGTCAGGCATGGCATTTTCACACGCAACTTGTCATTCATCTCATCCCCTTAAACAATAGCTAACGGTGGTCCTGAGGGTTAAAAAAAAAGAATAATACCATTTGTGAGGCAATTTTTTAATTTAGCTAGTAAAATTGCACGTATTGAACAAAGTAATGGGAGATATACAAAAGCAAACTGGCACAAGCAAGGAAATTTTCATGCAAAAAAAATAAATCTTAATACTTGAAATACAGGTCGATGAATTAAAAAGAAATTCTTAAAAATATTTGTGTGAAGATATAGTGTTTCTGGAAACGACTAACTTGAATGGCTGCAACAGACTCTGCAACTAATACGAACTAATAAATTTGATTTTCGCCGTTAAAATTTGTTCATTTTTAAAAATATTTTTTTGTTAAGAATAATATTCTTGAAGATAGATAAGTAACATATTTCAATCGATTTGTTAGTGTTTAACATGATTAGCTAATTTATAATTCAACAGAAACCCGGTTGAAATCTATTTAAGTAAGCAGTTACTGTCAGTTTGGTCTGAATGTTTGTGCTAGTAGCTGGCGTTAACTGCTATACACTTAGGCCAATTACATGGTAGTGCGGCAGTACAATCTAAAGATCAAACAAAATTATTTCAACTATTTAGTAAGTATTGAATTATTGACAAACATTTCTGCCATTAAATCTACTGATATTTGCTCTGACTTATCCCATTAAAATCTACACTCATGTTGCATAAATCAGGATTTGGCCTTTACACAATCCATGGTATGGTAATGGAGAATATAAGATTAAAAGTGCATGAGCTTGCTAAGTAATAGGTGTTTCAAATGGCTAAGTGCATCATATTTCACACAAATTTCTATACTAGTGAAAACTGCCTGAAGATGAGCCACAATTGATCACAAATTAACAAAATATGTGAACAATTAAATATTTCTAAGCATGGTTTGGGATTGTTTCAATTGAGAAGAATATTTTTGCAGTTTCATTTGAGAAACAGATCTGTAACAAAGTACAGTCAAAACATTCAGATTTACATAAAATATTTTACATAAAAGTAAAATACTTTTTATTTTTAATGTAAAAAGTTGTAGAACTTGTTCCAAAGGTGAAAACCATTCCATTAGCAGTAATCTTTTAATATGGTCATGGCATTCTCTTCATTGACTTTTTGGAGAAAGATAAAATGATAACCCGGCAAAATTATTCATCCTTACTGAGTTGTCTGAGTGAGGAAATAAAGAAAAAAGACTTCCACATTTGATGAAAAAATGTTTTTTTTTTTCAACCAGGGCAATGCACCATTTCACTCATCTACAGTAGCAAAACTGTTTAAATTATGTTACAAAATTCTTCTTCATTTCACCTATTTGCCGTGCATTATTATCAAACTATTATCTATTTGCAAATATGAAGATATGCTTGCTGGAAAGTGAGTGATAAAGAAATGGTTTGCATGAAATGATGAAGTTATTGCCTAAGCCTGCACCTATTTTGAAGATTTACATAAATCACATCACAAGGATAGTGTCAAGAAAACTGAGAATCATTGGACTAAATGTGTAGATTTGAAAGAATACATATGTTGAGAGAAACAAAAAGATTTTCCTGAGAAATTTTATTTTCTTTACTTCAGAGTAGACTTACCAAATACTCTGGGAAGTCAGCTTGGCTGTGTACAACCTTTGTAACTATAATTAATTGTATAATCCCCCCCCACTAATTCCTGATAATCATTATCATCAGAAGCTACAGTATAACAATTGTTATCGCTTTCTTCTCTGATCATGCTTGTAAATAAAGGATTGGAAAAATTCCTCTTCTGTGCTTAAACATAAACAAGCATCATCATAAGGGTCATTCAATAATTAAACAGACAAATAGCTATATAGCAAAAATAGTTTATTAAATAAATACAATTTTTTGTCTACATTTCCACATAATCCCCACCAACTTCTCTATATTTGTCCCATCTTTTTATGAGTCTTCTTATCCCCTCAGCAAAGAATTCTTTACCTTGATCTCAGAGCTAGTTTTGTACTTTTTTCTTTACCGCTTTGTTATCATTAACTTGATGCCGCACAAAGCTTCACACATACAATTCCAAAGGGGGCAAATTCAGGGCTATAAGAAGGATCAGGTAGGAGCTCCCAACCCACTTTGCCAATAGTTTCCAGCAAAAGTTGTGCCATATAAGATTGAGCATTGCCTTGGAAGAACAAGCATGCCTTTCCTTTGCCGTCCTAAACAATTTATCTTCAACGCGGGCTTGACTTTGTTCTCTATCATGAATGAGTAGTATAGGCTGTTGACAGTGCGCTGCCCCTCCAAATAATCACAGAAAATCAGACCATCGGCAATCCAAAAGATAGTTAACATGACCTTACCAGCCGATGATGGTTGTGTTTTGAATTTTTTACGGGCAGGCGATTCAGGGTGTTTCCCTTGCATGCTTTGACGCTTGGACTCCGGCCCAAAATGATGTATTCAAGTTTCATCACATATTAAAATCTGTCCAAAAATGCACCACCTTCATTACTGAAACAATTTTTGAGTTTGTTGCAAATGTGAAATCTCTCAGCTTTGTGATGAATGGTAAGCTCTCTGGGAATCCAGTTTGCACAAGTCTTACAGTAGTTCAATTTGTTCTGAATGATCGAATGAGTTATACCTACACTTACTCGACATTTATCAGCAATTTGTTCAACTGTAAGTCATCAGTCTTCTTGGATTACTGAATCAATATGAGAATCTAACGTTGAGGTCGACACTGTTACCGGACACCCGGAGTGGTGTTCATCGGTCACGCTTTTGCAGCTACTTTTAAACTTTTCCACCCATGCGTAAAAACTCGCACAGTTCATGCAACTACTGCCATATTGTTTGTTCATCCAAGAGAATATTTCTGATGGTTGTACACTTTCCGAAAGTAAAAATCAGATCACAGAATGGTGTTCTTCAAAAGTACTTTCTTCGAGCAGATATGCCATCTTAACTAAGACTTTAGAGGTTATGTTTATGTAAATATTAATCAAACAGCTCTTCACAAGATTGCCAACTAATACTTACATAGGTTTCAATCCCCTGCATTAAGTGTCTCCTTCACTAAAAATGTTTAATTATTGAATGCCCTTTGTACATATGAATGTCACAAATGATATTTCTGAATAACTTAAGAAAAAATCCTGAAAATTAAAAGCAAGGTGAGTTATGCATACATGGACAATTTAAATACAAATTTCAAGGTTTTGTATTGGAAAATTTGTTTTGTAACAATTCAAACATTTCATTCCACATTTGTATTTAAATTGTCCATGTATGCATAACTCACCTTGCTTTTAATTTTCAGGATTTTTTTCTTATGAAAAAATGAAATGTTTGAATTGTTACAAAACAAATTTTCCAATACAAAACCTTGAATCATCCATAAGTCAATCAAATGAGGAATAAAAATTCTTATTTACTTATATTTCATTTTAATAAAAGTTCAAATTGTCCTTCTTCTGCTGCTTGACAGTGTGCCAGTCAGTTGTAAAAGGATGATAATGCATTATTCAATGTTTCCCTAGTGATATTTTGCGCTAATTCTCGAATTCTACTTCGTAAGTCAGGCTTTAAAAAACCTGAAAGAGAAACTAAACTACAAAAGACAAAATAGTAGTAACTATGTTAACAGACGTACAGACACCTTTGACAACAAAAAATGAGTAATAATGAAACTATCAGCTTTATATATAACATTACATAATATAAGCCAAACATTCAAATACAAATCATAAGTTATAGAAACAAATTAAAACAAAATGTTTCAAATAATATAAAATAAAACTTCACTATGATTTGGATAAAACAATTTCAATATTGAGATTATCAACTGCTCTCACTGATAAAATAACTCCAGAAAAAATATGTAATTATAAAACTGAATTGCTAAAAATGAATAAACTACAATCAAAAAATAATACAGCAACAACAAACAAAAGTTACTCCAGTGCAATTTCTGAACCATTGGGCAAACTCTCACCTTATTAAAATATAATGAATTACTTGTGTCCCTCTCCTACAAATTCATCCATTTCATAAATAAAATACTAATTCACACTTATATACATTAACTATTCAATTATAAATTAACGATCAACATAAAGAAGGAACATAGCAACAAATATTTTAATGCTGATGAAAATTATCATCCTGCATAAAGGATCAGCCCAAATACTGGAGCAGGACAGTGTTTCATGTGAGAGATTACTTTTTCGTGTGAAAAATATCTTCTATCGTTAGCTGCAAAGAATTCCATAAATATACAAATTTTAAATATATAATAAACCTAAGCATTAGATTTTAGCATCTAAACATAATTTATGCAGTAGCTTTTATTTTTGTCAAAAAGATTTTTCCCTAGAATAACTACTTTAATATTCCAAGAGATGTATTTCCTGACTTAGATACAAAGATAAATGAAAAATGGTAATATCACATGAAGAGTTTTCTAGAGAAAGAAAGCCCTTTTAAATATACTCTAGATTACTGAAGTTTTACAAAATTAATAGAAAACTTGAAATTACTATTTTTAAGTTTTACTTAATATATCAGAAGAATATATTACACTAAAAAACATAAAAAAGATTATAACCTTGAATTTATCTTTTTGAATGACGCCTTTATCAATGAATTGTCGAATTGTATGTACAACTGTCAGTAGAGCAACATTCGTTTTACCGGCACCAGTGGGCGCACATATTAATAGATTTTCATTTGTATGATAAGCTGAATAAAACACAACAGACTGTATTCTGTCAATTTTTTAACACCATTAAATGCCATCTGTCCAACCTGTATTTACAGAACATCAACATAAGTAATAACAGATATGATAAATTAAGGTGTTTCATATAAACACCTTTCCACCAGTGTGTAACATTTTTAAAAAAAATGTATGTTGACATTAAATACAAATTAAAACTTAACACAATATGCAACATTTTTATTAATAAACATACTGATCAAATTAAAATTAATACATTATTTCTTTTAACTTTAATACAATGACAAGCAATAAAATTTGATTTCCAGTATGCCATACATGCATAATATTTCATTCTAACTTCAGTAGCACGCAGTATGATATCTGTACCAACACATTTCATACATAAAATTTTTTGGAAAGTTCATTTAATATCTCCAAAACAGCATTGCAATGACCATTTTATGCATGTGTACCAACTTTCCATATTTTTTAAGTAAGGTAATGTAATTATAAATTTCAGTTTTTTACTAGAAATGGGTGAAATATGACAATGGCTGAAATTCATCATTGTTAAGATATGTAAATATATTATCAAACAACCCCCATGAGTGAAAGAAAATTAAGAAAATGGGCCAGAAAAATTCAACGGAGAGCTGGAGAATAAGCATAGCAAGGCAGTCATTTGTGATTACTGATTTTTGCTTTTAAGAACAGTTGGTTCATTATTTCCTCCCTTGTCTTGTCTTTTCCTGAAATTTCAAGGACAGTTCTTTATGAAATAGTGTCATACCATTTGAGCAACTCAAAGTTGTGTTCATGCAAGATACCAAAGGTGCCTGCTCGGCACCACAAAACTAAATAAGCTGGCAAGTATTAACCATTCTGCTGAAGTATAGGGAGGAAGACTTAAGCCACAATTTTAATAGTGAAGAGATATAAGTGTTTCATGGCAATGTAAATTAAAACCAGCTTTTATTTTAAGGACAATAATGAAAACAAGAGAACAGTACAGAAATATTTGCTTTAAAAGTGGCTATACCTAAGATGAGACTATTCAAAAATCGGTACCCGGTTTCCATAAATGCATCTGTGAAAGTTGGAAACTATATAAAATAGTTTAAGGCTGCAGTTGATGAAATTAAAATAAATTAAAAACAAAAATCAATTTATAATTTTTTTTAATAATTTAATGATACTTTTCAAATATGGTTGGTAACATTCCATATTGCCCCTAATAAAAGAGGGGATTTCCCCTATTTTAAACAATTCTAGTAGTAACAACACTTCTATCCCATTTTAGACATAGTAAAAAAAGAGAACGGTTTTTTTATTAATCAAATATTGTGTTTTTTTTTCAAGTAATAGATTTTTTGTTTCTCAGAAATTTCATGAAAAATATATATTATAAACAGTAGATGAGAAAATTATGTAAAAATATTTCCTTTGAACAATCAAAATTATGGAGTATCCCCTGTAACAAACTGTTCTGAAGCCACTACCACTGTTCTGAAATATATTTTTAGTTACTTTTTAATCAAAATTGGAAAAAATATAAAAACCTGTAATTATTTAAGAAGTTTTATTCTGTAAAACTAAAAGCTACAAGGTTTGCAAAGCTAATGTAACGGTAATTGGAACTTTTTTAGACCTGGAGTAATATAATAATAGCATATCAGGTATATACATTTCACAAACTAATGAATGAACTGCATAGAGAAGCAAGATATAAACAAATAAATCTTCTACAGTATTAAATAATACCAGAAACTGCAGATATAATTAGTAAACATGGCTTTCTTATAATAATTTTAATACATTTCACAATCTAGTACTGATCATGGAAAGTGTGAAATCTTTCCCCTTTTTTCTTATCAACACACTACTGCTTTCCAAACAGGCATTGGTTGCCACAGGTTTAGCAACTAAGAAATGCCAACAACACAAAATTTTTTATACAAAGAAACTCATTAGACATTTTTTGTTAAAAAAAAAAAGAAAAACAACCAATAAAACATTAGTTTTTCATTCAATTAGTATGCAGTTTTTAATTATAATTATGTAATTTAATAGATAAATTACATAATAAAATACAAAATTTTCATAAAACATAACATAAAATTAAACAAAAGCAACGGTGATAATGCCTACACTAAAATCAAGTATAACATACATTATAGAAATTTCAACAGAATACTTAAATTATTTGGTTTAAAAACTGCACATATAACTAATAATAAAATATTTAAATAATACAGATCCATCTAAAGTAATAATTTTAGATAACAAGGCATATATAGCTTAAAATGTGCAAATTGTGAATTAAAATACATTGGCAAGACCAATTCGGTCATTCTCAATTAGAATACGAGAAAACATATCAATGGTATAAAAAAAAAGTCAAATAGATAAATGTAATTTTGCTAACTATATTATAAATAACAACCATACTTATAAACCAGATAATTTTATTAACATTCTTGATTTTTCAAATAATATACACATTACCAATAACTTAGAAAAGTACCATATATATATATATATATATATATATATATCTTAATAACGATTAATTAATAAATGTACAAACAAGATTTGAAAATGATAAATTATATAAACAAGTACTAGACAATAACTATAAAGTGAGCTGACCATACCAGTCATTCCCATTTTACCATTACGGTAGAGACATTCATTATGACAGGACATTAAGTTGACACAATTTTAACACATGACGACCACCTTTATATATCTTACACACTTTATATAACAATTCTACTCCTGACGACAAAATTTTAATTAATAAAAAAAAAATTAAGTTCCTGAAGATGGAATTCGTTTCCGAAAGCGCTAGGACACATTAAAATATTGTTGGTAAGTGGGTTTTACATTTTAATTATTTATTTTTCTATTTCTTTAGTAATTTTATTTAGGAACAAAATATTTATTAATATAATACAAGATAGTCATTTCTAATTTGTTCCATTAACTTTTAAACAAATAAAGGCAAATGTATACCTCACATGTTATAAGTCTCATTTATATTGAAGAAGAGAAAAATTTTATTTTGCACAAGATGGCATCAAATGATCCATTATATTTGAAGTTTAAAAATCTTTATGTATAAAAAGCAGCAAAACTGCTCATTTTGCCAAATAAAGCTAAGTATCTTTCATATAGTACATAATTTGGAAGTATATTCTATATTCGTAATGATTGTAGAGATGTTGATTAATCTTGGATTATGCTTTCAATTCGAATGCAAATAAGGAATTCCTTGTATTTATTTACCAGAGTAAGCAGAGTGATGGCCTATGTAACATTACTGAAAAAAAATAAAATGTATAATTTACCTTAAGCAAATTAATTAACTAATGTTACCAATAATGGTGAAAAAATCATAACAGTACTTCATTATCTAAAAAGAACCAAACATTAAAAATTGTCATAATTATTAAAACAATAATTAATGCTTATCACTGTTTATAACATATATGACATTAACTTTAATTTACTTATGGACCATATCACCCATTAAGTGAGATTAATGGCAAATTATAAAATAAACTTCTAATCAGGCTATAACAGTGTCAATTTATTACCTGTTTTTTCATTCATTCTTATTCAAAATGTCCTTTAACTTGATGATTAAATTACATTTAATTGATAAATTACATTTTTAACTGCTTATTGATAACAAATGAATCACTCATATTATAGTTAATGGAAATCTATTTTCACTGAATAATTTAAAACACTAAATTGATGCATATACATTCAATTCTGATTACTTTTGGGTAGATTTCATAAGAAAGCTACATATTATAATGAGTACCATGATTTGACTTCCAGAAAATTTCGTCATATCTTTGCATTTCACACCCCCCAGACTCCAAAAACCATAGTCAGCTCAAAAGTTTATATATATTAGTTTATATATATATATATTATATATATATATATATATATATATATATTTCACTTTCTTGTGGACACAGTAACTGCCATAATTTTGTACCAATCACTTTCAAACTGTTCCTTAAAAATAACGTGTCCCAAAAACTCGGTAGAGTTTGTTAACAGCCAAAATTGTACCGTTAGGGTGGAAATGGGGGGGGGGGGGCTTTTTCAAAAAAATAAAATATTGCTATAACTTTCTTAACAAGTAAAATATTGAATTTGTTTAAAATTCCTACTATTCTTTGGATAAGTACCTAAAACTTATGTAAAGTTTTTTGATAACACCAACAATTGGCCCAGGGGGTGGAAAAAATGAGGTTTTGAAGACAAAAAAATCATACCTCCCATAATAGGCACAATATTGAATTGGTTTAAAGTGGTCGTTAGTCCTCTAAACATTACCTAAAACTTTTGTCTGAAACAATTTTTGATGACCAACGCTTACAACAAGGGATGACCAAAATGTTGTTGGGTTGTAAGATGGGGCTTGTCATATGCTGAACATGTGAAACTTTTTTTCACATACAACCATTGTCACCATGAGTAAATTTGAAGTTTTTTCTTAACTTTAAGGTGGAAATCTTTTTTATCCCCTACTTAGCATCGGTGAAATCTACCTCCGCCTTCTGGCATGTCAAAGGGAATTTTTCAATTCTTCCTGTACATTTCAGCAAGATGGGAAATGAATCCCTGTTGATTTATGATTACTGCAATATATCTTAATATATTCAACAGCCATGTTGAAATTCTGCCAAGACTACAATGAGATCTTTCTAACACTAGCACAGATGGAATGTGCAAATCATTTTCAATTTAAAAATAATACATTATCCTATCTGAATCAATTTCAATTGATTTTTAAAACAAATTTCTAACAGAGAAGATAAGAGTATATTATAGCCATGAAAAAATTTAAACAAATTATTTTATTTTATTCTTTGGGAATAATAGAAAAAATGTACACTGTATTGCAAATATAAAAACTAACTTTTAAAATAAAAAATTAATACGGTTTTCTGATGTAGTGTGGCAAAAGGATGGTAATCTGCGTCTGGTGAGAAAAATATATTCATATAAATAAATAAATGAATATATTACTATTGGTTTAAATTAATAATTAATTTACTAAGCATCTTTATTTTTTGTTTACAATGACTGCTTTATTATTTTATTTATTAGTAATTTTCATATCAGGCTGACAATTTCCCGCGCCATAGCTCATGGTCCTCTGCCATTTTAATCTTTCTGAAGAAATGTCTAGTGTTTTTCCCAGTCGCATCTTCAATTTGGTCCAGCCATTTTTACAGTGGTCTTTTGCATGACCTACTTACTGCCCATGATTTTTTTTCCCCTGTATTTATGCCGGGCCTACGGACTACATGACCAAAAAAGCAGAGGATGCGCTGGAAGTATATTGCGGACTACATCCTCTGTATATCCAGCTCATTTATAATCAAGTTGTTCGTCCTCTTTTACATTCATGCAGCGCGGAGAATTTTTCTGTAGGCCCACACGACAAATGCATCAATTCACCTCTGGTCTTCAACCTTGATGGCCCAGGTCTCAATACCATACATAACTACTGGGAAGATTAGTACCTCAAGCAGTCTCAGCTTTGTATTCCTCATGATTGCCCTATCCTTCCAAATACCTGTGAATTTCATAAGCGCCTCCTTCACAAAGATAATTCTTTGTATTTTGGTCAACGAGCCTCAACATTTATCAAAAATAAATATACAAAATGATCCACCTTTTTGAAATCAGACAGCACATCACTGACTGGAAGATTGTCAAGTCTGTTTAAGATGAAAATGTTTGTTTTTTTTATGTTTAATTTCAGCTCTAGCGCCTCACTTTCTTGCTGAACTCGGTTGAGGATGTCCTTCATTTCAACTTCAGAGCCTGCAAACAGAGTCATATCATCAGCAAACCTTAAGTTGGTTATTTGCCGGCCTCCTATTCATATAGTGCCATGCTAGAATAAATCCCTGTTATACTCCTCTCATCAGGTAAAAGAGCTCCATTGTATCATTTTCCAGTCTAACCACTGTACTGTTCTTTACATGTAGGTTCCAAATGAGGGTAACAAGATGATCAGGAACACCCATCTTCTTCAACACTCACCACAGATCTTTCTATCTGATGGAGTCAAAGATCTTGGTGTTATCTAGGAAATATATTATAAGAGGATTGAACTCTCTAACTTCCTCTATCAGCTGCCTAATATTTCGAATTTGCTCACGCGTACTCATTTCTTTGATGAATTTGGCTTGCTCTGCAGGAATTTCTCCTTCCAGATAGTATTGTAGACATTCATGAAGTATAAACAACAAAATTTTACTCGCATGTGAAATCGGAGAATAGTTCTATAATTTTCGCAGCCTTTTTTATGTAGAGGTATGTACACTGAAGTTGCCCACTATTTACAGATCTGGTACATAGTCATCTGTTGCCTTGAACATTTTTCTGTGATGCTATCTGAACCTGGTGACTTGTCCTTCAATTTCTTTATTGCTTTTCACACGTCCTCTTTGAGAATCACTGTTCTCTCTCTGGTACTAAATCTCAATGTTCTCTCTCTGGTACTAAATCTCAATATTCTCTCTCTGGTACTAAATCTAACTCTGTGAGCTCTGCATGGTCGTCAAGATATGGGTTGGTGCAGTAGTTTTCCATCTTCCTCCAATCTCCCAATAGTCGGTAAGAAGTTTAATACCTGCATCTTCTATAACCTAAGATTTTGTCTTTTTTTTGTTTGAAGGTGTTTGTAAGTTTCCTTATTTCTTTGGACGTGGATCACATTTCATTATTCCTGTTCGGCTTCTCAATTTTATTGCAAGTTTCTTGGATATATGAATTTTTATCATGATAACACAATCTTTGGATTTCAGTTGACAATCTCCAGTAATGTACTGAGGACTTGAGAAGCGAAAGGCACTGTGGTACCTTTCACTCTTCTTCATTCCTTTACAAGTTGAGCAGTTTAACCGGACAACTAGTTTCGTTTCACTTCTTTAGCTATCTCTTCTGTGGCTTCCAAGATCATGATTTTAAATTCTTCTTATTTTTTAAAAGATGCTTGTTCACTTTCAACATATTTCTCACTGAACTTGACTTTTATTTTCTGAAGAAGTTCCATCTTTTGAATTCTGAAAAGACTAGTCTTGTTTTATTCAATTGAAACACAACTTGACTCTAAGAAACAGACATAGCACTTGACGGTTTGACCTGTCATCTGCACAGAGATATGTTTTTATTTTCTTGACTGACGTTTCCCATCTTTCTGAAATCAAAACGAAATCAGTTTGGTTGCGATATCTGGTCCACAGTGAGACCCACGTATACAGCCTACGAGGATGATACCAAAACAATGTATTGATTTTTTGGAGTCTCTTTTCTTGACAGGACTGGAACCATAATTTCTTTCACAGAGACTATTGTTGGCCATGGCCAACGTGCAATATTATTGCAATTTCTTTACTGCCTACTTTTGTGTTAAAGCCACCTTACACAATAGTAATTTCTTTCAAAGGTAGCAAGTCACAGCACGAAGCAAGTTGGTTATAAAGCTCTTCTATTTCTTCATTTTCAGCTGCTGATGTTGGAGCATACACCTTAATTATATTGAGCTTCACCAGCTTTGTGTTTAATCTCACCTGAAGGAAACTGTCGTTAATTGATCTATATTTGTATACTGCATCTTTCCATTCCCTCAATACTATAAATGCGACACCACTGCTTGATTGTTTTGATTTTCCTAATAAATATACCACATTCCCTTCAAATGTACTGAAGTGGCCACTGTCTCTCCAATGTGCCTCTGCTAGTCCCAGTGTTGTAATCTGGATTCTTTAACATTCTTTCTTGACAACGGCAAGCTTACCAAGACTAATACATTACATCTCTTACATTCAAGCTTGCAATCTTGTGTACTCTTCCAATGATGGTAGTTGAAGTCACATCCTCTACAGTCAGCAGATTTGACACCCTGTGATTTTCATTTCGTCTAACATTTATAGAATAACCTGAAGGGCAATTATTTCATCATGGATAATGAACCAAACATGGACACAGCGTATTCATAAATTAAGTAAAGGCTGTTGGGATTAATTGATAAAATGTGACAATTTGTTCACTATCGGAAGAAATGCAAGCATGTAAATTCTGATTGAACTGAAAACAAAATGAAATTTCTTGTAACAAACTAATGTAGTTTCATCTCTTTTTTACATCTGAATACTTCTTACCGTTTGAAAATTATTAGTGACTGTCCATTACTTTTCAGCCATACCTAATAGCTTCATTTATTTTGAAAATACTGAAGATAGATGTACCTCTAAAAAAATTATTTTCTGTAAAAAATAAAGTAGGATTTATCTGACATTGTTTTTACATTGGAGGAATTACATTTTCAATTTTAATCGGTTATATAATGAAGAAGTATAATAAATAGAATTTACTTTGAAGAGATGATTTTCTGTTCTTAGATCATCTTTTCATTTTGACTCTCAATTATATAAAACTTAATATTTAATTATTATTCATTCATTAATAATAATGTTAAATATAAAAATAATATACATATTGCAGTATATAAATATACACAGATATGATCAGATACATCATACATGTTATTATATAAATTGTAACCGAGAATCAAGACAAGATGACGTAACGACCAAAAAACTATAAAGTTCTGTTTTAGGTGGTTTATTTATTAATTAACATTAATCAGAATATTCAATAAAATTGAATAGATACTATGACTGAATTAAACAATTTAAACATACGAATAGCATTAATAGCAACAAATCACCTAAAGATCATAAAAAAGACAAAACTATTAATGAAGAGAAATGCAATATAAACTAACTTATAAAAGAAATCTACCTCATCTAATGAATCAATAGGAACTAGTTTACTGCCAACAGAAGTTGGTGGTGGTTCAGATACTGGTATATTAACTTCTTCATAGTGTTTTGTATCTTTCCTTTCAACACCTTCTGGTAAAAGCATTTTGACTTCCGATATATAACCTGAAACCAACCATTAATTTACACTATAAACAAAAACCACAACTGTAATCTCAATTCAATAAATTTATTAAATACTAAAATTTACATATTTTTTACATAAATGTTAAAATTTATTATAGAAACAATTTAATAGATTAGTATATTAGGAAAAATGTCCATAATATTTCACAGTTTAAAAAGTACCTGCAGTTTGTTTTGCTTTACTAAGTGAATCATAAACATGAGGATAGATTTCTTTCTTTTGTAAACGACTTGTTTTCTCTTTTTCTTTTACAGCTGGAGCATTTAGCGCTGCTTTTAAAGCAGCTTGCCTAAAAATCAGATTAAAAAAATTGATATAAAACGACATATGCATTAAATTTGCTTTTAATTACATAAATTTTACTTAGAAATAAAGTAATTATTTATTTTTTACATTTACTTCATCCAAATCAACTCAATTGTCTTAACATACTTAACCTACTCATGCAGTATTATCTTTATAAAACAATCTTTACATTGTAAGTTAATATTTATCTTATCATAAAAAATTGCACAAAGCATGTTTGAAAATTCTATTAAATCGGTTCAAAAAATTATACTAGTATTTTAATCTTTAATAATTATTATTGTTTTCAGAAGAATTCAAAGTGTTCATAAAGGATTATATTTGTGCCTCGTTTTTGCACCACTATCATATAAAAAAAAAACTCCGTAAATATACAATAAAACATTATCAGAAGTCAAAATTGCACTTTCTCACAACATTGTAACAAAATTAAGGAAATCTCAAAACAAATTCGATACCCATTTTAATGATTTTAAAGAGTTACAAGATATGTTTCTCTTTTTGTTGGACCTTTTTCATTTGAAATAGAATAAGTTCCCTCTTTCATTCAACTGGAATTAATATCCAAAATGATTAGTTTTGAAAGACAAATGTTGAGTAGAAATTTCAGATATTCTTACTTACGTAAAAAATACTATAAAAGTAAAACATTTGATGTGCTTTGGGAGTATAGACTTACGCAAACATTTTCATGTATGAAGTTAAACAAAACAGCATATAGATCAAGACAGATAAACATCTCTCTCTGAAATACTGAAAATTGCATGTTACCAGTCTTTGAATCTGATATTGAAAAAGAACTGAATAAAAATTTAACTGTTAATAATAGTTTTAATTATCCTGCTAATGTTACTGATCCTGAATCAGTATAAAATAATTTTAAGCAGCCTGCAAAAATTACACCATCAAACAAAATGGCCCGCAGCAGAAATGGGTTAGCTATACCTAGTCTAAATGAAGAAAATTGCCCTAAAAAGACTTTTCTGTGTGGTTTTAAATTAAAAAAACAAATAATACAAATTTAGAGAGAATATGATTTAATTTGGCTGGCACGCTTAACAAATACAAATGAGTGATAATGAAATGAACTTTTTGTAGCGTAAAAATTGAAATTTTTACAGTTTAATGGATTTTTTATCTTTTTATTAATTGATATTTCAATTTATTTCATTTTACATATTTTTGGTTCTATTTTGTAATAAGAATTTATTTTTTTGTGAAATCTTGTTCCAAATTTTTTTTGTCTTCAAATTAACACTGTTAATATTAAAAATCCGTGTGCAAGACTTAAAGGCTAGAAAATGCATTTTGATAAAGTAAGAAAAGCAGATATAGAGATTATTACTACTGAAATTAAGATAAGCCAATTCTGGAAATGTGTATTTTTTTACTTATTTTCTAACTACATGGGAAAATACTTTGAATATTTAAATGGTATGAGGCTAAACATCATTTTACTATTATAATCCAATATTAAGCAACGATAACGAATAAATATGAAAAAATATCTTCAACTTTTGTTTAAATAACACACAATCTTCCATTTAAAAATCTTCCACTTAAGTCAGAGTAATTTACAATGATACTACCTAAGTAACTTGCTCTTGTTGATTTAACACAAAATGACCATAATGTAATCGGACATATTTATACAAAACAGATTACATTTGAAAATTATTCCATTATTAATTTATTGCTAGTAAACAAAGTAAACTATTACTTTCAAATAATAATATATTATTTGGTAAAATTATCTAACAATAATAAAACCTAAGATTTTTCTTATGTAAAATTTTACTAATTTTCTAATGAAAAATTTCCATATTATCTTCACTAAGAATATCGGTTAAATCAATTTCAATAAATCTATTTATGAGGAATGAATTTATGAATTTATTTTTCAAAATACATAACAGCAGACAGAGAACAAATCATCTCCAGCTGTAAAAAATTCATAGAAATTTTTCTTTCTTATTTTGATGGAAGGATTCCATTTCTTTGTGTATTTAGGAAAAATATTCTATATATTTCAAAACAATATAGCCTTTAAACTAATAAGAGTTGTTATTTATAAGGAGAAAAATTTATCATAAATAAATATAATAAAAAAACAGAGAGGAAAGTGTGTTGATGTTAGCATTGATTGCACGGAACAACTTGTTTTTTCCATACTAGTTAATTTTTTTAATGTATTTCTGCATCTCATATTTACACAAAACTCAGTTTATATACATTTTAAAACAAGTTTTATTTGTAATTTTAAAATAAAAGAAATAAGATGTAAACACATATACTACTAGGTCGCCTTTGCTCCATTGTTCCTGACCAAACAACAACAAAAAACGAATGAAATATTAAATTACTAATAGTTAATCAATATTTGCTTAAATGATTTATTGACACATAACATTTTGTACATATGTAAACACACATAAAATAAATCATGCAAAAGGTAACATTGTCTTACATATATTTAATTAAGGATATTCCTTCTTTTTAACTTCTTTGTAAGCATGTAGAAGTTATGTTTTTATATTATCAATAGGAATTTTATAGTGATATCCTGTGAGTCAGTTTCTTAATCAGATGTGATAATGGCATCCTATGATGAATTATTTCTCTGTTCACATTAGCTCAGGAAACTTGTTGAAAATGTTTCGATGAAAGTGAGTGTAAAAAAAGACCATGAAAATTCTCAGGAAACTGTTAACAGTGAAGAAACTGACGACAAAGTTAAAGCCTAATCTCTCAATCAACTGAAGGTGATGTTCGGATATTAACACTGCATAAAATATAAATTTTACAGGTAATCATGAAATAAATCTTGTTATTAGATGGCAATTATCAGCATAATTTACTGTACTGGATGTTTTGAATCAGTTTTTATGTGATTCGTTTTGGATCCAATTGTATTAATGAAATAAATAAATATGCACAGGATATGATTCCCACTATCAGAGATGTAAGGTGGGTGAATGTTTAATTTAATCTAAAAGTACATTTTTCTTTAAAAATTATTGTCTCCAGTAGGATCCAGTAAGTTAATCCAGTAGGATTAAATAACAGGTTGTAATCCGGTAAAAGTAAATTATAGATCATGATAAATTCAAAATAATTTTGCAATACCTTCACTTTCTTCCTCTATAGAAAAAAAAGATAAGCTTAGAAAAACTGTTGTAGAATTATTCTTGCCTTCTCTAAAAAAAAAAAAAATACTGTTCAGGAAAATATATTTTCATTAATGAAATTCTGATGGCATTTAGAGGCAAACCATTATTGATCAGTTTAATATTTCCATCTTATTTCATTAATTTTGTTTTAATCATTCATTTTCAAATTTCTTAGTTTGAGACATTTTTAATTTCTCTAGAAATGAATTCATAGAAATTTGGAATTTCTTGTTAATTTTTTTATATTAAAGTCTTAGTTAATCTTAACATTTTTCTCTCCTTGGATTGTGACTACTTAAATTACTGTTTTTAACTGCTTATAAATAGACAAATCGAAAAGCAAAGCTGTTAACAAATGAAAAAAATTTAGACTACATTCTAAATCTTTGAGCCAGCCATGATTCTAATTAAAACATTTATTTATTTATAGAATAATATATTACAAACCTTGTGCTGCAATTAGTTTTTTCTCTTCAGCAACAGAATTATTAAAAACAATATCATTACGATGTTGCAACAGTAACTGAATTAATTCAAATCTATCAAAACCCAACAGTTCAAACATCTGGAAAAAGAAACAAAAATAAATAAAACAATACAAAAAACTGACATAAACAATGCTACCGTAACTATAACGTGTATAAAAATTGTTTTATCAACTTTTTTCTACTTTCTGAATTTATTCAATATTAGCAAAATCATTTGATTTATGGTATGCTACAGGCTACTCAGAAATTAACTTCCGATCCTCAGTATTGAGCAAATGAGTGGGGGGTAACAATTCTGTGTTTGCTCAGTTGAACAGCCCGGTTCAGTGCAGTTCTAGTAGTGTTTTTTTGGAAGTATCACTTGCATGTTTGTTCTTGTAAAACTCTCACTCGTAATGGCTGCTGTCACAGAAAATACTGCTGATTGTAAAGTGCTTGCTATCATCCATTTCCTTCATGCAAAGAACTTGTCGGCAGCTGAAATTCATCATGAACTTTGTGCAGTATATGGAGGGAATATCATAAGTAACAGTGTGGTTAGATGTGTTTGTAAGACTGGTGCAGTAAAATGTGAGATGTGCGGTAAGACACATGTATGTTTCAGAAAGGTTGAACAAACATTCATGACAAGTGGTCGAACCTTCATGACAACACTTTGTCTGCATACTACAGACACCAAATCAACAGTTTCATATGGGAGTTTTTTCAACCATCCTCCATACAGCCCTGATTTGGCTCCCAGTGACTGTCACCTTTTCCTGAAAATGAAGAAATGGTTAGCAGCAACACAGCGTTTTGAAAATGACAAGGAGTTGAAAACAGTGTTACTACCTGGCTTAAATCACAGGTGACACAATTTTATGACAAGGTATTCAAAAATATTCAAAAACCTGTTTACAGACACGATAAGTGCATAAAATTGGATGGCAATTATGTAGAAAAATGGCTAAAAAATATAGCTAAGAGATTTATATAATAAATTATTTTTTTAATTGGTAATTTTTTTAATAACAAATTGTAAGTTACAACTCAAAATTATTCTCCCTGATGTCACATTTAATTTCCTTCATAATGAGTTTATTATGTACTGTAATGAGTCCCTTCTAACCCGTTCTTCTAACACATTCTTAGAACTAAAAGAAAAACTTAAATTGTAAATCTTTAGATTAATGTCCTACCTTCAATTATTCTGATCTCGTTCCAATTTTCCCTTCAGTTTTAATGGAGGTAATTAATGGGAGATAAAATGTAAGTTTTTATTAAACTTTCTTACTTTTTACTTACCTTATTTTATCCCACTGGTTTTCCAAAAAGATCAGTAGACATACTTCTTTCAGTAAATTTTTATCTATCCATAGCATTCTCTGGTAACCTATATTTCAAACTAGTATTACAATCATCTGTATATGCCTTTCCCTGCTATCTACCACAATTGCTTTTGCTCTCCTTAAAGTATGTATTCTTCCTTTCTTTCCATATCCCTCCGACATCCAAAACCACACTCTTATCCTAGACACTAGCACTAATACTGCTTTACTTTTCAACAATACTCCCAAATACATCTTCAATACACATGTTTTATTCATTACCTATTTGCTACATCAGCTGATTATAAGCCTTGTCCTTAAATTTTAATCATGAACAGTGAACAGTCCCCACGCATTACTGGTTAAAATTTTCTTGGAATAGCTAATCCAAATTCAAAAAAAATAACAAGAACTCAAATGAGTTCACTTCATTTATTCATTCATTCAGTTTACTTTGGTGAAATGAATTAAAAGAAAAATAAGGCAGGTTACCATTGTTAAAAAGTCAAATACCAATAAATGATGGGATTCATTGGATTCTGACCTAATAATTAATGCAACCTAAAAGCAGAAAATATTACAAAAGATCCAGATATTTATTATTGTAATGAAATTAGTCCTGATAAAAAAGTAAAAAAAATTACAACGTAACGGAATGATGAATATAATAATAATACTGTAATTAAGTTGTAGAAATAATTACTTCATTTTGTAGTTCATCATTTGAATGACCAGATTTTAAAAGTGTCATCACAGTTTCACAGAATTCTTCAACAGATAAACCAGCAGGGGTTTGTGATCCATAACATTTCTGCAATTCTTTTACTAACCATGGTCTTCCAAACTGTAACAAAAATAACTCGCACATGAATAAAAAAATATTTTTTATTGCATTAAATATTTAACAAACCTAGCTAAACCTAGCCTTAAGCATACAGCTATTTACAATGAGGTGGATCCCTTGCACCTTGTACATCTCCGTTTTCCTTTATTCAAGATATTTAAGACTCAAAATAGGTCCCATTTTCTGTTAGGTTGTCTGTAATTTTTCTCTTTTCTGTCATTTCTTTTGCAACATCTACTGATACTTCTAGCACGTCTTTAATCAATCCTTCTCTTTTTATATTATATCCCAGCCAATCAACTTTCCTGTTCTGAATTACTCTGATTAAGCTTCAGTTCTCATTTACTCTCCATTTCTTCTTCATTTTATACTTTGTCAGTTTAGTCATCTTATTATCTCCTCTATTTCAGATGCTTCTAGTCCTTTCCACTTTATTTTCTGTCCATATTTCACACCCACACAGATGTAAATTGCAAACATAACATTTCACAAGTCACTTTATTCAAATCCAGCTTCATCTTGCTACATAATAATTGTTTCTTTCTGTTAAATCCTTCCTTAGCCATTGATAAAAAAGAATGTTTGCATTTATTTCATTTTACTTGCGTAACCTATTACATGGTACCTAAGAATCATACTGTTTAACTTGTTCATTTCCTCATTCTTTTGTGCAGACTGCCATAGGCTTTATGCCTTCAATCCTCACTTTAATATTTCTAACATTCATTTACATTCCATATTCTGACATAGTCTCTTATAATTTTGAAATCACTATTCAATATCGTGTGTTTGAGCTCTTAAAAAAAAGCCATGTCATCTATGAACCTTATACAATTCATCTCAAGTTATTTACATTATCTTTTTAACTTCTTCTAAGGCATTTTTTATCATCTCATGTCTGGTACAAAAAGACCACATTTAAAGATGTTATCTTAGACAAACTAATCTATCTTTTAGAAAAATATTATTTATACAGAGTTTAATATGTGACTATGATTAGTAATCTGACACATAACAGTATCTATTCATTGGTGAACAAATACACCCTTGTGATTTTTTTTCAGTAATATCTAAGTTTCAATTTCCTTTGAAGATGAATAAATAAAAAATATATAACAGAATAAAAAAAAAATTTGAGCCCTTGCATTATATGTGACTGATGTTTTTAAAATGAAGAATTGGAGTAATCTACGCACTTCAAAAATATAATTTTTATAAGAAAATCATTAGAGCTTAAACTAAAAATGAAAGATAGTAAATGTTTACAGTTTGTAAACTTTATTAAATTTACATTACAAAATGTTTCTTCGAGTTGAAACATTAATAATGTCCATATGAAAATTATGTTTTATTGTAATAAAATAACCCTACATTTTAATTATAAAAACTGCTAACTGAGAATTTTTTTTTCTAATTTCATATTTTATTAACTAATGCTCTAATAATTGGAGAGATATGCACTGTGCATTCACAGAAATTATTAATGTTCTCATAGATAGAAGAGGTATATTAATTTGTTGCTTTACACTAACAACCACACCACTCTTTCTTATGACTATCATGCGGTGATGATCGTAAACAATATGGCATATGGCGACGCCTGAATTGGAGGAAGCTTTTGAGGACGGTTGTCACCTTATTGAACGCTTGTGCCTGGAGCAGTTAAACCTCTATCATTCCTGGTCAGCCACCAATGAAGCCATGAGGATTCTTGAGGAGTATGACCTCGAAGTCCTCTTGGTCCAGGAGCTGTACACGGTTGGCCCTTCCACAGAGTTGATGTTATTCAATCTCGTGGGGGACGGCTGCTCTCTGCGATCGTGGTCAGCTTGGTCTCATTGGGTGTCTTCCGGATGCCCCAATTTTCAGATAAGTGGTTCACTGTTGTGCGAGTCACAAGGAGTACCCTCGATGTCATACTGGTGTTGGGATACTTCCAGCTTGAATAGAGTATCGATGACTTGTTGGCAAAGTTTGGGGCGGATTCTGGATGGTCTCCTAGGCATCAGAGTGCTGGTTCCTATGGACCCTAACACCAAGTCTTCCGCCTGGGGTACACCACTCACTGACCCCAGAGGCGTTGGTCTCACACTGTTCATTGAAGCCAGGAACCTCTACTTGCTTAATGAAGCAGAACAACTGCCAACTTTCTCTTCCGAATTGAGGGAAAGTTACATCGATGTCAACTTGGTAACGGGCGATCTGCTTAGGTGTACAAGTAGTTGGACTGTTTGGCTCAAAGCCAGTGTGAGCCAGTGTTACAGCCATAGGCTGTAAGTCTGTGAGACTTACAGCCTATGAGATTGCTTATGGTGGCAATCCAAGAGCTCCAGATTTGAGTCCCAACAACCTAAGAGACCCGGATCAGCACAGGCTGCAGCGTGAGTGTGCAGCTGCCTTACATAGGTTGGAATGGGGCATGGAGCACAGGAAGGAGGTGGAATTGATGGCTGAACAATTCAGCCAGGCCATCAAGATTGGCTGCAATAGGGTCCTACAGCCCCCTCAGGCAATGAACACACTTAGGTAGTGGTCAGTCTGCTTATCAGAGAATACATGGAGCTGTCATGACCGCTGCTTCCAGGGAGCCATCTGTTAAACGCAGGCAGAAACCCAGGAAAAAAATGATGGTCCTCTACTTAGCGTGCTGTGCGCAACAGCTAGGTCTACTAAGAGAAGATGCCAGCGTCGCCCCCTAACAAGGATTATCGTTGATGATGTGCACGCTGAGGGTCTGCGGATTTACCAGCACGCCCGTAATGAGTACGTTCATGCCATCAAGGAAGCATGATTCCTTGCGTGAGGTGCACTACAATCCCTGGCAGCTCACGAAGTCATGTTACGAGCCAAAGTCATTGCATGTGCTATCCAGTGTCCGATGCGGGTTTGGTGGTTGTGACCACACTTTAACACCTGTGGCGACATACCGGGCATTCCTGGATACTCTTTCCAGATGCTCCGGAGCTTGAAGCAGAAGTCGGTGTTGAGAACCAGTCCGGTTCTCAACAGATACCACTCCAGTGATACAGAGTAGCCTCACCATCGGCAAGGTCTCACAATTCAGAGAGGGGGAATATACACTTAATTATTATAATTAACCCAACAAATATAATTAACTTAATTATAAATCTATTGTACAACTTGTATAATTCTTTTTACACATTTTTTTGATTCATTAACTACTAACCGATCTTTTTGAGACTGGTTTCTTATCCTCTTTTGTTGAACTGCTGAATGAATTACCGCCATCATATTTCATTGAAAATGAATGGACAGCTTCAATACCAGTTGACAAATCAGTTAAAAAGCTTACATCAGGTAAATTGAAATCATTCATTTCTGCAGGAGTAAAGCGTATATCTTCACCAAATAGTTTTTTAACTCTTCTTTTATTATTACCACCACTATCACACCAAGCTTCTTCTAATGTATCCAAACAGCTATCTGTCAGCATGGAATGAATTTGTCCCACTGTCTCCAAAAAAAAATAAATTTTCAATAATAAGAAAAGAACACAATAGAATCCCAAAAAGAAATTACTTTTAAAAACATTCTGTTTCAAAAAATATATATTTTCAAATTCAATAAAAACACCAATAACGATAAATATGCAATATAAAAATAACAATATAATACAGTAGCACTTAGGGAAGGTTTAAATCCAATTGTATTCACAAAATCTTTTGGTTTTAGCAAATATCCAACTTAAGTTGATTGTGGTTCATAAGCCTTATAACAAAACAATATATTATTGTTATAATATAAAACACGTTACAACATATGAAATTGATCCAGCTCCTGCTTAAAAGGAGTAATGAAGGGAATGGTGGCCACAAGTAATGTATAATAGCAGTTAGTCTGTAAAATAATAGAAAATAACAGGTATTGGATACCTATTATTTACAGATAGGCTAATATATATATATATATATATATATAAAGAGATATATATATATATATATAAAGAGAGAGAGAGAGAGAGATATATTCAGAGTATTTCTAAATTTGTTGTATAAAAGTAACCTTTAATAAAGGAAAAAGTAAATAACTTGCAGAAATGTTTGATACAACACTAAATACAGTATATTTTCAATTTTCATTTACAAATGTTCAATATGGCTACCATGTGTAACAACATGGCAGATGTCCCATCTATAACCAATTTCCTGCCAAATCCTATGAAGTATGCCTTGATCAATGATGGCAACTATTTGTTATCCAGTGCCGCAGCTCACTGACATTTCCTGGAAGTGGAGAAACAAACACTATGTGTTTAACATAACTCCACACAGAGAGTCCACTGGAGTTAGGTGATCGTGGTGAACATGAAATTGTTCCACAACATCCAATCCAAGTCGGAACTTTGCTACTGATATACGGGACAACTGCATGTTGATAATGTGATGGCATGCAATCTTGCTGGAAAATGAATTCTGTGTCCATATCCTGTTGTAATTGTGGCATAAGATAATGTTCAAGCATGTCCAAGTATGATATTCTAGTTACAATTAACTCAGCAAAAAAGGAAAAACTGTAAATTTTGTGACAGCTTACAGCAAAAAAAAAAAAAAAACCTTAGGCAAGTCCCATGCATGTTTTTTTGCGTGTCGTGGATTCTGCTTACCCTATATCCGAATATTATGTCGATTCACTTTACCACTGGTATGGAAGGTTGCTGCATCAATGAACACAATTTTATTAAGATAATTTTACCTTCAGTCTTAACTTTGTTTTTAAATAAAGTACGATTACACAATACTCAGTTTGTTTTTCTTTATTGTCTTCACTCAAAGCTTGTATCAGTTTTAATTTGTAGGATTTAAATGATAGTCGACTATGCAATACCCTCCATGCTATAACCCTATGAATATTCAATTCTAAGCTGGCCCATCCCGTTGATCTACCTGTACTATGAATGAATGCCTGCCACATCTGCTTGATTGCCACTTCTGAGACTGATGTTTACCCTGGCCTGGTGCTCTATGTGACACACAACCTGTTTCAATGAAACGATTGTACCGTACAATAACAGACTCTCTTTGAGGTGGTTGCTTGTGTTATTTAGTCATGAATTGTCTACAATAGTGATTCCCAAACTGTGTGCCAGGAAGCCACAGCCACTTCATAGGGATGTCATAAAATATTGTAAAAGCTTCATAATTAATTTAACCAAGACATTTATAATTATTAATTTAATGTTAATGAAGTAAAAAAATAATGAAAATACACGAGTTTTATTTACTTTTATCTATTACTTATGAGTAGTCATGCTTTTTCTTAGGGAAGGGCACCAAGGAAAAATTTTAATTGCAAAAGGGCACCACGACTCAGAAAGGGCACTGCAATTCAAAAAAGAAAATATATAAAAGGTGTGTGTATGTGTGCACACACACGCACATATTTATATATAGATGAAAGTATAGGTAGAAGTAAAGTAACAAAGCACACCATAAGCAAACACCTGCTGATGTATATCTCTTTTATATTATGTAGTCAGTACATTTCCAAAACCGAAAGAATATACACGTGATGTACTTCGTTAATATTAACCTTTTCAAAAATTACTGAATTAAAGTTATTTTTTTGATTAATAAAAATGTAAGTACAACAAATTCATGCTTCATCATTAAATTCATCACTTAATACAGAAGCAGAAATTTAATTTTCATGATAAATTACAAATATTAATTATTTTAAATAAATTCATTCATTTTAATTTGAATGCTGAATAAATTTTTAAACATGCTTTTTATTTGGTTAACCTTAAAAATGTTCTCTCTGGTACTTTACTGTTAAATACACAGTATTAAATAAAATTTGTTACAAATTCTATAATGTATTATTTAAGGTTATATGCACATATTTTTTGGGGTAAATGTTATATACATTTCATATTTTTACAGTTCACCTACACATACTATTTTTGAATCGTTGGATATTTAAGAGACATAATTGCAATGCACATAAAATTTTTATTTCTCTACTTTACTTATTTTATAATTTCAGTTTTTAATTTTAAGTAAACATGATTGTTAATTTTAATCACAAGGTTGGTTTGTAAAGGTTTGGGATGCAATAAATTATAAATTACATCAACTGAAAAAGTTTATAATTTATTATAAATGCACAATTACTACATTTTAAGCTGTTGAAAACTAATTTTATTTTTTTGTCATTAGGGTAGATTCTAAGGGTTGCAATATTGTAACACATCATAAATTATGTGTCAGAATATGGAAAAATGTTTATTCTACACATTTAAATGACTTTGAGCTACAAAACACACTTGTAATTTTAACAATTTTTTTTCATAAGTGGTTGTTATTAAGAGTTGAAATGTTGCAATAAATTATAAATTATATTATAAACAGTAAAGGGATTTTAATTCATTATAAATGCACCAATAAATATGTTGATTAGTTGAAGTTTGAATAAGTAGACGAATCCATATTGAGTTTATGTAGTATTTATTCATTTGTAGAATACATTTTTGATTAGATATATCTGGTAGTCTTGTTTGTTGTAATTTGATTTCAGTTTAGTAATAACACATTGAATATTAATAATACATATAATATTTTGAGTATTTGAAGTATATTGTATAGAATTAATGTAAATGATTGATTGAATTGCTTAATGCATTGTATGTTATCGTCCCACTACATATCATCTTGTGTACCGAGTCTAGAATCAAATCAGCTGAGCTTTAGGCGTTGAGAAAAAGAATTACAACAATCAAGGCTACCATTACAATATTTTAAATAAGAAGAACATATGATATTAAAACTTAACAAAAACATTTAAAACTGTTGAAAACTATTTTTATTTTTTTTAATTTCATCATAACAGATGGTTTCTAAGGGTTGAAACATAGTAAAACATCATAAATTATATTTCAAAATTATACAAGAATGTTTATTCTAAATATTTAAACATGATTTCAATATATTAAACGTTTAAATCTATGGTTTTTAAATTTTTTTTTAACAAAGGGTAGATTTCACCCCAAAAAACAAAAAGCACATATCAGAAATGTATAACTTTTAAGCAGAGAATTAGATAAGCTTAATTACAAATTTTCATGAAAATCAATGCTGTCTGAAAGAATTCCGAGGTAATACTCTATTTTTACCATCAAACACTGGACTACACATAAATACATATTAAATTTCACTGAACCAAATTATAAAATCTTGACAGATTTTCAACTTAGAAGATCATGTTTTTCACAAGTTTTACCTGGTTTTTATAAGTTTAATGGGATACCAATACAATTCTACTTATCTTGATCAAATAAGAGTTGAAAACACTTCTTATTCAGCATAGTAGTACATATTAGAATTTTCCATAAATTTCCTATTTAAAAGAACTTTTACAATAGACTGTAGTTTTACCAAATAATGTGTAAAACTCTTTTTATTCAATTCCACATTAGTTTATGTTATTTTGGAAAAAATTTAGATATCATATAAATTCACACACTTATTAAAACAATTTGCATTTTCAGAAAAGAGATTATCCAGAAAATCAAAATTTGGGTAAACCAAATTCTGCAGTAGTATTAAAAAATTAGCAGAATTAATTATTAAATTGAAATCTATTAGTTATTCCAATCAGTGCTTGTAGTCAATTATTGCATTTCACAAACCAAGATTTATCAATCATTGTTATTAATGTATTTTATTCTATAAAAGAATGCCAATACCAATGTATTCTAACAAGAACAGATTCTACCCATTTTTGTAATCTTATAGTATAAACCTCTTCTGTATTATAGAGAACAAAAAACATTCAGTTTTCTTTTAATTGTTTTAAATTTTTTAAATTAAGACAAATAAATATAGTAAACAAATGTAAGTAAAAGTAAATCAGAAAATAAAATATACTTACAGTACATATCTTGTCAGCCATATTTTGTGATACTTGTCCAAACATCTGTTTTAATAGTGAAAGATGTTTTCTTAAAAAATCCTTTCACCAAGAAATAAACGTAATAAGAATATTGTTGCTTCATCAACAACATCTTTAGCTTGGTCACCACCTAATTAAATTAAGAAAAATTAATTACATAGAAACGGTAAACAATATACACAAGTTTCAGTTATATTTAAAATGATGGTAAATTTGATAAAAATATAACTTTTTTTTTATGTACTTAACACCAACTACACTTTCATAAGCGCACAATAATTACTACTACTACTACTTCTGTGATTACATCAACTGCATGACTTTTACTTTACAAACATTTAAAATTAAGCAAAAAAAGCAACAAACATTAAATACCTACAAATTTTAATACTCATATGGCAAAAAAAAAACAAAACACATCAAATTACAAAAGAGCACCAAAAAAGGCAAACAGTAAAATAAAATATTAAAATTATCAATAAAATTAAAAGTAATGATAGAAAAATTTTTAACAAAGAAGGTAAATACAAAATAAAACTGATGTAAAGAATAGCAAAAAATGTAACATAATTACAACAGAAATGAAAAAAAAAAAAAACAAAACTTCAAGAAGCCATGCAATCTTAAAAATAAGGTAAACATTAATTCGAATTGTGTAAAAATTTTAAAAAGTAGAAAATAGGAACTTTAAACTAAACAATAATTCATTAGCAAATAAATAGATAAAACAAATTATTGCAATAGAAGTAGGCAATCTAATGATTAGATATTCTAAAATATTTTAACTTAAACTTGACTGAAACAGCATAGTTTTCTATATTTTTAATTTATTACTTTTTATGTTTTAAAATGAGTCATTTTCTGATATGACTAATGAAGAACTATTAGTGTCAACTATAAAAGCATTTTAACAGAAAGAGTATTGTTAGCATTATAAGATAAATTTAAAATGTTTAATTTCCTCATCACATTATTCTGATATGACCTAATTTAATAAATTAATCAGCTGTATACAATTTAATATGGATTTTCTAAACATTTTTAGTAGCTATTTTCATTCCACCATGTATTTAGTAATTATTTTAAATAAATATAAAACCACCAGATCTGTAAAATACAATAACAGCACTAATCAAAATTGTTTCCCAGACACTCTTTTTTCCATATATTTGTTATATAAGGGTAAACAACATATTAATTACTTTTAATTATTACTCAGACGTATTGTTTTAATTCTTACTTATTATAAATAAATAAAATATTTTAATTATTTATTATAAGAATATTATTTTAATTATAAATATTATTCATTTAATACGAATGTGAAACAACTAGTTGATTCAATTCACAGAACAGATCTACAGTTGGGCAGTAGCCCCTTAAAAATAATGATAGTTTGTCATAATTAATAAAAAATAAAAAACTGATTTAACTCATTAAGACAGTGAAGGAAAACCGTTAACATCCATAACATGAAGAAATCTAATAATCGTCTAATTGTGTATGTGTATGATGTAAATGAGTGTATGCACCTCACCCACATGCTTGCATGCACATGCACACGTGCATGCATCCACACAAAATTTATAAAATGAGCACATAGAATGGATAGATTTTTATACAACTTTTATTTGTAGAAAGAGCTGACTAACGCATGGTTCAATGCAATGCTGTTTAACAACATAATATTAATAATACAAATACTAATGAAAACATTTTCATTTTATAGTTCATCATTTTTAAGTAGCAAAATTATAATAAAAAATGTTATTTATCACAATATACTAGAAATAATACAAATTTATTCATTTAAAAATATTCACACAATCTTAGAATTAAATAACATTTTTTAAATTGTAATGAGATAGGTCATAAAATGACAGATTTTATTAAAGGCTATGTGGCAAAATCAAAGTGAAAAATATAGCTTATGTTCAACATTATACAATGACATGTACATGGCAAGTCAATCACAAATCAATACAATTTTGTACGCATTATATTATTTTACTATAAAATACAGAAGTATACTTTTTCAGTACTTTGTACTTTTAGGTATTTTGTACTTTTTTTACACTTTTTGTTGATATTAAATTAAATATAAGAAAAATTGAATACGGACTGTTGTGTAACATTTAGAACAGCAGGTAGCTGAAAGTGGTACTTACAAAAGATTATTATTATTATTAATTTCTGGCAAAAAAACTAATGTTGTGATTAAAAAAAAACAACTGTTAAAAAATAAAAGTCGAGACAGCAATTAAAAAATTAAGTAACATATTTTAATGTTAAAAAAAAAACTGGTTTCAACCAAAAACATTCATATTCTTTACATACTTTACTTATATACTTTATACTTCTACATATATATACATACACTGACCAAATAGAGCAGAATATTGCTCAAGGCACTGAAGCTCTGCCCAAACCCCCACAAACAGGTCAAACCGTGTGCAAAACAAAACAACCGGGCCGCAGCTGCAGCCTGCACGAGTTGTGCCGGGCCGAACATGCTTAATAAAATCCATACAGGAAATCCTAATGACACTATAACACCAGTCAAGCGTCAAAAAATACAGTTTATGCCCCTTCAATATATTCCAATGCTTAAATAAGTCTCTCACAATACTTCTTCTACAAACAACAATGAAACAAGTAGTAATTCTGAAGAAGACTCTGACTCAGAACAAATTAAGATAAAATAAAATATTGGTTTAATTTTCAATCCAACTTCCGATACCTGTAAAAACAATCAACTCCACAGCAAGAACCAAAGGTCTCCACTAGATCGACCAACAAAAAACTAATCCCTCTTCCATTAATTTGCCCCACCACAAAACTTTGAAGTTAGTCCTTTCACAATACATGTGTATATTAGGTCTTTCATCTTGCGATTTCAGAATACATTCCAAAATATCCAAAAATACATGCTTTTTTAATAGTATCTATTATTGGACTTGAAATTTTCGACCAACGAGTACCGGCGAAAAATGGACTACTCCAGCAGAGGGCACGCGTACTGGAGCTAGAGCTAAATACACAACTGGGTCCACCCTGGTGCCCAGAGAACATAGTTCGAGACTCACTACTTAGAGCCATTCACACATCGGCACGATTTGTTCCCACCTTGACGGTTGCGTTTAATAAGATGTCGCAACACCACCGAGTGTAAATGTAAGAAATATCAGTGTAGGATGTTGTTGTGTAGTTGTGTAAGCGTGTATGTTGTAATTTATATACATCCACCCAACTACGATCCATCATACCTGTCCCAACAACCTGACACACAATGTGCCAATTCCAGTCAGCAAAGGAACAGTTTTCAAGTCGTTTTTCTAAGAAAACATTCACTTTGTGTATAATATCGCTGGAAGATATCGATTTGCATGGCACTTCTCCCGCCCCCACCCGGATTAGTATCCGAATGTCCGTGCCACTTTCGGTTACTGAGCCTAGAATCAGCCTTGTGAACAGTGCCCAACCAGCTCCCCAAGTGAACCCAACTGCGCGAGCGAACCAAGCATGGTACCACACACCACCAGCCCTGCGTCCTACCTCTCACCCATCATACATTCCAAAATAAGCAGGCGTACCATGTCAACAACCAAAATACATATGACATCCAACAAATAAAATCCATCCCGTCAAGACGGAAATTCGCCAACACGCGCAGACCGCTAAACTCCAGCAAGAACCCTTCCACCAATACCAAAGGGCTTGGAGCCCTAATTGACCGATGGCCAGCTACAACTCTCGGGCAGACTCCCACAGCAGCGAAGCAGGAGTCCATCCCCCAAACAAACCACTGAAACCGGTTGAAAAAAGCAAAGGCATCAAAGAACCGACATGCACACCGGCAGCGCCATCGACGCTACACCGACCCGCAAAAATCTGACATAATCATTTCAAGGATAATTTTTTGGATGAGGCATTCTTTATAATTTTTCACTCTTCCATCACATTTGAATGCTAATTAGTATTCCTCTGCTTTGGTGTAACTTGTTGAATGTTAACAATTTACCACTTTTTTTTTTGTCTTCAGTCATTTGACTGGTTTGATGCAGCTCTCCAAGATTCCCTATCTAGTGCTAGTCGTTTCATTTCGGTATACCCCTACATCCTACATCCCTAACAATTTGTTTTACATATTCCAAACGTGGCCAGCCTACACAATTTTTTCCTTCTACCTGTCCTTCCAATATTAAAGCGACTATTCCAGGATGCCTTAGTATGTGGCGCATAAGTCTGTCTCTTCTTTTAACTATATTTTTCCAAATGCTTCTTTCTTTATCTATTTGCCGCAATACCTCTTCATTTGTCACTTTATCCATCCATCTGATTTCTAACATTCTCCTATAGCACCGCATTTCAAAAGCTTCTAATCTTTTCTTCTCAGGTACTCCGATTGTCCAAGTTTCACTTCCATATAAAGCGATACTCCAAACATACACTTTCAAAAATCTTTTCCTGACATTTAAATTAATTTTTGATGTAAAGAAATTATATTTCTTACTGAAGGCTCGTTTCGCTTGTGCTATTCGGCATTTGATATTGCTCCTGCTTCGTCCATCTTTAGTAATTCTACTTCCCAAATAACAAAATTCTTCTACCTCCATAATCCTTTCTCCTCCTATTTTCACATTCAGTGGTCCATCTTTGTTATTTCTACTACATTTCATTACTTTTGTTTTGTTCTTGTTTATTTTCACGCGATAGTTCTTGCGTAGGACTTCATCTATGCCGTTCATTGTTTCTTCTAAATCCTTTTTACTCTCGGCTAGAATTACTATATCATCAGCAAATCGTAGCATCTTTATCTTTTCACGTTGTACTGTTACTCTGAATCTAAACTGTTCCTTAACATCATCAACCGCAAGTTCCATGTAAAGATAAAAAGTAACAGAGATAGGGAACATCCTTGTCGGACTCCCTTTCTTATTACGGCTTCTTTCTTATGTTCTACAACTGTTACTGTTGCTGTTTGGTTCCTGTACATGTTAGCAATTGTTCTTCTATCTCTGTATTTGAACCCTAATTTTTTAAAATGCTGAACATTTTATTCCAGTCTACGTTATCGAATGCCTTTTCTAGGTCTATAAACGCCAAGTATGTTGGTTTGTTTTTCTTTAATCTTCCTTCTACTATTAATCTGAGGCCTAAAATTGCTTCCCTTGTCCCTTATACTTTTCCTCCACTTTTTATATATTGTAAATAATCAATTTTTAAATACTAAATTATGAGCCCAACTCAAAATCAGTCAGCAAAAACAAAAAAAAAAAAGATCTTAACAATACAAAAACATTATATTAACTTATTCTACCCTAAATTATTAGCCGGCCTCTGTGGTGCGAGTGGTAGTATCTCGGCCTTTCATCCGGAGGTCCCGGGTCCAAATCCCAGTCAGGCATGGCAATTTCATACATGCTACAAATCGTTCATCTCATCCTCTGAGGCATGCCTAACGATGGACCCAGAGGTTAAAAAAAAACCTTAAATTATTAGAACATGGAAACATCTGATACAAACAGGATTCATGAAAATGTGTCTTACAAAATGAAACTTCTTAACATATAACAACATTTAACCCAAGGAATCTTAAAAATAACATCACTAATAAAATGTTTTTTTTTTAAAACATAAATCTAAAAAAACACAAAAATAATAGGAAAAATTCACATATCCTATCAAGGGGAACCCCTACTGCGATTAGAATGGCCAATATGAAAACTAATTAAGTTTATGCAGTAATAATATTAATTTAGTTGAACCTGAAAAAAATACATAGTTATCATATCTACTATAAAACACTTAATACACAGCACTTAAAATAATCTTAATTTAATTTTTTATCGATTCTGAAATAGGAACATAGAAACAGATGTATAAAAATATAACCTATTGGGGGAAATTGTAATAGTGGATTCTACCGGGACTGGGACACCTTCCATGAATAAGACAACTAAGTATTAAAAAAATAGTTATGGTGTAGAGATTTGGACAGTGAACAACTTAACCTAAGTAATAATAATGTTTACGTAGTTATAATATAAATTTAGTTGAACCTGAAAAAAATACACAACAAGGAGATATGTCTACTGATAAAAAACTTAAAATATATAGCACTTAATCAAAATAATCTTAATTAAAATTTTTATATTAATCCTGAAACAGAAAAACACAAAAGTACATGTAAAAATACAACCTACTAGGGGGAAACACTGGACCCTACAGGGACTAGGAAACCTACCACGCGATTTTATCTTAAAATTAAACAAGTTAATTCTAACATGCAATTAATAAAAATATTTACCTTTTAGCATAAATTTACCCCATTGCAAAGGTTGTACCACATTATAAGGAAGGCCACTTACATTGCAGTTCTTCCTTTCTTTTAATAATTAAATGAACATCGAATTAACTGCAACAAAAGAAAATAAACAGTACTATTAGTGACAATAATTATATCAACTTACTATGTTTTGGTTATGCTGGCAATTAATACATTTGTAACATAAATATTGTACCATATTGTATTATGAAATATGAGGGCTGATATTACTCATTACAATTCTTCAGCAATAGGTTAGCTTTTTATGCAGACACTGGGAAGAAAATCACTCAAACTGAACGATATAATATCTCTAAAGATTACCATAATCTGAACCTGGACCTAGCAGGCATTCAGCCAAAACGTAGAAATCATTAGCGGGAAGAAAGGAATCAAAAATAAAGGAATAGAGTAGAAATTAGAAAGGGATGATCTAAACTGGACTGCAAACAATTCCACTCGAAGGAATGTATCTAAATCTTTTCTACAGTGGACATCAATCTTACTGGTAATCCATTAGAAGATTAGGTCTTCATGTAGGATATAAGTAGCAATAATCAGCTCAAAAATATACAACAATAAATCGCTTTTACATAATATAATAAAAAACCATTTTAGTGAAGCTTAGGCTTTCTTAAGCAAGATCCTCAGACCAACCCCAGACTCACGCGATTAATTGACATATCCAGTTGAACTCTGAACTGTTCAGACAGGTGACCACTGGAGGATAACAAAAATGAATATACGGTTTGATTCTTCTGATCATTTTCCTATTTTTCATACTACTTTATTTCCTATTTTAAAATATAATTAGCATACACTCCATCGCATATTTTCCCATTTATTTGTATAGATTGTATTTTTTTTTTTTTAGACACTGCAACACTTTCATTCGCTTTAATTTCTCTGACAAAGCTAACGAGTTTGTCATACAATATCAGTTTGTAAGTACATAAGCACAGTAATTATATAAACAAAGCGATTTGGGCATGATTTTATACTTTCAAACAGGTTACAAAAAGATAAGACTCGGAGCAAGCAAAGCAAGCAGAGGCATATGTAAGACTGCAATTTACATTAAAAGAAAAACATATTAGTATCACCATTAAATTACTAAAATTAAGAATTTTGTGTTAAAGGAAAGATCCTGACTTATTATCTATTCCATTCATATTTTGTTGAGTTCAAGCGGCAAAATTTTGCAAAGGACCTGGATCTAGCTATTCTTTGTATTTAATCAACTACTTAATAAATTTCAACCAAATTTTGACGCATGTTTCTTGGCATAACTGAGAAAGTTTTTAGATATATTTGATCTAGAAAAAAAAAATATATATATATATATTGTATTTATAACATAAATGTAATTTATTTACCTCTTGATTGGGTATAATTAAATATAATAACAATATATATATTACTTAATAATATTATCTTTATTAATCTCATGGGTTAACCAATCGACTATACAAACCTCTCTCTCTCTTTTTTTTCCTGTCTAGCCTCCGGTAACTACCGTTTAGATAATTCTTCAGAGGATGATATGTATGAGTGTAAATGAAGTATAGTCTTGTTGTACATTCTCAGTTCGACCGTTCCTGAGATGTGTGGTTAATTGAGATCCAACCGCCAAAGAACACCGGTATCCACGATCTAGTATTCAAATCCGTGTAAAAATAACTGGCTTTACTAGGACTTGAACGCTGTAACTCTCGACTTCCAAATCAGCTGATTTGGGAAGACGTGTTAACCACTAGACCGACCCGGTGAGTTGACTACACAAACCTATAAATTAAATTCATCACATTTCACTTAGAATTCTCTAAGCTTCCTCAGGTGACAATACATATTCACACACAATCATATAAAATTCTCTTACAAATTAAAAAATTAAATGGTCTACCAATCCTAGATAACAATATTTTATCCCCACCTTTATTGTAATAGATACAACAAAGCCTACATATATATGATTCATCTTATCTTTGGATAATTATATGTATCTCTTTACATAACCTGATTGCTATTCCTTTATATAAAGGAGATACATATAATTATCTAAAGATAAGAAGAGTCATATATGTAGCAGGATCTATTAAAACAAGGGCGGGGATTAAATATTGTAATCTAGGATGGATAGACCGGTTAATTTCTTAGTATGTAAAAGAATTTATGATGTGTGTATGAATGTGTATTGACACTTGAGGAGGCTTATATATAGAATTCTAAGTGAAACATAGTGAATTTAATTTATAGGTTTGTACAGTCGATTGGTTAACCCATGAGATTGATAGATAGTATTTTTAAGTAAAATAAGTCTTGTTATTACATACAAGGTCTGTAAATAAAGTAATGATACTAGTTTTCTTTTTTTGGCAGCCAAAGTGGCAACACTGTAAAGTTACTAGTAAACATATGGTTATATGAACAGCTGATTTATATTAGGTGTTAATATTTTTAGTCTATTGTTGCCAATTTGTTGAATTAATGAACTGTGAGTCTTTATCACTGTGCGGGTTGGTTTTGAACCAAATGATTTTATTCAATCGAATGAATAATATTACAGAAATAATAGAATTAATTTTACATTATATAAAATAATATTAAATAAATTTAAAAAAATTTTGTTTAACAATAATGGGCTTCCCGTGGGGATTGCGTGTGAGTTTGGAGTTGTAAGGTATACAAGTACCTTGTTCAAGGCTAGACCTTTAACGAGCACCCCTATAAATGGGGTGCTCCTGGCACGCTGTTTTGGGAGGTGCAATGAGGTTCTCTTATAATATCTGCAAACAACCGTTCAATTTTAAAATTCAAACAGGATATTTGTTAGTAGGTCAAAGACTAACTTTTGCATGCATCAGGCAGAATCTCAATCTTAACAAATCATGGTTAATCAGAAAACTGACCGATTACTTTCAAATTTGCAGAATACATTCATGTTATCCTAGAAAAGGTTTTAACCAGGCTTAAGATATTAAAAATATTCATTATTTCTTCACCACCAAGGAGGGTGAAGTTGTGAATTAACCAAATGTTGAAGATTTTGTACCCGATTAAAAAAAATTAGTTTAAAACATTCGTTCTCAAAGTGGGGAATAATGCCCCCTTGTAGGAGCTGGGGCATTCACAGTCTAGGAAGACAATGGCTGATTAAAAAAAAAAAAGGCAAAATTATGTTTTCCTGATATTTCAAACTAAAATTAAATACCTACTACACTAGTACAAAAAATATTTCAACTAAAACCTTTGTTTTAATTATTGTATTGTTAAATTGAATATGCTATCGCTATTGTTGTTAAGTAGTATATACATACAATTGTAATTTTTTTTAAAGCAATTTTATGAAAAATACTTTAATGCGTTTTAACTGCTCTCATTTAAAATGTAAGAAGTTTCAACTCAGAAATAGGATATGACATGTTTAAAAACAATAATTGCAATTGCTGTTTTTAAGAGTGCATCTTAAAAACAGCAATTGCAATTATTATTTTTAACAGATGGTAAGTTTAAAAATGTTGGAGGCCCCTAGAAAATTTTTGTTTTCAATGTGGACAGTGAGTGTAAAATTTTGGGAATCAATGGTTTAAAAGAACATTATTATATGTAAAAGAAGAATCGTGAATATTTTCACTGTAGGCGAGCCAAGGGTTTGTTAAGCCCTTCATCATTTGGCCATTAGCATTTTACTTTACTTTATAATCTTCAATTTCCAGGATCTTACTCTGCACAATGTGGAATCATCAAACTGTAAGGAGTTATGGCAGGGTATCATCTTACCCAAGCCTTCCTCCCATTGCTGACTTAGTTATAATTTAATAATGGAAAGAATGATCTACTGTAAAAACTATGAGAAGATATAATGTTAAGAATTAAGATGTAATATTTATTAAACACATTGAGATCTTTGAATAAGTGTTAAAGTGACTTAACTTGAGCTTATTTAGCTTACAATTAAAAATAAATCTTGAATTGTTTTGTAAAAGGGTAAAGTTAAAATTTGTTTTAAAACTATTAAAATAAAATCACTTCCCTTGGAGAAAAACTGATTCATTAACCTCTTCCATGTTTTTCTTACTTTAAAAATCTGAATTCTAGTTTTAATTCTCTAAATACCATTTTTTTTTCTTACATTTAATTTTAATTAATGAGTCTATATCAGGTTTAAAGTTTGACTACCGTTTTCAAATTAATGAAACTCTTTCTTCCAAAATGCCTTATGTAGCTAATTACTGCCTCATTACTATTTACTCCAGGAAGGTGCCAATTAGCTATAAATGGTTTGGAGGAAAAATTAAATTAATCTGAAACTCGATTATTAATAACTTTAGTTTTTTGTCAACCTGTTCAATGAATAAATGCATTATGGATTACACAATAGCATTATTACAAATTTGAGTTTCTAAACAAAACTTTTTGAGGCTTACATTTAAATCGTTTGTGTGAGGAAGTAAATCTTTAAGCACAAGTATTAAACATTTTAAACAAATCATAAAATAAATAGCTAGGATGGGTAAATAATACCTGATACTTGTTATTCAGCAGGAATTACCAGTATCCCTTAATAATATTGAAAATAATTAACATGGAAATTAGAACTAACAACACGCATAAATAATTAAACTTAACTTTGTTCACGAACACAAAATATAATATTAAATAGTAAAAATTTCAGATAAAATAAACACCAAAAGTTTTCTAAATTAACTATAAACATAACGTCTTAAAAGTTACTTATAGTTTTATATTACCTAGATAACACACTCAGTATGAAGTACAATTGTAAATAATTAACATAAAGCCGGTTCAGAAACACATTCACATAACATACAATTAAGAGAATTAACTACAAGTCATTACTTTCTTTCAGTAGAGACCATGACGCAAAATAGTATTTCATTATTCGCAGAAACCAATCAGTAGACCTATCTAATTATTTCTATTAGTAAGCATTCGACTAAGATTATTTGGACTAACAAATTAATCTACATAGTTATATCGAATAGCCGTTAACGGTACCGTTAGAAAGGACGCCACCATTATACACCGCCACGTGCGTTGATATATTTAACGCATTCTATAGTTGATTATGAGAAAACAATTTTATTCTGCCGCCATTTTGATACATTTTTTAAAATCTAAGCGGTAAAGAAATCAAGTGAATTTTATAATGCATTTATAAATTAATTTTTATTTATTTAATAATTTTTATGATACCTCATACAAGTAGCCTTTTGAAAACACTCTTACAGTTTATCAACGAAACTTGTTATATTTCTTTTTATCTTTAAACTGTTAACTCACCACAAATGTAACAAAAAGTATCTACAGAATTGTTGCAGCCTCTTGAAGCCATTATGAAAACGGAAATTTGCTTTATGACCTTTTTTTCTTTTTCAAGTTTAGCCTCCGGTAACTACCATTCAGATAATACTTCAGAGGATGATATGTATGAGTGTAAATGAAGTGTAGTCTTGTACATTCTCAGTTCGACCATTCCTGAGATGTGTGGTTAATTGAAACCCAACCACCAAAGAACACCGGTATCCACGATCTAGTATTCAAATCCGTGTAAAAATAACTGGCTTTACTAGGACTTGAACGCTGTAACTCTCGACTTTCAAATCAGCTGATTTGGGAAGACGCGTTCATCACTAGACCAACCCGGTGGGTTTCAATGAAAACCCAGATGCAGTATATAATTTATATAATTGCATACAATTGGAATTCATATATTTTATTGTAGTAAAATTTAAAATTCATGAACATAAATGCATTATTCTGTGATTTGGTTCACTAAAATTGATGATACATTATTAAACCTTCAAATAATTTCACTGTTAAATCTTTTTTTTAAATATGTAAAAAAAATTAGGGTTCAAATACAGAGATAGAAGAACAATTGCTAACATGTACAGCAACCAAACAGCAACAGTAACAATTGAAGAACATAAGAAAGGGAGTCAGACAAGGATGTTCCCTATCTCCGTTACTTTTTAATCTTTACATGGAACTAGCAGTTAATGATGTTAAAGAACAATTTAGATTCGGAGTAACAGTACAAGGTGAAAAGATAAAGATGCTACGATTTGCTGATGATATAGTAATTCTAGCCGAGAGTAAAAAGGATTTAGAAGAAACAATGAACGGCATAGATGAAGTCCTACGCAAGAACTATCGCGTGAAAATAAACAAGAACAAAACAAAAGTAATGAAATGTAGTAGAAATAACAAAGTGGACCACTGAATGTAAAATAGGAGGAGAAAAGATTATGGAGGTAGAAGAATTTTGTTATTTGGGAAGTAGAATTACTAAAGATGGACGAAGCAGGAGCAATATCAAATGCCGAATAGCACAAGCGAAACGAGCCTTCAGTAAGAAATATAATTTGTTTACATCAAAAATTAATTTAAATGTCAGGAAAAGATTTTTGAAAGTCTATGTTTGGAGTGTCGCTTTATATGGAAGTGAAACTTGGACGATCGGAGTATCTGAGAAGAAAAGATTAGAAGCTTTTGAAATGCGGTGCTATAGGAGAATGTTAAAAGTCAGACGGGTGGATAAAGTGACAAATGAAGAGGTATTGTGGCAAATAGATGAAGAAAGAAGCGTTTGGAAAAATATAGTTAAAAGAAGAGACAGACTTATAGGCCACAAACTAAGGCATCCTGGTATAGTCGCTTTGATATTGGAAGGACAGGTAGAAGGGAAAAATTGTGTAGGCAGGCCACGTTTGGAATGCGTAAAACAAATTGTTAGGGATGTAGGATGTAGAGGGTATACTGAAATGAAACGACTAGCACTAGATAGGGAATCTTGGAGAGCTGCATCAAACCAGTCAAATGACTGAAGACAAAAAAAAATGTAAATGTTTAGTAATTGGTTTGATTGATTAGTCATAATTTATATTTGTTGTCTAGATGATATATTAAAAATCAGAATAAAACATATTTTATAAATTTGTTTACCTAATTTTAATTTGCATTTACTAAAAATTATTAATTCCTAATAATTTGTATTTAGTATTCTAATATATTAATATTGCATTAAAAAATGAAGAAAAAATAATTGATTACATTACATTACAATAATAATTACTAATTTATGGAGGGATATCGAATATAATAATAATTTAGAATATTATATAATCACTGTTATTAAGGGTGTTATATTTTACAATATTATGAGTCACATTACATAAACTAGGGCATACGTCATAATAAATGTTTTTTATAAAACTTACAAGACTAGGTAATATAATAATTATTGCAAATATCATAATTTAACACTAATTATCATTAATTGATTACTTTCAATTACACCTTGTATCAAAATGGAAAATTCTATGTTTAAATATTCATTCATGTTTTCAAACTGTACTTGAATGAGAAAATGGTTTTTACTGCTCTATTTTCTATGTAACTGTTACCAGTAAGAATTAATAAATGAATTTTTTTTTTATTTAGTTGTTTTTTTTCTGTTAAGTATAATTTTAATGCTTCATAAATTCATTAAAAAATTAATATGTAAGATTAAAGAATAATTTTTTGCTCTAAACCATGTGTATTTAACTATAGTAACGTTATTCAATAATAATAATAATAATGTTATGGAAAGAGGTTTAAAAAATAAAAAAAGGAACTTTCATTAAAAACTTACAGGTAATCTCATCAATCATGATAAAACCATGGAAAAAGTTATATATTTACCAGATTTTCTTTTTTAAAGTTGTTTGCTGTATTAAAACCAACAATGGAAAAATTTAACAAAAAACCTAAATCTGAGATATATATATATATATATATATATACATAAATCTAGTGGCGTCTGTGAATCTGGAAATTTAAAAAGAACCTATTGCTATTATGAAATGTTTCAAAGTTTCAAGATGGCTGACATTGTTAATGGCTTGCAGTAACAATCGGATTATTATGTTCTTTGCCAATTTTCAACCTTACTATGACCAAACCGTTGGTCAAAGTCAAATTTGGAAATTGCTTGTTATATTTGAAATTAAATTTTCTATAAAAAAAAAAGGTCTGTTTGTCTCTTTCTGTTATCAAAAAAAGTAGCTTTAAAGATATGATGGTGTATGGTACGGCAGCTCAACTAACATAGCCATTGCCACTGTTATTGTATGTATGACGCGACTGGTTGCACTTGTCTTCAGTTACTTGAATAAAAATAAAATGAAAATTGATAAATGAAGTACGGTCATCTCCTAATGGTGTTTTTAGAGTAACGCTAAGAACCATACAAAATACTTTTTTACAGTACGAAGCACGGGTGCACGAGCTATAACAACTACTATTTTTAAGATGGGACTGACTATTCTGAAACCCATATACTTGACATCACTCAAAGTTTCAAGTTCTGTGTTTACAAAACTGATGCTCTGAAGAAATTACAATATGCTGATGATTTTTATAAATTGTTATTTAGCAGTATTATTTTCACAAGCACAAGGATAATGAATAAAATGCGGATCTAGACGGTGTCTAGATAGGAATGTCTCTATTTAAATAAACATACATGCTACCTTCCACCTCGCAGTAGTTGATCAATGTGTCTCTTCAGAGAATATTATCTTTCACCATCAACCTTAAGCATGTAGTGAAGTTTTCCAAGGTTCTGGAAACACCAGAACGTCTGGTAAAGTTCTGAGTCCCACACTGGTTTGCCTGTGGAGAGATACCATTATTATACACAACATTTATTTATTATAATATAACGAACAACTATGAAAGAAACATTGAAATGCATACTGATAAAAACTGTCCACATCGTCGGCTTACATCGATATTGTTACATCGTTGGGATACAACAGTCTTCCATGCTTATTGAAAAATACATTTATATTTGATTATACATTGAAGAATATTGAATTTAGATACATGCTTACTGATCTAAATTGTTAAAATATAACTGTCTTGTTGGCAGTTTATATTCCCCTTTCTGATCGTCTCAAAATAGGTTATTTCTGCACTCCCGGTTGCTCTTGAGGTTCCCACACAGCCTTTGAAAGTGCGAGGTGAAACCCATCTGGGGGATCTCTTCTTGGTTCATCATAAGTATTTAGTGACAAAGCAAATGTCACTGTAATAATAAAATAGTAGTTGATCAATCTGTCTCTTCAGGCAATACCATCACCATCAACCTTAACCATGTAGTGAAGTTTTTCAGTTTCTGGACTACAGTTCTGAGTCTCTACATTGGTGGGGTACATCTTGCATGTACTCGATCTTCCATGCTTAGTTGATGTACATTGGGAGTGATGTTGGAAGGTGACGGTGTACGTGATGGTATTGGTTTCAGGTCTAATTTAATATGTAATCTTTGTTTTAGGTATAATTCTGAAGGAGGTTTACCAGATGAGAGGGGTGTACATCTATAATGAATTAAGATTTCTTGAATTTTCCTTTGAATGGGTAGTTTAGACAAAGTCTAAACTACTTCTTTGCTTGAAAGTCAGTACATTGCATTCAGCGAGCCCATTGTAGCAGGATGATCCATCCGGTGCTATAAAAATTTGGTGTATATTGATATAAACCAATGATGTATCAAGAATGGGAGTGATGATGTGGACAGTTTTTTATCAATGTGCATTTCAATAGTCCTTCATAATTGTTCATTATATTATAATAAATAAATATTGTTTATAATTTGAAAACATATATGTTTATTTAAGTAGAGACGTAACAATTGGCAATGAGGATGAGATTCTACAGGAAGCATGAGTGAAGCGAGCTCTGATTAGGTAGTTTAAAACTGTTCTTAAATAATTTTTTTTTATGTATTATTATGTAGATTACAGGTAAAGAATCTTATAAGTCCATCTTTTGTTTTTTCCTTCATTTTATTTATGGAATTCATTGCCATGTGATGGTAAAACAATAAAGGGATAAAACTTTATGCGTTAGAATATAATTATTTCAACAAACAGTATGAGTGTTAGAAATTATCATACTGATATACTACACTGCAAAATTTATAAGATGAGCCAAATCATCTAGAGTAATTAAAAATTAGTTGCATCACAAAAGATGAAATGAGGAATGCAATATGCATGGATATAGATCACTACAATTTTTTTTAAATACAAGCTCATAAAAATTATCTACATTTTCTAGATTCTATATCCAGAATAAGAAAAAACTAGCAATTTGAATCTGATTCATGAAAATATGTGGTTATGTTTAACTTGGAAACATTTTAATACACATTTTCTTTTAATAGACTTCCTCTTCATTCCCCATTACAACAAGGTGACATCAGATATTAAAAGTGGTTTTAATGAAAGTTCAAGATATGTTGCGAATCAGTACTACCAACAGTGCTGCTATGTATTCTGCAACAATCATATACAAAAAATTAAGGAATAAGAAGCATTCTTTGTATACTAGTGTTATTTTTTTAAGTTTAATGAAAGACAACTTAGTATTATGTTGATGAAGGAATTGTATTCCTTAATTATAACTGCTTTAGCCTTTTTATAATGATTCTTATGTTATCAAACACATTAACATTGTACAGTTATTTTTACATAAGATTTTGCCCAATATAAGATCGATTACATTCCAGTAATGAAATTCTATGTACTTTCACCAGACTACATGTTCCATAATTATAAAATCTGCTCAGCTAAATTTTGTTACAGCTTTACAAATAAATAATAAAATTACAGTTATTTAAAAAAAGAATGGTTTTTAAAAGAATGTATGTAGATATCATAATTCCATTTCCCTATTATACTACAATTTTCTTTTATGGCTTAAAAAACTTTTTCTAAATTTTGTTTAGATGATGATCACAAAACAGTATTGAATATTGAACATGAGAAATTATCAAAAAATAATATACTACTCACATTAATTTACCATCACTAATCCCACAAATTAATCTTAAAATAATGATAAGTGAGCTTATCTTTTTTTTTAATTGCCATCTACATGGCCATTTCAAGAGAGATTATTTTCGATCATTACTAAGACCTTCATTAATGATGACTATCATTAGTTTTATCATTTACCATGACTGGCATTACTACACCTTCTTTTGTAGTTTATAAAACTCGATTAACTTTAATTTATTACTGAAGGGATAAAAGCTGCAACTGCTGAGAAATTCAAAATCTACTTCATCTAAGGGTACGCTCAAATTTAAGAGAATCTTCACAACAAAAGATCTTACTTTAGCTATTAACAAGGACGTTAATTTGGCTAAATACTGACCAAATTCACTAGGATAATGTTTATATAAAAATATTTAACTAGATGTGATGATGAAGAGCTTATATAAATAATGCATTTATATTAACATTGTATTATCTGCACAGTATTGACTCATTTTAATCATCGATGATAACTCACTGATATAAACAAAAAAATAATGCTGGACCTAATTATGAATTCTGTAGTACTTCAGCTAATACTTAGCAAAATTGGAATTGGAACTGCTAACAGTCCAACAATTTGTATGGTTGAAACAATATTTAACCCACTTTTAATATGCATTAATGTTACATACTAATGATTATTCATTAGTTGGTATTTTCAGAAAAAAACGTTATAAATATAACTTAAAACAGATGTAGCTCTCTCACCGCAATGAATAAATATTGTTACGATCAGCAAAGAATTACAGAAGAAATAGAATACGGTCAGACAAACAATCATAATAATTTCATGAAAATCTTACATATTTCTTATAAATATTATAAAACTTCTGATTTAGAAAAGTATATTTACTGTAATAATATAAATTTAATTAATGAACAAACATTTTTTAGAGTTGTATTATTTAAAAACATACTAAATATAAATATAAAGAAATAATATCTAATCTAATAATTATCTCCTTGATAAAATGGTTCCATTCAATTTCATTTTAATCCTCCACAGTACATATATATTTCTTCAAAATACTAGTAGAACTGGATAGTCCTGACTGTATATACATTTTAACCTACGATGTTTTAATTTTTGACTTTAATGTAATATTTTTAACTACTGATGATGGCTTTCAAGTATGCTGAAAGATCTAGAGCTAATCTCAATGTGCTGATAAGGTGGATTTTATTAATTGTTAATGTTATTTATTAATTAGCATATCAGTGGTACCATGTTTTGAGAAATTAATTACACATCATTCATCATCGATTTGAGAAATTTGGCAACCCTGTTCAAACTGATTTGGCTCTAGTGAGGATGATGCGCTGGCGTTATCAATTGCAGCAAACTGTAAAGCATTATTTAAAATAGAGTTGTGAAATGCAATGCAATGTATTTTTGTTGCAAACTCTTTTTAAAAAAAATATTCAATTTTGTGATTGCTCAACATGAATTTCAAAAATAGTTTAATATTCATTATAACTATCCTGTTCAATCAGCTCATGTTTTCAAGAATGGTTTTAAATTCTTGAAGCTTCTGATAATATAGCAAAAAAGAATTATGGCAGTGTAAAAACAGTAAATACATCCAAGAATGTAGATGCAGTGAGAGGTCATTAAATGTTGATCTATGTAATGCCACTCTGAAATTAACATTTAGTGTACATAAAGAGCACCGACACTCTTGTAAAATTGAGTTAATAATGCACTACATGGGCAAGACTATGAAGATTGAAATAATTTTTGGAAGACACTTTCCTTATTATTAATGAAAATCAATAACTGGTAAACAACTCATTAATAAGTGATGAAAGAAATATTTTATTATCTAGGTATTGTTAATAAGCTATACTTCCATTACTGATCTCTTGCAAACATCGTAGCACTTCATGGGAGATCATTTCATACTTTCAAAGAGGTGCACAACTTTCCCTTTGTTATTACTAATTTTTTTTTTCTGAACTTAAATATTACTTTGTAAATAAATAAAAAAATCATTTTTCAACAAAATTGAGCTATAAGCCTCACAACTTTCATTGGCGTTTGCATTATTTTTTCCTACACATATTACCTCTCAGTATAGGAACATTATATGACCAGCCAGATCATCAGATCTTCCAGCATACAATTTCTTTCTTTCAGGCAATTGAAAATTTAAGTTTTCAGTCAAAATAGCATCCTACGCATAAAGGAATTGAAATATAAAATCCAGCTAGAAGGTAATTGAATTCCTAGGAGATTATGTGCATTGATGGATGGATGAAAAAATAAATTTACCAATGTCTTAAGTGACAGTTATCTGAATGAGGTTACTTTTAAGCAATAAAATGTTGCCCTGATAGTTTAAAACTGTAAGTATAAAATGTGTTCATATTTGCGAAAATTAAATAAATGAAAGAATTAACTATTTGTTATACTTATAAATTAGCCAATTCATAAACACTGCAACATTTTAAATAGTCATGGATAAAAAAGGAACTAGCCAGTCAAAATAAATACTGAATCTCATTAGTATAAATTTTTATACAAGTTCACTGAAAGTTACAAGTATTTTTTTTTGTTTTTAACTAAAGTAAAATAATTTTCTCAGAATGTGATAAATTAGGTTTTGCTGACAATGATCATGTACATAAATGGAAACACAAGGCACTCATATGGAAGTAGATTAAAAATCAGTTGGCGGAGATAACTGCCAAAGAAAGATATAAAATCACATATCATTTCTGTTCACCAAAGTTGTTCAAAAACAACTTAAAAACTCAATGTTGTAATATTTTTTATTGCACAGAAAATCCTCTATTGTATGAAAATTTTTTAAAAGCTGCACAATTTGTGTTTGAGATAATGGTTAATTTTCCTGAGCACCACATTTATAATAAATTTTGTTAGTAATCTGGGAATCTGAAACTGAAAATACAAAAACACAAAATTAAAGAAAGTTTGGAATATTTTGAATTGAATTAAAACTACTGAGTAGTTATAATACCATAAGATAAGGAAAATTTTGGCAAATAGTCTGATCATTCTTATCAGGAATCAGAAAAAAAATATCAAACACATTGGCAAATTCTGAAAAATTAATTCTGGTAAGTAAAAAGCAACTAGAATATAGCAATAATCAGATATATGAATGTGTATGATTTTGATTCAATGAATATGAATTGTAGCAATAAGACATATGTGCTGAATGTAACGATATAAATAAAAAAAAAGAAGAAAAACATTATCATGCAGTCTGTAACTACATGCACTTTAGAGGAAGTTGAAGATTATGCCAAAAATTATATCTTGGAAACTTTTACAAGGTTAATCACGGGAAATGAAAGTAGAGTTAAAATTTGCGACTAGCAATCCAAGAACTAAACAGCTATTTGAAAAAGTCATGTATCATTAAGAAAAAAAAATGGGGTGTAGTAACATAAAGGATAATACACATATTTTCTTTTCTAGTACTGCCTTTAGAGCGTCTGTTAACCAGGCTGGGTGCAATGAATGTGCAATTCTTATTTGGTTGTGTAGGGACATAGAGGTAAGATAATATAAAATACAGGTAATTATATTAAAAGTTTGTACTTCCTGCACATACCAAACTAAAAATACAAGATTAACCAGCTATACAATGTTTTTATCCAAACATATATTTATATATGGTCTTACATTTATATATTGTCATATTATATATTTCTATATGGCAATATATTTATATATTTCTTTCTCATAGAAAATTAATTTAATTTTTTCATTACAAAATCACTGAGTTTACTTCTCAGAGAATTCAGCAAAAAGTCAGCGATCATTTAATGAAAAATGTTATGTTGTGCTGTATGATGGCAGTTCATCGTAACAAAAATAATTTTTCCATAATTTTCAGAATTGTTTCTCAACTAATGCTGTCTCCCTAAAGCAATAGGCCACACCTTTCAGTACTTTACAAGAGAGCAAGATAAACTCCTCTTCCATACTTTGGTGTAATATAGTTTTAAGATTCCTAATCAATTTCAGAATCCCAGAATATTAACATAAAATCAATATAGCATACAAACTTAGTTTGGAATTTAATTCTTGTCTCCTGAAACTGTGCAGCAGATATAAATATGAATTCAGCAAGTATGAGTAATATCTTAGTAGTTATGACACTGTCATTCCCAAGTGCAAGTCCAATTATTGCTTTAAGTATACAGTAATGTACTTTAAACTGCACTTGTCTGGCGCTGTGGCATGTTGTTGATAAGCAATTAAAAATTGTGTTGAGTCTTTGTTATTGATGTTTAATAATGATAACATCATTTGTAATGCTTCACACCATTATTCAGTTCAGTGAAAGAAAATATTTCAGTATATGTTATCATATTACTTTGTACAGTATGTTACAGTTTTATAGTTCGTTCTTATAACGATTTTATTCAATTTATTTTCATTAATTTTAATCTATTCTGTGTTTTTGCTATTCAGGTTTAACAATGAGTAATTCTGTATATACAACCTTAAAACAAGATAACCCTGAAACTGCAGTCAGAGACATGGTCTGGAAAGCAAGAGTGCAATAGGCATTAGCAAAAGAACAATTTTTAATACAATAAAAAAATACAAAATTGATAATAAGCATGTTAGCCCTAAAAAGACTCAAAAGCACGTGAAAATGATTGAAAAGTTTTACGATTTACTAAACTGCCTATCAGAAAAGAAGTTAATTCATTCTATTTTAATAATGAGCTTCCTACCTTGAACAAAATATTAAATGCTGTGGATGTGGATTTTGAACTACCAAATTTTTCTATAAGTACATTACATTGTGTTTTAAAATCAATGAATTTTCATTTCATGTCCAGAATAAATAATTCTTACTGATTTAATATTATTTCAAAGGCGAAGGAAATATTTAAGAGAAATTAATCAATTTTGTGAAGAGAATAAGACAATTTATTATCTAGATGAAACTTTGGTTAATGCATAACAAGTAGCAGAAAAGATATGGATGAATAGAGAAAAGAAGAGAGTGAAAGCTTTGACAAACTTTTATGAAAAGTTTGTCAAATGGAGTGAAAACTCCAGCCTGGAAAAGTAAACAATTAATGATTATTAGTAATGCCCACAGGAAGTGAGAATGGATTTTGAAAAATGATTTATGGGAATTTGAATCCAGATCTTCCCAAGAGTATCACGTTGAAACAGAAGGCAACAATTTTATGCAGTGGTTTACAAAAATTAAGGCTGAAAGAACCCATCATAGTAATGATGGGTTCTTTACTATGATGTAAAGAACCCATCAGCACATTGCACATTTCTGGCAATGTGCTGAACCATTGCCAGAAAACCGAAAAAATTCAAAACGCTCCAACCAGAAAATCATAAATTGCCAAATGTTTAAAATTGAAGAAAATCATGTACACCAAAGAAATGTTAAAAGTAGGTAGAACTTTTAAAAATAATAACAGTTAAAACAAAAATATATTCATTATCAACTAAATGAAATTGTGAAATCAAAAAATTGTGTCATATTGTATTTTCTCCATAGAATTGCAATTTTAATCCGATAAAATTGATATGGGCACAAGTCAAAGGCTACATTGGGAGCAATAACACAACATTTAAGCTAAATGATGTAAAAAATTTATTGATATATGTTAATGCAAATTCTTCAAAAAATTGTATTCAACATGTAATTAAAGAAAAAAACAAAGCATGGGAAGCAGACAATTTCCGTGAAAATATTATTGAAGATGTAGTGATAAATTTGGGAAACTATGAAAATAGTTTTAACAGGTAGAAAGTAGCTTATCAGATACTGAAGAAATACACTGAGGTTACAAATATTTTTTCTGTTTCACTTGATGAACTTTGTTAAAATTGTTATTTTTAAGGTAAATATATAATTTTATTACAATTTTCTAATTTTTTTTATTACAAGTTATTTTTACTTCATTTTTACGTTAAAAGTAAAGAGAAGTATTTTTTCTTGGACGGACTGCTCTAAATTAAATTAGAATTGTCATACTGTTATGTTTTGGTTTACAGCATGCTTTCGTGAGACAAATTATGGTTATTTACCAAGTAATCTCATGAATGCATCATAGCTCATGTTAACGTACATTAAATATTAGTACCTTGGTCTACTCCTTATTTATTAAAAGGCCATTTTCAAAAAAAACCCATATCAAAATTTCTAAAACGATGTTTGACTCATGATCATTTCCAGATACACTGTGAAGACAACCATCTACTTATGAAGGACAAAATATGAAATATAAATAAGACTTACAACATGATAAACAAAAGCATCTTATTTGTTACGTGCATATAAAATCATACCTTTCTCTTAGTTTGATATGAGTTTTACACAGTAGAACAGTATCATTTAGACAAATATATGTATAAAAAATGTATTTCAATTCAGTACTGTGACCACCACAAAGCAGAAACCAATAATGTCTAATTCTTTGAATATTAGATGACACATAAGCAATTGTCCTATCAATCTAAAAAAAATTTCTTAAAGCACTTCAAATAATTTACTAGTCTTTTATTAATTACAGTACAGCAGATACTATAAGGAGAAACCTGATTCAAATTCTGTCTATAACTTCATTTTGAAGATGAGTTTCATAATTTATGAAATTTTTAAAGAAACACACTCAATATCATTAAAAAACTGATAATCAATTTATGTTATTGATATTTTAATTTCATTTTTCTTACGTTTCATTTATCGTCATTACTATGATTCTATTTTATTTATCCTTGGGTTTTTAAGATCTAATATTACATAAAAAAAGAAGTTTATTAATGGACTTATTAAAGGCAAATGGGATAAATGCCAAATAAATTAATTTAAAAAAAAACTATAAAAACAAACAAATTAAATTTCTCATAAATAAAAATGTGAATGAATGAAATCAAATATTATACTTTTTTTAACATAAATTTTAAGTAAATCTGAACTCTGGCTTTCTCCTCTTTTTGGATTCATTATTACTGTAAAAAATATGAATGAACCATGTTTTTCTAAAGAATAGATCAAGATATTATTAATTAGCAGTTGAAAATCTAGTAGTGAGCAGTGAACAAGTTTTCCAATCTATTTTCATTTTATTTTATTTACTGTCCAAGAAATTATATTTACATAACAATTAACATACTTAAAATAACTTATCTCAGCTTCTATTGGAAAAGTAATTTGAAGATTTTAATGGTTAATTTGTTCAAAAACATGTCACAATATCACAAACACAATTAAACATGATTCATAAAGATAGTTATGGAATTTGTTTTGGTTAATTCAATTTCAACACAGTATAATAATATTCTCAATAAAAAAAATAAAATAATAGTACATGACATATTGTTTAAGATTATTATTTCAATTCTTAAATTTCCACAACTGAAGAAAATTAAAATTCTCCATTTTGATTCATTTAATCAATAACTGTAAAGATACAAATAGTAAATTTTAATGTTTTAACTGAAAAAATGACTTCTGTAATTTTTATTGGTATGTGGTTTTGTTTTTTATTTTGATAAACATCTCTAGTAGTTAAGCAAAATTAGCTGCATCAATTAAACAACATCACCAACAAAAAAAATCATAAATTTATTGTTTATGCATGCTAACTCATTTTTATGAATGTCTTTAACAAGATTACCACAAAACTAATAATAATGAACTCATGAGGGAGAGTAACTGGATGGCAATGGGCTATGACATATATGGAGTGTGTTGACATTTATCAACAGTCCATTCACTTTTTAGTGGTCTACAGCTAACACCTTTATATTTATATTTCACTGTAATGAAAGAAATATATAAAGGATAAATTGGAATTAAAAGATCTGCAAATGTTAAATCTCATAGTGAAACATCTGTTCAAGATGTGTTAAATTACATACAGTTCTTTATTTCTATATAACACTACAGCCTTTTCCCTCAATTTATATAACACACAACCCTTTTCCCTCAAACAATTAAGTTATAGCTGTAATATAATGCTTTAGGGTTTATGATTTTATACACCACAGAGGGTTTTATGAATATATTATCTGTAGGTATGTACGGACTCATTATTATAATGAAACGTAAGGGGAATTTATTTAAGAGAAAAACATAAATAATAATAATATAATTATGACAAAACTAAAGTCAAGCATAAAGAAGATCCATATGCATTTTTTTAATGTCATGTAATTATGTATTTTGTTTGTAACATTTGAAAACTCTGAATAAAAAATAAATATGTAAAATAGTTAAAAATATGTCAAACAAAAAGGCAATTGGCTTTTACTATATAACAATGTACCTCATAATAAAACAAAAATTAGCTGAAGATTTAGAGAAAAAACATTTTTTTGAATAACCCAATACTTTTAAAATTCAAACTAACATTTCACTTACATTTTTTAATATTTATTAAAATTCAAATAAAATGAAACTGAATCAAGATGTAGTAGGCAATAAAACATATAAGTACTGATTATGTTTAAAAAAAGTAGAACTGACTCCATACTGCATACACACATACTCCATACAGACTACATATTCCATACTTTTAATAGTAAGCAAGATATTCAAAAATAATTAATAAATTAAACTGGAAAGGAAATTAAACTGCACTATTAATATACAGATCAGTTTTTAAAGTGCAGATAATATCTATATTATACATAAATACTAGTTAGTAGTTCGTTTTAATAACATTACAAATATTTAGTGTTAATACTAATATAAATTATTATACTGATTAATTAAAACTATTATTTATATACACAATACATAAATCTGTTTAACAGATTGATTTCTCTAAATTAGATACAAATTAACTAACACAAATAAGATCCGCACATTAATACATAAGAAATTTTCGTAAAAATGAATAAAAAAACAAAAACTTATAACCAATTATAACACTACAAGTCCACTTTCTTCAGTTTTATAAAAATAATAAAAGAGATCTATTGATACATATATATATATATATATATATATAAAATACAGAACAATTTTGGTAAAGTAGTCCATGTAGCAAGTAGTAAACAATCACAAATAAACTATACAACCCAGAAGATAATTACTTCATTAAAGTCAACTAAATTAACAATAAGCTCCTGAATGTCAAAAGAGATTTAATGATGATAATGCTTAAGGCTGAATTATGTTATAAAATTAATACAGAAAATTAATTTCTGATCAGTTTGCTGAATAATTAAAAAAAATATCTCATCTCAAGATTTACATATCTTCAAAATATAAGAGTAAACTTAATAAAACAATTTCTTGAAAAATCTGAATTATGTAAAATTTTAATTATTAATTCGTTTAATTATATTAAGCTAAATATTTACATTCCACAAACTGACATCATTGTGATTGAGTATATACTAGATACCAGGAGTGCTTGTAAATTTTCCAGTACTGGAACATTTCATTTTGTATTATAGCAGTTTGCAAGATATGGTCCACAGCCACAGGCGACTTGACTACATGACGATGTTATGAAAAATGTACATTCTTTTTTCATAAATTAGATTTTAGTGACTTATTTTGTTGCCATTTACCTATGGATATTTAAAGGCAAAGACCATTTTCGTGTGGTCTGATTTTTGTAACTTAAGATATAATTTTTATCAGATTTAAGTTAAAACAAACTTTATGTGTAAGAACAATTTTTTATTTCTCCCAAAAAACAGTACCAGAATGGCATTTCGACACCAGTGCACCCCTGGTATAATCATACACTATAGAACCGATATCATTCTGTAAAAAATATCACAAAAATGTTGATATTAATAATAATTTTATCACAGTAAAAATTATACAATATTTGAAAAAAAGCTGATACATAAATTCTGCTTTTTATAAATGTCTAATAATAATTTTTTTTTTATTAAAATTAGAAATATAAAACAAAGTATTAAATTTGCAAAAACTTAATACAAGTCCTATCTTGAAAGTAACAACAGGTTTGTACTCGATCGGGCAGATTGGTACATTTTTAACACTCAAGGTCAGTTGGTCGGTTAGCATTGTTTGTTATCATCTATCAAATGCTTTGTAAACCAAACGTTTTTGGCTTCATTCATTTCTGAATGAAAGAAATGTATAAAAATTGTGTCAAATATTTAGGATTGGAGGAATGAATAAATATGACAATGTATTCTGGGCAACCCTTGATCCTCACTAAAAACATTAAGAAGAGTATTAGTGAAAATAAAAAAAACACTGTCAAGTCCACTACCTCAGTTTCAAAAGTAATTTTTCTGGATATTTATAGAGCAGTTCTAGGAAAAGCCATCTCTGAATATTTGTGCACGTTTGATATGTGTAAAGAACACCACAAACAAATACAAACAGTTCCATGTTAGAAATTTTTACAGGTTGTATAGGTGATGAATTTTGCAAAACTATTATTGGCAATGACATGTGAGTCATAGAGAAATCAGAAATATAATACTGTTCAGTTGAATAGCATCATTTAGTCACAAAAAAAGAAGCATGTAGAATCTATTTGTATGCAACTTGATGGCACAATCTTTCAGAATCAGTTTAGCACCCTATACATTAACTCCATGTCATAAGGAACAAGTTTCTAAGTAATCCAGATAGAAATGTGCCAAGCTATCCAAAATGTGCAAAAGGGGATGGATGACAAAGGCCATTGTGTTTTGCAATATATTTTTCACTCAAATTTAAAAGAAACTGAAGCAATTTCAGTGGGTTTTCAGTCGGCAGTTAGAAGCTAATGCATCTGCTTCATTATTTTTTGGCAGTCAAGAGATACACTAAAATACATAATAGTAAAACATGTTTAATATATATAATTACTTATTAAAAATGTTTACAATCAAAAAAAGTCTTTACTTCCAAGATAACAACCGGATTAAAACAAAAACTTACAGATTTAATTTGGTTTTATTGTCATTACAACTTTCATATCAATAATAAAAATTTAGTTTATACAATTTTTTTTTTTTTTTTACAAAAAAAGAGATAATTCATCTTAATTTCTAAATAAATACATTTATGTAATTAGATCAGCAAATAATTTGACAAAAAACTATCAAACAAAAATAACATTGTAAAAAATTAACAAATAAAATAAAATAAAATATTTTGTTATTTTAAAAATCAAAAGCATAAAAATATAATAAAATTAACAAGAAAAATTTTAAGTAAAATATTTTATAAAAATAACACATTTAGTTATACTAAAGACAAAGACGATAATAGCAATGTAAACAAAGTTATTTGCACAATTGTACCAGAAATATATTATTATTAAGATTAAATAAAATGTAATGGATATGGCAATAATATACATGTAACCATACTTAAAACTGTTAATTTTTTTTTTAATAGAATTATAACAAAAGAGATATTCATGAACATAAATATATATATATGTACAAACACACACACGCATAGAACAAATATGTAACATAATTATTAAGAATTAAGAAATAACTAAACAAATAAAACTCCAATTACAATAAAAAGAAAACAGACAAATAAAAAACTTAACATCTAAACACACAGTGGATCACCTTACAAACTCCTTCTTCTATGAGTATTTGGCAAAATTTTAACTGCTGAAGAAGTATTAGATAAACATGTTTTCGGTATTTAACATTTCATTTTAAAACACTTCACATATTAACATACCTACATTTAGTTAACAAACCTAAAGGCAGTTAAGATGTATTCAGATCTATACAAAAATTAGTTATAAATACTGTTTTACACATACTGAGTTACACTTAAAACATTTACACTGACTACTTTATTATATTGACTTTAAAAAAATCTTTAAAATGATTCACGGTTATTTTTAAACAATTTATATAAAACAATACAGTGTAAACTTTCAAAAAATGGATTAAGTTATTTTTTAGAGAATAAATGAGTGGATAAATAGTCATAACACTTGCTGATGGTACACAACAAAAAACTGACTATTCTTATAATGGGGGGTAACATCCATTAAAATTTTCATTGTGAATACGTCATGAATGTAATTAATTTTGTTGTGAAATTAATTTGCTGTTTTACTAATAGTACCGAGTTTTTGCATTAAGTTGGATTATATTAATGTCAGATATTTTTACATGGATTTGAATACTAGATCGTGGATACCGGTGTTCTTTGGTGGATGGGTTTTAATTAACCACACACCTCAGGAATGGTCTAACTAAGACTGTATAAGACTGCACTTCATTTACACTTATACATATCATCCTCTGAAGTATTATCTGAAAGGTAATTACCGGAAGCTAAATAGGAAAAAGAAAGAAAGTATTATATTACTGGTGGATTATTTATTTCCTTATAACTGCAATGTATTTGATTTTTGGTATGTAATATTCAGTTAATGTGTTACATAATAAATTGAATAATAATTTCAATTATTAAATATAATCAGAAAACAAAATCTGAAAAAGTGTGAAGTGTGGAGTAAGAAGAGAAGTACAATTACAATATAGAATAAAGTAGATGAAATTATGTATGTAGATGAAGGAGAAAATGTTGATAAAATATCACAAGCTTATGAAATATGTTATTCTATGTAGCTACAGTTGTAAAAGATCAGATTCCACATCAGAGTATATTAAGATTAAGAACTGCTCTCCAATGTTGTCAATGATTACCTCAAAAAAAGGATTCCATTATGAAGAATACAGAAATGTGTTGCAATGTAATGAAAGATCAACTCAGCCATGAATCCATTTCAGCATTAATCTATAAAGAAAGACTATAAGCTTGTATGAAGACTTAACTAAGAACAGGTGAAAATTTTAAATATGAATTTATTATTTACACTAGCCATATGTGATCCAGAGATTTAAGTATTAATATTACCATAAAATCAAATTAACTGATGAAGTGCTAGTGCTAATTTCATTATCACTGCCAAATTCCCCAAGATTCTTAAAAAAATATAACTATGAGGAGGAAACTGTTAAAAACTATTTTTAGTTTACTGTAATGAAAATACACTTTACAGAGGCTCTAAAAAGACTTCACAAGAATTTATTGCATCTTATTTTAAAATGTAATTCTATAGAATGAACTACTGTTTTTTAAGCAATGGTTACACTATAATTTCATTTGTAAGGTGAAAAAATACCATAAAGGATTGAAATTTCTTTAAGATATTGCTGATAACTCATAATGCTCAAGGCTAAACACAACAGTTAAATGATTTACACTCTGATGTCAAAGTTGTTTACTTGTCTTCTAACACAACATCCTTATTGCTGCTTATGAACCGACGTGTGACTGGGTCAATAGTAAAGTATTATTTGCATCACCTATTCAAGCAAGTAATAAAAATAAAAACTGATAAAAATCGCTCAAGTATTATATTATTTTGGAACATTTATGGTGATATAAAAAGCACATGGATTAAATTAGAAATCAAATATGAACAACATGTGGAAGAAACTACACCCAAATTTTTTAAAAAGTTAAATATTCATCATACTGCTGCTGAGGAAGATGATAAGAAGTAATAAAAGAGAAGAAGTAGATCGAGTAACCAAATAAAGTTGTAGTTTGAAACTTATATTATATACTGGATATATATTAGTCAATTTTAAAATATTTATTATAAAACAAGTTCAAGAAAGTTTCAGTTTGATGGTAAAGTTTCTGTATTGTTTCCATATACAAGATTTAAGCAATAATAAATGTGAAAGTTGCAATAGCAAATTTTTTGTATGCCCTTAATTTTCCAAAGTGGTACTGGACAAAAAAAGTGCTGAGTACAAACTTTTATAAAGAAGTTTTTCTAAGAACATTTATGAAGAAAGCTACGGCCAATAATATTCAAGAAATGTGCTTAGTAATTACAGAATTCTAACCAACAGTAGCAATAAATATGGCAATTTAATAAATCACATGTATTTAAGCCACTGTTTGTAGATTTATTAATCTTCTTTGCAAACTTTAGAATATTTTTTCTTCTAGTTATCCACATTGTATTTGAAATTTATTTTTCATAAAAATCAATATTTGTCTATCAATTTTTTGATTAATGAACTTTTTAAAATACAAATGAATTTGTTAAGAAGTTTGTTTATACATATGAAATATGAACAGAGTTGAACATTTACAACCTTAATGTAGCTACACATTATTACTTTTTAATGCTGGAAAAAATCAAAAATAAACAGCAGTTAAATTGAATAATAAAATATGGTGAGAATGACAATAAATATAACTGATAATTCTTTAATGCATTATTAATTATGAAAACCCATGAATAACTCTTCTGTTACTTCAATAACAATATTCTAAATTAATATTAGTTTATGTTTTTGTTTCTATGAAAAATAATACGTATTTTACATTGCTATTATTTTCTAACAATAGGTACTATTGACTTTTAAAAATAGATCTTTAATACGTTTTTCAAGTCTTAAAATAAATTAAAACCTATAATATATACATATTTATAAAACAATTTGATAAAATCCATATTTGTAAATATTATATATACGTTTTTCTGAATCAACATGTCAATACTATTAATTTTTTTTTCTCAAATTAGGTGATATATTCTATTATTTTCAGTAAAAAATTAAAAAAAATGAATATCTGATTAATTAAATTATTTACTTACTATATTTATTAATTGGGAACAAAATGAAACAAGAAAATAATTTATCAGATAGATTAATCTATATATAAATTTAATAAAAAATTAAAAATAAGCATGGTTAAAAAAAAATTAATTTAACTATTAATATCAAGAAAAACATAGTAAAACAATGAAAAATGTTTTTTTTTTCAATAAATTATAACTTTTACAAGAAAGCCAACTAAATTTTCAGTCAAATGATTTAAGAAAAAAATGTATTTTTTTTAATCTGAAGACTCTTACAAAGAAAGAGAGGTGCTCAGTGGTTACTGAAATAGAATAGAATAAAAGTTAATGAAGTAGAAAAAAACTTTTCACAAAATAAAATAAAAAAAATAGATAAATAATTACTTGTTAAATATTAAATAAACTTCATCAGCATGTAGCATGTATGGAGGAACTGGCAAAAATAAAAATAAACACAAAGAAATAAATAAATATAAAAAATATGTATGATGTAATAATAGACAAGTTATCACTGAAAAGTCTATAAGACTTTCCCAAACAAACATCCTTGTTATTACTGTTTAATTATACTTCCTAACTGATTAGATATTTGAACCATACTTTTGCTGTAATTAATAATTTTCAGTACTTTATAAGGTAATTATTGCATATTAAGGTAATATAAATCTTCAAGGGATTAATTTTATGTTTTAAAGTTTCCTTGATAATGTGACCATTATTTGGTGGCTGAGCAAATCGGTACTCACATATTATGTTAAATCATAATTTATATTCTTGTAAAACATTTGTTCCTTGTTACAACTAAAAAGTTACAGATTTTTATAATTTTTAATTTTAAACGTTTTTAAAAAAAGGTGGTGCAAATGAGTTTGTTATGGTTCTAATAGACCTCTATTGGGGTCCTACATAAACTAAGTTAACATAACTTATTTAGCTCGTATTTTGGCGGTTTACGGTACATTTTCTTTTCATTAAAAAGTTACTTTTTCCAACATTTTGGGGTCTTACACTTAATTTACAAAACTGATATTTATATATTTTATGCATCTTAGTAAACCTTACATTAGTGTAATTGAATCAACTAGATAGAATCAACTAGATGTTATTGTGTAATGATTATAAAAATTTTTATTTTGGCGGCCATTTTGAGGTGGACCTGATGGCTGATTGTGGCCATTCTTGTATTTTTATAATCTTCTAGCAATGCTTAATTCGAACCATAGATAGAATTTAAAATCCAAGACAAAAATATTTCATACATATGCATATTAAATCCAATAACCAACTGTTCATTCGTTTAAAATAATAAATAAAACAAAGGCCCAATAGTACAAAAAAGTACTAAAGGAATATATTGTTATATAAAAAATAATTATTATTATTATTTACTGTAGGAGTTAAAATGTAAAAGACAATATTTTTACGAAATTATTATAAAGTATACAATCAGGTCGAAGATACAATTTTGTATGTAATTTGATAAGACACAAATGAAATTATACAATATAGTTAAAACAAAGTCATATTCTGCTTATACAATAATATAATGTCAAGATCTTTGCATTAACCTACGGCTATTTATCACTATTTTTCACAAGTAACAAGCTATTGCCAAATTACAGTTACCATGAGATGTAAAATTTGTAATAAATTAAAAATGTTAAGCCTGACAGATTCTATTTTATAATAATCATGAACAAATAGAAACAGCTGTTGAATTAAAAATCACGTAATACTGCTTTAAGCAATGGAAGTTAAGTAAAAAGTTGGTTAAATTATATACTATTCTAAACTTTCCATGATCTGGTAATCAACATCCCCTTTCATGGCTTTTTATAAAGGATAGTATAAGATAAAATTTTATCTCAAGATAGATAAATATTTTATGGAAAAGAATTAACTTGTATGTTAAACAAAAGCAACATTTAAAATTTTACATTGGAAGATTTTACTAATAATTTCTAAGATGTATTAGATGTTGGTCCCTATCATTACTCAACAATGAATTTTCTTGAAAATATTAATGACAGATAGAAATACTCTTTTTGTAACATTTTGTAAGCAGCTTTTATTTTTTTAATGTTAAGATTTCTTACAGAATGTTTATTTTTTAAGTTCTATTTTTTTGTTTTTAATATTTACTTTTGCTAATTTTCTCACATACACTATTTTAACAATGGAATTATTTATTTAACAGTGAAAATATGTACCTAGTTTTTTAAACCTTTATTTTTTTATAAATAGTTTTTTAGTGTTTTCTACTTACAATTATCTATTTACGGAAATAATTTAATTTTTTTTTTTTTAAATCATAAGAGAAAGACATAAATAATAAGAAAAACCAAATACAAAACATAGTATTACATTTGAACCAATATCAATCAACTGGCAGTTGCATCAGGCTGAGAAATCTAAGTTCCTAATAATATAAAGGGGTTAACAGAAGATACATCTTCCTCCCTTCACAGCATGTAATCTATCTAACAAATTTTCAATAAAATAATTTATTATAATATACAACATTCAAATACAGTAAAATTTCAATAACTGGAACATCAGTTATAATCAGAATCTGTTTATCTAACTTCATACTTCCATGTCAACACAATGTTTATTTTCTCAAATCTATCCAATAAGAAAATTTTATTACAGAACTGCAGTAAATTTAATTATAAAAAAATTGTTCATTTCTTATGACTACAAACTGCTTTTAAAATTATGAATTATAAATAACTGATTTTCAAATAACATAGTAACTGTTCTTCCAAAGGGCCGTTTGCAGAGCTAATAGAGCAACTTTTTTTTAGTGGAGTTATCAGTAGCACGCTAGTTAATGACACCACCAATCTTAAAAAGGCTAGGGAAATCTCTTTATTATTTAATTGAATAATATAGTCAGCTTATGTTGTATCTGTTCATCCAATATGTTGTTTTAGTGAAATTTAAAGTTTATAAATTTATTTTTGTTCAAGTATGTTGAATCCATGATTTTAATGTTGAAAATCATATGATACGAATAATATCTTTGCATATGTCTTGTTTCTTTTATTTGATTTGAAAAAGTTCATTCTGTTATGTGCAATGCATACAAGTTTCTAGTATCTGAACATGAATTCATGCGTCCAGTATGTCCAGTGTAATTGGACAATGCAGTCAATGAAGTTTAATAACTAACCATTACATAAATTTATATATTCCTATGCAGCTGAATTTGTCAACGTGTCTTTTCTTTAAAACAGTACAGTAACCCTTCTTTGGTGAATAGTATTCTAATTTTTTTTTAAGCACCAGTATTACATAAATCCACTGAAGAGTTACAACCCCCCCCACACACACATACATACAATTAAACAACTTAAGTGTTATAAAAAGAAAAATTTTTTGAAACTTTCTGTAAAAATTTACCTAGTTATATAATAGCTTTTCACTCTTAGCTATCACCACTTCTGTAAAAAATGAGAAGCACCTTATAAATGAAAAGAGATCTAGTGGGAAACATAGACATTTTCTGAAAAATTTAATTTAAAACAAAATGGCAGAATTACTTTAAGATCTGATCAACTTTATATTAAGTAAATCATTAGCACTTAAGAAGTTTTAGAAACAATAAATAAAGCCTACAGGGTTCTAGGTAGCAACTGACAAACTGTTAGCTGTTTAGTACACTTAACTTACTTTATTTAACTCTGAGAATATTAGAACAATCATATGACAAACATATCACTAGAAAATTTAAGTCTAGTATTCCATCGCCTCCAAATATCTTATTTACAGGAACACCATGGATTTGTTATATTACACGTAATGTGTAGTTATTATGATGAAATTATAGCTAGTAACAACCTATTAATAATCAATGAAAGAACAAATTGTCATTATAAATAAATTTTACATGAATTATTATAATAAGTTGGTGGGACAGTGCATAATAAAGTTAAGATGTAATCTAAAGAAGCAAAACAAATTTACCACTCTATAACACCGTCTCTCTCTCTCTCTCTCTCTCTTTCTCTAGAATAATGTAAATAAAAATAGAGCTACTGACAGAGTAAATAGTATGCATTATTACACAATACTACAACATTATACTCATTAAATTTAAAAAAAAGTAACGGTCCCAAATGAGAACAGCAAAAATTTGTTCAAAAGTTCCAAATGTTAGAAGAATATGTTTGAAAGTCGGTAACTAAAACATGGGATTTGGTCATTTTAGGCTGGCTGCTGTATAGCCCTAACAAACATAAAATTTCACAAAATGTGTCAATTCAGACAGGTAAGGTCTGATTATATAATTAATTTGCTCAAGTTCATTTATTTATTAGTAGCTACATTGCTGTGCTGTTACAGTTACCCTATTCCTTTTTTTATGATAAGGTACAAATTTTATTAAAATAATGAATGTTAGGTCAGACCAGGATCAAATAAAGAACTCTTCGAATGAAAGGCATAAATACAACCCACTCCACGAAGGAGATTTTACCTAATAATTAGACATAAGTACAGTATTGGCACTATATAGTTGTGTTACAAATAAAATAATTCACTATATGTAATAGTTCATTACATATTTCAGAAATAAATGAAATAGAATACTACAAATGCAAACTTTTCATTATTAAAACATTTTGTACCATCAGTAAGAAACACGATATCATCTAATTGGTGTAGTAAAAATTTTAATTTACGTTTACTATAAAATATGTAGCGATATCCAGAAATAAAAATCAATTTTTTGTTTTTTATTATTAACATACCAAGCCAACTAACCGCAGTTGGGAGTGTTTAGAATCATGACCAATCAACTGAACAAGTGTTTAGATGCATCAGGACTCTTAATAAAATACAGTTTTACATAAATATTTGAATTTTTATTACAATTTGAATGCATATGTTATGAGTATATGTAAATTATGATCATTAGGGATCACATAATGTAAATTTATGGAATGGTCAGAGAGGAAAACTGGTGAAATTTAATTGGCTTGAGTCTATTGTAAGGGTGAATAATAATAAAATGATAAATATTGTAAAAAGAAATAAAATATACCCCAACTAGAGGTAATGAATGATTAGACCCAGACTCACTCTTCAGCAATCTGCTAAATAAACCATTATAGATGTTTGTTCCAAAAATATCTAACCTTAAGGGATTAAAAAAAATATATCTTCCAAGATGTGACTTCAATTTAAGAAGTATTCTTGTTAATCAACATATTTGGTCCAATGTTTTTACCACTGTAAAAATATTCCACAGGTTTTGTTTCAGAATAGCATCACTGTGCTGTCATGTTGTTAATTATGAAAAATTTCTTTAACAGAGTATTTTTGTTTCAGCTTGGTTAACAAGGTAATAATTTTATTAACTAAAATTATCAATTTGATAATTTTGAAACATGGAGTAGTTTTCGTCAAAATTTTATGCAGAATAAAAATGTATAACAAACTCTTATAACATAGATAATGGCAATACAAAGAAAGTATTTAATATAATTAAATAGAAAGACTGACTTCACCAAGAAGACTAGAAAAAAGCAATCTTGTGAACCAGATTTAATTAAAATACTATGTGTGCTAACATTGCCTGCCCTTGACTCAGGATTTTTCTGAAGAAAAGAAAAATCATCATCTGAGTTATTGGTAATATTAGTCTTTAATTAAAGTATATGAACAACATGGTATGTAAAATACATACCATGTTGTTTTTGGTGGTTGAATTTTAATTAATCATACACCTCAGGAACGGTCAACCTGAGATTGTACAAGACCTACACTTCATTTACACTCATACATATTATCCTATGAAATAATACTTGAACGGTAATTCCTAGAAGCTAAACAGAAAAAGAAAGAAGAATAACCCACCACCCAACCGTGATGGATGATATTAATACATTTGAGGATAAATTCACTAAACTACAGTTCCCAGTATGAAATAAATACAATAATGCTGGAAAAACTTACTTTCAATATCAGCGGACAGAAAAAAACAGACGAAAAATGAGAAAAGTAAAAAAAAAAATTACTCTTACTTTTAGGGAATACAAATTATAAAAATAAGTATTAAAAAAATATATATTGTAATAATTATGTAAAAAATATAAATAAAAACAAGAATTTTTTTAGAACAATTAATTTTATAAAATCTTTAGTGAGAAATTGTAGTAAGCTTTTGATGCAGTACTACCTTGGTAATTAAGTTTACCTTATTAAGATGTAAAAACATTGAAACAATTCAATAAGTTGGAGAAATATTAAAATCACCCTAAGTTCCAATTATTGATGTTTTACTGCAATGTATCTGATGCAAGATTTCATTATTATCAATCACAAATTTTATTTGGATTAAATAAATATTTTAAATTCTATTGTTAAATATAAATTAACAAGTATTTTTTATATACAAAATAAAAATGTTCAATAAAAAAAAAAACATAAGTAAATTTCTCAATTTTTCTGTCGATAGTATAGAAACATTTTAACAGAATACAGACTATTATAATGAAATAATGAATGAATTACTTATTAATACAGAAGAATTTTTTTTAACATTCAGAACAAAAAAACATTTATAAAATTGTTTGATGACAAGGTAAATTTTTCTATTCTTTAATATTAATATAAAAACCTAAAAATGATGCTGAACGTAAAACTGAAAAATAAATTTTAAATATATATTCTCAATACCTCTAACATAATTAATGTCACTGAATGGATTTTAAAACTTTATTACAAATTGTTAACATAATTGACTAGTAATAAAATGTAACTAATTCTTAAATTTGATCAGTTTTGAATAGTAAAAATAAAATTCACACATGTTAATATAAACTAGTACATAAAATATAACTTACTTTTGAAACAAAATAATAACACAAGTAGTGTCATTATTTTGACGTTTCTGATATATATTTTGTCAGTAATGATATATGAATATAATTTAATCATAATATTAATAATAACTGAAGAAAAAATAGAACAATTTTCCTGAAGGTCTACTAACTTCGAATGTAAGGGATTGAATGAGCTCCTCTTCTCTTTTTCAAGTCGGTTAAAATTAAAAAATTACAGAAATACTGAAATCAAATCTAGTTAAACATATGTTTTTTTTTTTTATTATTAAATCTGACTGCATGCATTAACAATGCTATTTCATAGTCACTGATGCTTGATTAACAGCAACATCTCAGGACTGGTAAGCCAAAATTTGACTATGCAGTAGTCTAACATTGAAGAGTACATTACACGAATTGATATATATCATATGACAAACTTATTTGAAACAATCCTGTGCGAGACTAATTCTTATAGTATTTATAATAAATGAGAATAAATTTAATAAAATGAGTGGCCCAGGGAAAAAGAAATAAAGACTTTTACTATTTAAATAAAAATAATTTAGATACCAAACATTCCATATTGATAACGATGAAAGACTAAACTGGGAAACAGCCCATCAAGTTAATAATTGATTATAAACTGTTAAAATGAACACATAATTATATTTGGAATAAAATAAGCACAAATTCTTTTATTCTATTAGCGTATGCTTGATGATTAAAAATTAACAAGGGCAGCACATGGATTTATAAACTTCCATCTTTAGTATTTGACAATGTTTTAAGAATCATCATCCAAATAAAATTCAGGAAAATTTTTAGGCTAATAAAAATATTAGTTTTATAAAAAACAAAAAAAGAAATATTAAACCTAGAAAAAAATACAATTTTTTAAAGACCTAAAATTATGATTGTTTCTTCATTATTTATTTTAAAAATAATTCATTGTAAGCAGATAGATTTTATATGAAATTTAAATTCTTATATCTGTAAGTAAAAAACACAACAAATAGTAAATAGAACATTATTTAAATTTAAGCCTTAGGGCCTTTATGGAGAAATTACATTTATCACAGTACCTGTCATAATATAAAAATTTATATAAAAAAGTTAAAGCAGGCTTTAATAAAAATCTTTTACTACACTGAAGAATTTTTTCCTCCCCTGTAATAAGAAAATTAGGTTTATTATTACATTTAAATTAAATTTCTGACTCGCCCTATACTCAAGATTTCATTAAAAAATTATATATAAATATAAAACAACGCAGGACTGAAAACCTGGGAAAAAAGGCTCAAATAGCAGAAAGTTGAGGTTCAGGAGAAGATGTAGGACATGAAGGAGGATAACAACCATACAAGAAATGATGGAAATTGAGACTTGAGGGCAGCAAGAGTTAGACCAAGGAAGAAGTGGGAGGATAATACATGAAAGAGAAGGTGGTAAACTGCAAGAAATGGGTGATAAAGTATTGCAATTTCAAATTAACCGGCAAAAAGCTACAGAAATAAGAACTATGTTTATTAAGGAAATCTGAGATCCAGATATCTATGACGTATACTAAAAAAAAAAAAAAAGTAAAAAAAATTATAAATGAGATAAAAAAATTGATAGTAATTGCATGGGAAGCACCTAATAAAAATGGTAACAAGATAGAGAAGTGGAATTAAGTCATATGAAATGAATACAGAGCTTGAAAAAGTATATGAGCAAAGACGGAAAGGTTTGAGGAATGTGAAATTGTGAAGTAAAAAATTTATAATTTGAAAGCTTTAGTAAAAATTAAATATTTTTGGAAAGACAAGGTTAACTCATACTTTAGCATTGTCACAAGTTACATTGCCTTTGGCAAGATAATAAACTGTATCCCTTGTTTTACAATAGTTCCATATCCTCTGGACTATTGGAAAAAGGTTTGTGAGGTACAGATAAAATATAAATAACAGAGACATATTCAACAAGCTTGTTTTCTCTAATCACTGATTAAACCAAACTATCCACAGTTTACTGTATTTGCTTATTTTCAAACATTGGCAGTGCAAAACAACAAAGGATGACTGATTGAAGAAGAGGTTGATTGATCAGAAGAAAATAATTACCAGAAAGGTAGCTTATAGAAAATAAAAGAAAATATTGGAAAAATGAAGTCAAAATTTATTACATTTATATGACATATGCCTGGAAAAAACGTAATTTGAAAGAGAAAAAAGTACTAGTATGTGGAAAAAATATATAAAGCATCTGTACCAAGAGAAAAATATTTGATTAGGTTTTGGAAGAAAATGAAATGGATGTTAATGTCAGATAGATTCTATTTCAAGGTCAGAGTTCCAAAAAATGGAAACAAAAATAAAGTTAGTGTATAATCTTTTCTATGGATGTTAAAAGATTACCACAAATCAGAAAAGAATGGAGACAGCAACAAGTCAAATGACAGATGATCAAAATTACATTACATGACAGTGATAATAAACTGATCTGTGTTGAATTTAAGTTGAGGAGGATCAGTACTGAATAATAAAAAAGATAAATCAACAGATTATAAAATTTGATAATAGACTGAAGCCAAAGTAGTTTGATATCTTATCTAGTCCCAAGTAAACCAGTTTTAAGATAATGCAGTAAACTGTACCCCAATGATCAAAGTAAAATGGGGATTCAAGCAATAAAAACTAACCATATCTTGAATTACATTCTGAAATATCACACAACTTCAGACTGATAGTGATGTTTACCACTTATTTTACCAATGTGCAAGGCAAAAAAAAGATCCTCAAATCTTCAAACACTGAGGAAATGAAGAGAATGAAAGTATCACTAATTTGAGCTGCTGAGTGAAAAATATCTATGATAGCTCTAAGGAACTATCATTATTACCTTTTACTTGAATTATAAAATCAAAACCTAAACCGACAACGATTGTTAACGTCTATATGCCTACAAGCGCCCATGATGATGATGAGGTAGAGTGTGTATACGAAGAGATTGATGAAGCAATTAAACACGTAAAAGGAGATGAAAATTTAATAATAGTTGGAGATTGGAATGCAAGCATTGGAAAAGGCAAGGAAGGAAATATAGTGGGTGAATACGGGCTGGGCAAAAGGAATGAAAGAGGGGACCGACTTATAGAGTTTTGCACGAAGTATAATTTAGTAACTGCCAACACCCAATTTAAAAATCATAATAGAAGAATATACACTTGGAAAAAGCCAGGCGATACTGCAAGGTATCAGATAGATTATATCATGGTTAAGCAAAGACTTAGAAATCAACTCGTTGAGTGCAAAACTTACCCTGGAGCAGACATTGATAGCGACCATAGTTTGGTGATAATGAAATGTAGATTGGGGTTTAAAAACCTGAAGAAAAGGTGTCAGATGAATCGGTGGAATTTAGAGAAGCTTGAGGAAGAGGAGGTAAAGAAGATTTTTGAGGAGGACATCGCAAGAGGTCTGACTAAAAAAGATAAGGTAGAAAATGTAGAAGAAGAATGGGAGAATGTTAAAAAGGAAATTCTTAAATCAGCAAAAGCAAACTTAGGCGGAATAAAGAGAACTGGTAGAAAACCTTGGATTTCAGACGATATATTGCAGCTGATGGATGAACGTAGAAAATATAAGAAAAATAGTGATGAAGAAAGTAAAAGGAACTATTGGCAATTAAGAAATGCTATAAACAGGAAGTGCAAACTGGCGAAAGAAGAGTGGATTAAAGAAAAGTGTTCAGAAGTGGAAAGAGAAATGAACATTGGTAAAATAGACGGAGCATACAGGAAAGTTAAGGAAAATTTTGGGATACATAAATTAAAACCTAATAATGTGTTAAACAAAGATGGTACACCAATATATAATACGAAAGGTAAAGTCGATAGATGGGTGGAATATATTGAAGAGTTATATGGAGGAAATGAATTAGAAAATGGTGTTATAGAGGAAGAAGAGGAAGTTGAGGAGGAAGAAATGGGAGAAACAATACTGAGATCTGAATTTAAGAGAGCATTAAAAGATTTAAATGGCAGAAAGGCTCCTGGAATAGACGGAATACCTGTAGAATTACTGCGCAGTGCAGGTGAGGAAGCGATTGATAGATTATACAAACTGGTGTGTAATATTTATGAAAAAGGGCAATTTCCGTCAGACTTCAAAAAAAGTGTTATAGTAATGATACCAAAGAAAGCAGGGGCAGATAAATGTGAAGAATACAGAACAATTAGTTTAACTAGTCATGCATCAAAAATCTTAACTAGAATTCTATACAGAAGAATTGAGAGGAGAGTGGAGGAAGCGTTAGGAGAAGACCAGTTTGGTTTCAGGAAAACTATAGGGACAAGGGAAGCAATTTTAGGCCTCAGATTAATAGTAGAAGGAAGATTAAAGAAAAACAAACAAACATACTTGGCGTTTATAGACCTAGAAAACGCATTCGACAATGTAGACTGGAATAAAATGTTCAGCATTTAAAAAAAATTAGGGTTCAAATACAGAGATAGAAGAACAATTGCTAACATGTACAGGAACCAAACAGCAACAGTAACAATTGAAGAACATAAGAAAGACATCCGACAAGGATGTTCCCTATCACTGTTACTTTTTAATCTTTACATGGAACTAGCAGTTAATGATGTTAAAGAACAATTTAGATTCAGAGTAACAGTACAAGGTGAAAAGATAAAGATGCTACGATTTGCTGATGATATAGTAATTTTAATCGCATAAAAATAAACAAGAACAAAACAAAAGTAATGAATGAAATGTAGTAGAAATAACAAAGATGGACCACTGAATGTGAAAAGGAGGAGAAAAGATTATGGAGGTAGAAGAATTTTGTTATTTGGGAAGTAGAATTACTAAAGATGGACGAAGCAGGAGGGATATAAAATGCCGAATAGCACAAGCTAAACGAGCCTTCAGTAAGAAATATAATTTGTTTACATCAAAAATTAATTTAAATGTCAGGAAAAGATTTTTGAAAGTGTATGTTTGGAGTGTCGCTTTATATGGAAGTGAAACTTGGACGATCGGAGTATCTGAGAAGAAAAGATTATAAGCTTTTGAAATGCAGTGCTATAGGAGAAAGTTAAAAATCAGATGGGTGGATAAAGTGACAAATGAAGAGGTATATCAAATAGATGAAGAAAGAAGCATTTGGAAAAATATAGTTAAAAGAAGAGACAGACTTATAGGCCACATACTAAGGCATCCTGGAGTAGTCGCTTTAATATTGGAAGGGCAGGTAGAAGGGAAAAATTGTGTAGGCAGGCCACGTTTGGAATATGTAAAACAAATTGTTGGGGATGTAGGATGTAGAGGGTATACTGAAATGAAACGACTAGCACTAGATAGGAAATCTTGGAGAGCTGCATCAAACCAGTCAAATGACTGAAGACAAAAAAAAACTTGAATTTGTGATTAGGTTAGTTAATTCACTTTCTACTGATGTAGAATCTAGAATAAATATACCCTCTAGAAAATGACTTTTTAAATAAGTGTTTTTTCCAAAACGCATGAAATTTTTTCCCAATCTATTTAAGTTTTACTGTTAAATGCAATATAGGTTACAAAATGAAAAATCTAAGGTATAAGAATAAGTGATTGAAAGTGAACATATAAAAGTAAATTGAACAGTAAAGGTTCTTAGACAATATATTAAGTATGGAATACACTAATAGACAGATCAAATAGAACATTCAAGGAATACTGAACTGGAAGTTACACAAACAGACACCGATTAAGAAAAAAGATTGCAAACAGATTAAAAAGACTTAAGTAAAACATATGGAGTCAGTTGTAGATTATGAGAAAGGGTAAATATAAGACTGAGGGACTAGATGTATGGATGATGATTGGAGGAAATAAATAAATGGATGGATCAAATAACTAATAAAGTGCTGAAAATGGACTGTGGCAAAAGACCACTTCTGTTTGTTGTATACAGATGAATGATTAACTCGATGGGGCACATTCTTAGAGGAAATGATTATTAACATCAATTAATTAACTGAATTAAGAAATACTATCAAACACACCAAAAAACCACATGATACTGACGATAATCAGGTAAAAAACTGTAATGTTCCTTTTTTTACAAATTAAATACTTATTCAAATTAACCAAAAATTATATATTATATTTATACAATTTTTGTTTTATATAATAAAAGTTTTAACGTATCTATAATGCTTCTTTCAACCTTATTGTCTTTAATTGTACAAGTTGGAGGACAAATGTGTTTTTTAAAGAAATAAATATTCTGATTTAATTTAATAGAGAAGTTATGAATTAAAGATAAACAACTAGGAAACTGAACTGAATATTGAAAGCCTTTTCAATAAACGATAAATTTACTGAACAGTTTAACTCTGCTCACAGAAGTAAGGTTTCACTGATACAAAAGGAATTTAAAATAAGAGAAAAACAATGCTTACAAAATTGCATATAATGGTAAGATAAATAAACTCTTAAGACATACTGTTATATGATCAAAAATAATAGAAAAACTAAAAGGAAATGAGATCTATTAAATCAAAAATTTAACTTGAAAAAGAGAATGGAAATAAAACTGGTGTAAGGAGCAACTTCAGAGGAGGTAATCACTGAAATTAGAATTCATTTCCAATACACTGTAAATTTATTAAAAAGCATGAATCAAATAACAGGAAGAAGTTGGCATAAAGAAAGGACAGATAGACTTCATGAAAAAAAAAAAAATAGTATAAAAGCATCTAGGAATACGAAAAAAATTCTTTGAAATATGTATATGGAGTGTAGCAATATTAATGCAATGAAACTTGGGATAATACTAAATCCATAAATGTAAAGACTAAAGGTTTTGAAATGTGGTTTTATAGAATTCAGATCTAATAAAATTAATAAAGTGGTTTTAGATGAATCAGAGAAAAAATAAGTCTATGTTGAATTCTTATTAATGCTAGGTTGGCAAGTTATAAAATACTTCATTAAGATTTAGTTTAGCAATGGATGGAAATATTGATAAAGGCAACTGTCAGAATAAATAAAAGTATATAATTACAGATGAATAATGTTGAAATTAAAAGATTAGTACAGAGTAGACAGAAATGGATCAAATGACGATGAAGTGACTAATTAAAAACAAACGACAGTTTATTCTTGATGAATAAAACACGCTTTACCAATAAACTTTATTAAGAGAAAATAAAATTCATCAAAGTTTGTAAACTTATTTTAAAAATATAAAAAACTAATAGCGATAAAAATTGCAAAACTGTAGAATGTTTTTTTTTTATTAATAAAACATTACTGCAGTTTTAATGATGACATAAATGGATAAAAAAAGAAAACATCTGCTTCGAAATTAGGGTAGCTTACCTCTATAAGTTTCATTATTGTCTCTTCTTGAGCTATAAGAAATATTGGGAATTAAGAGACGAGGGAATAAACAAACAGCCATCATCATTAGGGTGTCTTCTATAAAAAAATGTTTAAAAATACATTAAATATATATTAATGTATTTCATTATACGTTTGCAAAGGGTTCCATTTACATAAAAAAAAGTAATTATACAAAAACACCCCCTTCTTCCATGTAGTCTCAAGTTTTTGTTTGTTTATATTTAAGGATTCCAAACTACAAACGTAAGTAATGTTTGTTAATCTAAATAGAAGTAACAAGATAATTATTTATTTTATAAATTATTTCAAGCAAAGGAAGCTTATACATAATATCAATTAAATTAAAAGTTTTTAAAATTAATCTATATATTTAAAATAATAATGTCGGGTTAGTCTAGTGGTTAAATTCGTCATCACAAAATCCACTGATTTTTGAAGTCGAGAGTTTGAGGTTCAAGTCCTTGTAAAGGCAGTTGTTTTTATATGGATTTGAATTCTAAACTGTGGATTCTTTGGTGGTCGGATTTCAATTAACCACACATCTCAGGAGCGGTTGACCTGAGTCGGTTCTAAACATTTACCATCTGCATCTAATACATTTACATCTGCAGCTATGTCCGGCCTGGCAAGCCAGTAGCAGCAATTGAATTTGCCTATACACTCACATCCGGCAGTCGCTGGAAAACTGATTGGAGAAAACAAACAGTTAAAATAATGTTATCTATATTAAAACAAAAGTAAATCAGGTTGATAACTAGAAAAACTTAAATTTTTTACTTAGAAGGATTGTAAACCAACACTTAATAACTTACGTCAGGTCAATGCAACCCGATTAAATATTCTTTATAATCACCTTATTTTATTCAGTTTTGTTCAAGTGGAGACAACCTTCAAATTAATCCCCTATTGTAAAATATTCTTTTGATCATTGTTGCTTGTCTGCATGGATTGTAGTTGTCTGCTCAAAAATATTGACCCAATGCAAAATTTACACATACAGAATTTTATAGCTGACCCATTACAAATGCTGTTAAAAAAAAATTAAATATAAGTGGAGCTTCAATTAGATATATGTTACCTAATAATTATTGGCTCATTGATATAATAAAAGGAAACAGCAGGAAAATTCTTATTAACAACCGCTAAGAACTAGCTCTTTTGCTGTTGCACGCTAAATTAATTCTTGTTGATAAAATTGGAAAAGATTATATGGCTGTTCCACAGGATTATATTATGATCCATTCATAACAAAGATTATACAAAGGTAATGTTATTAAATTAAAAAACATGACGTTTAGCTTCATCAACAAATAAAATTTGCATCATATGTGGTGGCCACATTATTTGTCTACCGATTCTTTTACTACTAAATAAACAATTACGAAATGAGAATAAAAAATAAACTTTTTATCAATTTAAAAAAGGGTTAGGATCGATTCAAATTACAATACTGAAAGAATGGTCTCCTATAAATACATTTTTAAAATTGTAACACATTTTCTTACAGTAACACTTCAGAGTTAGACTGACCCAATATGATACTACTGTTTCTGTAGGGGTTTGGTATATACAAGTAAATACAGGTACAGTTTACACAAATACTACAGATATATAAAATAGTGGTACCAAGGAAATAAAGTCATGCGTATTAATATGCTAAATTTCACCAAAAATATGACAACCACCATATTGGAAAAGGTTGTCTGCAGATTTCTTGTGAAGGGGATTTTGATGGAGGAAGGTAGAAATATTTACATAACCTTTTTTCATCAAGAGCTGGAAGCAAAGCATGATGAGCCAAACTAATTTAGGTTTTATTACACTGTCCCCTAACCTGCTTTGAAGAAGAGGATACAAGCGTGTTTACTTCAGAATATCCAACAATAAATATGTAAGAGTCACTACCACCGCAAAAGCAGATACAATCATGATCCAAATTAATCAATATTGTTGATATTAATAATTTAGATCAGTGATTTCCAAACTGTGGACCGCGGTGCCTAGGAGACATGGCTCTTCATAGGGGCGCCATGAAATATTGTATATTCATAACTAATTGAACCAAGACATTTATAATCATTAATTTAATGTTAATAAAGTAAAAAAAATAATGAAGATATACAAGTTTTATTTATTTTTATCTCTTACTTACAAGTAGTCATGATTTTACTTACGGTAGGGCACCATGGAAAAATTTTAATTGAAAAAGGGCGCTGCAACTCGGAAAGGTTTGGGAACCACTGATTTAGATCATTGTTAAACACACCAACAAAATCAGTGGCTATAAATTTAGTCAGATTAGCTTTAGACTATTCTAACTACCTTAATAAAAGTACATCCAACCTTGACATTTTTTTTACTTATGACTGGTTCAGATAATTTCAATTTATAGACAAAAAGTTTACCACATGAGAAGGATTGATTCACTGCTATTTGATATAGATAAATCAGGTTAGTTCCATCCAGTAATATAATTTTACATTTAGATGAAACAGAATTAAAATCTATGCCACTAGAACCAGTGTATAAACATCAAGTTTATAGAAAAGATCCCAACAAAATAAAAGCATGCCATAAACCACGATTAGAGGAAGGTATTCCTCAGGAAGTTTTTTTTTTTTCATTCTGCTAAAGGCGTATAACTATTGGTGATGTATATTATTTACCAAATGTTTCACAATCATTTAAAAGAATTATTCACATTATATGAAACATAAATTAAGTTTTTCTAACATGGCAACGTTGGTAAAGTACAATTATATATAATATAAACTGCTTACCAATTTATTACTTGTTTCCCTCAAGGTCTTTCGGCTACCCTGGTATCTTCAGAAGGGATTATAATTTATAATTGAAATACATAAAATTTTAAAACTCACATTTTAAATGTACATAATAATTGATTGTCATTTTCTAAAAGTCTTAAGTTGAAGTAAGTACGTCTATATTGTAATAATATCACAATTGTTATCTTGTAGTATAACAATTGTGATACTATTACAATACGGACGTAGTTATTTCGACTTAAGACTTCAACTTTTACAAAATGATGATCAACTGTTATGTATACTTAAATATGTGAGTTTTAAACTTTTATATATCTTAAATATAAATTATCCCTCCTGAAGATTGCAGAATAGCTGACAGCGTTTGAGGGAAATAAATAATATATTAGTAAGCAGTTTATATTATATATAACGTAAATTATAGTTGAATAATCTGTAACAAAAATAAAATAATTTTCTAATAGTATAGTGCATCTACACTTTTAAATTCTTAAATTGAATGCTCTGAGGAGTTGATTTGTGCAAAATGGTCACCTGCAGCCTGGTGAAATTTATATTATCATACTTCTGTCGGTTAATTTTTCTCTGTCATTAAACAAGTAGAATCTACAAGAGTAGCATCTTGAAAAATTCACTCTTTAGCAAGGATATACCAATTAATACTGTATGTACTGATTTGATGCGCAATATTTAACAAAATCATTCTTAAATAAAGTTAAATTATGCTAGAAGAAATTTTCTTTTTTTTACCAGTGACAAAAATATTATGGGAGAAATTAGAATCGCTAATGACCAAGGAAGATGCATAAGAAGAAAATAAAGTAAATAACATGTGAAAGCGTAATATAAAAAAGTAATACTAAAGATAAATATTTTAAATGTGGATATTACTAATAAAAAAATAGTTAACTATAAAAACAAGGATGACTTTTGCAAGCAGTTAGAAAACTGTAATCATGCAGTCCTTCAATATCTATTTTATAAAGACATTATTTAAGCTCATTTCAATAAATTTATGAACACAATAACATTTTTATTAAAGGAAAAGGGAAGCAACATGAATGGTGAAAAATAAATTGTACTAGAGACTACACTGAATCACATAAATTCAGTTAATTAAAAAAGATTTTTTACCAATGAAAAAAAAGGATTTTTTTTTATAAATAATTTCATACGAATACAAGTTATACTTTTGAAAAGAATAGAATGATTATAATGTAAGAAATAATTGTCAAAAACATGGTTATAGAAGAAAAAAGATTGGAAGCCAATTAAGTAATGCAAATTCATAATACTTTTCTTTAATATTTGTAATGCTAGAAATATTCTAATTAACAATGTATAAAGTGTACATAAAAGATAATAGATTAAGTGATACTGAAACACATATAATGCAAAGTGAACTTTTTTAGATTTAAGTTATTCTGTGGAAACTGGCAATATTGATAAATTTTTGTTTATAAAAACCAAGAAGGCCGTGAAAATATGACACCTTGAATGTGGAACGAGTAAAAATAAAAACAGTAGATAAAATTTCTAAACTCCTTCAGTACATGGTTTGTTTCTTACCCTCCAGTAAAATAATTAGTCATATTAATTAATGTAGTTCTATACAGATAAAAAAATAATGTAATGAACAGCAAAGAAAGCAACTAATCTTTTGTTTTGAACTGAGCAAGTAATCATTCAATACAATATCTTTAACCTCTATTATCAAAATTACCTTATACAGTCAAAGGCATCCCTAGTCATTCTAATACCACTCTTATTCTAGCATTAATCAGGTTTCACTGTTCCTGAAATAGCTGTATCAGATGTTTTCATTAATGTCTCATATAAATTGCAATGAAATTTCAGTTTTCAAAATCAGCTGATTTAAATGTTTTTGTAAATGCTAATTCTAATTAATTGTTTCAAGTACAAATATATATATATAAAGTAAATCAAACTTAACAAATTAGTTGTTTAACAGCTGATTTTCTTAGGTGAAAGTTCTGAGGTTCAAATTCCAGTAAAAGTTAGTTGTTTATACAGATTAGAATACCAGATAGCAGAAACCAGTGTACTTTGGAGTCGGGGTTGAATTAACCACACGTTTCAAGAATGGATGACCTGAGTCTGTATAAGACTACACCTCACTTACATGTCTTTATCTCATTGGGCCAGGGGGAGGATTGCTTATTGTTCACTAGCTTAACAGATTTCAACATACACATTAGGAAAATAAGTAATTAATTAAATATATGTATATATATATATTTTTTAATCACTTCATTATTATTTTAATTTAATGATGTAACTTGAGTGAAACTAATTTCTTTGAAATGTTTGTGCTAGCAAAATAATATTAGATTAAATGATTATTTAATTATATAAATAATTATGAAAAAAGTTTAGGAATTTGGGGAAAAAGGTATTAAACCTACGAATAAAGATTTTTATACATAATTTATTAATAGTAATTAAACATTACTGATATTACTATTATTGTAATGAAATATGAATAAATTTTAATAATTATCAAAAAAATTTGAAGAAAAAACAAAAATAATCTTTACAACTTCTATTAAAAAAATAAATTCATATATTACCAGCTGCGGATGAGTAAGAAAATGCATATACTATAAACATCATATCATCTTGTAACTCAAAAACAATGCATAACGCAATACCAAAGATTTAGTAAGAAATTATGGGTCTATATTTTTCAAAGGGTTGTAAGTTGTAATACTGGGATGCAATTTTTGGTCTACCTCTATTTTTAATACTAAAAATAATCTACATTGTGACAAGCTTATATTTGTCACAATGCAGATTACACGGGGGGGGGGGGGGGATGAGTTTAATAGCAGAATAAGCAATGTTGTACAAGTGTCATGTCCATGTAAAAATTTTAAAGTTATGCTATGCAGTAAGTAATTGCAACATAAACAATTAAATCTAACCTAAAAAGCAACCAAATTAAGTATAAATATTAAGTATAAAGGGTTGTGGCAGCAGGAAATAGACAGACTTCTATAAATCTGGCATAAGTAATATTAACTTTAATCAGAGATTGGTTGAACTGTTAAGTAAGGTCCAAGCGCCAAAGCTAAGAAAAATTTTACGATCGGTGAAAAAATTATGACATTTATTAAAAACATATCTTGTTCAAAGTGCACACTGAGATCAAGCACAACACGAACATGTTACTTGATGTTCAAAATTAGTGAAATATATAGATATGAAAATTAAATGAGCAACTGATTACAGCAGTAGAACACGTTGTACTGTCACCAAAGATGTGCTACAGTAAATTCTCAAACTCACAAAATTTACAGTAAAAACATTAAATAACAAATTACTTTTTTACAGTCAATAATAACAAATATCAAAAAACAATTGCTAAAATTAGTTATGTTCTTTAACTTTTTTTTTACAGAATATTTATTTTTAAATAGTTTTTTCTAATATAATAAAGTAAAAGGTCATAAAATTTTAATTACAGCTGAGATACATAAGTTATCCACTGTTATTGTTTTAACCTTTTAATTTTAAATTCTGAATTCCAAATCTAATCACCAAGATGTACAATAGGAGGTCTGTTCAAAAAACTCTGAACTTTATTTAAATAGTGCTCCAACATGAAGATGTAGAAATGATTGCTAAGTGGTACCGTATAGTGGTTTCCTTCATGATAAATGTCATTAGTTACATTCTCCCACTACTGTTTTTCATTGAGAAATAGCAAATTTTTCATGTATAAATAGAATATGCTTTGTGATACTCAAGAAAGCAAATTATTCACGAGGAGCGAGAAATATTAAATTTTGCTTGAACTTAAAAAAATATTTAAGAAGATTAACTAGTTGATGAACTACTCTTCAGAAAGTTTATGGTGACCGATGCACGAGAGTGCATTTGTTTTGTAGATGAAAAATTTAGATGCACCTTAAATTCCTGTCACCTTGGATCAAAAAAAGTTTTGCCATGATATTATGTTTTAAAAATTATTACTTTTTAAATCGAAAATAATTCTTTGGCTAATTAAAAAGATTTTTGAAATAATAGGTATCAAAGTAACAGGGTACACCAAAATTGTTCTTTTCAATACAAAAACATTTAATGAAAATGGATTTTTTCATATAAAAAATGCTGAAAATAAACCTAAAATTTTATATCGTTTAAAAAATTTAACATAAAATAATTCAACATTTAAATAAACAACATTGTTTCAAAAGTCTTAGATGCATGATACAGTAATACTTAGAACATACATAATATTTAAAAATGAGTGTGTACATAAATCTTTTGACAGCAGCAGATTAAAAAAAAATAAAAAACTGTTGAGATTTCCTTCTTCAGAGTTTCTATTAGAATAAAGTTGTAATTCAAATAACTAAAAAATATTATACCAAAACATGGAATGATAAAAACTTTAAAAAAAAAAACAACAAAGATTAGCACATTAAAAAAGATTATGTCACTCTTCATTAATAAAATTTGATAATTATCTGATACCAATCTTCCAATTTAATTAAGATCTTGTAGGAATGAGTGCCATAAGCTGCACAACAAAACTAACATTATATACAAATTAATGTGTTCTACAGAGGTTTTAATCTATAACTACCGAATGTTGTTCTGCTCAAATCGATTTCCTCCTTCAACTCCAAGAGACAAAAGATTGTCTATTGTTCTACCTTCACTTAACTCTGTAAAATAGTTAAGAGGAAGGCAGAATTGTGATTTTATAAACTTTGGAGAGTAAACTCAAGGAAACATTCTGAGACAATCTCTTACTTTTACATGACGTTACATTAAACTTACAGTAAAGTGAAAATAGTATATGGGGATAAAGTAAACTACACTTAAAACGTTAGTATAATTCCCAAATCATAGTTACCAAAATACTAACAAAGAACTGATAAATCCAGACGTTTTTATGATCTTATTCATGAATCAATAAGATGTAGCAATTATAAATGTTAATACAATTCCAAACAAGCAATTAAAACATTGGGCACAATTTGATTAGATGTAATGTCTAGCGTACCTCAGGGCATATTAATATTAATATTAAAATCAATATTAATATCAATATTAATATTAATATGTAATATTAATATGTAATATCAATATGTAATATCAATATGTAATATCAATATGTAATATCAATATGTAATATGAATATGTAATATCAATATGTAATATTAATTTGTAATATTAATTTGTAATATTAATATGTAATATTAATTTGTAATATTAATATGTAATATTAATATCAAATAAATGGAACTGAGTGGTTTTTATGGAAATATACTAGACATAGTTAACATTAAAAAATGGTATGAAAAGTTAATTATCTTTATTTTTGGATAAGGATCTTTACCAATTAAAACTGCTCTACCTAGTTAAATTCAAAGATTAAATTCATGAACTCTGTTTTTCTTGTGAAGAGCAAAGAATATATACGAAAAGCCCTATCTATACCTTTTGTATATGAATGTTACACAAAATTTGGCATAAATATTTTACAAAAGACATAGAGGCCAAATCACACCAGAGGTGGGAACACTGAAAAAAAAGAAAAGAGTATTTGATAAAAAAGAATGAAAAACTATCTGCACATAGGACCTAGCTGGTTTCTTTCTCTCTGGTATTGAATTAGACAGAGATACATCTTCCATTAATATACACTTGGAGAAAATTACTAAAAAAATGTTCAAATGAAACAAAAACTAGTTTCAATGTGAATAGTTGGTTATATTTGTCCAACAATACTGAGGACAAATATATCTATGTATCTGGTAATAATAAAGGATAAATGTATCTATTTTTGATCAGTAGAGTTCTGGAAACCTGATGTGCATACAGCAGATTTCTTACATTCAAATGAATGTACTCAATTTCATTACAGAATAGTATTAAATTACAAGTTGAAAGAATGAAGTGAAAAGTAAAGAGTGCATGAGTATGATGCAAAAGAGGAGGGCAAATGTGAAGACAGATCAGCAAGGTAGAGTGTCCAAATTCCAAGTAGATCTGTTTAGGAATATGCAACTATGAAGTAAAAATGGATGATATTTCTGGAAGTATTTAGTGGAAAAAATGTCTGCTATATAAAAGCCTGTATAAATAATTAAGGAAAAATCTGCAAAGTGCTAATGTTTTATGTAGTAAGATATCAAATAGGATAAAAGCTTGGACACTAGAAATATTAAAAGTGGGTTTGATAACATATGGAAATGATTAGCTGAATGGAAAAAGTGAGAAACAAACAAGGAACTGGAAATGGTGACAAGAGAACAGAAAAGTATAAAAAAAATAATTTAAGACAAACTTCTGAGAAAAAGACTGAATAAAGTATTATAAATAACTTGTTTATACATTTTTTTTAATGACTTTAAAATGTGTTTGCTCAACAACAATAAAAACACAGAAAAGGACTGTAGCAGCAATCTTATAACACAATATAAACCCAACGCTTATTGGGAAAATCTTAATTGAGAAACATAGCAAAATAGAGTTTAAAAAAATATTATGCCCCTGTTGATTCTATAGAAATAATGGTAGAAAATAAGAGGTGGAAAGAGAAAAAATATAAAATTATAAGAATTAATGAAATTTTTTTTAATTATTTAAAAATTACAATAAAAATCCACTACAAAAGTTATATATATATATATATATATATATATATATATAAAATTTTTAGAAAATACATTAATTTTTCATAAAAAATACAAAAAAAAAAATCAAAACATAGAGTATATTGTTTAAAAAAATTTTAGAAAGTTTATGGTCACATAGAAAAGTTTTTCAGAAATTAAAAGCATTTGTCAACAATTTTAATTGCAAAAATTGTAAAATTTAAATTTTAAATCTGTAGAATACAAAGTACAAACATATTAAATTAATTTTTTAAATGAATTAAGTAATTAGCTGCCACTGTTTTGATAATTTAATTGGAAAAATTTCTAAGTGGTCTTGCTAACATATCATCTGCCACCAGCTTTCATCCAGTTATATGTAAACATATGTCCAGTCAAAAATTACTGGATGTACATCTGAACTTACAATATGTAATCTAAAATAAGATTCATCCAAAATACAAGTTGAATAACCAATTTTACAATATGTACATCCTTACAGTAAAAAATAATGTCTGAAATATAGGTACACTTTGCAAGAAACACAGATAAGGCTACAAGGTGAGAAACCTGCATCTTGATAAATAAAAAGGATTACAGAGAAATGATTTTATTAATTAACCTAGTTTTTTTTTTTACAAATACTTTGATTAACAGAATACAACATTAGGCTACACATATGCCACAAAAATCCAATGTAAACAGTAATGTCAATGAAACAAATTTAAATAGTTTTTTCTTCAAACTGTCTATGCGACTGACTTAATTTTTTTTTTTTAATTTTATACTTTTTATAAGTTATAGAAAAGAGTTTCAGTGGGATCACTAAAGTAGCTTATTGATAACCTCCTTCTTTTATTGAAGTCAGTTAAAAGAGAGGTTGAAATTAAATAAAATAATAAACTATCTTCATGAACTCATGAATATATAGCTTGCAGGATACAATAAACATGTAGAGGTTAAAAGATTATCATGAAACTGTGAAGAATGGAGAGAAGCATAAAACCAGTCAAATGACTGATATCTAAAAAAAAACTAATATGTATTGAAGCTTGATTATAAATATTTATAATTTTCTTAACTAAAGTAATAATTACATACATTAAACAAATGATATCACGACCATTTTCATCTACAAAGTCTGATTAATCAATTTCATCATCATCATCATCATCTTCATCTTCGTCATAATCATTGTAATTTCTTTTTATTTCAATACCAAAACTTTCTATCCACTCAATATACTGTGAGGTATCTGTGAAAATCCCTTTCAAAAGACCTCCAAACCCCCATTTAAAAACTCCAGACAATTTTCCATCACAAACTAATGATCCACCTGGTTCACCCTGAAATATTTATTATTAGCATATAATATTTACATACATACAAAGAAAAGAAAAATTTGAGTTATGCAAAAATACTAACACAATAGATGTTAGATAAACAAATTTCTGAAAATTACATTAGACATTAAATTATTACTTTAATATTTAGTATTCCTTTAATTTTATATAGGTTAAATTAAAATATTTTTGTTTTTTGTATGGCATTAAAATATTTTACATCCACTTTTTTTTGATGTGGATATACATTATTATTGCAGAGCAAATAAGTTAATATACTATTTAAAAGACCTTAAAAAAAACAATTTTCTAATTTCCTTTTATTAATTAGAAAAAAAGATCCGTGTTTCAAGTCTACTTTATTTATAAAGAAAAATTAACAATAAATTTTTAACTTCTATAATATTGAAATCAGAAATTTGAGTCAGGTCTGTTGAGAGTACGTAATCATATTTCAGTTTATGCTTACATAACTGACTTCAAAAATGCGTTAATGCACTGATTCCAAAAAAAGTTGGACTTAAAAGGAAAGGGAACAGATCAATATTTGTGCTCAAAGAGCCAAATTATTAAAAGAGTCAGATTTGTGCTTAAATTTCTTCCCGTCTCTGAATTGAATGTATCCCTTCCTCGACAATAGAAAAAAGGGATCAGGATTAAGGAAAGGGGAAATGGTGAAGGTTCCTCTTTCATTTACCCTTCTCCTTTCCTGCCCACTATTGAGCTCAATTTCTTAGTTGTGTTGTAGATGGTATTCTAGTAAATGGGCTCAATTTTTACAACTGATTAGGAAACTCCTTTTTTTATAAAATTCCTCACAAAGAAGATTCTGGATAAATGATTTAAACTACAGTTCAATATTTCCTCATGCCATATAATTCTGAGGTTGAAAGAAGTAAAAATCTTACTTATATACAGAATTATTATGCCATTAGGATTCTCACATTTTTTTTCTGAACAGGCTTTAATTTCTGGAAGAAAATAGATTATTGTTGTAGTATATATTTAATATGGTACATTTATAGTTGAACTGCAGTTCCTCTTGAGGCTAGATCCACTCCTCCTTTCCTTAACCCTGATCCTTTCTTCACCATTGTTGGGAAAGAGGTACACTCTTTGAATGCAATTCTGTCCCTACTAGGTCTTCTATGCTGTGACTGTACAACCAGTGTTCAGGTTTACAATATTATGGTTGCTTGTGGCTCAATTTGGGACTGTTTCAGTGTCTGTACAATTGGTCTGATGGCTGTATTACCATTGATGTAGTAATGTACCAGTATGTACTTCATCTATTTAAGTTGATTTGTTCAGCTAACATATTTTTGGATTCCCCAATCCTGTTCATTTAACATATTTTTGATTTTCTAACTCAAAACATGAGTCATCATCTATCACTACACTACCATCAAAAGAACTGGACAAAAATCAGAAAAGGTCTTCTGAAAGCATATTTACATAAATAACTGAGGAAAATTACTTACAATTTTTGAACTCATTTGTCAAAATAAATTAACATAAGTGTGTGATCTCTTAATTTATATATATATTTAATTAAATTCAACTTTGATCCATTTACATTTTAAAACTAATTTTCAATTTTTGATTAATTTATATTTATAAATAAATTTTGGTCACAATTCTTTATCTACAATATAAATAGTGCATCACAATTTATGATACAGACCTTTTCAAATAAATATTTATCTAATTTTATTTTCATTTATCTCTCACTGCTAAAACTATAATTTTTTATTTTGGTAAATGCTGCTACATGTCATGTGCGTTTTTATAAATGATACAAATAATATGTACACCAAATAATAATAATATATACACCAAGTGCAATACACAGCCTTCACAAATGCTTGTACACCATGTACTAGTGATGTGTCAGAAAATATCAAATAGTTTGACTAAACTGTTGTTTTCTGCCCAATAGTAATACTGCATATCAAACATGTTGACTCACCACATATGACTGTCAGCTTACTCTAATGAACGTTAAATTAATGAAAATAGATAACGTGAATAAACTGTTTGTCGTTTGCTGAGAACAGGTCTTTGCCCAGAAAACTATTGTTTTATCTATATTAATTATGCTAAGATCGAACAGTTTCAAAAACCAAATAAATCTTATTCATGAAAATTCTGTAATAAATAAGTGCATAATAAAATGGTCATAAAATTGTCAAATATTTTGATAAAATGACATATGGTATTTGCTGGCTAAAAAATGTCCTAGAGCATGTAGCAAATGCATTGGAAAAATATTAAAATGAAACTGTTGTTTTTAAATAAAAAAGACATACAGTTTAGTAATGTAATGAAAAAATAAGTGTGAACAATAATAGATTAATAATTCAACCTGTTAGTTCCCAACAGCTTGTACAGTTGTTTTATTTTCATTGAAAAGTACATTTTTGTTTGGCAGAATCAAACTCCCATCTCTACCATGTGTGTGTGTGTGGGTACATACCCCCCCCCCACACACACACACACACATGCACACACATGTATCCAGTTTGCTACAAGCACATTAAAACATAGTCCAATAATATTCTGTAGAGAAAAATGTAATTGCATTAAAATTACTTTATTCTGTGACAAAACTTCAAAATCATTTTCACAAATTTATTTAAATTTTTAACAATCTCAGACTTAAAGTAAGATTTATGGTATTTAAGATATGTGTATGTATATATATATCTTACAAAAAAATTATGTTTGATTTGAGGATAATCACAACAGATATTTTCCGACATACGATAAAATTCACGGTAATGTAGACAGCTCATTGGCTGAGCTATAAGCCCTTTTTCATCCTGTAGATGCTAATAAAAATATAAAAAAAACAGATAAATAAAGCATCACTATTAAAAACATGAAGTCTAAATAAAAATAAATTTTTTATGTTAACTGTAATGTAAAAAGCATATCACAAAGTTCTCTCAGGACTTTCATAACCTTTTCTACTTGTGAAAATAATGGATAAAGTTCATATAAATGTTCTAAACTTCTTCATATGCAAGTTATACCTAATGAAAGATTTCACTTGTATTTCAGCTACCCCTAATGAAATGAGGCTGTACTGAAAGTTTTAGGATGTTAGTTAAGAGCAGATTTAATGATTTCTATGGGTTTTGACCTGAAATATTGAGTAAAGTAGGTCCAGTACCATAAGAACTTTGTAATACACTTTGTATATAAATTTAAGAGCAAAAATTTAAATACCACAAAGCATGTTTCAATTTTTAAATTATGGCTTTCTCATCAGTTTTTAAAGTGAAACTGTATAGCAATTTTCACTCTGAATAATTAAGTCTGTAATTTTAAATGTTGTTTAGTTATGATTGTTCATTAGGATTTATTAGTAAAAGGAAAACTAGTATGGCAATTCATTAAGTTTGTGACATTTTTAATGCATATTTTTAACCTTTCCTATTGTATATAGAAGAAGGAAAGTAACAAAACTGAATTCATCCTGATGAGGTTTCTGAGTCCAACAAAACAAAAATTTTATTTATAAATACTGTCATATAGTTACAGATGTATGTATATGTATTAGTATTGTTTAGGTTTATAACCTACTGAAATTCTTTAACCACCAATTTTGAAGTTTGGTGTGAGCTTGTGTATTTGTATTTATCTAAATAAACAAAATATTTAGTATTCTACTCCTGATACTTTTTTTTATGAATATTTGAAATATTATTTACAAGTAGTATTAAAAAAAAAAAGATTGGGTTCTAGAAAATGAGTTTTCAATTATAATTGAGCAGCCAAAAGGTTAAATGTGTATAAGCAACTGATCTGTTATACTTAAGATGAAGTAACATTTAAGCACTTAGATAAAATGCAGTTAAAATTTAAACCTGCTTATAATAGCAGTGAAAACTATAAAATTTCAATTTTTCAGTTCAATACTTTTCCCTGCACCACCTCATAATTACACTCAACCTATAACTTTTTTTATATTTCATAACAAATTATGCAATTACTGTTAGGCTGATGATGTTTCCCAGACTCAGGCCAATGCATTAATTTAACACCAATGAAGCAAAAGGTTATTCATAATAAGAATACTATAGTATAATGCCATTTTTTAAATCTATGAAAGATTCCAAATTTAAAAAAACAAAAACTAGTATGCATTTTATTCAAGTGTATACCTGACTTGTACTACTCCATCCTGTTACTTTACATACAGTACCTATCTTCACTTTTTCTTCAGAAATTTTTATAGGTTGAATACATTTATTGAACGCAAATTGTTTTTTTATCTATAATAAAAAAATAAAAAATAAAATTATATTTCATTTACTTTCACCATCATTAACATATGGTAAAATAAATATTTTTATATTACTACAAGAGTAATTAAAAGAATACCTTCACATAACTATTCAATCCAACTTTAAAAAAATAATAAACTGAAAGCTAATAGACAAGTAAATAATGGAATTCATCATTCAAACAGCAAAACTCCAAACAAGTTCATATTTAACAAATCAGAAGAATTATTTAATTTTGTATTTTTAAATGACAACTAAAACAAAATTCTTAAATACACAGTTTTAAAAACTCACATCATAACACTTTCAATTGCTGTTATGTGTACTTTACAATGTTTGATGTTCAGTTGTTCTTATCCTTGTGCGAGTTAAATTTTTGCTGGTATTTTTTTAAAGTTAGGTAGAAATGTATTTAGAATGTGGCTGAGGCATCTGTCGGATTTGAATTTTCTGTTCATTTAGTATATCAGTGTGTATGTAAATTTCATGATGTTCAAATATAAAAATGTCTGAGAAAGACTTTGCCCTTTTTTTTGGTTTGTCTGGAACAGATGTTGGCAACCTTTTGTTAACAGAGTGCCGACTAAGGATTTAAAATCATTCCGTGTGCCAAAAACATTCGTATTTTTATACAAGTCAAGGTCAATATACCTGTTTTACAATATATTTTATACAGTAATATAACACAATAATAATTAAAACCAGCTTTTCCCTTGTATGGTCTTAGCCAGTTGCTCAATATTAGCAACATACTTTATTACTTTGAGTTTTACACAATTTTCTAAATGTTCAGGTGTTAGGCAACTTCGTTGTGGATTTAAAACTGCTTTCATGTGAGAGAAAATTTTCTCACAGTAATAAGTTTGAACCAAAAGCCAAAAGAGAACCAAAAGTAATTTTCATCAAACAGATGAAAGATCTCGGGAGGACTGTCCAACAGTTGTGAATAGCAGCAGACTTTTCTAAATTTTTGTCTTCCAGAGTTCCTCAGTTCAACAAAATTTGATGATAATTCTGAAGACCTAAATTCAATCTGTTACATTTCAAAATCATCAATATCCATCCAACTAAAAAGTTCCATTTGGATAGTTTTCAAATCAAGTATGTCAGACTTAATGAGGTATGAAAATAAAAGTCCATGAATGTGGAAGTCTTGACTTCATTTATCAAATTCTGCTTTGAGTGCTTCGATGTATTTCTGAAGCTCATCTATCTTCACTTCAAATTGATTTGAATGATTCTTCACATTTGGAAAGTTGTTGAATGCTTTGATGTTGATGTTACATGAAAAAATGTTAAATTTCATTATAAATACTTTCCAATAGCAGAAAAGATCAAGAACTGTTTGACCCTGTCCTTATAATTTCAAATTCAGCTCATTTAAATGTGTATTTATGTCAGAAACAACTTTAACAACCAGTTTTCATCTTTCAATTCAGGAAAATTTTGCTGTTTTTCGTCAAGAAACACCTTAATAGCTTCAAGACAACAGACAAATCTAGTTAAAACTTTACCTCGACTAAGCCATCAAACACTGCAGTTAACAGATCTCCATATTCACAGTCAATTTTTTGTAAAAGAGACATGAATTGTCTGTGAACCAGTGAAGAATGAGAAACAAGAAAGTTGACTATCTTAACGACAGTTGTCATCACAGAGACTAAATTCAGAGATGAGATCTTTGAACATAAGCTCTCCTGGTGCATAATACAACGAAAATGTAACAGTTTGAAGTTAATATGATTTTCAAGAAGTTTTACAAATCCTTTCTTCTTGCCAACCATTACAGCAGCACCATCAGTTGTCACACAGAATAATTTTCTCAATTCAATGTCATCTTTAGCAAAATAACTGATAAATGCTGTCAAAATGTCTTCTGCTCTGGTTATATCATGAAGGGATAATAAGCACACAACTCTTCATAAATGTTATTATTCTCAGGCATGACAAATCATTTAAATCAATGCTTTCATCAAGAGTGACACTAGATACTAGGGATTGTTTGAATCCAATTGTTTGGTTAGTTGTTACATTTTCAGCCAAGTCAGTCATGCATCTCTCAATTGATCTTACAGGAACTGTATTTCTCTAACTTGAGAGAGTATATTCTCATTATTTGATAAATCACCAAACAAAATTTCAGCACTGCTCAAAAAGATTTCTTTGATGTATTCTCCATCTGTAAAAGGTTTACCTTTAAAAGCCACACATTGAGCTATTTTGTAACTACATTCAGTAGCTTTATTCTTTGTTCCAACTGCTTGGCTCAAAATACCAGTTGGTTTTTGAAACCAGCAATAGCTTTTTTGATGGTTTCACGTTTTTCTTCTGAGGTTTTAAACTTAGATTGGTGTTTAGTTTTAAAGTGTCTTTCTACACTAGATGTGCGACACACAACACTTGCGCTACAGAAAACACAAACAGCACGATCTTTTTGTTTTACAAATCCATAGTCATTTTTCCAATTTTCTTGAAATTGATGATCAAATTTCCTTTTCTTTTCTGTCATATTTAATACAAATGGTATTCTGAAAATATAAATAAATCAACAAACATCATGATGATATTTATATATAAAAGTTAACTGATTTAAAATAATAATAAAAAATGGTTAGGTTAAATTTGTCTAAAAATCATTTAAGTAGGACTTACCGTTTTTATAATTCAAATATATTTATTTTAAAACTCACCAATTAATATCACTTATTAAAAAAACAACATAACCTATAATAATCTAAACTTTTTCTGAAACCTAATTTCCCTCACAGAGTGATGAGTGTTCTTTAATTGTGATATGTGTTATGGGATTTGGGGAAAGTTTTGAGTTGCCATACTGCCAAATATATTTTTCAAACAATATCAATGTAGTTCGAGTGATACAAAGTAGAAAGAATCAAAGAAATGACACTTTGTTAAATTTTGAGAACTGACTCATGATGCAGCTGGTTTATAGTTCTGACTTTTGTGTCAAAACCAAATTATTGATATGTAAAACTTAGAGCTTCTGCGTGTCATTAGAAATTGCTTAGCGCACCAAGTGTGGCATGTGTGCCATAGGTTGCCGATCCCTGGTCTAGAAAATTCATTCTCAGTGGGTAATAATGCCCCCTTGTGGGCATTGGAGGCTTTCAGGGGGGACGGTAGAAGGCCTACAGAAAATTGGGGGCATTCAGGCGGTCTAGGAAGGTGATGGCTGATTAAAATAATAAGATAAACATGATGTTTTCCTGATATGTCAAACTACAATTATATACCTACTACACTAGCACAAAAAATTAAAACATCTCAAAAACAGCAATTGCAATTATTATTTTTAAAACATGGTAAGTTTAAAAATTTTTGAACGCTAGAAAATCTTTGATTCCTCAATGTGAGCGGTGGGTGAAAAAGTTTGATAATCAATGGTCTAGAATATCAATATTTAATGCTGGTTAATGGATGGCAAACAATGATTCATTGTTACCGTCAGAATTTTTAAGTTTATTATATATTTGTTTGAAGGTACATTAAATTGAGATGACTGTATATTGCGCGTGTTGGTTTGTATACTCAGTTTCATATTAGTTTAATACAAACTTTAGAACAGATATTGAAATATATTTGGTATTATGAATATCAGTCAAAAGCTACATCATTTAAAGGTTATTATAATTAATTTAATAATTGGTAGAGCTCATAAATCTGAGAATTTATTTTAGTAATACATCCATATTAATAGGTACATACATTTTTTTATACATTAAATTTATGGGAGATAATTAATTACCTCAATAATAGCAACATCATTTTGACGATAACTCACTGTAACATTACTGTGCATGTTAACTGACTTAATCTTTCTTCTTACAACATTTTTTCTATCAGTTTTATCTGTAACCCCTGCTTCTAGATGTACATACTGCAAACGATCCAATTTACTGAAAAGATATTAACATAAACATTCATTATTTTTTAGTGAAATTTCTTTTGCAGACCAACTATGGGCTAGTAATTACACAATATTCCTATTCACTAACCTGACGAGACAATCAAATTTTCATTTAAAAAAATACTAAAATAGTACATTTTGTAAAAAAAAATACTTCGACTTAAAAATATTCTTTCTTTCTGTCTAATGCCGTATTTTAGGAATGAATTGTCATCATTAGATGCGATTAGATTAAACCAGTTTTGTATATTAACACATTTTTTGTAATACCAGCAGAACATTGAAAAATATATATTATTACATATAACAAATATTACACATGAAAACATATGATTGTACAAGTAAATTGGTAGTAGATTTGTACATGCGCTGTTAATTGGTTGTTTGTAAATTAATAATGAAATGATGTAAAAATCCTATTTTGGATACAATCCAACTGGAGTTGAAAATAATAGTACAGCACAAATTTAGATTTGATACCTAGTTAATTGCTAGTAGACTGTTATTTTTGAATTATGATATTTTATAGATGTTGAATTCCTTGTTGACATTCATACCAACCTTTACTGCATAAGAATGCTGGAATAAATATTTTAGAAAAGATGGTATAATTAAGGAAACGGATAATTTGACTTTCTATTAATCGTATTAATTATAGATAAATGGTTCTACATCTGTCTACGAATTTCCTTGTACTTGATTTATAAAATTTATTGCAATCATAACATCTAGGCTGACACAATTCTAAAACCAGTATCCTATAGATTTTGTAATTTTAATTCTCTATTTTTTTTGTTGAGCTTTTTGGTTTGGTTTTTAATAATATATAATAAATAAGCAGATTGGTATATTCATCTGACATAATAATAATTCTACTTCTTTTATCTTGGTTATTTTTATCTTTAATTTAGTGTTATCTTTTAATATTGTATCCACTACTTATAGAAATGCATTTCATTGTGCTGAGTTCATCTTGATAATCATGAGAGCTTAGTGATATTATTAATTTTATATACGATAGTGATATTATTAATTTTATAATTGTATATACGATGTTAAATAAAGTAATGAGACTGGTTCAGAAAAACTTTTTATTTACAATCCAATTACAAATGGACTCGTATCACCTTCAAAGTAGTTCCCTTGGGAAGCCATGCAACACTTCAAATGGTTTTCCCACTCTGCATAGCAGTTTTGGAACTCGGAAACCGAAATATCCTTCAGATGGTCAGTTAAATTTTTAAAAATGTTTTCTACTGTTCCAAAATGATTTCCTTTGAGGTGCTTTTTTTTAAGTCGGGAACAGGAAAAAGTCACAGGGACTAAAGTCAGGTGAATAAGGTGGTTGAGGAATACAGAAATATTTTTCTTTGCCTAAAACTCATTACTTGAGAGTGCAGTGTGACATGGTACATTGTCATGCAGCATCCAGGTCTTTGATGACTGGTCTCATGTGAGCAACTCTTTTCCACAGTCTTTCAAAAATTTCTTGGTAAACATATTGATTTACAGTCTGTTTTGTAGGCAAACCCTTATGGACAATGCCATTGCTATCAAAGAAACAAATTAGCATGGTTTTGATTTTTATTTCCTCATTTTTGCTTTTTTGGGATGTGGTGAGTTTGAAGTGAGTGTGCCATTCCTTGCTCTGGCGTTTTGTTAATTTCTTAATTAATATCTCTGAATAATAAAAATTATTTCCAGTCTCATTTAATATTTCTTTCAAATGTTATAGATGAACTGTTGTTATATGTTATAGAATTAGTATTCTGAAACACCAGTTTTTTAATTAAAAATTATAAGTAATTTATAATTTTATTGTATAAAATTTAAGTAACTAAAATATTAAATACTTACTCATAGAAACAGTGTGCTGATGTGATAACTAAATATTTGCTAATGATTGAACCACTACAAAAGTGAAATGAAGGCACAATTTTAGGCACATCTAGAATTAAAGAAACCTTAAGCAAGGAAAGAAAAATAAATATTAATTAAATAAAATAAAATTAACCAGATATATACATTCTCTTAGCAAAACGTTTACTTAACTGCTGTGATAAATTTGTTAAATACCATGACAAAATTTATTTTTTTTAAATTTTATTTAAAAAAAATAAATTTTATTTAAGTATCCAACATAAAACATAAATAATTCTTATACATTTTGATTTTTTCTTATAGATTTGATTTTTTTTTCTTTTTTTGATGATTAATTCACCATACAAGCTCAAAACTTGTGCTTGGTAATATGAAATGTAAATTTTGTATTTAATATTAAATTGATTTCAAACTAAACATTAATTTATATATTTTACAGTAATCATGACAATTATTCATTGTTTTGATTTAAATATTAAGTTTTATTTATTTTTTTAAAGCCAGTCAATTAGAACTATATTACTTTAATAATAACAGTAGCAAATGAAAATGATTATAAAAAAATTGTGTATGAATATCTTTACAATAAAATTATCAACAGTAAAATAAGATATTTACAAATCTATACTATATAAACTTCTCTTACTATTCAAATAAAAAATTTCATATATATTATAATTAAAATATATTATCAGTACTATTATTATATTAAATACGATTATTAATATATGACATAATTAATCTAAGAATTACAATTATACAAAAGTGCTAGAAGTTACATTATCGGATAATTTAGACATTCTACCTTACAAAACATATCCTTTGATGGAATTACACAGACTTTAAATTTCTTAGAAGAAATTTGATGTGAGCAGATGGTTAAATTCTTTCTTGAGTCAAACATTAGTTATTTTTATTAGTTTTCTAAAAGTTAAGTATGAGAATTAGTATTACACAAACTGGAATATTTAGAATAATTTAATTTTGAATGAATGAAAAGAAACAATTTAAGAATATAGAGTGAGAATGCAAGGAGAATATTCACCTTATTAGATTATTGTTATTTTGGTTATACTTACTTAACACTCATAATGATTCTTATTATCCTTATCTGAATAATAATAATTTTTGAAAATTATAAGAGGCAATTTGGATAGGGTAATCCATTTGTATTAAATGATTGAATAGTCAAAATAAATGGAAATTTTTAATTATAATTTTCTATTCATATAATTTAAAAGTAAGCACAATTCTGAAATTTTATTTAACGAGTAAGATATACATATTAATTCCTGAAACTTCACTGAAGATACTTCTAAAATTAGGTTACCTCCAAAATAAATAGGTTACAAATAGTAAGTTCAAAAATCTTCAGTCTCTTAGTTAACTCATTTTAAGCCTAACTATCTATTTTATATATATATATATATATATATATATATATAATATAGAGAGAGAGAGAGAGTGAGGGAACAAGAATTACTTATGTTCACAGCTGCAGAATTTTTATCCTAAAATGGTAAACTATTTTAAAAAACTACATCAATAGTAAGTGACAAAAGAAAGTTGTTTACAATGGTAATGTTATAGATTTTGTTATAAGAAATTTTATATAAAGACCATTTGGCTAACATTTACAAGCAATTAATAAAATTAATAAATACCATAGCTGCTTGTTGTAAATCAGTAATGTTAGAACCATAATGAAAACTTCAGGAATTTTGTATTTGTTGCATTAAATTATTCAGTATCTGTGCCTCTTTTAATTAGCTTCCATAAAGTTTTACTCCTATTATTATTATTATTATTATTATTTATTTGTATGATGTAATTTGTTTATTATCATTCATTTTTTTACATCAAAGTTTACCAAAGACCTTAGATCTTATACAACCTTTTACAACATTTAAATAACATATCATTATTACTACATTTTTTTTATCATTTCTATATATTATGATTATTTTGTTTTCATTGTTCTTAGTAATCATTGTTCTAAGTAATCATTTTTGTACTTAATCTTAATTTCCTTGTGTGTGTGTGTGTGTGTGTGTGTGTGTGTGTGTGTGTGTGTGTGTGTGTGTGTGTGTGTGTGTGTGTGCGTGTGCGCGCGCGCTCTCGCTCGCTCACGTGTGTGTAAATATTAAGATAGTTCGGTTGAAAATGAAGAATTTTTTTTGTTCTTTTGCTATAATCTAAGAGGTGATTGAATAGTTTTGGAATTTTCCATTTAAAGGAAAAGTAATATTGTAATATATTTACTAGTAACTCAGTTTTGTTATCTACAAATTTTCCATTAATTGTTATTCCAAGGCTCCTTCTTTCTTGCATTTAAATGATTTAATAGACTGTTAAAAATCTGGTTGTAGGCTACCTATTATTAACTAAATTAATTAATTAAAAGCCTCCTTTTAAGCTATCTTTAAAAATTATATTTTCATATCACTATCAGAAAAAATTTTGAAATGTTAATTATAATATGATCTAAACAACGCTGCATGTGAAAGGTATGTTTTGGAAATTTAATGCATAACTGCCTTTTTTGGGGGGGAAATTTATATTAAAATCACCAACTATAAATACCCTCAAATAAACTGAGGGATTATATTAAAAATCAATTTTACTTAGAAATACAGAAATATGTCCAGATGGGGATTCACAAACACATATTACAACATTACAACTAAGATTTCAACAGATTAAAATGCCATACTAGATTAAAAATAATATCCTCTTCAATTACAATATTTCTGAATTGAATACTACTATATCTTATCAAGATTACTGTTATCCCATTAAAAAATTCTGTTAGCAAATTTATGTTCAAAGATTCTGCAAAAATCAGTTTCATCCTTATTCGACCAGTATTCTGTCGCATATAAAATGACATCATTCATAAATTTTTCTTGTAGTAAATACTCACTGTAATCAATTTTATTTTTTATTAATTGAATTTTTTAACAGAGAAGGAGAAATCTGGAATAAGCTCATTTTTCTGTTTATTCCTTCTATTGACCTAATGTTGGCAATCTAGTCAGCTCATTCTGGTTTTACAAAGTAAATATAATCATATCAACTCAATTTTATTAGCAACTGTATGACTAATGTTATTATTATTTAGCAATTTAACCAACACTAAAACTAAATTTTGAAAATTTATTTAAATTATACATGTGTTTTTTGTTTTTAACAGATACTTTAACTAGTAATTATTTTAATTTTCTTAGTTCATTTACCTGATATGGAAAACTCCTAAATATTTGTGGGGTCTTATTAGTGTCAACATGAAACCAATTTTTTTTACCAGTCATTGAAACATCTGAAATACAAATTCATGTAATAATATCACTCATATGTCATTTAACAAGTTAAACGTTTCTTTAGAAGTATTTAGGAGGAAAGTCACTTAATTGCAAATTTGTACTTAATCTTAATTTCCTTGTTTCCTTGTGCCTTGTGGTGCGGTATATATATATATATATGTGTGTGTGTGTGTGTGTGTGCGCGCGCGCGTGTGTGTGTAAATATTAAGATGGTTCAGTTGAAAATGAAGAATTTTGTTTTGTTCTTTTGCTATAATCTACTATGAGATGCCATTTGCTACATGATGCCTTGCATATTGTGACTATTTAAACTTGCAAATCATACAGTTATAACCATTCTCTCTCCACATTAGTCAGTCACTTGTCATCTGCATCTATGAGTAGGCAAATTGGTTTTTGAAAAAAAAAATAGTAAGGGGAAAGTTAACTTCGTGCTAAGTAACTGATAATTTCCATGCCTATTAGGGAAATTTTCAAAATGTCCAATGTAGCCAACTTAAATTTCTTTTTTATTCAGTCCTTTTCTTTTTTTACTATTTTTCAGAACAAGATATATTGATATAAAAATAATATTTCTTATTGTTTCTATTATCCAAATCATCATAACTACTAATTTAATAAAAGTTCAGCACCTGACAAAGACTTGTAATGTTTGGTAGCAAGTGGTAAATTTTATGTTCATTATTAAACTGACTTTTTTAGCTTCTACTCAGCTAACTAAATAAATGTTTTCAGTTAGACACAACGTTAAATATTTTGGATCCGTTCACAGTAGAAATGAGAATCAATTTTGCTTTAACAATACCTTCTTGTTAGTTTAATGTAATATTTCTCTATATTTGTTTAACAACAAAATCTTAATTTAAAACAATCATGAAGGAATATTCATCTTAATAATTACGTTACGGTTACAATCGATTTGAAGAAATGACTAACTGTTAAAAATCTTTCCTCCACATTTAAATGTATAATTTCAAGAACAGTTACACATTTTGAAGAGACTGACAGTATTAAGGACTATCCTTGAATAGGAAGGTAAAACAGTTAATGAAAAAATTATCAAATTATTGGAAGTTATTATTTGAGATTTAGATATGTCCACAAGAATTTAGATATACAACAGGTAATATGAATATTGTTTGTAAATAGTAGCAAATGAAGAAAATCTAAACTTTATTAATAATATCACAAGTGAAATAAGTTTTATGCTATACTATTAATTGCCATAATTATCAGTACTAAACCGACGGAAGTTAAAATCAGCACCTAGAGATAGTAAATGTCAGAATCAGTTTTGTTGGATCACAATCAATAACGTTTTGTACTGAAGGAATTACAACACTGAATTCAGACCATCTATCATTCAATTAAATGTGAACCACTGTTCAGATTGCTGCTACTCAAACCATTTAGATTAATTACGATTTCAACAGCAACACAGAGCACTAGGTTTACCTCACTTTACTTTAAAGATGTGTGAATGTCTGAAGAAAAATTTCCACACTATTTGATAAGAAAGAAAGATACAAATTTTGAACACGTGCAGAAATATCCCAGTAAGGTGTGAGTATATATTAGATTACTGTACATTACTGGCCACACAAAATTGCAGTGAATTAAATGTAAAATTAATCGTAAAATCTACACACTGAATAGTTTAAAATTTTACAAAAAAAACACTTTAAATTATTCTTATCCTGTTTAAAATTCTTAAAAAGAAAAAAATTGTGTATTTTGTTTCATTTGTAAGAAATTCAAAATCCTTTCTTTAGACTATTCTAACACTTGACCAATCAATATTTGTATAGGGACCATATTTTCGTATCAGTAGTTTCTATTATCATAATATTTCCTTCACTAAATATGATCTTTAAAATGAAATATTCAATAAAGAAGTTAAAATTTTAAGTTGTCTCATCACAGGGATGAATTTCTGCTAAGTCTAAAATTAGATTTATTAGGTTTTTACACCAGTAAATATTTGTAAAATCTAATTTTACACCTTTATTGTTTTAAACCATTTCTGTTTAACTATTCTCAGATTTCATGCAAGTACTATATATCGGATAAAATTAAAAATCAGTGATAAACTAATATTTTAGTAATCTTATACTTTAACATAATCTATGAGGTGGGACTGGAAAGTTTCAAGACAGGTGTTACCACTGCTCAATAGGAAGGGGTAGGTTTACCTGGAGCTTTTGGAGAAATCAGCTTTTGAGACTTATGAACTCTTATAGTCTTAGGGATAAATGTCTGACCTGGTCAAATGTTTTTGTCTGGTTTAACAGATTCAAAGATAACCTCGAATCAGTCAAAAATGACCCTCAGTATGACCGACCTTCTACTTCAAAAATCAACAAAAACATTGTGAAAGTTCACGATTTAGTGCACTCTAATCTTATTTACAATTTCGGATAATACTGATGAACTGAATTTAAGTTTCTACGCAGTTCAATAAATTTTAATTGAAGATTTGATTAAAATCTATTGATTATTATTTATTAAGATTTAATTGAACACTCATCAAGTATATGCAAAATTCATTTCAAAATTGTTGTCAGGTCAGCAGAAAAAACAGTGACTTAAAAGATCTCAAGATCTCCCCCATCACCCTGATTTAGCCTCTGCCGACTACAACCTATTTCCTAACTTGAAATTTTGCTGAAAGGAACTTAATGACGACATCCGGCAAATACAGTTCTTAAACCCTTAAGAAAGAAAATTTCCAGGAATACTTCCAAAAGTGGAAACACAGCTGGAGTCAATGTGTTCAGTCAGGTGGACATCCATTTTGACAGATCCATCACATTAGCATATAAGTACTGCCATTTTGAAATTATGAGCCCGGTCTTAAAACTTTCCAATCACACCTCACAATCTAGATAATCCTCATCTGTTTGAGGTTTATGTACATATTTATATAAGTAATTGTAATTTTTTAACAGTGTTACTAGTTAATTATCACTTATGTGGTAACCTTAGTGATTTTTGATTTTAATATAACATATTTAAAACTGTTTAGCATTAGCTGGAGTGTACTTTTAGGCATAAACAATTGCATTCACTTGTGGGAGGCAGTTTTATGCAAATTTGAGTAAGCTTTAATAACAAAATTGTTTCACTTGCATAGGAGTAGATCTCTAGTTAAAAATTTCAAATTTATCCAAATTGTTTGATTTCTATTTTTTAATAGAAACATTTTAAAACTTACCTTCATTATGATGATGGTTATAGAAAGTTCTCCTGCATTGGAACTAGCATTCACTCTATGTTAAGTTTCTTCAAGGACTGCTGATGGGAATAATAAGTATTACAGTGCTATTGGATTGTGCTGCAGGTGTTTGAATAATTTTTTAAAGAAATTTTTTGTTTATGGTGATTTAAAAGAGCACGTATAATTTTAATTGTTTTGGTTATGTGTTTTTGCAAACATACGTTTTGGGTCACTCTAATATTCCATTTCTTATTCTTTGATGCTTAAATGCAAGATTTTCATGTTTTATTTATTTGTGCATGTGCGGGTTTTAAAACTACATATAGTTTATCTTTTCAATTTGTTACCCCAACAAAGAATAAAAAAGTAAATTAAAACATACAACATTTTAATTGAACAAACACAAATTTCTATCATAAACACTGCTTGAATATAACATAAACAAAAACAAATCTTTATAATTGTAATGCATACACCATGGCTACATCCGTAAACACCTTAACACTTGGTATTCCCAGTTGTAGTCTCTAAAGGAGCTTAAAGTAGAATAAAAGCTAACATAGAGTAAAAATAATCTCAGGTATAACTAAAAGATTTCATAATTTTACTACTGAAATTTTACTACTTTTAAAATCGGTTCATCAAGAACATAAAAAATTACACTTTTATTTCTCTATTCATAAAATTAGTGATCAGTTGTCTTTTTTAATAATTCAAACTTGAACCTTCTTGCAAATTTCATTAACAATGGTTAAGACAATGTTGTGTTATATAAGCAGTGAACATGTAAATTATCAAACATGTACAGAATAGAACATTTGTTTCATCTAATTCATTTCTGAATGAGACAGCAGTTTTGTCATGAAAAAAATCTTTTATACCACTATATTTTACATGCAACATTTTTGGTCAACTTTTATATTAGTAAAGAAAATACAGTAATATAATAATCAGAGAATACCCTTTAATATATTTTATTTATATTTTGTTTAACAGTATAATTATTCACAATGATATTAATAATTATAATTTTACTTACCTGTAACAAGAAGTATAATCAATAAAGAAATGGTAAAATAGAAAAAAACCATTTCTGTTAGTTTGATTATTAGCAATATTAAAAGTATATTATCATTGCTAAAAAAAAGTATTTGTTTTAAATATCTGGCTTTTATATTGGTGAATTTGTCATTAGTATAATAATCAGTAAAAATAGTATTAAAAATAGATTTATATTTTATGACTGAATGACATTTTTATGATTCTATCAGTGTAATGGAAATATTTATAAATATCTTTATGTAGATCTTTTAATGTAAAGAGTTTAAAAAATCATAAAATATTATAGCTACAAATGTCTTTACTGAAAAGATTTTTAGAAAAACAAAAGATTATTTTTATAGTTTTACATAAACAGGTTTTCTATTATTTTCTTGCTAGTTAAATTTTTTTCTAGTTCAGTATTTAGTCGTATTTATGTGTAACCAGAAAAAATGATAAGCTAGTAAAGGTAAACAGAAAAATCAAGTGTGTGCCAAGAAATAACACAATTATTTTTGCCAGTTTAACTGATTAAAGTTTTTAAAACTCATGATTTTTCAACATTCATCTCTAACATCACATTTAAAAGCCTCTATTTTTTCCTTTCTCATGTTTCATGAGTATAAAGTACTGGACTTCCTTTGCACAAATATTTTCAAGAATTTCTATTTAATTCTTAGATTTGTATTTGTATAGAATTCTGTTTTTGCATGAAATCTCCTCTTGCTATTCTGGTCTGCTGTCTTCATTAGTTAATTCATTTTTTTTGTAATTTCACTATCTAAAACAAAATTCTCCCATTTCTAGTTTAGAGTTCTTTTACCTTAACATTAAATCCTTATTGTCCAATCTTCTTTCTGTCTCCATCATTATTTATTTCCTTTCTTTATTTATTTTTTCAAATTGAATTTTTATACTACCAACACATTTATGACCTACAGTATTTCTTTTAACTTATCTTCAGTTTTTGTCAAAAGGACAAAATTATAATGGTTATAATTATTTTATGATCCTTATGAGGACAAAATTATATATTTTTATGATTTTTCTAAATAAGCAAAATTATTTGCTTATTTCATAAGCAAATAATTTTACATCTTCCTTTTTCTCCTTGAATAGTTTATTTTATTCTCAAATATTTTTCCTACAATCTTTGAATTGCTACTTCCATGTACAAGTTGAATGTTTAAAAGTAATGGGGGCAGGCTACATCCTTGTTTCATTCTTTTCTGAATCAAAATCCTCTACTTCACATTCTTCTCTTATAACTGCCACCTACTTCTTATAGAGATAGTAAAAAATTTTTATATAAATCCTCGACATGGGGGATCGACATGTACAGCCAGTTCTCCAATCTTTTTAAGCCCCAAAATCTTTTGAGACTGGACTTCATTTACAGTCTCAACATGAAGTCCCATGAAGGTCTTCCTTATTTCTTTTACAGGTCCACCAGCGCATTTGGTTATCTCCCGAGCGATGAGAAAAGGACTCACCCTCGAGAAATTTCCATCCTCCTTTGTAATGACCAAATATTTGGGTTTCGGTACATTACTAGTTTTAAAAAAAGCTTTTTGTAAGATTTTTCTAGCCTCAATCTCAATTCTTTTAGTTTCCGCACTTTTTCTCCGTTTTGCTTCAGGCGAAACGGCCGGTTCTAAACGAGGGTGTTTGCGTGAACCCTCTGCCACGTTTAGTTGTTCAGTTTCCATGAACAAATAATCCCTTCTGTAGTAAGGCTAGCCGCCGGGGTACACCCCCACTCCAGGGCTACCAACCCTGGAGGTCCGTTCCGGTACTCCGGTGGAACCGGCATATGTCCTGGCAGAGAGCGGATGCGCAGTCTCTGCACTGACTCCTGGCCCCTACACACCGAAGCTTTCAGGGCTCCCATGCTCCGAACATGGGCACCTTAACTACATGCTTGCCATCGCGGGGGGCATGTGGACGACGAAAGGTCTCCGTTACACCTGCAAATAACTTTGACCGTGGCCGCCACATCGCCAGCTCTAAGTTTGGTATATGTCCACATCCTAATCAACAAATTGTTCATATCCTGCAGGTAGCCGAAAAATCCAATCCATGCGGGGACCTGAAGGTGGAAACAGGTCAAAAGAAAAGCATATCCGAGGAATTTACTCGGAGCCCCGTTAGCCAGCTATATGTATTGTACATAAGTACGGCTGTTACCGCCCTTGACGTGGAACGTAGATGTTGTGTTCCGGACGTGGGGATTACCTACCTCAGGGCATATTAATATTAATATTAATATTACAATATCAATATTAATATGTAATATCAATATGTAATATCAATATGTAATATCAATATGTAATATGAATATGTAATATTAATATGTAATATTAATTTGTAATATTAATATGTAATATTAATTTGTAATATTAATATGTAATATTAATATCAAATAAATGGAACTGAGTGGTTTTTATGGAAATATACTAGACATAGTTAACATTAAAAAATGGTATGAAAAGTTAATTATCTTTATTTTTGGATAAGGATCTTTACCAATTAAAACTGCTCTACCTAGTTAAATTCAAAGATTAAATTCATGAACTCTGTTTTTCTTGTGAAGAGCAAAGAATATATACGAAAAGCCCTATCTATACCTTTTGTATATGAATGTTACACAAAATTTGGCATAAATATTTTACAAAAGACATAGAGGCCAAATCACACCAGAGGTGGGAACACTGAAAAAAAAGAAAAGAGTATTTGATAAAAAAGAATGAAAAACTATCTGCACATAGGACCTAGCTGGTTTCTTTCTCTCTGGTATTGAATTAGACAGAGATACATCTTCCATTAATATACACTTGGAGAAAATTACTAAAAAAATGTTCAAATGAAACAAAAACTAGTTTCAATGTGAATAGTTGGTTATATTTGTCCAACAATACTGAGGTCAAATATATCTATGTATCTGGTAATAATAAAGGATGAATGTATCTATTTTTGATCAGTAGAGTTCTGGAAACCTGATGTGCATACAGCAGATTTCTTACATTCAAATGAATGTACTCAATTTCATTACAGAATAGTATTAAATTACAAGTTGAAAGAATGAAGTGAAAAGTAAAGAGTGCATGAGTATGATGCAAAAGAGGAGGGCAAATGTGAAGACAGATCAGCAAGGTAGAGTGTCCAAATTCCAAGTAGATCTGTTTAGGAATATGCAACTATGAAGTAAAAATGGATGATATTTCTGGAAGTATTTAGTGGAAAAAATGTCTGCTATATAAAAGCCTGTATAAATAATTAAGGAAAAATCTGCAAAGTGCTAATGTTTTATGTAGTAAGATATCAAATAGGATAAAAGCTTGGACACTAGAAATATTAAAAGTGGGTTTGATAACATATGGAAATGATTAGCTGAATGGAAAAAGTGAGAAACAAACAAGGAACTGGAAATGTTGACAAGAGAACAGAAAAGTATAAAAAAAATAATTTAAGACAAACTTCTGAGAAAAAGACTGAATAAAGTATTATAAATAACTTGTTTATAAATTTTTTTTTAATGACTTTAAAATGTGTTTGCTCAACAACAATAAAAACATGTAGAAATCTCTCGACGAGCAGGATAACATTTTCAGCATAAGCAACGATGCGACACCGGCTGAGAAACCTCAGCCTCAGAAGTGAATCAAGCCCTACCACTCACAATAACTGATCAACACACTTCCCTGCGGACAACCCTTTTACAGTATCTTCCCCAACTTTTTGCTGCCCATGTTTTTCTTCAACCAAACAAAAATCCGACGCCCGTCACAATACCTGCTTATGTACGCAATTCACTAAGTACAAAATATACCTGCAAATTATGATAATACTATCATAATTGCCTTAGTTGTATTTTTTTTTGTCTTCAGTCATTTGACTGGTTTGATGCAGCTCTCCAAGATTCCCTATCTAGTGCTAGTCGTTTCATTTCAGTATACCCTCTACATCCTACATCCCTAACAATTTGTTTTACATATTCCAAACGTGGCCTGCCTACACAATTTTTCCCTTCTACCTGTCCTTCCAATATTAAAGCGACTATTCCAGGATGCCTTAGTATGTGGCCTATAAGTCTGTCTCTTCTTTTAATTATTCTTCTTTCTTCATCTATTTGCCGCAATACCTCTTCATTTGTCACTTTATCCACCCATCTGATTTTTAACATTCTCCTGTAGCACCACTTTTCAAAAGCTTCTAATGTTTTCTTCTCAGATACTCCGATTGTCCAAGTTTCACTTCCATATAAAGCGACACTCCAAACATATACTTACAAAAATCTTTTCCTGACCTTTAAATTAATTTTTGATGTAAACAAATTATATTTCTGACTGCAGGCTCGTTTCGCTTGTGCTATTCGGTATTTTATATCACTCCTCCTTCGTCCATCTTTAGTAATTCTACTTCCCACTTCCCAAATAACAAAATTCTTGTACCTCCATAATCTTTTCTTCTCCTATTTTCACATTCAACGGTCCATCTTTGTTATTTCTACTACATTTCATTAAGTTTGTTTTGCCTTGTTTATTTTCATGCAATGGTTTTTGCGTAGGACTTCATCTATGTCATTCATTGTTTCCTCTAAATACTTTTTACTCTCAGCTAGAATTACTATATCATCAGCAAATCGTAGCATCTTTATCTTTTCACCTTGTACTGTTACTCTGAATCTAAATTGTTCTTTAACATCATTAACTGCTAGTTCCATATAAAGATTAAAAAGCAACAGAGATAGGGAACATCCTTGTCGGACTCCCTTTCTTATTACGGCTTCTTTCTTACATTCTTCAATTATTACTGTTGCTGTTGCTGTATCTCTGTATTTGAACCCATATTTTTTTAAAACATTTTATCCCAGTCTACGTTATCGAATGCGTTGTCTAGGTCTATAAACGCCAAGTATGTCGGTTTGTTTTTCTTTAATCTTCCTTCTATTAATCTGAGGCCTAAAATTCCTTCCCTTATCCCTATACTTTTCCTGAAACCAAATTGGTCTTCTCCTAAATCTTCCTCCACTCTCCTCTCAATTCTTCTGTATAGAATTCTAGTTAAGATTTTTGATGCATGACTAGTTAAACTATTTGTTCTGTATTCTTCACATTTATCTGCCCCTGCTTTCTTTGGTATCATTACTATAACACTTTTTTTGAAGTCTGACGGAAATTCCCCATTTTCATAAATATTACACACCAGTTTGTATAATCTATCAATCGCTTCCTCACCTGCACTGCACAGTAATTCTACAGGTATCCCGTTTATTCCAGGAGCCTTTCTGCCATTTAAATCTTTTAATGCTCTCTTAAATTCAGATCTCAGTATTATTTCTCCCATTTCTTCCTCCTCAACTTCCTCTTCTTCCTCTATAACACAATTTTAATTAATTTCCTCTGTATAACTCTTCAATATATTCCACCCATCTATCTACTTTACCTTTCGTATTATATATTGGTGTACCATCTTTGTTTAACACATTATTAGATTTTAATTTATGTACCCCAAAATTTTCCTTAACTTTCCTGTATGCTCTGTCTATTTTACCAATGTTAATTTCTCTTTCCACTCCTGAACACTTTTCTTTAATCCACTCTTCTTTCGACAGTTTGCACTTCCTGTTTATAGCATTTCTTAATTGCCGATAGTTCCTTTTACTTTCTTCATCACTAGCATTCTTATATTTTCTACGTTCATCCATCAGCTGCAATATATCGTCTGAAACCCAAGGTTTTCTACCAGTTCTCTTTATTCCGCCTAAGTTTGCTTCTGCTGATTTAAGAATTTCCTTTTTAACATTCTCCCATTCTTCTTCTACATTTTCTACCTTATCTTTTTTACTCAGACCTCTTGCGATGTCCTCCTCAAAAATCTTCTTTACCTCCTCTTCCTCAAGCTTCTCTAAATTCCACCGATTCATCTGACACCTTTTCTTCAGGTTTTTAAACCCCAATCTACATTTCATTATCACCAAATTATGGTCGCTATCAATGTCTGCTCCAGGGTAAGTTTTGCAGTCAACGAGTAGATTTCTAAATCTTCGCTTAACCATGATATAATCTATCTGATACCTTGCAGTATCGCCTGGCTTTTTCCAAGTGTATATTCTTCTATTATGATTTTTAAACTGGGTGTTGGCAATTACTAAATTATACTTCGTGCAAAACTCTATAAGTCGGTCCCCTCTTTCATTCCTTTTGCCCAGCCCGTATTCACCCACTATATTTCCTTCCTTGCCTTTTCCAATGCTTGCATTCCAATCTCAAACTATTATTAAATTTTCATCTCCTTTTACGTATTTAATTGCTTCATCAATCTCTTCGTATACACACTCTACCTCATCATCATCATGGGCGCTTGTAGGCATATAGACGTTAACAATCGTTGTCGGTTTAGGTTTTATTTTATCCTTATTACAATGATTCTGTCGCTATGCGTCTTGCAATACTCCACTCTTCTCCCTATCTTCTTGTTCATCTTGTATATATTTTCAAAATTGAAATTATATTTTATATAAAAAAACACTATTTAGTTACTTCAATTCCAATGGAATCATTTTCAGTAGTATAATATAAACAAAATACAAATTTTTAGCATTAATAAACTATCAGTATTTTTAAAATATGGAAAAGAGAACATGTAGCTTCTCCGAAAATCTACATGCTACAGAGTAACATGCAGATTTTCGCAGAAACCCACCGGCTTGGTATAGTGGTGAACGCGTCTTCCCAAATTAGCTGATTTGGAAGTCGAAAGTTCCAGAGTTCTAGTACTAGCAAAGCCAGTTATTTTTACATGGATTTGAATCAGCCAAATAACACCGGTATCCACTGTCTGGTATTCAAATCCGAATAATAGCAACTAACTTTTACTAGAATTTGAACCTCAGAATCTTCGACTTAAAAAATCAGCTGTCACACAATTGATTCGCTACGGTGAATTAACCATTAGATCAGCCCGGTTTAGCCTGGTGGTCTAAAGCCCGTAATGTATAAAACTATCACGATATTCCTAATGGGGGTTAAGGTATTCATTGAAGAAAAACAAAATTAATCGTTTTACCTTTCATTACATTTCTGTTATCACGGTAAGAAAAGATCCTGAGTTCAGATCTACATTCTAATCTTACCTATTCTGTAAAATATTTAATATTTTAAATTATTATCTTCACTATCTTTATTATTATTATTATTATTAGTATTGTAATTATCTTAATTTTTAGCGAACACGTTTAGCAAACTTTTATTGGTTTTGATTATTTATTTTGGCTGTTGATATGTCATTGACAAAAGTTAAAAAAAGTATGGTTACAAGAAAGAGAAGTAACCTTCCTTATTATTCAAAATCCGCTAAAAGAGTGAGAGTATGTCGATCCTCTGAAATAGTTGATGTGCTTGGTTCTCGGTTAGCTTCGAGTTCGCTTCTGCTAGACTCGAAGCTGTAGCTTCCTCTACAGCAGGAGCATATCAGCGCTTCTACCTCAAGAACGAGGGAATCGTTGGAGAAAAGAGAGCTTTTCAGGCTTTGTTATTTATCAGTATTATTCACACAAACATGAGGAAAATGAACATAGCAGGGTCCAAAGGGCGGAATCTGACCGGCTAGTAAAATAATAATTTTGAAAAATTTGTTGTAAGATAATGGGGTAAGATAATTGTAACAGAGTAAGATAATGATTAGCTTCCTTTTGCATATAGATAGTCAGCCATAATTTAATTTTGACATTTGGTTTCTAATTGTCAAGAAATGTTGATCTATTATATAGAAGTGTCATTTTTACTATTTTGTGCTGGTAAAAGAGCTGTACCATAACATCCAATTATCAATAGGTATCGAAATATTAAATTTGCAGAAAACTACTTACTGTATTATATACGAAGCTTGTTTTTAACGTAAGGGACGTTTTGGAATAAAAACAGAATTAAAAAATATAACAAACTTTATTATTTTACTCATAAAAACTACATTTATATACGAGTTTCTTACATAATTCCATTCTACAAAATTTTTCCATCACCTCACTTTCTGATTTGCCGTCATTGTTACGAAAAAGAAAAAAATGCGGGATAGCATCCACGATGTTTATTTCTTGCAGCTCTTCTAAGAGTATTTTACGAATTCGCGATACGTATCATAGTATTTATAATTGTTCCACGATCACTGAATTCAACAAGCAAGATACCCTTTTTATCCAAAAAAAAAAAAAAAAAAAAAAACAGTAGGTAAGCTTCTTTACCGAACGTTCTACTTTGAACTTCTTCGGTGTAGAAGATGATGAAAACTGCCATCCGATTGATTGCTATTTCGACGTTCGAATAAAAAATCTAGGTTTCATCTCCGATGTCAGTATATCCAAAAGATTCATTACCTTCATTTTTGTAACGTCGCAAAAATCCACGCGCTGCAGCATGACGTTTTTCCATGCGTGCGCCTGTTAACATCTCGCCTCTCACCTGGCTTGCAAGCTTTAACAATCAAATTTTTCAGTAAAAATTTCATAAATAAAATTTTATTAATTCATTTTTTAGTGAAATATGCAAATAGGTGATTTTAGGGCCGGCTTTCCCGAACTTTATCGTCAACTTTTTTAATCAAATCATCGGGTTGCCCTTCTCGAATGAACGGGACCACTCTACTCATATAATATTTGGGTTATAAATTTCAGCTTCAAAATTTTTATTTTTTTACAATCGAAACTGATTACTTTTCGTTCTTCACACGTCGTGGATCACAAATTTCTTAAGATAAATAAAATATACTTCTGGAAATTTTTTTTTTTTTTTCAATTTTTCAGGTAATTTTTTTTCAGTTTTTTTTTTCACATAACACCACTAAATTTACTCCTTAACTTTTCCCAGCCGACACTAGCTAATGAAGCGTTTATGGAACTTTCTTTTGCATTTTAATTCACCAGTAGAACATGTCCTGAATATTCGTTACATTCTCTGTGAATCACTCTTTAAAGGCTATGTTCTTTTATCAGATTTTATTGAAAATACTTAGGAGGTAGTCAATCAAGATAAAGTAATGTTAATAAGTTAGGTATACTATAAGGCCGCTATATTTTCGTAAATATTAATTAATAAAATTATCTTACTTCATTTGTCGTATTATTCTTATAAAAAATAATTCGGTAATTAATTAATCTTTTTTTTGTGATTATAAAAAACTATTATAAAATTAACATATATATTAAAACTTTAAAAAAATATAGCGTAATAAAAATTCCTTAAAGAAAAAAAAATTAATAACTTTCATCTGCTGATTGCATCAGCAGTAACTATTAAGAGTAAGATTATATGTATGATGTTGACATAGCCTACTTAAGAGAGTCAAAGTACGGAATTATTTTTAAAATATAGAATAATATTTCTTTTTTATCTGTAATGTTCGTATTGTTAGAATAAATTTCTTGGCTTTCATCCAAGTTATATTATATAGCAATTTTTTCCCTTCAATTATTTAAAAAAAGAGAAACTTAAGTATATTTTCGTTAAAAAAAATATATATAAATAAAGATTTCAAGTGAAAAGAATATCTTCATTTTAAAAAGTCCTAAAATATAAAAGTATAGTCAGCGAAACATAAATTCAGTCTATTTTTGTGTAGTATAATGATATATTTCATTCATTACGTTCTCACATTGACAATATTTAACGATGACAATTAAGTTATTAGTTTAATTTTATGTATTGCTGTTAGAAAATAAATAAGAAATGATACTGATACATCTATAGAGAGATAGCATGGACTTATCTAATCTACTTCTTATCCTTTTTTTCTTTTTTTTTTTTTAATTCTCTGGGATCACCGGTAAGTTTTCCTTCAGAGGATGAGATGAAACGGCAATTTTGTAGCGTGTGAAAATGTAATGCCTGACTGGGATTCAACACCGGACCTTCGAATGAAAGGCCGTGACGCTACGATTCGTGCCACGGAGATCGGCACTTCTGTCTACCTACACACGTAACACAATTTTCATAATGAACCGATATCAACTCATTGCTTCGCTCGTCAGCTTCCTGTTTTCATTATTTTTGTAGCTCATCATAGTCTCATTGACTTCAAATATTTTAATATCTTGGTTTACCCCACTTTACTAATCTGGGTTTTTCTAACTACCGTATTTCATCTGGTTCCTCCACATCAGTAAATTTTTGTGATTATTTATTGAATGATTGAAAAGTGCTTTTGCTGATTATTATTTTTATAATGATATCCGCTTCAAAAATAATCAATGAATTCAACATATTTCCTCATTTTTTCTTCCCTTTTACTCTACCGAGAACAATTGCTCAGGATTTTATTCTAATAAAAATTAGGTTATTTTTCTTTTTTCTTTGTCATCAACTGTCTGTTCCCTAATCTATCTCCAATATAGATGTTTTATAATCTCTCATACTCTTTCTTGAAAGTATCTAAAAATAGCATCCCTAAATAAACTTTATCCCGCCAACATTTTCTGGTTATGATATTATTCAGTCCACTGCTCTTCCCAAATATCAAAACAAACGTTTTTCAACACTAGTAACTAAATGATAGATAATAGATCACCTTTTTGTCTATCTTTTGACAATCGGTTTTATATTTTAAATTGCTTTATATAATTTATTTTCTTGGAATAATGTGACAACCTTAAAGGATTAATTTATTTATAGACCTTTTATTCGGGTACAATTGAAAAGGTAAATTCTTTATTATTTTTATCTAGAACAATCATTAAAATCATTATGGTTGACATTATTAATAATAATTATAGTTCTAAATGGTTTAGACTTTGGTTGCGTGCAACCATGGTATGCTAATAAATGATGGTGTATGGCTTTGTAGTTTGAAATAAAAGTCAATTTATTTCTATACAAATAATATATCTTCCATTTTTTCTAATAACCTTTTGCCAATTTTTCTGGCAACTTCGCAATTCCGCGCTCATAAGACTCCTTATAAGGTCCTTATCGGGAAAAAACTGAACCGAATGACATTTTAGGTCATCATAATTAGTGAAAGTTTTACCAATCAGTGAGTTTTGCAAACTTCGAAATAAATGGTTACCTGATGGTGCACGATTAGGGATATACGGGAGATGGAAGCATCAATTCCAATAATTTCCACGAGTTACCAAAAATCTGTGAGACCTTGAATCGTAATGGTGTTAACACGATTCTTTTGCGATTTGGCAATTCTGGCCGTTTTCTTCGACTGCTTCTTCCAGTTTCATTAGAAGTCGACATTTGAATTGATCCTTTCATTCCTTGAAAACAACTCAAATTACACAAAGCCCACCGGGCTGGTCTAGTGGCTAACTCGTAATCGCAGATCAGCTAATTTCAAAGTCGAGAGTTCTAAGGCAAAAAAATCTTAGTAAATCCTAGTAAAGGCAGTTAGTTTATGAAAATTTGAATACTAGATCGTGGATACCGGTGTGCTTTGGTGGTTGGGTTTCAATTAATCACCCATCTCCTAATGGTTGACCTGAGGCTCTACAAGACTACACTTCATTTACATTCGTACAATCATCCTAACTCATCCTCGAAGTAATACCTTACGGTGGTTCCGGAGGTAAAACAGAAAAAGAAAGGCATAGGCGTCGGGAGTTACATATATATAAATGTAAAATAAACTTATTAGTAAACATACAAACAAAAAACTCTTCTATTCAATAAATAAAAATCATTGTTTCACTTATCAGCCTAGATCATCCAAATTTTCTCGGAAAACATTTTTCAGTCGTTTATCTCTATGCTGTGAAGAAAATTTAACTTTCATTCCACTCCATGCTCTTACTCTTTATAACGCAACAAACGATTGTCCATGCCTAAAAACTGCTCTTACCAAATCAATACCAACCAATTCAAAAGTTTTTCCTTCAGACTTATTGTCATACAAAAAGCTAATCGCACAGGAAACTGAAGTCTCTTCTATAAAAACCCTTTTATACTCTCATCAATCAAAGTTATTCTTGGAATACACACTGTTTCTCCTTATATATCTCCAGTCAAGAAACATTATTCTCCATTCCTGCAACAATAAGTCTCGTTCCATTGCATAAACCATCTTTACGCTCAAATTTCTTAAACACATGACAATCGAATTCTTTAACTGCAAAACATAATGTAAAAAACATATTAGTAACATATTTCGCATATATATATTGCGAAATATATATATATATATATATATATATATATATATATAGTTTAATGATTAAACAAATAAATATATATTACAAATATACATGTATTACAAGTATAAGTAATAAATATATAATAATATAACAGGTATAAAACATGACCGCCACGGGACATGTACTAACGAATCGGGATTTTCCGCTAGTAATCGGTACATTCCGGTGCCTGTTATCTAAGCACATTATTACTTATTGTTGCAAGGAATGACATCACTCGGACTACTGATGTTTGATGAGCTAAGCTAAGTAAGACGGACACACAACAGACAGACAGACACACAACAGACAGACAGACACACAACAAAAATATTATATTATATTATCAAATATACGCCCTTTAGTAGGGTAGGATAAATATTGTTAATACTATAAAGATATGCAAGTTTTTCAAAATAAAAGTGATAAACAAATGATTACCTATGATAATCCAAAAATTTCATTTTCGAAGTAACGTAATTAAATAATTAAATTTTATTTTCAAAATAATAATTCATTTTCAAAATAACAATTATTATTATTGTTTTAAAAGTTAATCAAAGAAGATAATCGTTCAACATTTATAAAGTATTAATTGTTTTAAGCGCTCGTCTAAATCTTACAAACATAAGATTTTAATAATTTAGTTCAACAATTTAAAAAAATGGTAGTACCTATTACGAACAAATAACAGCGTTTACATTCAACATAGGTTGGTTTTCAATGTAGGTGACATGGGGACACAATATAATGAACATTGTTAATATCGGTCAACGTGACATCAACGGACAAACAGTTGGTGGATTGTGTATTACATAAAGGAAGTTACAATTTAACCGACACAACAAATAATTGTATTTGAAAGTTGTAGTCACGGTAAAGATCGAGCGAGAAGATTAAATCTTAACTGACAGAAGGATAAGGCATTATAAGTCAATCAGCAAGTCAGACAGTAGGTATAGCAACTTAAAAATTTGAATTACGGTTGAACTACGTTGACGTAAGGAGAAGAGTAGAGAAATGGCTGAAACGTCTGAAAAGCAACAGTAGAAACAACATCAGTTTAGAATTTCCTTCCCTTAATAATGTTAATATAGATCCTGACCTAATCTGGAACTGACAGTTGGTGTGTTACTTAAGAAAGAGCGTCCGCGTCAGTTCCATCGTCTCATCTCCTTTATTCACACCTCTTCTATGTACCTCGAGTCCAGTCCCCTTATCGAGTAGGATTCTAATGAACATAAAGGGATGTGATTTAATGCAACCAATAATTTTAAGTTCCCAACAAATAATGTAACCGTAATAAAAATCTCTCTAAGAAATATGAACATGAAAAGTTCTCACAATATATGCTTCATATTAAGGCATCTTTGATATTGAAGGTACAGGTGGAAGGGAAAATTTGTGCAGACAGGCAATGTTTCGAATATGTAAAAATAACTGTTAGGGATTTAGGATGTAGGGGGTATTTTGAAATTAAACGACTGGAACTAGATAGGGAAACTTGGGAAGCTGCATCAAACCAGTCAAACGACTGAAAACAAAAAAAAAAATAAAAAGTAATCTATAGCTTCTTAAGCGGAATAAAAATCTCTAAAAAATTACGGGGACGAAAGGTTCTCACAATATACTTTTATAAAACTAATGCAGATTTTACACGTAAACATGCAAATTATAAAATTTATAGCGCAGCTAAACCACACTATCCACTCACAGACCATCGACACACCACACCGAAACATAGTGCACCAATACGCCCGCAGTAGACCGACTAATCGATAAATTTCAAATTGTACATGTGTGTACTCTTTCTATATGTGACCATTGCAGTGTCTCATCACTTATACTATACCCATAACGAGAAAGGAACTACTAAGCGATACCAGTCGCATCGTAGACCTAATTACGGCAAGTCCTTCAATGACCCACCAACTCTATGATATAGCTCTACGAGCATGTTAGTGTGCGGAAATTGTAGCCACATACGTCAGAGAAGTGAACCATTTATAGACCAAATAACGAATCGTAAGAAACGACAATTTGACCTATAAATACATCCACTCAAATCTGCGTAAATCACATCGAGCTTCCACTATGACGGCGGGAACATGTAAACACGTTCGACCGTCCCCAAGTGTCACAGAATGTAATTTACTTATCCTAAAAGGATCAATCTTATAAAAGCATATGGTAAGATATGAAATGTTACCTACGTAGGACGAAACAGAATATGGCAGTGGTAAAATTATATGAACATGTAAATTGAAAAAATAATAATAAAACATATAAATCAGCAAACGTGAAGTTAGGCGGAACAATGAAAACTGGTAGCAAACCTTGGATATCAGGGGCATATATTTCAGGTGATGTATGAACGTAGAAAAAATAAGAATCCTAGCGATGAAGAAAGTAAAAGGAACTAACGATAATTAAGGAATGTATAAACAGTAAGTGCAAACTACCCAAAAATGTGTGGATTAAAGAAGAGTGTTCAGAAGTGGAAAGAGAAATGATCATTAGTAAAATAGACGTATCATACAGGAAAGTTAAGGAAACGTATTTTGTACATAAATTAAAATCTAGTAATGTGTAAACAAAGACGGTACACCGATTAATACGAAAGGAAAGGTCGATAGGTGTGTGAAATATTTTCTGAAATAGACCTGTAGAATTACTGCGCAGTGCTGGTGAGGAAGCGATAGATAGATTATACAAACAGTTTATAAGCTGGTCATGATAAAAAACATTAATACACCTTTACGTCCCGGGTAACTTCACCAATGAAAGTTAAACTCGTGTCCAGTCCGTCTATCAAGTAGGATTGTACTGAACATAAAGTGATGTGAGATAATGCTACCAGTATTTTTGAATTCCCAACCAAATAGTCAAAATAAACAATCACGGGGAGTGCTAATCGCACGGACAACTGAAGTCTCTTTAATGACACTTTTGTACTTTCATAAGTCAAAGTTATTCTTGGAATATACACTGTTTCTCGTTGCTTATCTCCAATCAAAATTTTGCACATTAAAACATTATTCTCCATTCCTCTAACAATAGGTCTCGTTCCATTACATAAACCATCTTTATGCTCAAATTTCTTAAAAACATGACAATCGAATTCTTCCTTAACTGTAAAACATAATATAAAATATATATTAGTGACATATATTTCGTATATATATTGATTAAGGAAATAAATATATATTAAAAGTATATATTAAAAGTATAAATAATAAGTACAAGTAATAAATATATAAAAATATAACAAGTATACACCTGACCACCACGGGACATGTACTAACGAATCGCAATTTTGCGCTAGTGATCGGTACAATCAGTGCCTGTAATCTGAGAACAATATTACTTATTGTTGTACGGAATGGGTGTTTTATGTGCTAAGCTAAGGAGGACGGATACACAACAGACAGACAGACACACATACAAACGCCCTTTAGTAGGGTAGGATAAATATTGCTAGTCCTATAAAAGTAAGCAATTTTTTCAAAATAAAAGTAATAAAAAAATAATTACTTAAGATAATCCAAAAACATTATTTTCAAAGTAACGTAATTATTTAAGTTTTATTTTTGTAACATAATTAATTTTCAAAATAAAAAAAAAATTATTATTGTTCAAAAAATTAATCAAAGAAGACATTCGATCAACAATTCTAAAGTAATAATTATTTAAAGCATTCGTCTAAATCTTACAAACATAAGATTTTAATAATTTAGTTCAGAAATTAAAAAAAAAATGGTAGTACCTATTACGAACAAATAAGAGCTTTTACATTCAACACAGGCTTTTTTTAATGTAGGTGGCATGGGGACACAATATAATGAACATTGTTAATAACGGTCAACGTGACATCAGCGGACAATCAGTTGGTGCATTGTGTATTACATAAAGGAAGTTACAGTTTAACCAACGTAACAAATAATTGTGTTTGAAAGTGGTAGTCGCGGTAAAGATCGAGCGAGAAGAAATAAATCTTAACTGACAGAAGGATAAGGCATTATAATTCAATCAGCAAGTCAGACAGTAGGTATAGCCAATTTAAAATTTGAATTACGGTTGAACTACGTTGAAGTAAGGAGAAGAGTAGAGAAATGGCTGAAAAGCAACAGTAGAACAACAGCAGTTTAGAATTTCCTTCCCTTAATAATGTTAATAAAGATCCTGACCGAACCTGGAACTGACAGTTGGTGTATTACTTAAGAAATAGCTGCCGCGTCATTGCATCATCTCCTTTATTCACACCTCTTCTACAAGTATTGTACCATTTTAACCCCGCGTACTTTCATTACTCTTCTTGTTTGACTGATTACAGACATTGGTAATCTGTAGCCTCTACAACAATCTCTCTAATTGCCCCGGAACTCATCTCTTTCTCTTTATTTTTGAGTTTCTTTTATTTTTTCATATGACAACACATTTCAAATCATGTTAAAATATTTCTATTTAATTATTAAAATGAAATGCTACCAATATTAGAAAAAAATAAAAATAAGTAAATGAAAAGACAATAAATTTACACATTCAATTTTACACATTCCTTCTCTATAGACCTAGTCTATAGACCTTCTCTATAGTTTATAGACCTAGAAAAGGCATTCGATAACGTAGACTGGAATAAAATGTTCAGCATTTTAAAAAAATTAGGGTTCAAATACAGAGATAGAAGAGCAATTGCTAACATGTACAGGAACCAAACAGCAACAGTAACAATTGAAGAACATAAGAAAGAAGCCGTAATAAGAAAGGGAGTCCGAAAAAGGATGTTCCCTATCTCCGTTACTTTTTAATCTTTACATGGAACTAGCAGTTAATGATGTTAAAGAACAATTTAGATTCAGAGTAACAGTACAAGGTGAAAAGATAAAGATGCTACGATTTGCTGATGATATAGTAATTCTAGCCGAGAGTAAAAAAGACTTAGAAGAAACAATGAACGGCATGGATGAAGTCCTATGCAAGATCTACCGCATGACAATAAAACGAACAAAACTAAAGAAATAAAATATACTAGAATTTATGTAAATGGACCACCGAATATAAAAATGAAAGGAGAAAGGTTACGGAGTATTTGTTATTTGGGAAACAGAATTACTAAAGATGGACGAAGTAAGAGCGATATAAAATTCCGAATAGCACAAGCGAAACAAGCCTTCAGTAAGAAATATTTTGTTTACATCAAAAATTAATTTAAATGTCAGGAAAAGATTTTCGAAAGTATATGTTTGGAGTGTCGCTTTATATGGAAGTGAAACTTGGACGATCGGAGTATCTGAGAAGAAAAGATTAGAAGCTTTTGAAATGCGGTGCTATAGGAGAATGTTAAATATCAGACGGGTGGATAAAGTGACAATTGAAGAAGTATTGCGGCAAATAGATGAAGAAAGAAGCATTTGGAAAAATACAGTTTAAAGAAGAGACAGACTTATACGCCACGTACTAAGGCATCCTGGAATAGTCGCTTTAATATTGGAAGGACAGGTAGAAGGAGAAAATTGTGTAGGCAGGCCACGTTTGGAATATGTAAAACAATTCGTTAGGGGTGTAGGATGTAGAGGGTATACTGAAATGAAACGACTAGCACTAGATAGGGAATCTTGGAGAGCTGCATCAAACCAGTCAAATGACCGAGACAAAAAAAAAAAAATTATATGACAATTTTTTTACTTTTTTATCATAATTATAATTACTGAAGTATTTTTTATCTTTAAATTATTATAGTTTAAGTACGATGGTGTTTGAAATGTACAGAAATATAATTGTGAAAATTAAATACTGATAGAAATTATTATAAGAAATACATTCTCTTTTTCTTTTTATTATATTATTTCGGAAAAAAGGTTTTCCATAGTAATTCAATATACTTAAATAAAATATCAACCTCTGATTGATTGGTTGACAGTTTAACAATAATTTTAGACTCTGAGCTTCATCAATTTATATAAAATAATTATAAACAACAGTTATGTTAAAGAAAACGCAGCATTAGATAAAATGTCTGCTGTCAAGAGGTATGGAGAATTGGCCTGTTCCTTTCTCATTTAAAAGAATAGAAAAATATTGTAATAATTACGATGATGCTCACAAATACAAACACTTAATTTTATTATAAATTTTAAAACCTACATAGAGCATAAACTACTGTAATTGATGTGTACTTAGCTGTTGAAAAACATTTTGTACCGCTGAAATTTATGTTACTGTAAAGGAATCGAAGAAACTCATAATTAAATAAAATGAATGCAAATAATTTATAGAATTGATCGTAATCCTTTTCTTCCAAAAGTAATTTTCTGTGGTTTTTATTAATATTTTGATTCAGTAAAGCTTAAAAATTCTCTACTACGAATATTCTTTTATTATATTTTCGAGCTATTGAAACCTCACACAAACCGGCTCCATTGCAGACTGAATTTTTAAACAAAATGTACATTACTAAGATACTACATTAATAATATAAAATTTATAAATTGCTTTTTATTTATTTTTTAATTAAATATCACTAAGCGTTATTTAACAATTAAAACATTTTGCAGTAAAATAGTATTTAAAAAAATGTATGTCGGATGGATTTTTCTTTTAAAAAAGGATTACAATGATTCATCGTAATTCCCATCTTTAGGAAAATTAAAATCTTTGCAACTCTATCAAAAAAACCCCTCTGTTATTCGAAGAAAAATGGGTAAAAATTTGATTGCAACAGATCAAGTAGTTTTTTTTTATTCCGAAAAAGCAAAAACCCTCTAACCCACAGGGTTGGTCTAGCGGTAAACTCGTCATCGTAAATCAGCTGATTTCGAAGACGAAGTTCTCAGGTTCAAATCCGGATTTGAGTAGTAGATCGTGGATATCGATGTTCTTTGGTTGTCGGGTAAGTTGTTGTAAGTATAAATTATAATAATTTTTAATAAGAATAATTTTCGTGTAAATAAGAATGAACTACGTCCCCGATTTTGATACTATTCATCCCAAGGAAAAGTCGGGATAACAATTCATATTCATTCTCTGAAGTTACAACGCCCTACAGATTAGATTACTTTAGTAACTAACTATTCAGAATACTACTTTTTCCTTACCGATCACAAGAAAGAAAATAACTGACCGATCAAAAAGAAAATACGCGCAACAATCAATGTTGTAAACGAAAATGACCCGTAAGAAGACAACCGCATAAAATTCCACCCAATCGATATTGCTTTTTTTAACCGACCATACGGTGTGAATAAAACATACCAAATAGGATACAAAAAATTTTGACCGATAAAATAAGTACCGCCCCAGAATGCTGTTAATATTACATCATACAAAGACATCAAACTTTACATTTTACCTAACTAAGATAGACAACCGATCAGAAAAATAATTGTGACCAAACCGAAGAGGAATATCACCACCGTTTATATATCAGAAGAACATAATAAAAACATTCGTTAAATAATCCAAATCCATTTACGATTAAATATTTATATATGTATATACAAACGACTATATACATATATTTTAAGTTCAGTAAGTGAAACATTGTACTACTATAGAGCTTGTACTTTTTGACAGATGAAAAGAAAACCACTTTGTAGGCGATAAATAAATGTAAAAGCAATTTGTATTTTGAGTACTTTTAAATGCAACACAGTTATCTTTAGTACTTCAAAGAGTGGGATAAATGTTTTCTCAGAATTTAGAAGTAAATTTACAAATTTGTATTTCATTTTACATATCTGTTTTACCAGTGGAAATGAACGGCATATAAAGGTGGCTAATTTTTATTGTTCACCTGAAAGGAAGTTGGTCAATACAGGAGGTTATTTCAACAAAAAAAAAAATTGGCAGATTTTATACAATGATACATCAATGAAACTAAATATGGGAGCAATTCTTGGGCAAAAATTTTGCCCAATAATTGCTCCCAGGATCGCCGTCGCTGGGTGCCCCTGGGGGATGCTGGAAACCCTCCGGAAGAACAGCACAAGAACCCACTGTCATGTGCGGAGACGATGCCTTGGGTAGTTCCATCACCACATCATGAGGGGGAAGGTTTTTAGTGGGTCCCTGCCTTAACAGGGAACCCCACACACCCAGTAGTACGGGCTGCTGGGCATCTGGTTGCAGATTTTCCCTCTTCCAACATAAATAAAAGTATAATTGTATCCTAGTATAACAATTTTGAAGTCCTTGAAATGATTTATTTTATTGTTATGTAACAAAAAAAATGTTGTAGTAGGAGAATATGTAATTAAATTTACTTGTGAAAATGTTTAACTTTGTTATATTTACATTCTCAGAACTGTTCTGCATGAACTGTAAGTATGAGAAAGAGTATATGAAATACTTACTAATAATGATATTTTTTGTCTTGCATTAGTTTTGAACCAGATAAAACATTAATAGAAATCCCTCATTCTGCCCAAGAAATTTATTTTTTGAAACAATTAGTTTTGTGTATGAATTCTGATTTTTCTAAGAAATGTTTTTATTATCTTTTACGCTCAATTCAGAGTAACTATAGTTCAAAAATTTCATCAACTCATTCATCTATAAAAATATTTGTACTATGTAACATCTTAATTGTTTTCTGAAATCTCAATTGATCAATTCTCAGAAAATTTGATATAATTGAAATTTACAGTTAATTCATAATTCTTAATTTCTAGTTTATGGATGTATCTATTGCAATCAACAATCAAAGTGAAATATATTTTGAATAATTTTTTTATTTTCTGACTATTAAAAATGTATTTGCTACTTTTTCACATCCAGTTCTCAAAATTATTTTTCTTCTTCATTTATACTAATATGATTTTCCTCAAGTAGTTTTATTCTTGCACAAATTATTCAGTTTGTGAAGTTAGGGGTTATGACATTTATGCTTATGTTTATGTTATAAATTAGGGATTACTTAAAAAGAATAAACATTTCAAATATGAAATATCTGGAAATATGCTTCCATAAGATCTTTTCAGTATTTATAAATCATCAATGATAATGGGCTCATCTTGGAGAGTCTAGAAAATTTGTTTAGTAAGGAGTCTAATACCAAATTTGACCTGTTTTGTGTTTATTTATTTAATCATTTTGCATGTGTTTATATAAAATTTATTATGTTTACAAATTTGATATACTTTTGTGCAACAGTCTGATGGAAGTTATGTAGTATTACAAATTTTTAATAAAGGCAGATTTATTAAATAGAGTTTTTCAAAATTAACATTAAAATATTTAAAATTGCTTTAAGGCTATCTTCAATGACTGTTACAATCACTTGTATCTACTGGTAGCTTTTTTAAATTGAAAAACAATTATACATAATTTGTTCCACAATAGAATTTGGTCTACATTTTAAATATATCTTGTCTAAAATAAAACCACTGGTAATAATACTAGAAGATTGCAAGTTGTTATTAGGACTGTTTGCTGAAGCTGACGACTGCAGAAACAACTATAACTTATGTTTGTTTTAAAGATTATTTGAAATAAATTAGATTTTGTTTATGTTTAAAACATTGTTAGCTTTTTAAAGTGAAACATTTGCTTAGTGTTTTCATGTCTGAATAAATGTGGATCTTTCTACCCAATACAGTATTTAGTGCCATCACTGCAGTTTAATTAGTATACTTCAGTTTGTTGTTTTATCATTGAGTGTTATGCAAGTTTCAATATAATCTTTGTTTATTGATTTGAAAGTAAAACACGTAATAAACCTTTTGTGAATATGAAAAAGATTTTATATGAATGTTTATTAGTAAATTTTTACCAAGAACTCTGGAAGGAGATTGTGCTATGGTTACTCTGCAATGAACATCTGATCCCCAAATATGTTTGAAGATTATTTAATAAATCAAGAAAAATTGTTATGAAAATGGAATATAAAATTAATTTAGTTTTAAAACAAAATTCTTTGAAAAAATGTTCACAGCTGGTACGACAGAAATGCCAACATGTTTTAGATTAATATTTTAATATTATTTAGTATTTATGTTATTCAAATGAACACATAAATTTTAACTATAAAATACAAGGAATATATTCAAACTATAGGTATCTTCATGGTAATTTCTTTAATAAAAAAATAAATCTGTAAAATTAAGATTAGTAAGTGATATAAGTGGTACTGAAAAAGTGGTGTTAAACAAAAAAATTGAAGATGCCCAGAGAAATAAGTTTACTTTAAGAATAATTTAATTATGTTTAAGGCTAATTATCTCATTACTAAAATGCATGGATTGGGATTGTTGTAAGAATAAGGTTTATTTCTTATATAGTTAAGAAATTCATTTAGATTGATTTTTTCTAAGATTACGAATAAATCTAAAACAAAAACTAAAGATACAGAGTAATGTATGAAGAATGAAAATCTTTGTATAATCAACTACGACAGGTATGCATGACATTGACATGTTTTTCTGACAGTTGTTCAGAATTCATATTGCATTTATTAAAATTAAGATTATAATTGTCTGGCCAGTAGGTTGAAGATCATGAGAGCCAAAACAGTCCATGTTTGGATGATTGAACGATACAACCTCTGGACAATACGTCAGCTGAATTATCTGAAGATCTGATGTAATGCCAAATAGCACTTGCACTATTTTGTTGTATTTCAGAAAATCTGTTGCTAATAAATATGTTCCAGGCAGATGGTTTTCCATACATCCAATAAAGCATAATAGTAGAATCAATATAGAAATGTATTTCCTTAAAGTACCTTTAATGCATTAGTTTTTATTAACAAACGAGTCAGTAATAAACAACCACATAACTCAAGCCTGAGTAGTGATTTGCTTTAAGGGGAGCAAGCTTGCATTTGGAACAATAAATTAGATGTTATTATATGATTGGCAAATACTGTTTGTAAATAAATGCAGCAACCATATCCCTTTATGGAAGCACAGAAAATCCATGTATCTGAATTTACTTGACCTGACTATTAATATCAGATTTTATAAGTCTGATTATCATAATTGACTCAATCAAGTGTAAATGATTGCATAAATTGAGCCATTGCATGAGTATAGTTTTTGATAATGTGTGATCACAACCTATTTTAAGTTACCATAGTACTTCATAAATGTTAGTAAGAAAATAGAATAGGATAAATAAAGCCTAACTAATCGAATATACTTGCTATGATAGATAGAAAGTTTCTTTTATTGTAATAATTATAGTTATTAGACTGAATAGTTTGAAAATATAATGTATCTGTGGAATTGTTCCATTGAACTCTTAAATTAAACTGTTCTTGGTTTGTAAGAGTAAAAGAATCATGATCATAGGAATAAATAAAGTGATTTTTTGAAAACCATTTATTGAATGGATAACCATAATATTCTAATAATGTGGAAATATCAATTTTTAATTGAATAGTTTTGTTTAGATTGTCTGAACCTGTAATAAGGTCATCGACATAAAAATATTGAATAGCCCTGCATGCTAACGGTAAATCGTGTTCATTTTCATTAGCTATTTGAATTAGGCATCTAATGGCTAAATATTATGCACAAGCGGTTCCGTAGGTAACCGTTCGTAATGGGTAATGTTTTATTTTTTGATCTTGAGACTTGCGTTGTAAATAATATGCATTGTAAATTTGAATCGCTAGGCTTGACTAAAACCTGACGATACATTTTTGTTATGTCTGATGACAATTATGAATCCTAAATCTAAATAATATAGAAAATAGATCTTGCTGAACCACAGGTCCAACTAACAATGTATCATTGAAGGATAAACTGTTGGTTTTCGCTGATCCATCGAAGACAACTCTTAATTTAGTCAGACTTGATTGTTTAAATACTGCACAGTGTGGTAAATAACACATATCTGTCGATAAGCAAATCACTGGAATTGAGTAGTGACATATGATCTAACTTTAAATATTCTTCTATGAAAGTGGAATAGTCCTTTTAAGCTAAGGGTTGTTTTCTCCTTTCTAAAGATAAAAATCTTTTCTTAGCACTAACAAAGGAATCTCCTAATTGAATATTATTAGATTTGCATGGCAATGTTACAATTAATCTACCATGATTGTTTTGAGTAATGTTAAACTGAAAATGTTCACATTTGGAACCTTTATTAACTGATTTATCAGTGGTAATCTCTTCTGTTTTCCACAACTGCTCAACTACAGTTGAGAGATTTTCATCATTATTACGAGCAAGAAAGGATGCTACAGTATTTTTTCCTTTAGAAGGCAACCACAAATTTTATATCCTAATTTAGTTTCTTGAGTAATGGGATATCTATAGTTTCAAATGAATTTCCCTGGCAGCATAAGACTAATATTGATCTCCTATCAGGATGTTAATGGTATCTGGTACATTAAAATTAAGAACAGCCAGAGATATATTACTAGGTAAACAAAAATGTGAAGTATCAAATGCAGATAAAGGAAGTCAGTAATGTCCGGTAAGACAGTACATTGAACCTTGAAAATAAAGTTCCTATATGTGGAACACAATGTAATTTTGACACTATATTCTGATTGTGACAATGAATTGTTTATGCCTGCAATAAGAAGATCATTCTTTATAAGTTTGGGACCTAGCTTTCAGACAAAACTATTTGTGCAGAAATTCACTTGACTACTGGAATCCAATAATATTCAACATGAATGTGCATATCAATGGCACATCATATGTGCATATCATTACTATGCATATCAATGGCATTACACACAGCTGTTGACAAAATTACGTTTTCTTTTGAATGATTCTTAAATGAGCAATATGTATTAATTTCAAACTTATTAATTCCTAATTTAGAATCATCAAATTTGTCCATATGAATAAGTGTATTATGTTTTTTGCGCAAATTTTACATAGATTCTTAAAGTAGCATTGATTAATAGAATAGCTCTTACACAAAAAAAAAAACAATTATTTTCCAGAAAGGTTTTTCAATCATTAATGGGCAAGTTTAAAAATTCTTTACAATGATATAAGTAAAATTTTAAATTACAAAATAAATATTGATTAAGATTAGATTTTGAATAATAATTCACATTATATCTCATATTGCTTGTTAGCATTGAAAGTAGAACATTTAGTGAAAGTATTGGTTAAATTACTATTTAGGGATTCTCCCTTAATGAAATCAATCTTAAGATGCAATAAGCATTGTGAAATGTGATTAAATATTTGTTTTCCTATCTTGTTTTTAGTAAATCTAAGGCAATTACATAATTCTCAGTGGTAATAGATTTTTAACGATGGCCAATAGTTCATCTCTTAGAGAAGGGTGTAAATAATGAGAGTTTTTGTAAATTTGCTAAATCAGCTGTTTTTTGTATTAAATGTTCCTAATGTATGTTTTGTATTTAATGTTCCTATGTTTGTATGAAAATGTTCCTAAGATGTTAACTGTGAACAAAAGCAAAGTAATTAGTCGTAATTGTATTTGATTGGTGTATTTGAAATGTCTTCAGTAGATGTTTGTTCATTATCATTATGGTTTATTAAATATTGTAATTTATCAGTGAACATACTAATCCTTGCTACAAAGGCTGTTATGGACTCTTTTTACTAGTAACCTTTCCTTATTTATAATATTGATAATGTAAATTATTAATCATAAAAATTAAATATAAAATAATGTGAAATATAATTTTAATGATATGAAGATATCCATTCTTGCGAATAGATATCCATTGTTGAAAAGCATAGAAAATTGAATATCCATAGCCAGAGGATAAAATGTTGATGTGTTTTGCTGAATCTGGTGTCACTGATTCATTTTCACTATTTAAATAAATAACTCATGAATTATATGTTCTGATGTATAATATATTTTTTGTATCACATTGTTGTACAAAAAAGAAGTGAAAATACATGTATACTGTGTATATGGTATTAACTTTTAATCAACAATAGAAAGTAATTAATGAAAATAATAAATAAAGCAATCAGCTGGTGATGAACTAACTGAATTACATCATTTATTTTACATAAAGAAGAAAAAAAAACGAAGAAGACGAGACAGTATTCTTATTTATAAAGAGGAAAAAATAGCTGTAAATACCTATGGAATTTTGGTCAATAAAACGTTTAAACCATTAACAATAATTTAGTCTATTGGTATGATCTGTAAGTTTCAGTTCTTGAACACAACCTTGTAGGGGAAAAGTTTCAGTTCTTTTCATACAGCTTTATCTGTGGTAGCAAGTCTGATATCTTGCTGCTGAGCTAACTTATGTATTTGGCCATAGCATCCGAAATATCAAGAAGCTTCTGTTCGTTTAGTTTATGTGGTCTTCCACTTCGATCAGTGTCTTCAGCAGAGCCTATTCCCCAAGATTTTTCGATTAAACTGCATTGCAATGAGGAACAGGAGTATTTGAAAATTTTTCAGATAACTTGTGCACCACCGAATCAGAAAACTTGTGCTACTAAATCAGAATACTTATCATCTTAACAAAAGAAATTTTCAATGAGAAAAATGCATTCATCTACCAATAGAACCATTACATTTCTTGCAATTATTGAATCTGATAAACGAAACATCACAAAATGAAACGAAGCACGTTCAATTACAACATTGTATTATAACTTTTCAGTTTTACTCCATAATAAGTAATATACTAATATTCTGGATGGAGAAAGAGAATATTTCCTACATGCAAAGTGGTACATTAATTTTTTGTTGTAAAGCATTTTTCACAGTTTTCTTTATGGCTATTATACATGTAAAGTATCTAAGGTAAATATCACTATTGAGATTTATTTTCTTTTTACTTCCTTGTATGAATTAAAGGAAGTATTGTGATTGCAAAAAATTTCGGTTTTAAGATTTCAACGGAAATATCCATTTTGACCATCCCTGAATCCAATTTACTAGTTTGGCGTGATGTTTGTACGTATGTACGAGTATGTATGTACCTCACATGACTGAAAAATGATTAGCTATAGGATGTTGAAATTTTGTAATTAGGACTGTTGTAACATCTAGTTGTGCACCTTCCCTTTTGATTGCAATTGACTGAACCAAAAGTGTCCAAAAAAGCCCAAAATCTAAAAACGTTTGGATTTTGGATGTTTCTTAACTCCAGTAATATGTTCAGTTTCATATCCTCCTTTCTTATGATAAACAGTCTATGTAAATCCTTTCTTCTTTCTTATAAACTATACAATTATGCTAATCCAAGTTGAGTTCAGCTGTTATATTATTTTACTTATGAAATACTATTGTTAAGTAGTTTCTTGTGTTTTTAAATGTTTTAATGATTAGTTCAAATAATTCATTACCTAAAAACGATGTTAAACTAAAATATATTAAAAGGTTATTTCAATTTCTAATAAATATAAGTTAATACATTGAAACTAATATAATAACAATAAGAAAAGATTACAAATATTATAAATATATCAATGTATCTCAGTGTATATGAATTATGCATAATAGAATATATTTAACATAGTAACAAAGTAATTATTGAATCCAGTGGCATATGCCTCGAATATTGGAAAGTGTGTAGGGGACGTGTTCGCACATTTTTTTTTGGTCCACTTTACGAAGGATACATGAAGATTTAATTTATTGTGGCATGGTTCAGTTACACACTATTCAGGTTATCTCTCAAATATTTAACATATCAATTTATGGCTCAATACAGAAGTTTTATCGTTGCCAATTGAAATATAGACAACTTTTCTTCATTATCAAGTAGTTTATTTATTTTTTATTTAATTTTTTTATTAATGTTAATTAAGAATGATTAGAGAACAATTAATTAGACAAAGAGGATCAATTAAATCCTCTGTAACAAGAATTGGTACTTTTAGAGAAAAACATAATGTAGCTCAACTTAATGTTGATGTTCCCCTTCTAAGAATCAAATTAAGATACCTTCATTCAAGGATTGCAAGGCAAATATGATGCCATTCAAACACAACTTGAAGAGGAAGACGATATTTGTACAGACACTGTACAGGTTGAAGACGATTTATGCAGTTTCGAATGTAAACTATAACGTTTAATAGATAATGTTAAGCATTCAACCATTATCAAGAAATTAATGTAGTTACAACAACTAAGCAAACACAACTACAAGCGATATAATATTCTTGACTGGCAACATTATAGTTTATTTAGTGATTTAGTGCATAATCAAAATGATTTAAGTAATTTACAAAAATTTAATTATTTACATACATCCTTGAAAGATATAGCTATCATTAAAAATGCACTAGTTACGAATGAAAATTATACAATTGTACTAGATCTATTAAAAATGCATTTCGACAATAAAATTTTGATAATCTCATAATACAAATTGTATTTTAAAACTAAATTCCATAAAGCGAGAAAATTTGGATACTTTATCCAATTTTGTCAATGAAGTATCTTCATATGTCACTACTCTTGAAGCAATGAAAATCCAGTCAATACATATGAACTTATTGTTGTCTAATTATTGACATCAAAGTTAGACTACAATACGTCCAGATTATGGAAGGAGAAACTTTCAAGTCAGATTTCCCACTTTCAAGGATTTCATAGAATTCCTCAAATTCAGAAGACCAATGGAATTAAATCAGTCCACCAAGACATATTTCCAAGGGACTACAATATAACAATGGAACTAAATCGTATACTAAATATTTTAATGTAAATGCTAATAAGCAGTATAAGCTAGTAATTTTTACTGTTATTCGAAATTTAATTATAAACAATGTCTAATTTTTAATTCTAATCATAATTTCCATTGTTGTAAGAAATTTTTCTGTTGAATGGAAGGAATTTCTGGAACATCAGAAATTGTTTCTATTGTTTACTCAAAGGTCATTCAGTTGACAAATGTTGTTCTTAACTTGTGATAAGTTTTTCTATGTGATAAGTCTGATAAATCATAATCACACATTGTTTAAATTGCATTCAAATAAAAACATAATTTTATCGACATTAATATGTATTGCCAATAATACGCATACATGCCAGAGTTTTACTAGATTCTGGCAGTCAAGTGAATTTTTGTACTTATGAATTCACATGAAGATTAGAACTACCACTGATAAAAAGTGATATTCCTATCTTAGGAATAAATACACTTTCTCATTCAGAATATAGTACTGAATTGACACTGCATTCTTTATATATGAATTTTTCATTCCAATTACAATGTGTAATTCTAACAGAAATAACAAATAGCCTACCAACATGTACCTTTGATATTTCATTCAAAGAATGATATCTTCAAATTATTACAACATTATGGTTTTTCACATCTCAGGAATGGTCGAACTGAGACTGTACAAGACTACACTTCATTTACACTCATACATATCATCCTCATTCATCCTCTGAAGTATTATCTGAAAGGTAATTACCAGAGGGTAGACAGGAAAAAGAAAAAAGTAGTAGATACATATCAATATAATCATTGCATTATATTCATACTATTCTTACTTTATACGGTTTACAGTTTATATACAATTTACATATTAACTACATACATAAACACACATTACAGACATACATAATACATGCAACATAGCCAAAATCCTCGGAATTTTTACTGGCAGTTATGTTGAGTTTCATATCCTCCTTTCTTATGATAAACAATCTATGTAAATCCTTTCTTATATAAACCAAACAATTATGTATATTATTATGTTATATTATTTTACTTATAAAATACTATTGTTAAATAGTTTCTTGTGTTTTTAAATGTATTAATGATCAGTTCAAAGATATAATTCATTACCTAAAAGAGATGATAAACTAAAATATATTAAAGGTTATTTCAATTTGTAATAAATGTAAAAACAGTGAAACTAATATATAAATATGTACATAATAATAATATGAAAAGGATACAAATAATAAAAATATATCAATGTATCTAAATGTAAAGGATTTGTGTAATAAAATATTTGTAACACAGTAAAAAAGTATTTATTGAATCAAGCGGCAAATGCATCGAACACTGAAAAGCGCATAGGGCATGTGTGTACGCACATAATAAGCCCTCATTGAGAGATTTTTTACAATATATCATAAGTGGTACTTTTTCATTGGTTCCAGAGTTATGAAATTTTAATTAATGAAATATTTGGATCTTATAGGGGGAAGACACATCGGTTTAAATCATATTTCAACTCTTTTTTTTTAAGATTCTTTTTTATCTTTTTTTAGTTTTTCTAACTTTAATTTGAATATATTGATTTATTAATAATTATTAATCCATGATTGTAAAAAATGATTTACAATAAATAATTCAATTACTATAAAAAAAGGAAATAAAATCAGAAGTTATTAGAGAAATAAAATTTTATGTACTTTTAAAAGTGTGAATATAATAATTTAATAAGCATTATTACATATTTGTATATGTAATAGATCTATAAGATGACTTTACGAATCACGCCGCTAGATAGTAGTACTGATAGTACTAGGCAGCGTACAAAAACTTGATAATGTACTTTAAATAATAAAATTTAAAACAGCTTGTTTTAATAGAAAATGCTCGTATGTAAATGAAAGTACTGAAGCTGAAACAATTTTTTTAATTATCATCTTAAAAATATATATAAGTATTAGTTTACATGAGACTATACTAGTTTTATTAAAAGACTAAATAAAAATAAATTCGATTGGTAAAGTTTTTATTCTGCAATTAGAAATATTTGAACTAATTGATGGAGAAATAAAATGTTCATTTTATCTTTTATATACGAGTATGTAAAAATGAATGTTTGTCTCCTATGCGTTCTCATATACCATTCATCCGATGTCCCGTATGCGTTCTGTACCATTCATCCGATTGCGATGAAACATTCGTGAGTTGTACGCCCATCCGCGAAGGTTTCTGAATTAATCTGTACCCGCTAGGTGGCACTGGGGTCGAGATATATCGAAAAATTATATTTATGGTCCGATTTGGCTCATATCCAGAATATTTATTGTTACATGAAAAGAAATATTTTTTGGGATAAAGGGTAAGAGGGAAGGGGAAAAAGGGAAAAGGGAATGGTTAAATTTTGTGATATTCCGTAATGTTCAGTATTTTAATGTTTTATCAAATTTTCATTTGTGTTCATTTAATCTATACTTCAATATATACTCAAATTTAGCAATAACTAAGCATTGCCGGGTCAGCTAGTAATAATATAAAAAGTGTCCACAGATACGATAAAAATCGAGGTTTACACTTACAAGTAAAGTGCAATATTACATCACGAATCTTCGATTCTTGAAGTAGTTACACTAGTTTTATTAAAAAGGAAAAATATGGTATGAAGTGAATGATATTACTATCAACAAAAAAAATTGGCCGTGAAATTCAATTATTTGTTCTAAGGCAATAAATTTTAATAATCCATAAGATAACAACCAGTAATTTATAAAAAAAGTAAACTGTTTTAACAAAATTAAACTGGTATCAAAAAGGTAAGACACTATATTTCTATTATTTAAATCGGTTATTAATTTAGAATTTGTTTTAAAAAATGCATATTAAATGTACGTAATATACAATTTTTTTTTTGTCTTTTTTTTTGTCTTCAGTCATTTGACTGGTTTGATGCAGCACTCCAAGATTCCCTATCTAGTGCTGTAATATACAATAATAGATAATTAACAATGTTTAATCGTTCCACATAATAAGAAGAAAAAGAAAAAAATTGTTGCAAAACTCTTACCGGTCCGATTTCATTTATATGCAATCAATATAACATTTACAGAAATAATACACTTCTTATGATTATTTGTTTAATAAATGAAATCGGTAAGAGTTTTCTAACAGATTTTTCTATTTTTTGCTCATTAAATGGAACGCTTAAATACTGCTTATTATTTATCTATTTATATAAAAATGAATTTTTGTCTGTCTGCATGTCTCTTATGCCTTCCTAAACCGTTCATCCGATAGCGATGAAACTTTGGGGAATGGTTGGACGCATGCCAGGGAAGGTTTCTGAATTAGTTGGACCCGCTAGGTGGTGCTGGCGTCGAGATAATTCGAAAAATTGTATTTATGTTCGATTTACCTCATATTCAGAATACATGTTACTTACGTGGAAAGAATTATCTCTGCAAAAAATGAACCCGCTAGATAGCGCTGGGGTTGAGATATTTAGAAAAATTGTATTTATGGACCGATTTGGTTTATATTCAGAATATGAATATTAGTTACGTGAAAAGAAATATTTTTGCAAAAACTATATCCGCTAGGTGGGGCCGGTGTCAAGATATTTATGAAACAAACAAACAAATATACAAACAGACTTTTTATTCTATATATATATATATATATATATATATAAAAGGCATATTCGTATGTGTGTCCGCTAAAGACCAAAAAACTAATGGACCGATTTACGCCCGGACAAAAGGGAAAAAGGGGTAAATGGAAAACGGAAAGGGAAAAGGTGGAAAGAGAAAGGGGAAAACGGGAAAGGGAGGGAAAAAGGGGAAAATGGAAAACGGAAAGGGAAAAGGTGGAAAGAGAAAGGGGAAAACGTGAAAGGGTAAAAAGGAGATGGGTGAGGGAGAAGGGTAAAAGGGGAAGGAGAATAAGTGAAAGGTAAAATTAGTGAAGTTCAGTTTTTTAATTTTTTCATCAATTTTCAATTGTGTTCATTTAAACTCTCTCTCTCTTTCTCTCAAAAAAAAAAAAATATATATATATAGCAATAGCGAAGCATTGCCGGGTCTGCTGGTTATTGTATAACTATTGTCTATTAGATATATTAAAACATGTATTTTTTTTAAACAAAATTCTAAATTAATAACACATTTTGAGAATAGAAATTTAGTGTCTTACCTCTTTTGATATCAGTATCATTTTGTTAAAAACAGTTTTATTTATATTACAGAAATCTTTGTTTTTTAGGTGGAAGAAATGATATCTGCGAGACTCTTACCGTACGGTTTACAGTTCATTACATTTTTTTGGATGTAATTCTGATTTTAATTTGTGTATATGTCCTCTAGTTTTAAAATTTTCTTCGTTTACATTCACCATCCCCTGTTCTCTAGTTTTCATATTTTCCCTCTTTATATTCATCCTCTGTTAATCTTTTTATTCTTTCCTTGGTGTTAATCTTTTCTTCCTCTGTCTTCTCTTAATATTTTTAACATTTTCTTCCGTTTTATTTTTATTTTTTTGGTTTGCAACATTTTCTTCCTTTTTATTCTTTCTTTGGTTTTAAGATTTTCTTTCTCTTTATATTCATCATTCTCTCTTAATGTTTTTATCTTTTCAAGATGGCGGACAGAAATTAAAAACCCACCATAATGCAGATTTTTTTTTAACTTTGTAGAACACCATTTCTTTCTACCTTCAAATATCTCTTATATGTGCAGTATACAGCTGCTTCCATACTTAAATATCACCCGGTATATAAATTATAAATTTTTCCAAAATTCATGAAAATTAGTAATCAGTTTTATGTTTTTCCAGTAAGGTCTCCGACTGAAACTAAACAAGTTTTTTAATAAGATATTAAAATGAGTAATTTTGAATATATGGAAACTGAAATTATGTAGATCTCGGTTAAATAAAGTGTAGTTCTTAGTTGGCACAATAATATTTAAATTTTTTTCTTTACTGCAGTGAATGTTGCCATAGGGAATTTAAGTCAGCTAGATCTGATAGTATCGATCCATATGTTATAGCATATTCTTAAGAGTATGAAATTTTTGTATGCATTTCCAATTTTTTTTTTGTTATGTATATTTTCACTTTATTTTGTATTAAGTTTTGCATTCATTAAGTTTTTCGGTATTTCGAAAAGATTCAGGGAATATATTAATATATTAACATATAACAAAAAAAAAAAAATAATAAATAAATAAATTAAAAATATATATATATATATATATATATAATATTATAATTTTTTACAGAATTTTAGAGAAAAGTACCGTGTTACTTTCGGTCGCATGTTTTGAGAGGGTGGTGAAAAGAGATATTTTTAAAATTTTGAGGTATGAGAAGTACGAAAATATCATTTACTTAAAATCGGATTTCCTTGTAAATTTGTGGTTTCAAAGTCTCCAAAAAAATTTGATTAATTTCATTGAATTTTAGATATGCTGTAGTAGTGTATCTGAAGTTGTCCTTGTGAAAATTTTATGATAATTGGTAGAATCGTTTTTGAGTTGCGCTTAATTTAAGGTTGAAAACAATTTGAGGTTTTCTTGACTGTTATTAGTGTATATTTCATACCCGTTCATATAGCGAGTCACACGGATGAGTGAGTTGATACTTTTTTCTCTGTTTTTTTATTGTAGTCCTTTTTACTTCCATGTGCAAAGTAAAGGAAGTATTGAGATCGCGAAAAATTTCGGTTTTCAGATTTCAACGGAAATATCTGTTTTGACCAATACCGAATTCATTTTCAATAGATTCAGAGTGAGGTCTGTACATACGTATGTATGTATATATGTACGTACGTACGTATCTCGCATAACTCAAAAACGATTAGCAGGATGTTGCAATTTTGGATTTAGGACTACTGTAACATCTAGTTGTGCACCTCCTCTTTTGATTGGAATCGACTGAAAAGCCCAAGATCAAAAAAAATTTGGATTTTACACTTTTTATTAACTGCATTAATAAGTTCTTATTGAAAGCTTTCCAACGATATAATCATAATTGGAACTTATTTTCATCGGTTCCAGAGTTATAGCCAAATGAAATTTTAATTAATGAAATGTTTGGATCTTATAAGGGGAAGGGACATCGGTTCGAATCAGACTGTATCTCCTTTTTTTAATTAATTAATTAATTTTTTAATTTAAATATACTGATTTATTAATAAACATATCAGAAGTTATTAAAGAAATAAAATTTTATGTACTTTTCATTTAAAAAAAATGTGTATATGTAATTTAATAGGCGTACAAGTAAGTCACGTAGTGTCCACATGAGATTTTTTGTTGTAAATTCTTAGAAAGAATGATTATACATTTATGATTTATTATTTGGGCATTTATAATTATACATTTTCAACAAAAGGAAAAATAAAAAAATAACGAAAGTCTGTTTTTTTTGGAGGGGGGGGGGACAGAACGGTGTATGATTTATTTTTCTTTATAAGAAGAAATTTCACGGTTGTTTTTTTTTAATTATATGAGTTGTCTAATAAAAAAAAATAAGTATTTTTGGCTATTAAATTTTAATTATTAAAGTTGTACTCTCCCATCCTACTCCCCCTCCCCTACCGAAAGTAACGGGCAGCGTCTCTGTATTTCATCCTGAATGCTCATTTCAAATTCCAGTCAGACATGGCATCTTACATGTAATACAAAATTCTATTTCGATATTCTCACGTACAATATTTCGAAATTATGTGGCGACTTAAAATATTAAATATAATCTAATCATGATTAATTTACTGATGTATAAGATTATATAATTCTTTACTGATTGTTAGTACTTCATAACGTTCTAGATTATATAATACCATAAGATACCATTATATATAATGCTATAAGATTAAGAGATTTTTGATACGCGGTTGATTCATTATATATATATAGTTGAAAAGTTCTTTGTTAGAGTTATACTCAAAGTTACATCATCCGAGATATGAATAATCGTATAAATGAGCTTCAATTATTGCAAATCTATTTTGTATTGTATTGTATTGTAAATCTGTAAGAAAAGTATTATGAATTATATAAAATAAAAAAAATCCTCATAAATATCAGAATTAATAATTATAATAATATTTACAACAACATTTATGGAATGTATGTCAACATGCTGAAAGATATAGTGTTTCGAAAATTAAAAGAAAGCACTTTTTTACGTTTAAATATAAGCACTATTTTTGTAATTTTAAATAAAAAATAAAGCAAACTATTAAAATATCTAATGTGGACATCACATGTCTTCCTTGTACGGCTATTAAATTATATATACACTTTTTTTTTTAATGAAAAGTACATAAAGTTTTATTTCATTAATAACTTCTGATATTTTTCCATATTTGTTTTTTTTTATTGAATTATTTATCGTAAATTTTACTACAATGAGAGGTTAAAAAAAAAAAATGGAATGAAATCTGATTCAAACCGATCCCTTTGTAAAATCAAAATATTTCATTAATTAAAATTTTATTTGGTTATAACTCTGGAACCAATGAATATAAGTACCATTTATAATGTATTGTTGAAAAGCTCTCAATGAGAGCTTATTACTGCAGTTAAGAAACCAAAATCCAAATTTTTTTTGGATTTTTTGCTTTTCTGGACACTTTTGGTTCAGCCGATTGCAGTCAAAATGGGAGGTGCAAAACTAGATGTTACAACAGTCCTAAGCCCAAAGTTTCAACATATTACGGCTAATCATACATACATACGTACGTAGACGTCACGCCGAAACTAACCAAATGGATTCAGGGATGGTCAAAATAGATATTTCCGTTGAAATCTGAAAACCGAATTTTTTTCACGATCAAAATACTTTCTTTACTTTACGTTTTTACTTTCTTTACGTACAAGAAAGTAAAAATATATTTTTAACATAAAAATTAATATCTTTTATGAATTTTTTGGTAACTGCGATCAAGACGAGTAAGTTTTACTTAATCGCATTAAAAAATTAAATAAATAATTTTTTAGATTTTCAGTAGAGTAAGTTTCAATGATAAAACATAATCGTAATCTATGATAAATACTCCCCACTATAAATCCTATCTTATTTCAGTAGATACTAGTTATTTCACTCACTTTTCCCTCTACATCAATTTCAAATTATTTAATATGGTGATACTAGAGTATATGTTTATATATATCAAGTAAAATTATACAGTATTATATTAAAAGAAATTGCTATAAACTATAATTCAATAATATAAACGCAACAATCATTAACGTTTATTTATTTTGATCCATTTTTCAAATTATTTTTTATAAAAATTAAAATTACTATTAATATGTATTATCAATTATAAATATTTTATTATAGGCTAATAATGTTAATATGCAAAGAAGATTCTTCCTTTAACGTTTTTAGGGAAAAAGCTAAATAAAAATTGTGAAGTAAACTGGTTTAATAATAAAACCTTCTTACAAACGCCCTAAAATGTAATAAATAATAATAATAATAATACTGTAAATTTTGACTTTTAAGTCTGAGGTCAAATAAAAATCAACTACCAATTTCTTACTAACCCTTTATTTGACGCTGACTTCTAAAAGTCAAGAGTTTAAATAATGCTTGAAAGGATGTTGCTCTTTAATTTTTTAATGCGGCATATTTTTTCTAGATGGTTAATTTTTAATTTTTTCCCACATTTTCTTCTCAAGGTTAAGGTAAGGATTACTGCAACGTAAAGTTTTGTCCGTATTAAAAGGTTCATAAGAAACGGAAAAAACGAAAACCTTCGTATTTTTATATTTATCTTATTGATAAAAATAAGAAACAAAATTTTGAGAAATAACGTAAACTACAGCAGAATGTAAGTACACGTTTTCTGGATTGCAGGAATGTAATTGGTTTTACCCTTTGTTTTCCGACTAATTTTCTTGAAAGTTTGAGAAAAAATATAATGCAAGTAGATGTAATAGACTGGTTCAAACGCATTTAAAGGTTATATGACATCACTGGTTAGTGAAGAGATATTGGGTCGAGCGTGTGATGTCAGAGGTATGTGTTGATTCGAAGAGGTCGATCGGTCTAGTAGGTGCAAAGACCAGTTCCGGTGGTGGCCAGTTCAAGGTCGTGTGACGTCGCAACAGGTGTTGCCTACGACCGGTGTTTGAGTCGGGGTATTGGAGGGGGAGAAGGAACGGATAAGAGAGTCTACCGGGCCTACCGCATCCACCGTGTACGTCGGCTACCGCTTCCAGTTTTCAGAGAATATACATTTACTGAATGATATTGAATCAGTCCTACCGAAACAGGCCAGAATAGATCTCTCTGAATAAAATGTATTCAACTTCTGGACAGTAGCCGCGCAGAAATGTATCTGGGAATTACATCAATGCAAAAACCTTTCTGATGATAAAGCAAACGATACCACATTTCTGGTTAACATCAGGGAAGATATAGAAAGCCAGCTTACAAATTCAAAGAAAAAGATGGGCTGTACTACGTTCATCCTTGTTCAGTGTACAAATGTGGTTTTGTACAGAAAACAAATGTTATACGGAATGAAGATTATATAAAAATTTTCAGTGGGAATATTACGGTAACCGGTATAGGTAAAATGGAAGAAGCGATCGAAAAAAGCTTTTCTTCTTCTTCCTAAGGCGGACAACAGTCAACATCTGGTTATTGCTGATTTTTTGTTGCTCCGTGCAACCGTAAACTGTAAAAAGGTGTAGTTACCAGAGAAAACGGTAAAACAGATCAGGCCACGATAATGGTCTCTTCCTCCTTACGAATCAAGAACAAAGCAGGATAGGATAAAATTGTTAGAATTACCTCAAGGTAATGAGGTAATACCTTAGGTATTACCTCAAACACCGTTGCTGTACAGAGGTCCTGACGCAGCACAGTACTTTGTACGGCAATTAGCCGATATAACGTCGAAAGTGGTAGATAAAATGAAACTAAATAAAAAATAGTATAAAATAGTATTTACACCTAAAGACGAGATACAACACAGCCAATAACTGCTGAAAAATGTGTAAGATGCCATTCAGTTCTGAGGCTAAGAAGGTGAGAGACCACTATCATTTCAACGGCAGGTTCAGAGCAACACTCTGTAACAATTGCAACCGGCGAAAAACCTACGCAAAACAGTTTCCCTGTCTTCATCAACAGTCTGTCAGGCTATGACTCGCACTTTATCGTCAGAAAGATGAACTATGACGGTAAAATTATACTCGTGATACCGAAAACAACGGAAAAGTTCATCGCGTTTACTAAGAAGATCAGCGAAAACATATCGGTAAAGTACGTGGACACATTCGTATTTATGGCGTCCAGCTTGAACAAACAGGTGTCCAACTTACTGAAAGTCTCATTCCAGCATCCCGGAGTCATTTCAGTGTATACGACTTTCCGCTAGTGACAAGAAGAGGTATATATCTTTACCAGTATACCGACTTCTGGTCTAGACTGGATGAAACCGCATTGCCAACGAAACAATGCTATACAGTTTCCTTACCGATTCACACGTTTCCGATTGACGATTACTCTCATGCATAAAATGTGTGGAATCGCTTCAACTGTTGAACTTAGATAAATACAGACTTGTATCTTAGGTGTGATGTCCCGTTACTGGCTGACGTCTTCGAAAACTTTCGATCGCTATGCTTGAACACACAATTTACTCGCTACCCATTCTGTATCGGCTCTAGGGCTGGGTTTCAACGCCATGCTGTATAAAACGCAATTTAAATTTACATTTGCACGTTCATAGAATCAGGCATAAAGGTGGTGTAACGACGTCTGCTACAGAAACATGCCGTATCCAACAACCTGTATCACAAATCCATCTGTGATCCGAGACTACCCGATCGTTATATAGTTTACATTGATTCCAATAATTTTTACGACTGGTGTACGTATCGTCGTCACTTTCCTCAGTCGCAGTTCAAATGAGTAGATGGGCGAGGAAACGAATGTATACTGGATAATCTAATGTCACATGCGACGATGAACCGGTTATCTGCTTGAGGTCGACGTCGAATATCCTCCACATCCCCCTAACTAACACAACGAACTGAAATTCCTACCGAACGAACAAAAAACCACCCGGTCCCGACTGAAGCAAACTACTTACTTCACTATTTCTGAAAAAGAACTACGTTTCCCAGTATGTAGTGCCAAAGCAGGCCATCAGAAATGGCTTGGAAAAGATGTATAAGGTGCTACAGTTTTGTCAGAGTGTCTAGCGAAAAGGCTACATTGATCTCAACACTGCTTTAAAGCAAAACGTTTGGAAATGATTTCGAGAAAAACTTTACAAGCTAATGAAGAACTAGGTGTTCGGCAAATGCATGGAAAATGTCCGGAATGGAATAAATTTCAAACTACTAACTGATTGAAAACAACTATTCAAACTCATCACCGAGTCGACATTCAAAGACCGTATTATATGAAAACGTATTAAAGAAAACTTGATCGGAGTAGAAATATGGAAAGATACCCTCTATCTCGATAATTCCATCCACGTCGAACTAATGTTGATAGACAAAAGTAAACCACTGATGTGTAACTTTCATTGTTCAGTGATGAAGCCAAAATACGAATCTAAAATACAGCTACTGTATGTGGATACCGACAGCTGCATCTACGAGATCGGAACCTACGACATTTACGAGGATGTGAGAGGTGTAGATCTGTTACTTTGATACGTCGGCTTATTCGAAAGACCACCCAAACTATTCATCCATAAAGGGTCCTTAAAATCTAAAGATGAAGCGAACGGTATTGTGATTACGGACTATATCGGACTGAGATCCAAGCTCTACACCTTTCGTACCACTATTGTTAACTGCCAAGTTCCTCTCTCTTCTTTTCTCAATCATGTATTAAAGTAAAAATATTATCAAGACATGAACGCTCGGCCCTAAAACCATTACACTCTTCTAGATCAACAATATTGCTTTGAATTCTCTCTTTTAATTTTCGACCGTACAACCTTACCAAAGAATTAGTGACACTAATTCCTCTACAATTATTACAGACATTTTTGTTTCCTTTCTTGTATACTGAACTAATATAACCAATGTTCCATTCTTTTGGTATATCATCTCCTTCCATTAAACACTTATTTAAATATTTTACAAATCCATTCTAATAATTTAGTAGTTCTATGCTTCATCAATCTAACAGCAATGCCTCTCGGTCCATGCGCCTTCCAATTTGCTAACCTTCGGAAATCTTTCACCGATTCATTCTTAGTAATCTAAATTACAACCGGTATTACTTCCCCAAAATAACTAGGTTATCCTCCTTTACACACTCTCCCAAACTGATTATACTCACTGACTTACATTTTTCTGATCTATCTTTCCGCAAATCTTTAATATACTTCCAAGCTCGAGCTATCTTCCTGTCACCTGTGCACCTTTCCATCTCCTCACATTTTTTCTCCCAAGCCTAATCATTATTCCTTACAACTCCTTTCTTAACCTCTCTATTTATCCTTGAATAAGCCTTTCTATCTTCAATATCTCTTGCCTGAATCCATTTCAAGTACAACTCCTTTTTAAGCTGAATCTTCTAAAACCTTATTACACTAAGGTGTCTAAATCCTTATTACACCATCCAGATTGGAAACCACCCAAAGCTTCCCTTGCAGCTTGCAGTATGTTCTGTTTAATTTGTCGATAAATGCACTTTTTCACTTCCTTCAAAATAAATTCACTTCCTTCAAAATAACTAACTACAGGTAACTTCTCATTTTCCAGATTACTCAGCCTTCGACTACCCGTTTTTTTACTTAAGAAACACTTTGGCATCTAGAAAAAATATGAACCACACTGTGTCCCTTTGTATACCCTAACATCCATTACCTTTAAAGTGGAATTCTGATGCTGAATAACATAATCCATAATTGACCTAAGGTTCTTCCTTTGTCGATTCCATATGAACTTGTTTATTTCCTTATGAAGGAAATACTCGTTTAACATTTTTGAAGAAAATCCTCTACACATATTTGTTAACCTCCCGTCATTGTTGTTTACCCATTCCTCCATATCATCGTCCAACGATTAAGCTATTACTATCTCTCCCTGTCCTTGCATTAAAATCCTCATATTTCTTTAATCAATTTGTCTGTATCATCATTTGGGGCGTACACTTCTACTATTGTCACGTTCATATATGGTAAACTCCTCTGCTAATATCCTTTCGTCGATTTCTTTTCAGTTTTTAACATATTTCTTTAATCTCTGATGAATACCAGTAGACACCACTCTATACGCTCTTTCATCTTTATTAACCCTACTGTATAATTTAATACACCTTTCAATTATTTCATTCTCCTTCCCCCTTTTTTTTTTGTTTCCGTGAGAAATCGTGCATCCACCGACATTTTATCCAACTCCTGAAACACTACCGTACATTTATTACCAGTTCCTAACGATCCACGTAGCAATAAAAAGTGTACGTTTTCATTTTAGTTTATCCCCTTTTCGCTGTCCTTGTTCCAAGGCTTCTGATCAAGATCTTTAGTGGTAAAGGGTATTTTCCGAATGTTAAGTTGATGGTCCAACGATTCAACTTCCAACCTGGAGGACCAGGTAATTTTTTGTACGGGTTTTCTTCCCTTAGTCTTTGAAGAACCAACTACAAAAATGCAAGGCAGCAGATATAGAGAAGAAAATGTGAAGGGATGAGAATAGACACGAGAAACGATTGCTTCCTCTCCTAATTTCCTTATATGGTAATGAAATTGAGAGGAATACCTTAAATGGGGAATGAAAATAATTTAAGTAAAACGGGATACATTGTAGTGTTTTCTACTGTCCTAAAAGAACACACCGTTCGTGAACGTTAAACATCGCAGTCTTCAAAAACAGCAGTAAACATTTCCAGGGTAAAGCCAACCGTTAGAAACAATCTGTCAAGATTAAAATAGTCATCAATGTAGATAGATCAATTTTCCAGTATCCCCATTAAATTTTGGTAAAATTTTAAGAAAAATCTAATGTTTATTTTCAAAACTTATTCTAGGTAAAAATCTAAAATCCACGCAAGCTAATCCGCGAGCAGCAGCTATTTATTATACAATGTTTTAAGACAGTGATTTCCAAACTGTGCGCCGCGGCGCCTCGGGGAACCGCGGCCTCTTCACAAAGGCACCGCAAAATATTGTAAAACTTCATAATTTATTGAACCAAGACATTTATAATTAATTATTAATAAAGTAAAAAAAAAAGTTAAATAATGAAGATACACGTGTTTTATTTATTTTTTTCTTACTTAAGAGTAGTCATACTTTTACTTAGGGTAGGGCGTCATGGAAAAAATTGTAATTGAAAAAAGATTGGAAACCACTGTTTTAAGAGTTTAAAAAAAATCGAAGTATCCCAACACAAAATAAACAATTATCGAAAATAAACTAATAATTATCATAATTAGCATATAATTTACTAATTGTATTAATGAATTGATGTTATGCTGAAGTGATATCTTGTATTACAATTAATTATAATAGGTAGGTGCTTGGTTTGTAATATGGATTTTGAATTCAACAAGCCTATGAAACGATGTACGATTTCAATGTTGTATGCCTATTTACACTGTTTGCAAGGTACATTTAACATCACGTAACTGTTAAAGCCGCTTGTTCCCAATAGTATACGTTGATTCTCAAGGGATACTACACTCTATAGATCCAATTACATGGAGGATCATGAGGGATACAATTAGATCAAATCGTATTTACAAAAGTGATTAACAATTTAATTATTGTCTTTTGTATCAATACAAACTTTATCTAAAAATAAATTTTTGAAAAAGTTTTATAAATATATATATTTACGTAGAATTAAATATATTTCTGTAAATATTAGTGCTTAGATTTCCTTGTGAATTTGTTTTGTTAAGAATATCTTTGCGTTTCATATAAAACAAATAAATTACTCTGTAAACCCAATTTTGTTTTTTGTTGTAATTAGACACAAAATAAAAGGCGAGAAATCATGTTCCCTTGCTATAAAATTCTACTGCGTAGAATTGATCTATTAAATAAGAGACGGAAAGGAAAGGTTTATCATTAAACTGTAAAATCTACATGAAATAAAGAAATTTTAGTATTACCGACAACTAACGCCAATTTTTTTGACATTACTTTACATTACAATCAATTTTTAAGAAAGTAATAATTTATTCAAAATAAATAACATTAAAGAAGCTTAATTATTAATAATAAAAATCGGCTGATTTTAACAAAAATAAGAATGACTTAGCGATAGAAAGTATGTTACTTTCTAATGCTTACTTTACTCCTCAACAGTATTTACTGTGGATGAATGAAAATTCTAGAGAATAGAATAATCTATTCATAATCAGAGATTTCTAAACAAAAGTTTACTTACTATCACTTATGTAATATGACTCACAAAAATATTGAATTTTTATTAGTGCCAAAAATTAGGGAAATTTTACCACATTAAAATTATTTATCCCCAATTTTTTAAACGGTGATAAGGAAACTGAAAAGATCACTTTTCTAAGTCTTAAATTCTTGGCCGAACTACTTCTCATATCGATTTAGAATGTAAACACTTCTATGAATGAGGGATTCACTGAACAGTTATTTTTTCCGATTTAATTATTCTTTATTTAAAGATATTTTTGAAAAAAAAAATTCATTGTATAATAATTAAAGCAAATATAGTGTTAAACAACTTCATACATTAATTTTTAAATATATTAGACAAATTGCACTGACTTTTCAAAAGAAAATTCTTTATCAAGTAGAAAAAATATTTAATTTTTTTTTTTTTTTTAAATTTTGATTGCCTTTCGACTAAGCGGTAAAGATTGGTAACCACTGTAATTGAATTAGTTCATTTAGTATTTATATAAACGTAAGTTTCTACTGGTTTTAAATTAAAAAAATATATACATTAGAAGTGATGTAATATTATTACCAGTAACTATTTTATTTTAGAACTTTTAATAATAATATAAGCGGTTATTTATTATATGTAGAATAAAATAGCACCTTGGTTCAATACCTAACTAACTTGGTTCAACGCTAACCGAGGTATTGAACCAAGTATTCCATAATACAATTAATTTAGAATAATTATTCTAAATATTTTATTATTCCCTTGTTCATTCAAATTCTTTATTTCTTTTATAAATTATTTTTATTATTGTCTTTTAATTTTTAGTTCATATATATAACATTATTATATAAATTAATTATACATTCGTAACAAACACAAGTTGAGTTTTTGGAGGATGGAACAAGACTGAATAAAAATAGGGCGTTAGACAAATTCAATTAATAAAAGTACTGAGAATTTATAAAGAGTGAGAAAATAGTGAGAATTTATAAAGAGTAAGAAAAAAGTGAGAATTTATAAAAGAGTAAGAAGAAACTGGAAATTTTTATTTTCCAGTAATAATTTAATATTTTCCAGTAATTTAAGTCTTCCTTTAATAAAGTGTAAAGTTTCTCCTTTTAATAAAAAAGTAGCAAATGAAACCTGAGTCGTAACGTTATAAATTCAATACATCCAATAAAATTAAAATGATTACATGTAATTTTATTACGCTTTATGTGGAAAGTTTGTTATTCTAATTTATAAATTAAATTGTCTTTTAGAGCATTGTTAACATCAATTTAAGTTTTTAAAATTAACCTTTCAGTTAAATTTCAATCATGAAATTATTAACTTCTTAATTTTCAGTTTTTTACGATTTAAAAATGGGACTGATGTTTGAAAAGAGAAGGATACAGAGATATTTTTTTCTTATCCTTCCCACACATATTATCGTATACTTTTCACATTGTTGTACGATGACATAGAGTAGGGGAAGAGAGATGAGGAGAGCAGGCGTATAATTTGACAAACCTATAACTGATCTATCTTAAAATGTTGTACACTTCAAGTACATCAAAGGAGTACAATGTTTATATTTGTTCTCACGCGCTGATGTTAACATTGGCAACCTTGTAATATTACCATGGTAACGATCTTTGTATCTTTCAATAGCGGATAGCGTCCGTTCCATTTCCATTGCTTTCAATCATATTTTTTAATCCGTGTATTAAAAATAAGGTGGGCGGTATGCTCTTCAATTATACCTATTATTGAAATAATATAGGTTGGTCGGTCGTGACCATTACAAACTACCAGTAAAATTCCATAAAAGTGGGGTGTTATATGAAGAAAAAAAAAATTAAAATCAGGTTAAATGAAGTGGTAATAATATATCTCACACATTTTTTCAATCCATATTATTTTTTGTAAAAGTCGTAGGATGATATTTTCAATATAAAATTTACATCGTTTTGCAAAAGTAAAAGTCTTTTAAAATAAGATTAATCTTCGCAAAAGCCAAATTCTTTTCTTTACTACTGCACCTATTTTTTATACTCCTACATTTCAGGTAAACGAATGAAGCTATTTCTACAAAGATGATTTAAATAGTAGACTAGTTACTTCTAAGCCGAATGTTATTTATTACGAAATAATAAAAAGCAGAAAACATGATTTTTGATGCCAGGATTTTCTTTAGGCTGAAGGTTTAATTAAAGATATTATTTTGTAATTTAAAATAAAAATTCTTTTTAAATTAATTTGTGTCACTTGTAGGATTGAAGAATTTAATAAATTACAAATAAAAATTGGTAAATGAGTTCCTATGTCGGAGAGATACATACATCTCTTCAACACATTTTCATCCTTTTGCAGTAAAAATAAAACATTACGAATTATATCTAATATAAAATATAAATTCCATCAATATGCTGTTACAGTAGTGATTCTGCGTATAAACCTTCATATAAATAATATTATGCTTATTGATTTAAACAGACGTTTAATTTGTTACAAGTTTTTCTAAAAGTATTTATATACGCATTCTAGAGAAACTCGATTTTATAAAAAAAAAAGTAAGAATAAAACAAAAAAAGATTTTCATAATGAATATCGGAGTTTTTAAAGTTAGTAATATTTATTAAGTTTTACTTAAAATAATATATTATACAGGAAATGAAATAGCAACTCACAATTTTTCCTATAAGTGTTCAATGTCAGGACCATTGGTTACACGGCACACATTCAGCCGATACGAGAGTTCATCCCATACTTTAATCAGCAAGTCTGGAGTAATTGGTGTGACAGCTGCTTCAATCCTGTGTCTCAATTCGGGTAGGTCAGCTGGTAACGGTGGCATATACGATCCTTTGTTAACCCCCCAGGGAAAAATCGCACGAGGTAAGATCAGGCGAAAGTGTAAGCCACGGCTACAAGCCCTGTGATCTGGTTCCCGGCGACCGATCCAGCGGTTGGTGAGAATTTAATTTTCGAGGAGAATTTTGGGAAGAATCAATGATATACACCATTATGCCAATGAGGAGACTGCCAAGTAAAGTCCTGTGATTCGCTAATTTGTGGCTAGCCTTTGTAACGGATTTCCTAGGACTACGCAAAAAAGACATTGTTACACGTTTAACATTGTCTTTGGACAGACTCAGATCGTGTACTCTTAACTTTGCAAATACAGCCAGTGGTTTCAAATTTTTATACCATCTATGAACATTGTTACCAGTCGGAGGATCACAACGGAACGCATGTTGAACGGTAATTACAGACTCACTCTTTGCAAACTGCAGAAAAAAACGCTTTTTGCAGTGAGGAAGGGTGGGATGATGGTAGGGAGGGAGGGAGGGAGGTTCGCCATCTTTGCTACTAGCGCTTCCAAGCAGAAGGTGCAGGAAACAGTTTATGAGCTTGCGCACAGCTAAAACTGAGTTGTTCTTCCGTTTAATATTTAAAACCCAGATATTCATTCTGGGAAGGGTAGCCTCTCAGTGGAGGGATGTAGTGGTCGTCCAGAAGGGTGGGCTACTGCATCTTGATGAAACTGAGAGGACCCCGATGGGATGCCACAGAAAGGCAAGACAGGGGGGCAGTCAAATGCCACGACACTCTGTCATTCCTGCGCATAGCCTAACGGCGGTGGCCGGGGATGTTGGGGGTGTTTAATAAAAAAAAAAGAAAAAAAGATATTCATTCTAAACCCACCGGGTTGGTCTAGTGGTTAACGCGTCTTCCCAAATCAGCTGATTTGGAAGTCGAGAGTTACAAGAGAGTTCAAGTCCTAGTAAAGCCAGTTATCTTTGCACGGATTTGAATACTAGATCGTGGATACCGGTGTTCTTTGGTGGTTGGGTTTCAATTAACCACACATCTCAGGAATGGTCGAACTGAGAATGTACAATACTACACTTCATTTATACTCATACATATCATCTTCATTCATCCGTTTTTTTTTCCCCCCTACTCTCCCCGACCGGATATCCATTTAAGTATACTCAGTCGGGGAGAGTATCCTTCTACTCAAAGGGGGCGTCCCCACCCACCGGCTTTACATCCGGCACGGCAGGTTGGCCCCCCCGGTCTTGGATCTTTTGTTTTATTTTTTGCCTGCCTCTAATTCCCCGCGTTAGGGCCAAGGTCCGGCGATGCCGTCCCCCAGCCCCTCCGCAGGGAACCGGGTCTCGGTCTTTACGCCTTATGCCTCTAACCGACGGTACCCACCCCACAAGCGCCTAGACGCCCGCAGGGAGACACACCGCTGGCCGGGATTCGGTCTTTTCTTTTATTCCCATCTCCCCTGGAGTTCTCCCCCTTCGCAGGAACCCGCATACCAGGGCATACGGGCCCTCCACGGAGAGACTGTCCACCCTTCCCTACTTAACTTAATCACAGTCTACCGCCCTCTTCTTCCTTAGTTCTCAGGATCTCTACAGCAAACCTTCTGAACCAGTCCCAGTTCTCTTGATTTTGTACCATCCAATTAATTAGATTATCCGGTGTTAATCGATTTGTTATAATTACCCTCCTGTTTTCAGCCCATCTAGGACATACAAATATAGTGTGCTCCGCATTATCTGTTTCCTCACAATAAACACATTGTGGTGTGTCCCTTATTCCAATTCTGGCTAGGTACTGCCCGAAAGATCCATGCCCCAATAATAACTGTGTCATATAGAAGTCGACGTTTCCGCGTCTACTTCCATACCACCTACCTATATCAGGGATTAGTCTTCTAGTCCAATCCCCGACTCTTGAGCGTGACCATTCCAGCTGCCATTCTTGCTCCGATTGAGCCGCTATCTCGTCTTGTGGTAGTCCCTCATATCTAAGCATCCTGCTTTTAATCTGCAGGTCTATTGGTAGTACCTCTGTTATTACGCAAAGCGCGTCATAGGACACCGTTCTGTAACTAGCGGCCACCCTCAACAGTGCAAGTCTATGCGCGCTTATCAATTTTCCTTTATTCCGTTTAATACTAATTGTATGTCCCCAAACCGGGGCCGCGTATAATATAATTGATGTTGTTGCAGCAGTTATTAATTTCCTAGTTTCTATTTTTGGTGTTCCACGGTTCTGGAAGAGTCCTCTCAGAGCTTTGACCATTGGAGTGACCCTACTACATATCATATCGATGTGTCTGCTAAATCTCAAATTTTTATCGAGTATGACTCACAGATATTTTGCCTCATTGACTTGCATAATTGGCTCTCCTCTGATATTCAAATTTATACCTCTAATAGGTCTTCTGCCGGAAAGGGCAATACAACTGGACTTCCCTGGGGCTATCTGTAGTCGGCTTCTTTGTAACCATTCATCTATAATTCCTAATGCCAGATTGGCTTTGCATTCTAAGTTATCTACATCCCTATCCTCAACGAGGATTGCTATGTCATCAGCATAGCCAATTGCAGTAACTCCTTCAGGATAATTCAGTCTGAAGACTGCGTCATAAAAAATGTTCCACAAGGTTGGGCCCAGCACAGAACCTTGAGGAACGCCACCAAACATCTGGAAAACTGCCTTACCTTCCAAAGTTTTGATCTCAAGAAACCTTTGATGTAGATAGTGATTAACTTGATTTATTAGATATTCGCTTATTCGCATCTCATGCAATGCATCAATTATAGATGACCAGGGTACTGATCCGAACGCTTTCCTAATGTCCAGCATTATCACGAGGGGGATTTTCCTGGTCTTCCAGGTACCGCTCCTGCTATTTAAAGCCCAATTTTTAACTTTCTCTAAGGCATTTATGATAGATCGGCCTTTTCTGAATCCATATTGTTGTGGATGTAGACAGCCCTTTTCCTCAAGGTCTGCCCTAAGCCTGCCTTCTATCAGCCTCTCAACCATCTTTCCCATATTATTAATAAGAGTAATCGGCCTATATCCATTATTTACCCCCGCCTTGGGTATAAAAACCGTCCTGGCTGCTAAAAAGCAGCCAGGAAAATTACAGTTTTGTAGACCATAACTAGCCAGATCTACAATTTCCCAGGGTATTATTCCTGCTATAGTCTTGATGATGGCCACAGGTATGCCATCCGGCCCTGGACTTTTCCGGTTTTTCAACTTTTTATTGGCCTCCATTACCTCTTGTTCTGTGAATCTGCCACCTTCACAAACAATTGTTTCCCTATTCAGATTTTCAGGTCTAGGGAAAAGAATCCTAACTTGTCGTTCCGCTTCCTCCTTACTGAACTTTGGCACCTGTCTACCTAGCCTTTCGGTAATTATCTTAAAAGCTTTCCCCCAAGGGTCAGTGTCAAGTTCGTTACAGAGCTCTTGCCATTTATTCCTCTTAGATTGCTTAATGAGAAAGTTAAGCTTTTTCCTGGCCTGTCTATAGTCTTGGGCAGCACGTCGAATTTCTTCATCATTACTATTCCTTGTTCGCAACCTCTGAGCAGTTCTTTTGTGACGCTGCATGATTTTCCTTTGGTCTTCGATTTCTCTGGTCCACCAGTACACTGGATGATATCTATTACCGGACTGCGGTATGTTAGCAATTTCCTCTTTGATTATTTCTTGAAATTTCTCCGGTTCTATGTTTTCACAGTTCCTAATCCTATTTGCCGCATTATTTGACACCCGGTGTATCTGGAAATCCGTTAATCTAGAGATAATATTATCCTGCCTTACCCGCCTTGGACAATCTCTGATGTTAACCAATACGGCCTTGTGATCACTACCAGTTTCTTCGGTAAGGACACCAAACTCGACGGTATCTGCTCTAAACCTACTATCCACAATTACCAGGTCTATTGTTTATTGGTAACCTCTTGCGCTGTATGTAGGAGCCCCATCATTTATACAGCACGCACCCGTAACCTCCAACAAGTCCTCTAGCATTTGTAGAATTGGCACCCGCTACAGTAGTTTTACAATTAAAATCTCCAAGCACTACCACTCTTTTCCGCGATCTGGTCATGATCTGCTGTAGGTTAAATATTTGGTTTTGATAAAACTCTATAGTGCAATTGGGGCTGATGTATGTACCCACAATAATCGTGTCACTTAATTCAATAGCTATTATTCCGTCTTCTCTGCTGTACAAGTTGTAATCCACTTTATCGAGTATTCTTCTGATGGCCACAGCCCCATTCCTGTCGGGTATCCATTGACCTCTGGCAGCCGAATACACATTAGGCTCCGTAGACACCAGAAAGTCGACATTGTATCTTGTGGCTATTTCCAGCGTCAGGTCTCCTGATAGTAGGCTTCTATTATTATTACTTAATAATATTTTAATCATTATGTTTATTGCAGCTCACACTCCCGGTTCTGTGTTCTGTACTTCTGCGATCGAGAAGTACACTTCATTGCTTGCCTACAGTCTTTGATGAAATGCCCCGTATTACCACAGTTGAAACATAAGTTGGTGCGGTCAGGGCCCCTGCATTCTCTTCTACCGTGCCCCATGCTCCAGCACCGGTAACATTTTTCGTTTTCGATGCGGATATATGCCCTACAGCAAACCCAGCCTACTCTCAGTCTTGCTGTTATTAACTTTGTTGCGCTGGGTTGAGTAGTAATTACTGTAGCATTTTTGGTACTACCGTATGCGTCTCTCATAGAGGTTATTTGAAATCTCTCACCCGTTCCTAGGACCTTCTCAATTGCCTCTTTTAGCTCAGCTTCCGTAGTATCTCCAAGCATGTCCTTAATGTGTACAACTGTTCTACGGTCTCCCTTGTTACGTATATCGACCTGAAGATCCCCTGCTCTATCCTTCAGCATTGCAGAAAACTCCCCTGCCTTCTGTACTCCACTTACCCTAACTTCTAGCTGTTCATCTCTACCCTTTCTTATAGAAAGAATTTCTCCAGCCTCCTCTAATTTAACTTTCTCTTTCATAGTTTTTAATAGATCAGCGTATGTTTTCCCTTGTCCTTGTACAACAATGGTTTTACTCTCGGCGACCGGTGGGATTCCTCGCCTTACAGACGCCGATCTGGATCTTGGTCTCGCATTGTCACTTGGATTGGGGAGGACCATCCTTGGTAAGGTCTTCCCCTTCCTTAAAATATATATTACTATTTTCCTAATCAAAATGCCTGGAGGGCCATTTGGTATCACGAAAACTGAAGACTCAGAGTTACCCGCTACTCTTCTTAGTGCCTTAAGTACGTGTGACGCCATTTCCTTATCCCCGCAACTGGAGTAATAGATGACTGTGTATCTTGTACCATTAGTTGTGACCTTACTGTCTTCGAGTATCGTTGATTCCTGAAGAAACATTGCACCAGGTGTTGCTCCTGCATATATGTGTTTGGTCTTATGCCATTCAAGTCTACAACGTGACAACTACCCTCTCCAGGTTTTGCTGCGTTAACCTGAGTGATCCTGTTCATCACCCACCTTGACCATCTGGAGGGCAGTCTCTCTATCAATTGCTCGTCTGATAGATCAACATCCATATAATGACCTTCAGTCTGAGTGGTCTGATTACATGTCTCCGCTTTCTCTTCACACAGTCTTTGTAAGTCTTCATATATTTCTTTAAGTTCCCTTTCATGGGCTTTGATTGTAGTTTGACTCCCGTTGCCAGTCATGCGTCTCAGTTGTGTGATTGCATTACCTAATTTGTAGGTAATTTCCTCAAGAGTAGGAGGGGTTTCTTCCTCCTCCGAAGAACCCGCTCTAGGTCTTTTGGCTGCTCTGCCCTCGGTTTCTTTACATTTATTCTTTTCCTGGGTGCTCACCGTAGTATCCATACCTTCAGTGTCCACTGTGCCACTCTCTCTCCTTCCAGTTGCTCCCTTCAAGGGTCCAGCCCCTTGTGAGGCTGTATCCTCAGATGGGAGGGAGCTACGACGTCGCATGTCTCGAAATTGTACTTAGGGGACAATTCCGCATCCGTTGATACCAAAAAAAAAAAAATATATATATATATATATAAATGATAGCTTGATAAACTAAGCTACAGCAGTCTATCTTATCAAGAGATAACAACAACCGAAATTAATTAAATTAATTCCAATATCAAAAGTTTATCTCTTGAAGAATAATAAACAATATTATCAGTCGATGCCAGTTACAATTGTCTATGCCATCCACTACAGATAAGCTACACCCTAAACAACTCAAGGTACACCACTACTAACTCACACTAACCACTGCGACCAGCAGTCAACTATGAACCTTATTGCCGATAGCAATAAGGCTACTCAGATAAAAAAATTCAATAAAAAGGTCAGTCCGCAACCAAAAATCACCAAATTATATTAAAACACTTCCGAAAATTTTCCACCGTCGATTCCCAATTCCAAAAATCAGATATAAAGCCGTTGATCCGAAAAAAAAACAGTATAAGACAGAGCGCACAACAATACGTCCGACCGCAACACAAGCTTCCACTCGACTCCATCCTCATTCATCCTCTGACGAATTATCTAAACGGTAGTTACCGGAGGCTAAACAGGAAAAAGAAAAGAAAGATATTCATTCTAAAACACACGGCAGTATGGTGATGCAATTATAAAATTTCTTATCGTCATAAGTTTACTAACAATCGTTATAACAACTAACAATACATCATAAATTGAGGTCGATAATAAATTAACTGTTTTAATACATTGTCTATTGAAATAATGAACAATATGAGAATGATTTATGCTTGAAATATGTATAGATGTTCTGTGAATTCCTTTTAAAAAATTCATAGAATTGGTTTTAATTATAAATTTAGAACTTAGAACATTTAGAATTTAGAACATGTATAACCACAAGATGACGTATCGCGACCTTAAGCATCAACACCAGAATTATACTGAAAAAAAATGGAGAATCCAACGACTTATTTTCAATAAGGACGGAATTTTAATGTAAATATCTTCATTTATGAACAGAAAATTTTAATTTAATTAAAAAATAATATTTTATCTCAAATTTTTTAATATTAGATGCCGATTTTTAAAATTTAAAATTGTAGAAAAAATGAAAATACATGGTTTCTACTCCAGTTACTTTGTCATTTTATAATTACTAGAAGTTCCTAATAAAGAGTTCACTACTAGATTTTGCCATATAAATAGACTAACATCGAAACTGATTGAATGGCTTCCAGTTAGATTATCTCCTCCGTTTAGCCATTGGCCATTTTGAAGAAAACTACATCAAAATCATAACGTATCGTACCCGTTCTATGATATTCTCTTTGTCTATTTCCTCTATTCAACAATTCTAGTAATTACTATGTTTTGTATAAGTAACCGTTTGATGAATTCGAAATGGCCGACCACATTTAATGACAACAATGGAGGACGGGAATGAGTAAGAAGCCGTTGAAGAGGACTACGCATGCGTGAATTCACGGTCAAGTTGACCTCAGTGGAAGAAGAATTCGAGGCGAAATAAGTTCAATTTACATCTCGCTCAGTAACAAAACGTGTAGATTCTTTAATATTTATTTATTAGAAGCTGCGAGTTTGAATTTAAATTGCAAAACAACTGCGAAATGTGTTACGGTAGGTTTTCTCCATTTTACACTATTTTATAAAAGCATATTAAGATTTGAGTGATACCTGAGATTGCTTACATAAAGAAGGTACATAAAACATCATTCTTAAGGTTTTTGCGCCTTTTGTCGAAAGAGAACATAATTCCATAATTTTCATTTTCGAGATTACTAATATCGTTATATTAATTATTTACGGATTAAGTAATAATATATAATAGTAAATCGGTAAAGTTTATCTTACCTGCCGTTGTATTAATAATAATTTAATCTCTCGAATCGTAGTTATGTCGTTATCTGTGAACCAATCGGTGCGGTTAATTATTTCAGTCGCGTACTGCGTGTCTTTGTTGTTTTCATCCAACATAGGTTTTATCGACTTAATTTGAGAATTAAGAACATGCTGTTCGTTTTTTACAAGCCGAAAAGATTTTACATAATAGTAGGTTTTGCGTACAGGGTCGTGAAATGTCCCTTTCGTTAAGCGATAGGAAAGATAAATGACGTTATGCAAAGGTGATTTGTCGCAATTCTGCTTGTTTAAGCAGAACGTGGCTTAAATCCAACAAAATAGAATCGGAAGTTATTTCCTTACGCGTGGAGTATCGAGTAGAGAATATTCCAGTTTTTAAGTTTTGTAACGAGGGATTTTGTTAGGATAGTGTCACTTTAATCGACTGGAAAAATGTTGTTTAGGAAGCGTGTGCGGACATGTTACTCCGTAACCCATAATAATAGGTAGGAACGGTCTGAATGTGGAAATAAATGAATTCCCTTTTACAAGGTAAAGATACAATGAGTCATCACACTGCAGTGCATTTAGCATCAGCGGTGGATGTTTGTGGAAATTTTCAGAGAAAGAAAAAAGTGTTTTGTATAAGCGATTCAATCGAATGAAATACACGTTATTAAGCGGTATGATGGCGTGTATTTGATCTGAAACGAACGTAATTTCTGATTGTTGGCGGAGTTACGATGATATGCCTAATCTACAAGGTAACAATTTTACATGTGAAACTGTTAATCACTCTATTAACTTTCGAGATAGTGGTGAGATTATGGGCAACAGGGAAGAGACAGAATCCCAAGAAGTATAGTACATCAAGATCTACGCTAGACCCCTATTTTTGTGAATTCACGTAGTGCCAGTGTAACATCGACAGGGACAATTCGATAAAATTTTGCAGGGTATCACCTTATTTTGGACTCCATAACAGTGAATATAAGTAACACTTATTTTTTCCTATTTAATAACGCTTTAGAAAGTGTGTCCGTTTTCGAAATAAGATCCTGATGTTTATTAAAATTCCTAGATTTTTGATGAACCTTCGGTTACTACATCAAATAATTTCATTCAAATTTAGTGATTTTATATATTTTCAGTTATTCTTTGATTGAGAATTATGTTTTACGTAAAAGTAATCTATGTAAAATTGTAATTTGTAATTTTTATTTTATTATTGGAGTAACAGAAACATAAAAACGTATGTTTTTGTATCTATGATTCTTCTGTTCCTTTTAATAGAGATTTGTTAAGTTATTCAAGAGTAACGGAGCAAGAGTTTTTCTTAATTAAGACGATGGTATGTTTGTATATAACATCTAACTATTATAAGTTATTGAAATTTCTCATAATATTTTTTTTTTTCAAAGCGAAATACGTATTTCCAATATATTTATTCATAAGAGTTTAGATTTTCCGTATAGAAATTGATTACTTATTTTGATTAAATTAAACAACGCTATTAACAATATCGGGAACTCTAAAAAAAATTAAAATTATTATTATTTTATAAAGTAATGAAAAATGACACTTAAAAACTATTGCGTTTTGATTTTTGTCTCGTTTTAAGAAAATAATACTTCTCGCCCTCAAACTGATTGCACACCACAGCTTTCAGTTCAGGCCCCGCAGAGATGCCACCGATGCAGATGCCCCGAGGGACATCTTCGTTGTATTTCTATAATAAGGATTGAAAATATTCCTAGTTAAGCGTAAATTATGAAAGATTTTCTAGCCGATTGACTGGAACTTAGAGGTCGGGGGGAAACTTGGCCGCTCACAAACGGCGAGTCAATGTGGCGAGAGGCGCATTGTCGGACCGTGTGGGAGTTCCTCGATGAGGTTGCTATGTTCAACCGTCATCGTTAATTTTAAGGGTTGTGTAATGTAATAATGACTCCTAAGCTCTGTTGTAGGTATCCTTCCTTGAGATAATGGCTGGCCACCAGCCAAAATAGCTCCAAGCGCTGTTAAATGGTGGACAGGTACTAGCTGGCATACAGCGACCGAGGCGTGGCAGCCTAAATTGCTGCCTTTTAGATATAAGAACTTCAATAGTTTTAATTGTAACAAGGGATGCGCCTCCCCGATTTAGTTTTATTGTTGACAAGTGAGCGACTGGGACACTTAAGCGGGTGCTGTACGGCACCCTGCTTAATTCGCTCACGCAAGTTAGGTAGCTCATTAGGTGCAGATAGGATCGAGGTCGCTATACCGTTTTTGAGAGGCACAGTAGCCGTTTTTTGGCACGGAACATTTGGTCTATGCTCTAGGGCGACCGAATGGGGTGGTGGTGGGAGAAATGCCAGCTAACCAAAATAGACGATTGATTGAAATAGTAAAACATAAGAAAAAAATCAAAGATATATCATATTTCTCAGCTGTTCCAAGAATAAAAGAATATCCATCGACGGATAAGCAATGAAAAAAGTTCTCAGCTTTAAATATCTTGGAGCAAATATTGGTCAGGATGATAGGATCGAAGCAAAAGTTGAGAATGAACTGCTGCTGATAGCAGACTCTATTACTTGTTATCCAGGGGCTTCTGGAATATGAAGGAGGCGAGTGTGACAACTAAAATAGCTGTCTTTATTCCCATATACGTTACTAATTTACTTTATTTCAGTGAGAATTGGATCATTTTAGAGAGAAGCAGAAGCATATCATAGGCTCAGGAAATGAGATATATCTCACAAGTGCGTTGGCTAAAACTAGAAAACATTGTATTAAAAACATAAGAGAGATCCTAAATACAAAACCTGTTATCCAGAAGGCAAACAAAATGGTGGGAATATGTCTTGAGAATGAGTAAAGATAGGCTGCCGATGGGTATGGGAATGCAAGAAAGATGGAAAGATGTCGGGTTAGTTCCAGGAAACGGTGTGACGATGAAGTTAGGAAGGATTTATGAGACGGGGAGTTGACTGGAGTTGAGAAAGACAGATGGCTGGAGACCGGAAAGCATGGGGATCTCTCTCAAAACCTCGACACCTAAGCTAGAAGAGGATACGAATAAGAAAAACAGATACTGCCGTAAAATTATTATAGGCTAAATCCTATTGACAGTTATACATAGTAGATGTCAGCATACAATTTCATATATTAACAACAAAATTAGGATAATATATAAATTAGAATTAATAGAATTAAATTTTGTTATTCTATATTTTAGTGGTATTGTAGTAATGGGTTCTCAAAATAGCTGACATAAAATGTGTGTTGGGAAGCAAGAAATATTTTACTAACAGATATACATTTATATTGTAACAAGATCGGTGTAACGTACCTGAGTAACGGATTCCAACCAATTAAGAAGAAAGTAGTTGAAAATATAATAATGGAAGGAGTAGAGAAAGGGGCAAAAAGAAACCCTTTTAGTAAAGGTAACAGGTCCCTCTTATAATACTATCTTCTTTTATAATACTGACCACTGACATACCTAAAAGATGTTGTTCCGTGAGAAGAGTTACCGAACCCAGGTTACAAATGCTTGGGAACGAAAGGGCTCATTCGATCGTTCTCACGCTCAACTGGAGTCTGGTTCTGCAGGTAAAAAGGATAAGAGCATAAATACTCCAGGGAAGATCAGTTGACAATGAATCAAAGCGAGACATTATGATAAGAGTCTGCGAGAGAGTGCTACGATCAGTCTAAGCGAGACGTTATGATGTGGGTCTGCGAGGAGATTTCTGCGAGAGTATTCTGCGAGTAGGTCAGTGAAGAAGCGAATTTTTAGTGAATTAAGTTTGACGCGATTAGGGTGCCGTTTCAAGTAATTCCAGAACATAAAAACAAGAAACGGTTAGGTGACTTAATGTTAGACTATAAGTGAAAGATATAATGTACTAAATTTCATTCATAAACGGTTAGGGTAATTTTACGCGCAAATGAGAGCTTCAATAGTGGCCGGACGGGACAGAAACGAACCACCTGACGGTCTCTACATGGCTTGGCGTAACAGATGGCAAGATTCTGACAAAAAAAGGTGGATCTATGGGCACATATGCGATGTCAGGAGTTGGGTGGAGGGAAATCATGGTAACACAGTCTGCGAATTCACCCAGTTCCATTCTGGACATGGATATTTCCGGGATTATCTGTACAGGATGGGGAGATTCAATACGAGTTACTGTAATAATTGCGACGGGCTGGATTCAGCAGAGCATGTGGTGTTCTGTTGCCTTAGATGGTGCGACAAGAGTAGTAGCTCGCGGATCAGGGTGTGGAGGGGACCAAAATTATAATCGAGGTGATGCTTAGCAATAGCGACAGATGGCAATGGGTCTCGACTACGATCGCAAAACAACGATAGAAGGCTAATGAGGTGATGCAACGACAGGCTGAGGAGATGCGGATCGATATAGACATGAAGTTCGATGACCGTTGATCAGGGGGGGGGGCAGCTTCTGAAGGTGGGCAGCGGGGACTCCTCGGAGTCGTCGCTCGTCGATCGCCCCCTGGAGACGTCTTCTGGTAATCTAGATTCAGATAGTAGAGTGCCTGGGTGACGATACAGGGCTGTGTACATACCATATGGTTTAGATTCGGCCCATGTATGATAAGAGGGGAAAGTATTTTAGCGGGTGAGAATCCCGTACTTCCGTCAGTGCGTGCCTGATGGCGGCTGGCAGAGCTTTTTCCTCCTCCTGCGGAAAAAAAAAATTGTCATATATTACTGTAATTGTTTGCTGTTGTCATTATTATTCTGATTATTATTGTGGTTGTGATTACTATCTTTATTTTGCGTTGCTTTTTATTGTCGTTTTTATTATTATCATTGTGCTTTTTATTACTCTTATTGCCATTGTTATTATCGATTTGCCTTATTTTATTTATATTTTTAAACCAATAAATTGTAATTATATTAACATTTTCAATTGTCAGTCTCTCAATATTCTGATCCGAGCCGCGAGCACGTGACAATATTATAATATTTTATTATAGGTAAGAAAGTAAAGATATCCTTGATTTACAGCAAACGTACGGAACCTAAAAGAAAACAGTACTACACAATATCAATATTAAATATAATTTAAGGTAAATTCTCTTATTTTAAGCCTATATTTTTCAATTAATAAAATTCCAATAAACGTAAAAATAATCTGTTTAATTTTGTCTTATAACAATTACTGCTACTTTAATTAAAATAATAATTAACTTTAAGTATTTATTTAAAGCTTATCATATCATTAAACAACATTAAACATAACTGTACAATAATTAAAATAAATAAGCCAGAAGGGTAATTATTTTAATATTTTGAGTTGGAAAATTAATAACACTAAAATTTAAATTACATGTACTTTCCTGGTTGTTACGGTGTATAACTATAAGATAACAAGAAATGCTTTACGATTTTTAATGAGTAAAAGATGTAATTTTTTATCGAATTTTCTAGGAAAATTACGGTATTACTCTTGGTCACATGGTGAGAGTGGTGGGGGAAGTGAAATCCAATTTTCTTTACGTTAGAAGGCAAGAGGAATGCAAAAATACCATACACTAATACTGTGGTCTCCTTATATATATATATTTTTTTTTCACTTTTATGCCTATGTACAAATTTATTTGATAAATTTCATTGAAATTTAGATATGCTGTAGTAATCCTTTAGAAGTTTTTGAGTTACACTCAATTTATGTAAAAAAAATTTGAACTGGGCAAGTTAGACGCGTGGTTCGTTATGTCGCTGAAAGTTGGAACATGAGAACAAAAAAAAAAAAAGAAAAGAAAAACGAATAATCGTTCTTGCGCAAAACTGTAAAAGAGTTTTTTTATTGCTGTTGATATAAATATAATCGGCTCTGAATTTCTATTTTCTCAATCTTATAAGTTCAAAAAGGACTTTGTTTACTTACAGAAAGTTCAAAATGGCCAGGAATTGGTTAAAAAATTATGCAACAAATGTTCAAAACTTATACCGGCCAGTAATTGCATAATGTCCCTGCAAAATTGGGAAAATTAAGAGAAAGATTATCTGTTAAGGCATATAAGTAAAGAATTATGTAAAACTAACTATTCTACTGTCTTGAGTAAACTTTTGAGATATATAACTTAGAGTCAATATTTCCACACTCGCTAGGCCAATTGTAACCAGAATGAAATTGAATCAAAAACCCACATTAAGCAGTCATCGTACAACTTGTTATAAAAATAGGCTAATCTAATAAGTAAATATAAAAAAAATTAAGATAAATGATGTAAAAAAAGCAAAACAATATGACTAATAAAAGCATATTATTTATTACCCCTGAAATGAAATTATTCATATACGTAACCGAAGTGGACATAATAACGTAATGGAATCATCTAGTTATTACAAGAAATGTAATTTTGTGTCACTAAACAATAAAAAAGCAAGAATTTTTTCCCTATCCTTTTATGGGGTTGTGAGTAAATTAACCAAAAAAAGAGAAATAATCTTATCTACGCAAGGGATATTTAATTATATAAACGTTTTTAGTTATCCTTTGTTTAATATTTTGAGATACGAGACCTATAATTCTATATTTCTCTATCCTTTTTACTAGTTGTGACAATAATTAAATAATCCCATACACAGAAATGTACATGCCAAATTACATCCAAATTTTTTCATTCAGTCTGAAGATCAAGAAAAAATTGGTCAATTTGCATACTTATGTAATCCGTATTATGTCATTTAGGAACTATTCAATGCAAGATTTTACTTTTTAGTTAGAGAACGTTATGAAACGACAAATTCTAGAGATACAAAATTTGATCGAACTAACACATCCTTTCCCTTAATTTAAAAGAATAAAATGTAATCCTAATTTGCTAAATAAAAAAAATTATCCAAGACTTTAAATTCTAGCTTATTTCATTCTAGTTTCTTAAATTCCAGTTCTGGAAGGGCTAGTTTCTTTCCAATCCACAATATTTCGTAAACTGACTGATGATTTAGCTGTTTTTTGTCTTTAGTCATTTTACTGGTGTGATGCAGCTCTCCAGGATTCCCTATTTAGTATCAGTCGTTTCACTTCGGTATACCCCCTACATCCAACATTCCTAACAATTTGTTTTACAAATTCGAAACGTCGTCTGCCTGTACAATTTTTCTCTTCTACCTGTCCTTCCAATATTAATGCGACTATTCCAGGATGCCTTAGTATGTGGCCTATAAGTCTGTCTCTTCTTTTAACTATATTTTTCCAAATGCTTCTTTCTTCATCTATTTGCCGCAATACCTCTTCATTTGTCACTTTATCCACCCATCTGATTTTTAACATTCTCCTATAGCACCGCATTTCAAAAGCTTCTAATCTTTTCTTCTCAGATACTCCGATCGTCCAAATTTCACTTTCTTATAAAGTTACGCTCCAAACATATACTTTCAAAAATGTTTTCCTGACGTTTAGATTAATTTTTTATGTAAATAAATATTTCTGACTGAAGGCTCGTTTCGCCTGTGCTATTCGGCATTTTATATCGCTCCTGTTTCGTCCATCTTTAGTAATTCTGATTTAGCTGTACATATTAAAAATTTATAACAAAACTAATATGTTTACATCCATTTTCTGATTAATTATTATTGTTAGTCCAATAAATTAATTTTCGGTTAGAAAGGAAATAAAAACATAATGTAAAATAAAATTTTCAGATATTTAATAACCGATCTAATAATTTTTTGTTTCAGAACTTTCGTAACTTTTATTATTTTATAATTGAGTCAAACTTTTTTCATTAATGCATTCCTAAAACCTATCTGTTGTAAACCGAGAGAACTGTGTTGTAACCTATTTATTTGTGTGTATGTGTATGGATTTGCAGACGAGCATTATGAAACGGCTGTATAGTACAAAACGTTAACTAAATGAGGGCAAAAAATTTCATTATTACTTTTTTTATCATACCGAATTTTAATATAAATACTATAATAATTTATATTATTATTAAGATTGTATTTAAATATTATAAATTTTACATTTTAGATGTTGTAAAACATAATAAATACACTTTAAGAAACCAAAAGCATCTGAATACAAAACGCTGTTAAATTTCATAATAATTACGACTAAAATTTGCAATATTTAAATTGAATAAATTTGTTTTTATGAATTATGAAATATTACATTTTTTTGCATGACATCAGTTTCTTCGATACGCGTAAGAATTTTTTTTAATGCGGATTTAAAGAAATTTCAGTTTTTTCTGTTTTTAAATTAAAAAATAAGAAATTAAGAAGTGAGCATAACCTAACAAGTAGTTATTCTTCTCATTTAACTGATTACGTATATAATATACAATTATCATTCCTCGGTCTACAACAATACCGCTAGAAATCCAACTTTAGACACACCGTACATCGTTGTGTAGAGGAGGAAAAGATTTGGAACTAGGAAAATGCCTTAACTTATACTTGGACATTTCATTTTTTAACAAATTACGTTCATTACCAGAACTGTGTTAAGGTGAATCATTAGTTTTTAATATTATAATATTAGCTTTAAATACTTCAATTTTTCAAGTTAAAGTAGTTAAAGCTTACTTATCTTCTTAAAGACAATAAATTTACTTAAACAATATGTTTGAAAAATATTGTTAACTTTTACTTATATTAAAATTTTTTTGCGGACCGGGCTGGTCTAGAGGTTAACTCATCGTCGCAAATCAGTTAACAGCTGATTTTCTGAGGTGAAGGTTCTGAGGTTCAACTCTAATTAAAGGTTAGTGTTTTTACACGGATTTGAATGTTAGGCAGTGGATACAGGTGTATTCTGGTGGTTGGGGTTCAATTAACCACATGTCTCAGGACATGGGCTTGAGTAAGACTAGACCAAATTTACATGTCATACATATTATCCTCTTTTCATTGGACCCTGGGAAAGGGGTTGCTTATTTTTCTCTAGTTGATAAAATTGCAGCGTATTAGGAGGGTAAAATACTATTGCTTATTTTTAATCGATTTAACTTTGATATTAAACAAAATGATACCCATGGAAGATTATATGGCGTCATCATTTACCGGATTTTAATATATTTCCATGTACGTTTAGGTTAGCTTGTTTTATTATCATTTGTAATTATAGACTAAGAAAGGGAAACATGAGTGTCAAAGGAGAGAATTAATGTATAGATCTAATACAACCATGAAAGTAAAAGCTTCCTTGTAATTAAATCAGTCCTTTACCTACGTTAAGTTAAAAGCTACGCTCCAACTAAATACGAAGTATGATATATAGGAATACTTTTTAGAATGAAATGTGAACTTATTTGAAGGATACTTTAAGCTATCACTTAAATGTCATTTATAATTTAGTTTTAACTTTTAGCTTATCTCTATAAGATATGCAAAAATCCATTTACTCGAATTTCATTTTCGTAATTATAGAAACTGTTTCAATAATCGAAGTTATTTATATTTATTTATATTACTGCATAAAAAAAATTATTTTGGCAGATTTTAACCAGTAAAACAGTGATTCACGAAGTATGTATACAAACTTTTAGGGCTTGATGTGCAAGTAAAATAAAGAAAGTTCATGTAAACATAAATTTGGAAACTCGTCTTCGGCGAGTGTCGGCTGGCGAAAAAGTTTCGGCCTTGGTAGTTTTTGCGCCATCGGTAAGTTTAAGTCAGATAGTAATTCTTGGAACCCAAATTAAGGAATAAATTTAGTGTTTTTGAATAAAATCTAACCTGAAGAATTAAAAAAAAAAGACCTCAGAACTGTAGTTTTTAGAAATCTTGAGAAAAAGACAAAATATTGCCATCTTTTGTTATTACTAAACTTCAAAATTCATTCGTTTGTGTATCGTTTCTGTAGGCTTTATTATACCACTTTACTCAGAATCAAAGTCACCACAAGTTTTGTTTAAAACTGTTTTTATTACCAATTAACAAAGTAACTTTATCCCAAACATCAAATTGTGTGTTTTTCAACCCCAATCTTTTGTCTTTTCACTCACTACACTGCATTTGTATGTCTATGCATCCCCCGTTAGCTTAGTACCGGAATGTACCAATCACTAGCGGATAATCCTGATTCTTTAGTACATGTCTCGTGGTGATAAGGTGTTTACTTTTTCTTTTTTTTTGTACTTAACCTCCGGGTCACCGTTATGTATTGCTTCAGCGGACGAGATGAATGATTTATAACGTATGTGAAAATGCCATGCTTGACCGGGATTCAAACTCGAAACTTTCGGATGAAAGGCCGAAACGCTACCACTCGCGTCACGGAGGCTGGCCAGGTGTAAACTTGTTTATGTTATTATATAACGAAATATCACTTATATATCGATATATATGCGAAATATATATTAATATATGTATTTTTTATTTATGTGATTGTTTTTCTTTATGAAAATCAATTATTTATTTTAAAACTCGGGTCTCATTCCCTTCTTTTTATTTGTAAGAATAAAATGGTTTCATTTTTTTTCTTACTCTCTATTAATTTTCACTCCTTTTTTTACGCTTTATAAATTCTCACTTTTTTTTGTTACTCTTATTAAATGAATTTGTTTAATGATTTATTGTTAGTCAGTCTTGTAATAATTATAAAATAAATTTTACTACCCTAATACATTCATTCAATATCGTAGCAGAACTTAAAACACAACTATTTTCTATACAAATAAATCGATACTGAGAATACTATCGATTATTCATTTAGAATCGTATATATGATTTTTTTGGCGTTGTAGTTTTAATTAAACATACATATAGGCAAAATACAGGAGTAAAATCAAATGGTAAACAATAAAAATCAAAATTAGAAGAAACAATAATGGTCAAAATTAGTACAATTTTGTATCCTATACATCCTTTTTAGCGATTTATTGATTTTGAAGCCAACTTCTCTTTTCTTATTGTGTCAAGGAAGGTTAGTTTCATATTACGATAACTCGTTTCGTAAATTGAATATAATACATAAATATTAAATAAATAAATTTAATTTATATCTAAGCTTCCATCTTTTGTATCGAGTCAATTTGCATGAGGATATTACGGATCTTGATGAAAATGTTGAGATTGTGTAATCTTTAAAATATACCTTAACCGATCTAAACCAGATTTAATTGGAAAGATTTGCTGATATTTTTTTCGCTTTTCTTTTATCAATTTTCTTCATTAAAAAAGATCATTTTTACATAACAGGTAATCAATTTTGGATTCTGACGCCGCCCTCCAGGATAACCCTCCCGGAAGACCTTTTTTTCCTGTTTAGCCTCCGGGAATTATCGTTCAGACATTACTTCAGAGAATGAATGAGGATAATACGTATGAGTGTAAATGAAGTGTAGACTTGTACAGTCTCAGTTCGACCATTCCTGAGATGTGTGGTTAATTGAAACCCAACCACCAAAGAACATCGGTAACCACGATCTAGTATTCAAATCCCTATAAAAGTAACTGGCTTTACTAGGACTTAAACGTTGGAACTCTCAACTTTCAAATCAGCTGATTTGGTTAGATGCGTTTACCATTAGACCAACCCGGTGGGTTCTCCCGGAAGACCTATAAAATACTAAATAAATAGTACCGTGACGTTTCTATGTTGAGTACTGTTTACCTTTCTTAGCTTCATTCATTTATCACATGTTGACGCGTTTCGGAACTCCATTGTCGAAACTTATTGTATTGGTACTTTTAAATTTCCGTTAATCTTTGTATAGCGTTTAGTCAACGCCCCTCCCTATATTTCACGTCATGCCTTATCTGGTCTTCTTCTTGTTTCATTTATTAATGGTTATATTTATCTTTTCATTTTATTTATCTACTTCCTCTTTTCAATAAATTCAGGTCCTTGAAAAGGAAATCTGCTTAATTGTTGATCTGTTCATTTTATAATCGTTTTATTGCAACTTTTTAATCTAAAGATTTCCAGTTTTTCTAAAATGTTTATTCTTCTTTCTTGAATACATTTGTTAATTAATTTCATTGATTCTTCCATTTTCAATCGGATATGTCTTTGTTTTATTAAATGCGTCGCATAATTAGAATCTTGTTTTTTGATTTCTAAAAGATCTCATGAGTTCGTTATTTCATAATTTTAATTTTCTTCTCGATTGTCCAGGGTATATTGCAACGCATTTCCATTTTATTTTGCATACACCATTACTTTTGTATATATTTTTTCTTCTATTTTCCAATTAAAAATCTTTTTTAGTTATATTATTTTTATTTATAACCATTTTTATATTATATTTACTAAATCCTCCTCTATGAATCATGAGACCTTGCCGTTGGTGAGGGGGCTTGAGTGCTCAGGGATACAGAGTAGCTGGACCGAAGGTGCAACCATATCGGAGAGGTATCTGTTGAGAGCCAGACTAAGGAATGATTCCTGAAAGAGGGCAGCAGCTCTTTCAGTAGTTGTTAGGGGCGTAAGTCACAATGACTTAAACGGCCATATCAACATCACTCAGTCCTCTGAGTACTGCGCAGCTGAAAGCAATGGAAAACTACAGCTGTTTTTTTTTCCAAGAAAATGTGGCTCTGCATTTTCAAAAGTAATAATGGAGGCGCCTTCCTTGGTAAAATATTCCGGAGGTAAAATAGTCCCCCGTTCGGATCTCCGGGTGGGGACTACTAAGGAAGGGGTCACCAGAAAAGTAAAAAATAACATTCTACGAGTCGGAGCGTGGAATGTTAGAAGCTTAAAAAAGGTTGGTAGGCTAGAGAATTTAAAAAGGGAAATGGATAGGGTAAACGTGGATATAGTAGGAATTAGTGAGGTTCGGTGGGAAGAGGAAGGCGACTTTTGGTCGGGTGACTTTAGAGTAATTAACTCAGCGTCAAATAATGGGCAGGCAGGAGTAGGTTTCGTGATGAACAAGAAAATAGGGAGGAGAGTGGAGTATTTCAAGACGCATAGCGATAGAGTCATTGTAATAAGGATAAATTCAAAACCTAAACCGACAACGATTGTTAACGTCTATATGCCTACAAGCGCCCATGATGATGATGAGGTAGAATGTGTATACGAAGAGATTGATGAAGCAATTAAACACGTAAAAGGAGATGAAAATTTAATAATAGTTGGAGATTGGAATGCAAGCATTGGAAAAGGCAAGGAAGGAAATATAGTGGGTGAATACGGGCTGGGCAAAAGGAATGAAAGAGGGGACCGACTTATAGAGTTTTGCGCGAAGTATAATTTAGTAATTGCCAACACCCAATTTAAAAATCATAATAGAAGAATATACACTTGGAAAACGCCAGGCGATACTGCAAGGTATCAGATAGATTATATCATGGTTAAGCAAAGATTTAGAAATCAACTCGTGGACTGCAAAACTTACCCTGGAGCAGACATTGATAGCGACCATAATTTGGTGATAATGAAATGTAGATTGGGGTTTAAAAACCTGAAGAAAAGGTGTCAGATGAATCGGTGGAATTTAGAGAAGCTTGAGGAAGAGGAGGTAAAGAAGATTTTTGAGGAGGACATCGCAAGAGGTCTGAGTAAAAAAGATAAGATAGAAAATGTAGAAGAAGAATGGGAGAATATTAAAAAGGAAATTCTTAAATCAGCAGAAGCAAACTTAGGCGGAATAAAGAGAACTGGTAGAAAACCTTGGGTTTCAGACGATATATTGCAGCTGATGGATGAACGTAGAAAATATAAGAATGCTAGTGATGAAGAAAGTAAAAGGAACTATCGGCAATTAAGAAATGCTATAAACAGGAAGTGTAAACTGGCGAAAGAAGAGTGGATTAAAGAAAAGTGTTCAGAAGTGGAAAGAGAAATGAACATTGGTAAAATAGACGGAGCATACAGGAAAGTTAAGGAAAATTTTGGGGTACATAAATTAAAATGTAATAATGTGTTAAACAAAGATGGTACACCTATATATAATACGAAAGGTAAAGTCGATAGATGGGTGGAATATATTGAAGAGTTATACGGAGGAAATGAATTAGAAAATGGTTTTATAGAGGAAGAAGAGGAAGTTGAGGAGGATGAAATGGGAGAAACAATACTGAGATCTGAATTTAAGAGAGCATTAAAAGATTTAAATGGCAGAAAGGCTCCTGGAATAGACGGAATACCTGTAGAATTACTGCGCAGTGCAGGGGAGGAGGCGATTGATAGATTATACAAACTGGTATGTAATATTTATGAAAAAGGGGAATTTCCGTCAGACTTCAAAAAAAGTGTTATAGTAATGATACCAAAGAAATCAGGGGCAGATAAATGTGAAGAATACAGAACAATTAGTTTAACTAGTCAAGCATCAAAAATCTTAACTAGAATTCTATACAGAAGAATTGAGAGCAGAGTGGAGGAAGTGTTAGGAGAAGACCAATTTGGTTTCAGGAAAAGTATAGGGACAAGGGAAGCAATCTTATGCCTCAGATTAATAGTAGAAGGAAGATTAAAGAAAAACAAACCAACATACTTGGCGTTTATAGACCTAGAAAAGGCATTCGATAACGTAGACTGGAATAAAATGTTCAGCATTTTAAAAAAATTAGGGTTCAAATACAGAGATAGAAGAACAATTGCTAACATGTACAGGAACCAAACAGCAACAGTAGCAATTGAAGAACATAAGAAAGAAGCCATAATAAGAAAGGGAGTCCGACAAGGATGTTCTCTATCTCCGTTACTTTTTAATCTTTACATGGAACTAGCAGTTAATGATGTTAAAGAACAATTTAGATTCGGAGTAACAGTACAAGGTGAAAAGATAAAGATGCTACGATTTGCTGATGATATAGTAATTCTAGCCGAGAATAAAAAGGATTTAGAAGAAACAATGAACGGCATAGATGAAGTCCTACGCAAGAACTATCGCATGAAAATAAACAAGAACAAAACAAAAGTAATGAAATGTAGGAGAAATAACAAAGATGGACCACTGAATGTGAAAATAGGAGGAGAAAAGATTATGGAGGTAGAAGAATTTTGTTATTTGGGAAGTAGAATTACTAAAGATGGACGAAGCAGGAGCGATATAAAATGCCGAATAGCACAAGCTAAACGAGCCTTCAGTAAGAAATATAAGTTGTTTACATCAAAAATTAATTTAAATGTCAGGAAAAGATTTTTGAAAGTGTATGTTTGGAGTGTCGCTTTATATGGAAGTGAAACTTGGACAATCGGAGTATCTGAGAAGAAAAGGTTAGAAGCTTTTGAAATGTGGTGCTATAGGAGAATGTTAAAAATCAGATGGGTGGATAAAGTGACAAATGAGGAGGTATTGCGGCAAATAGATGAAGAAAGAAGCATTTGGAAAAATATAGTTAAAAGAAGAGACAGACTTATAGGCCACATACTAAGGCATCCTGGAATAGTCGCTTTAATTTTGGAAGGACAGGTAGAAGGGAAAAATTGTGTAGGCAGGCCACGTTTGGAATATGTAAAACAAATTGTTAGGGATGTAGGATGTAGAGGGTATACTGAAATGAAACGACTAGCACTAGATAGGGAATCTTGGAGAGCTGCATCAAACCAGTCAAATGACTGAAGACAAAAAAAATTTACTAAATAATTGTTTAATTGGGTAAATTTCTTTCCCAGTAAATGTTAATTTACTCCATTTAAAGGTTTTCTGCTGTTTTAATTTAATTATATTAATTTCTATTTTTATTCATTTTTCTGATCATATCTTATTTTTACCAGTTTTTTCTGCTATTTGAAAAAGAAAAACGATAAACTATTTTTAAAAAACGTTGAAATACTGGACAAACGGAAAGAAAATTAAGATATAACGAACACATGAGATCTTTTAATGACCAGGAACAAGGTTCAAATTATGCGACGCATTGAATAGAAGAAGGTCATACCCGATTGAAAATGGAAGAAACAATGAAATTAATTCACAAGCACGTTAAAGGAAGAAGAATGAACATTTTAGAAAATCTGGAGATCTTTAAATTAAAAAGTAACAATAAAACGATCGTAAATGAACAGATCAGCAATCAAGCGGATCTTCTTTTCAAGAATCGCAATTTATTGAAAAGAAGAAATAGATAAATAAAATGTAAAGATAAGTGTAACCGTTGATAACAAATAAACAAGAAGAAGGCCAGATAAAGCATGACGCGAAATATAGAGAGGGGCGTTCCACTAACGCTATATAAAGATTAACAGAAATTTAAAACTATCACTACAAGTGATAATTTAAGTTTCGGCAATGGAGTGGTTCCAAAAAATGTCAACATGTGATAAAAGAATGAAGCTAAGAAAGGTAAACAGTACTCAACATAGCAATCGTAGCAGAAAATATAATAGTAATTATTATTTTAATAACAAATACCATGACACCCTCTGGTCCCACGCAGTTAAAAATCAAGCCGAATCTAGGATATATAACCAAGTATTTGTGATAAATTTCAACTTGTTTGGTCAACCAGTTTTATGAGGTGAATATTGTCTAGAAATAATGTTGACTAGCCCCGACTCCTGAATCCGACTGACTTAAAACAGTGTAATTTAAAATTATTTATTACGTATTTTCACCTCGCTCAATTCTCATTGACATTTGACTGTAGAAAAGTCAAAAATTAAAAAATTGCGAAAAATACATCTCCCCGTTTTAATTTTGCCAAAAATTTAATATCATTAATGCCTCATATACAAAGTTTTCTCAGTCATTTTCGAAAAATTTAAGTTGAACCGGTCCAGTGATATTTATAAAAATTCAGGCCAACACGTGCACAAACATATTTATATCTTCTGGAAATATAAATAAATTTTAAAAAAGTTTTGGATTAAGGGGGATACTGAGACGTCGGTATTTGCAAACACCCTTATATCCAAAATTTTGATCGATCTCTATGTTTTTCTTTCAAAATTTTCTGTCGCAGCAATAACAGGCTTTAGCCGGGAAATAAGTATATATTTCTATTTATATATATGAACGGTGGAATGAAGAAATTCAAAAACACGGAATGAAGTTTAGCGTTGAGAAGAGTAAAGCGATTGTGCAGAACAGAAAAAGAGAAATTCAACGGAATTAATTTTGTATCGCAGAAAAACTGTAAAGGTAAAAGAGTCTACTTATGAGGGAGCAGTTTTATTCTGAGGATGGAAGAACGGTTAAAGAAATAAGTACAAGAGTACAGAAGGCAAATGGATTTTATCAATGATTAAGAAGCCGGTCTGGAAGAAGGAGGTACCTTGGCAATGTAAGAGAATTATGTATAAAGCCTACTTAGTGCCAATTATTTGCTGCAGAAACCAGTACAGGTGGCAGAAAGATGGAGGATCGAGTACAAGCAGCAGAAATGAAATTCAAGAGAAGCATGCTAAGGAAGACAAGAAGGTATAGAGTAAAGAGCAGTACGATTAGAGAAGAACTGAAATCAGGAAGTCTTATCGAGTCAATTAGAAGATTAAAGCTCAGGTAGTTTGAGCATGTTGAAAGGATGGATAAGGAAAGATTACCAAACAGAATGCTGCATGCAGAGGAAACAGGTAAAAGATACCCTAAAGTAAGATACCTTATATCCTTTGGTCTTCTAGTTATTTGAGGTAAAAAATGATCTCATGTGGTGAGAGTAATGGAAGAGAGTTCATCGGTCGAGGCAGGTGGAGAAATTTTATAGAAGGCCCAACTCGAGGAAACTTGGGTTAAAGGGGACTAAAAATATGATGACGATATGTGTTCTCATGGATGACTTATAAAAAACAAAAAAAAGTCTTAAATAATTCAGAAAAATAAATTTGTTACAAAGAAATGTAAATAATTGGTAATAAAAATTACTTTTTGGCTGTGGGCAAAACCGCCGTTTAATTCATAGAATAATATATATACATATCCGAATGCAGTCCATCTGGGTGGAATGACGAAGGCAGGATCAAATGATCTGATCCCAAAATTATATTATTTTAATAATAATCTTTTGTAACTTTAAGAATGTAGTTTTTAGATTTTATATATCTGAATGGGCTAATCACTGACAATACTCCCCTGAAATCACAATTGATTTTTATAATGTATTCAGCTACTGTTTATATTAAAATTAATTATTTAATAAATAACGTGTTATATTCATTTACACTTGTTTCTCGCTGATTATGATTAATCATATTTTTGAAATATAAATACCCTATTCAAAAATATGAATGTTAACCCTACACCCTTAACGTTTTAAAAATTTTCTATAATTTTTATTTACTAGAACAGAAGCAATCTTAAACAAAATTAAAAAAAAAGATTCGATTTTTTTTTTATAATCATAATTTTATTTAATCTCTAATCATGAAGCACGGTATTCGTTTCTAGATATTTCCTTCTGACAATTCATATCAGGTTTTCTGTATGATTCTATTTAGCTTTGAACTTATTGTGTTTATGTTCGATTATATATTTTATGAAAGACGGGCAATGGCGGTTTGGTATGAATATCAGACCTTCTAGGCCATTTAGTTCCATATTGGTCACAGTGTATAAAGCAACGAGGGGATTTGTAATTCAGTTGAAAGCGAGTCATAATCCACATGTGTGTTTTCAAGCTCAGTGATAAGACTTTATGATGATAATTTAAAAAAAACCCAGCTCGATTTTTATACAAAAAAAAGTATAAAATTTGATCACGAAATATATCAGCGTAAAAAATAATTGAGTTTAATACATTTAGTTTCTATACAGATTATAAATATTTTATTTTTTTTACAAAAAAAAAAGTCAGTAAAAAACTCATAGTACTTTTTTTTTCAGAATATTATTCCAGTTAAATATTTTATGCAGTTTCTTTACTGTAGAAATAAGTTGATATCCGATTTTGTATTAAATTAGTAAATTACATAAGCGATTAATTTCTTGTTTCCCACATAAAGAATAGTTTAATGTATGTAACATTTTTTATCATGAACGGTTATATAATCATATAAACATCTAATTCAAACAAAACTTTTTAACTGTTTTTTTAATGGTTTTACGAGTTAAAACTTGACAATATTTTCAATGTAAAAAGTGTGACAGAAACAATAACCCATTTTAAATCGTGTGCTACTGTTGGCCACGAGTTCCTAGAGAGCTGATTTTATGCTTTTGTGTAGTGCAGTTCAAAGAATTTTTTACCGATGAATTTTCTACCCCCTACACTACATGACCTTGGAAATCAGTATGGAGTACTGGTAGAATGAACATCTAGCGTTTGCAATTGAAACTTTTTCGAAGTATGCTACAGTATCGTGAGAACGCAGCGTTTGTTTCGACATTTAGAAATCGGCCGGAATGGAAAAGTTCCATCGAGAAGACAATTATGAGGTGGGTCAGGCAGTTCAGAACAGCAGCTTCAAACAAGAAGCCAACTGGTAGGCAACGTATGGTTTACATCCCGGATAACATTGCAACAGTAAAAGCTGCACTGCTTTAGAGCAAAGTCCAACGCGATCAGCTCATCGGCATTCGCAAGCGTTTAACATATCGGACAGAAGTGTTCGACGGATGTTACACATGGATATTAAGTCGTATCTATACAAGATGCAAATAGAGCAAGAATTACTGTTCAGAGAATTAGAGGCAAGTCCAAATTTCTTTACGCAGGTTCTGGAGATGTTAAACACTTAAATGGATTTTTTTAAAAATTTGATGATGTCTAATGAGGTCCAATTTCACATTTATCTGGCTATTTAAATAAACAACATTTTAGGTACTGGGCTCCTCGCAATACTTATCAGCTTCATGAACGGGTACTTTATAGCAGAAATATTACTGCGTGGTCTGGAGTGTCTTCTCAGTGTATTGTTGGTCGCAATTTTTTTTAAGAATAATGTGTCACAGCTACAGTAGATCGTTACGTTGCAAAGGTTTGTAACACTGCTAATGAGCGGTAAGAATATAAAGATGCAGTCGTTATGATTGGATAGTGCACTGCTCATACAGCAAGAACGTCTATGATATAACTTTACGAAGAATGTTTCCAGAGCAATTTGTTTCCCGGATTGTTCATGTCAACTGGTCATCCTGTTCACCTGATTTATCGACATGTGATTTTTTCTTTGGGAGATTCCTGAAATTCAAAGTATATTTTAACAGGCCAGCAAATATTCCAGAATCAAAAAACAACATTCGCACCGAAATTGAAGTCATAACAAGAAACACATTTGGTAAGGCTATGGTGAATGTATGGGCTCGTGCCGAAGATTGTTTGTCAACAATGGCGGTCAACTGAAGGATATAATTTACAAAAAGGGTCATGTCTTCTTTCAAAGAGTGTCTTCTTTCAAATATTGTGTAGTTCTAATTTTTCATGCTTAAATATAATGTTTAAAATGGGTTACTATTTCTGCCGCACTGGTATTTCAATAACTCTGTACCGAATTTAACAATCTAAATTAAATTAATGATAAAAACCTATTTAAAAAATCCAGAGATCGGTTAATTTAAAAAAAAATATTTTTTGTTTAATTGTTATCAACAATGTTATATTCTTCATCTTAATAATATCCGATTACATCGAATTTTACATGTTATTAAACTAAATTTAAATTTTATTATGAACAAATTTATTGATAGGCGAAGCAGGAACATTAGAAATTAAAAATTGTATATTATGCGATAATTAATATTATCTACATATATATAAATGTTAAGTTCGTTTGTGTAGGCTTCAAAAACTCAAAATGTTCTGCACCGATTGAGCTCAAATTTTTGCACGATATATAACCCGCATCAAAGATTGTTTTCATCTATTTTTAATAAATCAATCTATCTATTTTTAATTTGTACATTTTTAATTTGGAAAGTAAACAAAGGAAAACCAATCAGATCGATGCAAGATGGCCGCTGTCAAACACAACGACCAAACGTTTTTGAATTATATTTAACAGCTAAAACATCTGTATTTTATTAAAAAAAAACAAAAAAAACACCAAAACAAAAAGAAAAGCCACCAAGAAGGATGACTTACAGTAAATAAATTAAAACACCCAACTTTCTTATAGCCCAGATAGACTTAAGACTATGCAAACAAAAAAAGTCGAAATAAACAAATACACAGAAAATAATATCCCTACATAATGAGCAAAAAATCCTTTGTTAGGTTATTTTTTTACATATATATGACCAAACAATCGTTTTTTGGTCATTTAGCGTTCTTTGTTATGTAAAAGCAAAGAACAAAATTCACTAATAGTAACATGAAACCACACAACTAAGTATTCGTTCTTTTTTTTTGTTTTTTCTAACCTCCGAAACCACCGTTATGCTTTGCTTCAGATGATCATATGAATGATTTATAGCGTATGAAAATGCCATGCCTGACCGGGATTCCAACTCGGAACCACCGGATTAAACTCCGTGACGTTACCACTCGTGCCACGGAGGCCGGCAAACATATTCGTTAGGAGCCGAATAAAAACACGACTACCAATATGGCGTTGTGTGTCAAACCAATTTTATACGGACTATAATTACTTTTAATACAAGAAATCCTTTGCAATGATTGAACATTAACTTAAACCTCTTCAAAAATTATTCCTTTTGAACTAAGCCACATTTTGATATCATTGTTTTTCTATAACACGGCTGGAATTCTTTTCGTTTAATGATAAGAAGCGTTGTCGAAGATAATAACCGAATTCTCTTCCAAAGGACATCATACACCGCTAAACTATTTCTAAATAATTCAAATTCGTGTAATTGTTTTACGAATCGCGTTTTCATCAAAATCTCACCTTTTTATCAATTGACCTGCGGGGTTTTGTTTTCTTTGGAGACCGTAATTCATTAGTAGATTCATACTCGAGAATCACGTTGTACACTGAAGCAGCACAACTTCTACTTACGTTAGCAGTTTATTAACATCTGAAATCAACGCCGTTTGATTATTCTGTAATTTGTAAGCATTACTCTGCTTTTGTAAGCATTTAAAACGATGTGTTTTTTCGCACGACTTAACGGCTTTTTTTACAGCCCACAAATCTTTATATATAAAAATGTTAAGTTCGTTTGTGTACGCTTCAAAAACTCAAAATTTTCTGCACCGATTGAGCTCAAATTTTAGCACGATATATAATCCGCATCAAAGATTGTTTTTATCTATTTTTCGCATCAGTCACATACCCGCGACCGCGAGAAAACAGTTTTTTTAACGGTCAGCTGTGTACCGGTGACCGCGCCATCTGCTGAAAGCGAGGTGAACACTCGTCATACTAGCTAACGACAACCGCAGTCACATGTGAAACAATACCTGTTCTCAATTACATTGTTTGTTAACAAAAAAAAAAACCTATCCACTTGCATCTGATTCAGATTATTATACAATCTGAATTAAATATTCACTTTAATCGAGGTACTTTTGTGTGATCGTGTCGTGCTTGAGCTGTGCCTTTCACCAAGCTCTGAATTTATTAGAAAACGACCAACAGTGGAATATATGTATTAATGACGCGTGCAACACTGCACATCCAAACCAAATTCGCGCATTATTCGCAATTATATTGGCCGCTTGCTTTCCTTCATCTCCCACAGAGTTATGGGAAAGATATCGATTGCATATGGCTGAGGATATTTTGCATAGAGTACGCCTAGAAAATACCAATATCACCATGGAATTTACAGAAGGCATTTACAACGAAGCATTGATAAATATTGAAGACAAGTGCTTAGCTATTGCAAATAAAGTTCTTAGTCAATCGGGAATGCCAGCACCCACCCGAGCTGCGATTGCTTCATTTGTTGTGGATTTATGCCGTGAACAGAGTTACAACATCGGTGATCTTCAGCCATATGTCCAATCAAACATTCCCAAATTAACGTGTGAACAGAAAGGCATTTATGATCGCATAATGCAAATGATAAATGACGGAGTTGGGGGGACCTTCTTCTTGGATGCGCCAGGAAGAACTGGGAAAACATTCCTCATTAGATTGATTTTAGCAACGGTTCGATCAAAAAATGACAATTATCCTGTTGCGGAATATTAATCAGCCAAAATTCTACAACGGCACGCGACTTGCAGTTATGAAATTGATGAATAACGTAGTGGAAGCAACGATTTTAACGGGGCCTTTCAAAGGTGAAGATGTCCTCATTCCTCGAATACCCATAATCCCGACGGATACACCATTTTAATTTAAAAGATTGCAATTCCCAATTCGAATGGCATTTGCAATCACAATCAATAAAGCTCACGGTCGATCTTTAGAATCGTGTGGTTTAGATTTAGATGCGGATTGCTTCTCACATGGGCAACTGTATGTTGCGTGTTCCCGAGTCGGCAAACCAGATAGCATTTATAACTACGCAGACAGTGAAAAAATAAAAAATATTTTACATCCACAAGTATTGCAAAATTAAACTTCTATGAAACGTATGCTTTATTTTGTTTCTCATTTCTCATCCATGCAACCACAATGTGCCACAGCGAAGCGTGGCGGGTAGAGATAGTTATTTATAATCGGATTATGGACGTCTATGTTTACTAACATAATAATAAACCGCCTATACTGAAATTTGTGATAATTGTGTACATATCAGGTTAAGTTATGCACAGATAAAATAGAGATTTGACTTCCATAATAATAATAATTGTTCTGCCCAAAGGCAGGTTTTCACATGGCCGCCCTTCATTCTGCTCGATTCTGTGCCATCAGTTTCATTTTATAGTAACACTCTTCCTTTTTTATATTGTTTATCATTTTCATTCGTCTCCGACCTCTTGCTTTCCTCCCCGTTACAAATCCTTCCAATGTCGTCATCAACAGGCAGTCACGTGTCAGCCAATGTCCCAACCAACTCCATTTTCTTCTTTTTATTATTTCAATAATCGCCCTCTTTTCTCCCACTCTACGAATCACCTCCTCATTCTGAACTCTCTCAGTCCAGCTGATTTTTTCCATCCTCCTCCAAACCCACATTTCAAAGACCACTAATCTTCTCTCCTCTCCCTTCCTAATAGTCCATGTTTCTGCTCCATAAAGGGGCAGAGACATGGACTCCACACAAAACATTTCGCAAGTTTTTTCCTTAGTCGCAGATCTAGTTTGCTACATAGCACTCTCCTCATTTTGAATTCCATAAAATATATAAAAATAGTAATAATTATTATTAATAAAATAATAATAAATATAAAATATAATATTCTCACGGATAAGAACAAAAAATAATACATAAACTTAATAAGTATTCTCTGAAAAACGTTGGGAAAGTCTTCTAGACATTTGTGCTGGGCAGAATTGTCATTGCGCGTAATTGTTACAACACGCGTTAATGGAAATTCCTCCCGTATGTTTATTGCAGCTTTGGGGGTCTTTCTTTAACTGTATCTTTAATGTAAAAAGTGCAAGTGTACTTGTATCTAAGTTACATAGTTTCTCTAAAGAAGTGTTGTTGTTAATCAGTACCCAACATCAAATGTGTGGCCGGTTAACAAAACCAAACAATTAAAAACTAATATTATTAGAATCTAACTCCCTCAAATGGAACGTCATAAACGTTTAACTTCTACGTTAGTCAAAATAAGATAAAGCAACTTGTTTATATCAATACAATTAAATAGCAGATTTTAATTTTCACTTAATTGTTTATAATGAATTATAAATTACTAAAAGGAGAGTAAAACTAGCTAAGTTAAATTAAAAAGAATTTTACATCTAATGGAAGGGATGTTTGTTAAAGCGATTACAGTATCCAACTTTTTTTCCTTTTTTTTAAGGATAGAGCTAGTAAATATTTGAATAACTGAAACAACAAACATTAAAATTATAAAAAAAATATTCTATTATATTCTTATATAAATTGAAAATAAACAGAAAATTAATTACAAATTCATAAAATTAAAAATATAAAAGAAAACTAAAGATTGGTTAAAGAGGATTCAATAATCTGAATAAATTTATCAAAGGGTACGCTAAAAAGAATAAATCAAACATTACGTAAGACGAAAATAGACCTACTTCATCAAGTAAAGTTATGGAATTTCAGCAAAAAAAAAGAAAGAAATAAAAAATATAAAAAAACTTTTACAGTAAGAATTTAAAAGAAATTTGGTAGAAGTAGAACATTTGGAACAATAAAATTACTAAAAGAAAAGTAAAATCTAATAAAATGTATGAAAAAAGAAAAAAAAGTTAGATAGGGAATTGTCGAAGTACAAACTGTATTATCACGGATTACTGGAGAATTGAAGAAATGAAGGAGAAAGGGAATAAAATTATTGAATAAAAGAAAGTTTAAGGATCTTTAAAGAAATAACACAAAAAAATATAGGGAAGTTTAGAAGATTACGGCTGTATTGAACTTAACAAACAATTACCAATAATCACATAAAATTTAAATATTAAAACATTTGTAATACTGATAATTAATATAAACTGATTATAAATAATACTAATTAGCATTTTTTTTGATAAGATTTAAAATTTAAATTGGTAGAATTATTTGATGTTTTATTAGAAATCATTTAAATAAAAGTACATTACAATCAATGTTTATATCCATTATGTACATCCGTGAAATACTCAAATGATTTTAGGCCAGGAGGGTAAGTTGTTCTGTGGTAGCTTTACTTGTATCTTTGTAAACATAAAACGACTTGGACATAGTACAGCAGTAGACGATAAAAACTATTTTTCATAATCCAAACATTATTTGAAAATTAACAAGTAGGATATCAGATTCAATGATTATGAAAAGATAATTGCATAAATATTTATACTGTATAAGTTAATTGCGGTGTTTTTTAATTAGTTGACAACAGAAGTTAATATTAGTTGATATTATGGAAGAAAAATTAAATTTAAAAAAACATACTGAAATTTAATGTAAACGTATTTATTGGCCATATTTATACACAGATTGTAGATACATACAGAATACGAAATGAATATATGAGGTGCGGTTCAAAAGTAAAGGCCGATAAATTAAATAATTTTTTTTTATTATAACGACACAACAACTTTACAATTTGTTCAGCAAGATAACTGAGCAATAAGTAAATAAGATCTATATCTGAACCGACATTAAATAGTCACAAACCCAACGGCTGGCGACTTAACGATAATAACGAAATGAAAGGAATGAAATAAAAGAGCACTCCGTACAACCAGACCATAAAGTCATCTAATTGAAACGATAAGGCAAACCAAAAATATTGTTCCTCAACGATCTTGAAAAATCGCTGACCGTGTTATCCAATAAATTGACCGCCAAATAATTCGGGTGCCGATCGAAACGATTTTGATAACGTAGACTGCCCAGAGAGATTTCCTGCCGAACGGTTCACACTAAGATCATTATACATAAGGCTATTGCTTATGTACCAGGGTATGTGTAGCATTTTTCGCACGGTTTTTGTCTGGCAGCGTTCACGTATGTCAATACTGGAATTAAATAAAATAATAATAAATAAATATATAGCGATTGGCAATACTGATTGGCTCTCGCAATCCCAGTAGCTTTAATTGGTCTGTTGGACATGTAACTGCCACATTACCGTCAATCCATTGTTGTTTGCCTTTGCAAGGTAGTGTGTTGAAATAAACGCGGTATAAAAAATCTCGCCAGTTTGATCAGTAATAAGATTTATAAAAGCAACAGGCATTTTTCTAAACATAATTATTGTTATTTATGAACATAATGCTGCTGAAATTCACTGTCAATTGAGTAAAATATATGTGTCTATCTCAATAATACAGGAAAAGTGAGGCAATGGTGTCGTAAAATTAAGGAAGGCCGTTCAAATTTTCACGATGAAAACTGATGTGGCTGGCCTAGTCTCTGGACTGATGATCTTGTTGAACGTGTGAGTGCAAAAGTGAAAGAAAATCGTCAATTTATAATCAGCAACTTTTCTCTAGAATTCCCAAAAGTTTCGAAGACAAAATTGTTGAGAATCGTGATTGATATTCTAGACTATCGTAAACTGTTTGCACAATAGGTGCTGAAAAGTGTTCACAAACATCAGAGAATGACATCTGCACGTGCTTTTCTCAACCGTTTTAACCACGATGGAGAGTACAGTATTTTAACCTTTTTGTACAGTATACATATAAAGTGATAAAAAAGTAAAGCGATAAAGTATACATATAAAAGTAAAAAAAACAAAAAAAACTTTTTTTTGTACAATAATGGCGGTAAAATGTACTCTTAGGCTAAAACTTAAATTAAAATGCTTCGATTTTTGTAGTTATAATAATAATAATATCAACTATAATCTATATGCATATAAAAGAACATGTCCTGACTGACAGACTGATAATCAACGCCGAGCAAAAACTACTGAAGATATTGATGAGAATTTGTAAACACGTTCTTCTTATGGTTCAAAAGATATAAACTTGATTTTTGGGGTGTGTAATCTTCATCTGAAATCTAAAAAACTAGTTTCTACATTTTTGAAATTCAGAGCTTACAAGGTTAAAATGGATTTTCAAAATCCGGTTATTTTTTTAATTTATCGGTAGCAAATGGATATATTAACTTGATTTTAGGTTATGTAATTTTCATATCTAAACACCAATTTTTAGATTTTTTGAAATTCGACCTTCAGTGAGGGGAAGAAGGTCAAAAAATTTCGAAAAATGATTGAAAATTTTCCCCATTTCCGACTGTATTAAACACGATATAAACTCCAGTTAGACTTGCGAATAATCTTCATATAAATATCTAAAACCATTTACGGGTAATTTTAATTTTAAATATTTTAAGGGGTAAAAAAATTAAAATTGTTCTTTAAATCTTTGCCGTTTTAAGCGACTGCTATTGAATCAATCTTTATGAGATTTGGTAACATTGTGATGGTAATTTATGTTTGTAATTCTGATTATGTATTTCGGGTGAAGCTGCAACAAGAAATCTAAATACCAAATGGTGGGTCCTACACTGATTTAACTGTCGCTTTGTAGAAATTACAACACCTGATAGTTTTTATAAACTGAACAGACATTAATTTTTATTTATTATTATTATTATTATTCCACAAGCATGAGTTTAATGAACAAAGGTGTATCCAGGGGGGCAGAGCCCCCAAGCTAGAAGGAAAGGGCGAGCGAAGAGAACATTGATCGCGATAGGTAACGTAAGTAATCATATAGTACGGGCGAAGCAGCGACGAGGATGCTAGTGTAATGTAAACTAGTAAAACTTCTATATAAATAGAAGGTTCTCAATTGAACTGGGTTTTTTTTTAAATTTTAGGTTACGTTTTATTCTTATTGTTCAACTTATAGATTAATCTAATGAATATTATTATATTATGTGAAAGAAGTTCATTTTATGGTCTCTGTAAATTTTCCAAATATCATTGCTGGAAGATTTAACAGTTGAAAAAATTACTTGGCAAGATGATTTGTGGATATTAAAAACTTTTTTTTAACGTTATCATTACGCTTTTTAATGACATATATCTTGATATCATTCTGATATTCGAAATATTTCCACAAGAAATATATGAAAATTTGTCGGAAAAGTAAAGATAAAAAAATTTTCCTTAACCCAGCATTCCAGAACGAATTCCTATAGTAGAGGTTTGTTACTTTTCTTTATATTAGTTTTCATACTTTTATTAAGAATTTTGAATAATTTGTTGTTTGTCAATTTTACGTTTTTCAGTGTTTTTTCATAAAAGTAAACATTTTTTTATTGGCCTGCTAAGTTTTAAATAAAGTTATAAAAAATAAAATAAAACGTTAAAGTGAAATAAAAACCAAATAATTAAAACTCCTCTAAAACGAGAAAAAATTATTTTTTTTAATAATTTTTTTATTTTAATTTTTTTTGAAGATAGAACCTTATAAAAGTAAATTGTAGGACGTTGATTGTTTTTCATTTTTCATTGATTAGAAGAATTTAAAATTTAAAGATGAAAAAAATAATTTTTTTAAATATTAGTAAACATTTCTAAAAGACAAGTTTTTTATTAAAAAAAAAAAGATTAACAAACATGAGCGATTGAGTGATATAATTTATATTAATATTTTTATTTGATACTAAAAAATAATTTTATTATTATAATAACAATTTACTAGATCTTTTGCCGGATGGACGAAAAATCCGTTTTCTCAGTTACTAACGGAGCAGTTAATAAAAAGTAAAAGGTTTTATTATTAATTTTTATTGCACAACAAAGGAAGTCTTCAAAATACCTTCCTTCTACTGTTGACACCATTTACTGCAATACTGTTCCTGACACCATTTAACTGCTGGATTACACATTTTTTTAATAATGTTTCGTCCCGGTTTATAGTCAAATAGTTTTCAATCAACCGCTGTAGACTAGATCATTTGGATTGAAAAAAAATACCATGCGTTTGACAATTCTACAGAACGAAAAATCGTCAGACGTCAAATCCCGTGAACCTTTTTTTTTCTTTTTTTCTTTTTTTCTTTTTAAGCACCCCTATGGTAACCGGTCCCCGCCGTTAAGCAAACGCAGTTCCCATAGGCATGCCGTGGCAGCAGACTACCACCCCCTAGCTTGGCCCTTGTAGTAGGGCTTCTCCCAACGGGGTCCCCACGGTATCGACAGAGACCACAGACATCCCTCTTCTGGCATGCCCATGACCCCCTCCACCGCAGGGCTACCCTCACCGTCCTATCCTATAATGGGCAACATGTCCTCTACATGTCCCCATTACCCCTCGCGACCCATCTCGTTACCTCGAGGGTTCCCAGTACTTCATCGAGTAGCGCCGACCCACCTTCCTCTTACATGTCAGGTGGACCTGCACCCTCTCCACAGTAGGGCTGCCTCCCTGGCCCTAAACGTCACCACGCTTCGTCCCCACGCCCTGCCCACTGCTTCTTCTTTCCCTCCCTTTTACGCAGTGGTCCGGGCTTTTTTCCCCCCAGGGCGCGACTTGTAACCCCCCGTTACAAGTCAACGTCGATTGGGTGGGAGCAACTCGCTTAAATCTACCTTATATCTAGCTTAATTCTAATCACACATAATAGTACAGCTCGCAGGCCGCCTAAATTAACTTATACTAACTTAATATAATCTTTGCTTGTCCATCGGTCAGGGTGGTTCACCTGACCGGCACAAGTCCTTTCCTTACACCTATACGAGCTCGCAGGCTCATCACCTAATTTTATTTAATCATGCCGACTGAGTATGGGTGATAAACTCCCTATCCTCCACAACCAGCGCGCGTTCAACACAGCACTCTTAACAACTACATCGCAGCACGCACGCTGCCTATGACTATCTGCTTACCCGTTGAGTGGAAGTGAGAGGCATCCTTCCACTACCACTCAGCATAAGTCCTCAATCCCTAGCCTACCAATGACACGCAGGTCACGAAGGAAGTGCTTGCCGATTGGAAGCTGCTGAGGACTCCACACAATTCCCAGCACAAGTCTTTCCCACTCACATCTATCTTATGACTAAATGAAGGACACAGGCTTCCTAATTTAAAACTTAAACTAAGCATGCCCATTGGGAGGTCCAGGTACCCCACCCTGTGCCTCCCAGCGCATGTACTTTGCCCTAATACTAGACTTAAATCTAATACCACTTATGCCTATCCTACCTAAGGGTCATGTTCTAAAGCGACCCTGTGCGAACATGCTTCGCCCAACAACTAACTAAGACTGAGAAGCCGGGCTACCTGCCCGATAGACCATGCAAGTCCAGTCCCACAGCGAGATTAACATGGTTCTCGTAGAGAATCCACTCCGCCAAACCCGTTATTCACAAGCTAAAAACCCCATACTCATCATTCGCCTAGGCGAACACAGGAAAAATAAAACAAAGCAAAAAGAAACAATACAAACTTAACCTACAAATAATTCGCACTTCATATCCAAGATGCGTAAAACCCTGGTTAAGTGGGGGAAGCATGTTCACCCACATTAATCTACTCACATTACATTACGTTACACAATGAGAGTCCGGCTTCCACCCGTGCACCCTTCCTTTGGATCCGGAAAAACCCTATTGGAAAACCATAGGGCCCCAGGACCATCCCGCCCAGACTCCTGCCCGATGGCACCCCATAGGCAACACATAGACATATAAAAAATTCCTAAACCTAATTTACATTCAGCCTGCGCCTGGCCTCATCTTCCTTAGTTCGCAGGATTGTGCATACCAGCTTCTCCACCTGGCTCCACTGTCTCCTTCCTGCCAACATGTACTGTACCGTGTTGTCAGGGGTGAGCCATGTCAAGCCCTCTCTCCTCCGGAAATGGTCCCACCTCTGGCACTCATAAATAGTGTGATGCACCGTGTCCACTTCTTCACAGTATGCACAATCTGCCAATATCCTTTTCCGAATCTGCAGAGGTAGGCCTCAAAATCACCATGACCGGACAAGAACTGTGTGAGGTAATACCCTACCTCACCATGTCCACGCCTAATCCACGGTGCCACTTGCGGTATGAGCCGTCTCGTCCACTCTCCTTTATCCGAGGCAGCCCATTTTCCTTGCCACTCTGCAAGAAGTCCCTCCTTCGCCTCTTTTCTCAGCATACCCTCCCAGGTTCGGCGTAGTTCGATGACTCGCAGCTCAATCGGGGGGATCCCAGCTATGATCCCGTGAACCTTGTGATCATTCTATTGTACCTAGTTGTCCTATCCATTTCGGAAAAGGTTTGATTCGTTCATTTGATAAAAATAGTACGGAGATGCCCCATATTTCTTCTAAACATAGATATGGCTCAATATAAGATACTTGTAGGCTCCGCAGTAATATTTCAAATAACAATCGTTTGATATACTTATATAAATATTTTATAAACTTGTTCTGGATATACTAGCCTGACAGAAACTTTTTGGTTGACATTAGAGAAATTTATATTAATTTCTACCAAAAATTTTTTTAACGTTCTATTATATTTTTTAACAAGTTCTAAGCCACTTTATCATGGAGTATCTTCGAAAATTTTATATTTGGCTTACGAAATTTTCGGCAAATCAGTTGTACAGAATTAGGGAATGCAGCAAAAAAGATTTTCACTAAGCACTATCATTAACTGTTTTCTTACCTATAACGATACATAAATTCTTATTCTTGTTTTGTGTACTTCAATGCTATTATTATAATAAAAACAAAATAAATAAATTGAGCGACAGTTATTTACTACAAAGTTTAAAACCAAAATTTTCCCCTTGTTATATAATTTTACAGAATTTAGACTTCCACATATGTATGTGAACACAAAAGTGAAGACAAAAACAAATACAAGACAAATTTTCTTCTTCTAAAGCCATCTAACTTTTGATGAATCTGTGATAAAAAGGAAATTCATAAAGAAATTTTATAAACCAAAATACATATATAGATCAGTTCAGAAACATTCATTGGCTGTTTCTTTACATATGATTTTGAATATTATAATAAATTGAATATGAAAGTATCTTTTTATACGAGTGGTATCACATAACTTGATATAACTTATAAAATATTGTAAAACTTATATCATACATAATATAAAACGGTAATAAAACATCAAACTTTTCAGCGGTTTCGTTTCACTATAAAACTTCAAATTATTTACATAAATATTTATAAATCACTTTTTTTTCAACATAAAACAACTAATATTAAACTGTTATTTATGTTTTTTATTTGTTCTATATAAAATTGTATAATATTATATGAAAAAGTAAGTAAGTAAGGTAAATAATGAAGAATAATTTGGTTGCATTTGACAGCATAGTTCTTATTTATTATAAAGAATGATTAACAGTGAGTGCAACTAGCCAGTAATTTATTTGATAGCAGTAGTAAAAAAATATAAGAATCTTTCACTACTTTCCGACCGGTTCATATTAGTTGACTACAGAACGACGAGGAAAATATTGTGTCTAGTCGGATGTGTTGTCCTCTCCTAACCCTTTTACTCTGTAATGATTACTCAAATTTTCATCAAATGATTCATTTTCATCTCACAAATAACAATGAATATTAGAGAATTAGAATGAAACTAAGCGGCAGAAAGTATAAACCGTGTGTTTCAATCGAAAAGAAAGACATAAACAAAATTTATTAAATCTCATTAAGTGATTGATCAAATATAGTGAAAGAGTTTTAAAATAGGACGCCAGTTTTGAAAAACCTAAAATCATTTATTTTTCTTAAAAAAAAATTTACCGAGGTAAATAGGTATGAAATACATATTTTATACATTTTATTATATAATAGATGGATTATCTGAACACTGATAGAGCAGGAAATACCTTCTCATAAATATTTCCTATTAATAGATAAAAAAATATTTCAATCATTGATGAATAACGAGAAATAATACAATATATGCTTGAATTTTTTTTTAACTAAGGTAGAAACATTGTAATATTAATGGAAATATGCATACAAGAGTTGTATTTTGTATGTGCAAATTGAAAAATTGTTAATGTTTTTCAAAATTTTAATTTCATGCTAATTTTAAGTTCCCCAGATCGGTAAAAAGGAGGATCTAACCCTGATCGACCCCATCGAATCTTTTACTTGATTCAGAAACAAAAAAATTTGATAAACTGTTTTAAACATTAATTTTTTTAACAATTACTATGCTACAAAATTGCTTTCTTTTCATAATTTTTGGTAACTGCTCCTATGTAGCTCGCAAAATAGCTCAACCTAATCATCCAATCTTTGATGTAATTTTCTCTAACGTTTATCTTAATCGATATCAGGAACAGCCGAGATCCACTAGGCATCCGAGCTCAGCGTCTTTTCTTAGTCCTAAATATACAATTACCTCAATTTCTTACTGTTACTCAATGCTATTATTCCCCTTAGAGCCCATCCCTCGAAAATGATTGCTTTGGTCCATATCACAGAATAAAGGTTAATAGAATAAATAAAGGTTATATTTAGACCAGTCTGGTTAGATTAGCCATTGACGATTAGTAAAAATAGTATACAATAAAATTTAGTATGTAAAAAAAATAAAAACCGGGTTAGAAAATTTCGTTATACAGTCAACCAGTTATATACTAGTATGTTACATAATAAGTTAAAACTAGTTGTGGCTTTGTACGAACAAAATGAATGTTTTTAATCCGCCGGGTTAGTCTAGTGATAAACTCGTCGTCGTAAATCGACTGATTTCAAAGTCGAAGTTTTCAAGTTCAAACCTTAATAAAGGTTTTCAAACTTTTATTGAGATTTGAATACTAGATCGTGGATACCGGTGTTCTTTGGTGGTTGGGTTTCAATTAACCACACATCTCGGGAGTAGTCGACCCGAGTTTGGTCAGGACTAAAAATTTACCGGTACAGTTATATTATACTGTACGGTAAATTGCATTATCCTAGTTGCATCAAAAACTTAAGTCGCTAATGACTTAAGTTTTTGATGCAACTAGGATAGGGTATAAATAAAAGTATTTAAAAAAAAAATCAATTTTGTCAAATTTAAAAACTTAAAATTTACTGATAAATTAACCGTCTAAATATTTCCTCAAAAATATGGGGTAATACTAATGCAGTAAAACAATCAGTGATAGGTCATTTTTTAATTTCAATAAAGCAAAAATGTCCCTAAGAATAAGTTAGATAAACGTATCTAGCAATATAATTACCATATTACATAAATCAAGGACTTATGTGACTCCGTAAATAAAAAGTAAAATAGAATAATTTCAAACAGTGGGAATATTTACTGCATGCGGTTGGCATTTCTGCGAACCTCAAATTTATTGTACTTGTGGACAAAGGTTAACTCCCATTGAATTTAAAAGAATATAGTTCATCATATATATTCGCATTTCCAAATATATGTAGTTTGTATATGCCGAGATAAAGTTATCCTTTATTCGTATCCATACAAAAAAAAAAAAAAAAACTAATGAAATAATTTGTTTATAAAATAAATAAAAAAATACGATACTACAAATTCATTTTATTTCTCTTCTTCTTCAATCTTTACAAAGTATTTAAGCTACTCTAAAAGGTGTTCATACGGGTATGTTATTTTATTTAATCCTCAGAAAAAACCCTCAGTGAAAATAACAAAAAAAGAAGTGTTTGTACAACATTTTTTCAATTTGTATTTGCTTTAATGATTCTCCCTTGATATTTTTCTCTTAAAATTCACACTCGGCAAACAAAAAGACTATTGTTGTTGCAGGTGAAGGAAGGAAATCCGTTTGGAATTTAAAAAAAATTTGAAACTGAAAAGAAAAGTAAATAAAAAAAGAATATATGCATATTGGCTAAGCAATCCTTAAATTTGAGATCGACATTGGTAGATGTATTTAAACAAATCAGAATAAAAGTACAAAAAAATAGTGTTTCGTATATGCCTTATTGATTAATATTTGTTTTATTTCTATGTTGTTATTTATTTGTTAAATTTTTTTCTATATTTTTTTTATCCTTAATATCCACTGATGATGAATGGTTAACAATAATAATAACCATCTAGTTTTAAATTTTAAGAAACATTTTTTAATGTATCTGAGAATAATTTACCAACCCTAACATAGTAACATGCCAAAATATTATTTTTCAAAGATCTGATAAAACTTTTGAAGTCTTATATACAATAGCCAGGATACAGTTGTGTTTTTTTAGAAATCCGTTTCTAAAACTGGTTTCTGTACGTTTCAACCGACAGGCTGATCTGTCGGACTAGACTTATGGCCGGCGGACAGGCAAAGGAGGCTGCAAATAAGCCTCTTTTGCCGCACTATCATTGCCTGAAATTACAATATCGCTTGGGATCTATCAGAAGCTCGCAGTTGTGTTACACTGAATCATTTCAGAGATGACAGACTATATAACACAGATGACAGGGTGTTTGGATAACATGTCTCTAATCGCCTGTAAGGCACTCATGGAATCTGAACAGACAAATACATATCGAAACGTTGGGGTAATTATATTTAAGGCCTTATTAATAGCATACAGCTCCTCAATGAAAACATGAAACTGATTGATCAAACTGATTTTCTTCAAATTTGGATCAAACATTTCTGTATATATTAATGTTTTTTTTTTCAAAATTCATTAAGAGGGGGGATATCGGGAGAAATCCAATTTCGATTTTCTTCAGAGGTATTTTAGATAACTTCTTATAAAGAATATTTTTCACCTACAGTGCATGCATATAATATAAATTATCAAAAAAAAAAAAAAATTAACCTCCTTAATTGGTGTTAGTCTTAGAAAAAACTTTTCGTTGTTAAAAATATGAATATGAATATTTCTAGAAAGATTTTTCTTAAAATTCATTTCCTACTTCTGAAAACATATATTCTCCTGTTTTTTTGTTTTTTTTTGGCAGTAACTTTATAATTTTTATAAAAAAAAGGAAAGTCATTCAATAGCATGCCAGTTTTTCATTTTAAATAAACATGTTTTATTAAAATTCACTCTACGCAGGAAATTATTGAATAATTAAAATTAAATATATTTTTAGTTATGGTCATGATCTAGATTATAATAATCTATTGTATTTTACAATAAAAATGTTAATTTATAATAAAGTATGGAAATTTGTGGTTGTTACAAAGGTTTATTGTGATCTAACAGAAAGTAAATTACAAACAACTGATTTTCTTTCGTAAAACTCTTTGTCCACTCTATGAAAATTATCTGGTTAACGATTCGGCCTTTCATCCGATCCCGGGTTCGAATCTCGGTCAGGTATGCCATTTTTCATACGCATTTTTCAGATGCATAGTAGAATAAACGTTACTCCCGTAACGAGCTTAACGTTTATGAAATAATGAATGATTAATTATCTTTTTAAAAACATATAAAACGTCTTGACAAAATTACCATAAATTAAAAAACAAAACTTATAAAATTTCTTGTTAATTGTTTATAATGAAAAAAATTCATAAGAATTTTATAGAATAATAATTGTCTATAATAAAGATTTTTGGAAGTCACATTTTTAAAATAATATAACAGATTTTGAACATGTTTCATCAGTTAAAAATAAACCGTACTCAGTACAAATTTAATTTATTTTTCTAATTCACAGATGACTAAAAAAATATTTTACTACAACTGGTAAATACGCAGTTTCTTGTTTTTACAAGAGCTTGTAAAGTTTAAATATGTGAGGTCATCGTGCTATTTTTTAAAAAAAATAAACAATTATTTTATGCTTTTAAATAAATTGAACAATATTTTGTTTTAATTTTACTTAAAAATATATATTTTATATTTTTTTTAAATAAAATATAAATATTTTATTTATTCTTTTTTTTTTAACTTTTACACGAAAGGGGTAGGTCTTAGATTATTTTACTAAATTGATTGAAGTACCGATTTCATTGCTATTTTTATTATCAGCTTACACTGAACAACAATGTTACCTTCTATTGTATCTGTTATGCGGCTTTGCGTTGCAAGTTTAACCTAGGGGCTAACATGAGATCTATTCTACGGGATAATGAAATGTTGCTATCTTACGTTTTACGATATCTTAGGGTTGTACGTTTATACTCTAGTATTTAAATTAGTGTAGTGTGTTTCAGCTATGCATCTTATTTGCCGTAAAGCAGATGGTAATTTTATTATTTTAATTTAGGTATATAATGTAATATATCTTTCTTTTATTACAACAAATATATAGTGTCCAGGAGATGATATTACAAAAGCGTCTTTCGCCCGGAAACCTCCCCCAAAAAAAAAATTCTACAGCAGGGGTTATAAAAAAAAACCTGTTTTTCAACAATTTTATTTTACAAACTGTTGATTAGAAAATGTGTACCACATTAAAGTTTATTTTCTTCAGTGTTAACAATTTAGAATTTAAGTCGCTTTGACGAAAACCTGTTGGGATTACGGTAAATTATGCAAAAAATATTCGTTGGTTTTTCAAGGATAACTGTTATTAGACATAATTATATTATATTATAATTATATTTCATTATAATATATTATATTACATTAACAAAGTTATAATTATATTAGCCGACCTCCATGGCTGAATAGGTTGGGTCTCGGCATTTCTTGTGGAGATCTCGGGTTCGAATCCCAGTCAGGTGGCCTTTTTTCATGCGCTATCAATCTCTACCGGGCTAATGACCGTAGATGTTGATGACCGCTCTTTTATAACATAGAAAAAAATTATATTAATTGTAAAAACTATAATTTTATGAATCGCTTAATGATTTCTTAAAATTATTTCTACGGTCAGTTTCAAAGTGACGATTATTTATAAAAAAAAATCTTGGATCTTGTAAAATGTAGAAAATTTATTTTTGTTCAGCTATTTAAGTAACTTCGTTTTACAATAAAATGGATAAACAGCTGTGAAAAAAAAGTATTGCAAACTGATATTAATCGAAGTTTTTTTTTATTATTATTGGACAGTCTTTCACACGGCTATACAAGAAAAAAGCTGACAACACAATTGTAGGACTTTCCCGTTACGTGGCTTAATCTGCGTTCCGGGAAAGTCCTGCAACTGTGGGTTGTTTCTTATGCACGGCTAACCCATACAACTTAATTAAAAATATTTATCATCTTATTTAAATATATGTTTTTCGTTTATTTAATTCAATGATTCAAACTAAAGCGCTCACGCATACCGTATTTAATTCGCGTGGGTGTGGTGGTAGTAGCGGTGACAGTCGGCACTAAACTAACGTAATTTCAAACTTAGATAGACGAGATTTCGCTTGTACGGTTAGCAAACTGGTGTAGCCGCGAGTCTTAATGCACCAAGTACAGTCGACCGGGCAATCGAGTTACTTTTTTACGCTTTAAATATTATTCATCTATTTAATTCTATCGCTCACCTGTTATGTCACAACATAGCAGACGATACCACCAGCAATCTTTGGGGTGGGGATGCGAATTTGCAAAAACGTTTGTGCAAATATTGTTACCTTTTAATTAACAAATATGTCTAAGAAAAATATGACCTTAATTAGCGAAATCTCGGGATACTGAGACAATGACTGATAACGGTTGAATGATACTGACAATGACCTTAATTAGCGAAATCCCGAGATACTGATCTGCGGGGTAACCTTGCTGTACAGCCGCATCCCCTTGACCTTTTAAGTTGAAATTTTAATGGCATCAATAGAAGTATCTGACCTAGTTTGATCGACATCGGTCAGTCCTGGAGATAAAAGGTGATTTAGAAGCCAACACCGAACACACACACGCGCACGCGCGCGCCTATGTACAAACATTAAAACTTCTGGAAAATTTCCAACCGGGTTTTTTTGGGTTCTTTAGGTGTCAAAACGTCAAGATCCAGTGAAAACCGCAAGGGATTGTAATCGATCTAATTTCGATCGATTACAATCCCTTCTAGACCCGTTTCTATGCTATAACGATAGACGGGAAAATAATATTTGTACAGTGTAATTATAATGGACTTTACTTTTAGCGAATTGTCACTTCCTATTACCAGGAATCTCAAAGGATAAATTACACGTACTTTAAAAATCACACTTTTTTCAAAGGTCTTTATCAATTTTTTTACTGGAGAAAGGGGGCTGTTCAGTTTTAATGTTCAACCTTTAGTTTTAATTTAATGGAACGATATTTTTTTAAATATATTTTTCACTGTGTAAAGAAAGTTCTTACGATGGTCATATTTAAAATTTATTTTAGTTAACATAGATAGGTAGAACATTAAATTTGTGTTTTACACAAACGGTTTTTTTCATACAGACAATGTTATTTGTTGGTCTGGCCATGTTAAAAGAAAAAAAGAATTAAAAAGTTGAGTTAAAATAACCTTAATTAAAAATAAAATTGACCTAAAAAAAAAGTAACTAAAAGTTAAAAGTATAATAATACCACTTTACTTCATAATTCTGACTTTATGAAGTCAGCACAAAGTTAGTAGATTACACGTAGTCATTTTTTATTTTTACGCCGTCCTCTCAAAGTCAAATTAGAGTTTTTTACTCTTTAGTAAAATTTTTTTAATGATTTTTAAAATTAATTATATATAAAATAATTAAAAAATAAAGTAACTATTTCGAAATTTGGATAAAAATGATTAAATATGTATATATGCAATATATACATATGTAATATGTATATATATAAAATATCTATATGTATATATATATTTTTTTTACTTACAATACTTTAAACTTAACAGTGTCTTAACAGCATTTGCAGAAGTTTTTAAAATTAGAGATGAAATTTTATTAATTTATTATAGCAAAGAAATGTATGATAATTATGTCTGTAAAATTTATAAATATACATGAATAATTTTTTATTTTTTATAATCGACACCAGAATTTTTTTTTAATATTTAATACGCTAATAAGAATTTATCTTGAAATTTTTTATACCGGTAATAAAGTGAAATTTCAGCCATTATTTTCTTTGTAACATAAATCATTTAATAGCGAGTGCATTTCTTCAAATTAGTAGAAGTAGAATATTTTGTTTAATAAAACACTTATTAACTCAATAATATATTTTATTTTAAGAGATATTTAGTAGTAATTAATAAAAACCTAACCATATAGTTATGGTTCAACTATGTTTACTATTATTATTTTCTAAAATTGTCTACGTTTCATATAAATACCTTATTCCTTTATTAATTTCTGTCTTTGTTTCTTATTCCTACATTCCAGTTTTTTTTTCGGTAAAGTTCCTTCTTTTCTCAAATTTCTGAGCGTTTTTGTTTTTAATTCCTTGTTTTCCATGGATCTCCCGATTACAATTTATTCTCTCTTCTTATTTTTAGTTTTTTTTTAACCTTGTTCACTATTTGTTAAACACCAGATGTTAACAATTTTGTACTTCTACTAGTTTTTAAATAGAATTGAATTAGAAATTAACAATTTCTTAGTCACTGACTAAACAATAAAAATGTTAACAATTTTAAGATAAATTGGTATAAAAAAATTATGGTAAAAAACATTAAAAAATGGTACTTAAAATCTAACATTTATTGGTAATTTGTATTGTTACATCATCTCGTCGTCATTAATACATCATGAGGAAAATATATATATATATATATATATATATATGTATGTGTATGTATGTATGTATGTGTGTGCGTCTGCGTGCTCGAGCGTGTGTATGTAAAAATAACTAATAATTCTGTTATATTAAACAAGTAACTTTTTAACAAAATCACGAGCAAGCGTCTACAAGCAGTTTCTCATGCGCTGTCACTGCTTGTTAGACAACAGAGTTGTTCGTTTTTCTTCTTATTGTGTTTACCTCCTGAATAGCAAAATTCAGGTTGGTTTTTACTGATATCTTGAAACAGTATAATAATTACAATCATTTTTTGATCATATTTCGTAATATACATGCATATTGCGATCGAAAGTTCGGTTTAGATAAACATCAATAACCGGTATCGTATTTCCCTAGCTCTTAATAACTGACAAAAAAAATTGTTTACATAATTTTTTCTAACAAAATAATTATAAAAACAAAGTATAATTAATAAGCAGTATTAATTTTAATATTTTGGCCAACTCGTTTATGACTATTCTCTTATTTTTGCTTTTTACTTTCTTATACGTACAAGGAAGTATTGTAATCGCGAAAAATTTCGGTTTTCAGAATTCAACGAAAATATCCATTTTGACTAGTTTTGGCGTGACGTCTGTACGTACGTTTGTATCACGCATAACTCTAAACCGATTAGCCGTAGAATGTTGAAATTTTGGATTGAGGGCTGTTGTAATATCTAGTTGTGCACCCCACTTTTTATTGCAATCGACTGGACAAAAAGTGTCCAAAAAAGTCCAAAATCCGAATTTGTTTGGATTTTGGACTTTTCTTAACTGCAGTAATAAGCCCTCATTGAGAGCTTTTCTACGATATACATAAATTGTACTTATTTTCATTGGTTCCAGAGTTATAGCCCGATAAAATTTTAATTAATAAATTATTTGGTTCTTACAAGTGGAAGGCACATCGGTTGGAATCAGACTTCATCTCCTTTATCTATTAACTTTTTTTTTAATTTAAATATATTGATTTACTAATAACTACTAACCTCTGATTGTAAAAAAAATACAATAAATAATTATTCAATAATATTAAAAAAAAAAATGTAATAAAATATATGTAATTTAATAGGCGTACAAGGAAGTCGTACAGGGAAGGCGTACCAAGGAAGATGGTGTCCACAACAGATTTTTTTGCGGTTAGGTCAACTATGGACTAAGCAAATATAATAATTTATTTTTCTTTTCACCCAATATTCATTTATTCTTTCCGCGTGTTTGATTTTCTCTCTTTCGACAATTTCTCTTTGGTGAGATTATTTTCCTTCCTTCCACAAGTTTTCACACTCAACTTGGTGTATTTAATTATGGTTTTAAATACTTAAAGGTACACAAGTAAAAAGTTCGTAAAAACTAATTTAGTTAATCTTTTTTTGTAAATAAATTGTAAGAATAATATTATAGTTAAATAACCCGTTAGCACATTAAGTTAATAAATGTATACAGTGTGGTCGTATGACAATTCCTCTTATGTAGCGTGATAAATCCTAACATATTAATATTAATGAAAAATGCATACATGTAAGTTTTGAACTTATGCAGATTAGGAAAGAAGTTTGATCTTTACTATATAAATATGTTAATGGCAATCCAGTATATTACAATGAAAAATCTTTCACTCATTTTTTGTGTTAAGAAAAATGTCAATCCAGCACTGCGATTGTCAAACGGAATAAACAGAAAACATATTTTCTGATTCTTTTATCAATTATTAGATCTATCATTATTAAAAGGAATGACATTTTTTTAAACTTCAGTTCATTAAAAAATAAAGAACTTAAAATTAAAATTCATTTTTAAATTTCACACCAATACTTATACCAAGTATAAGTTTTTTTTAAGAGTTTATTCCCAGTTCCCAAATTTGCGAACTTTTATAATTTATTAGTATAAAAAAAAAGCTGACAACGCAGTTGTAAACCTTTCCCGTCATGCAGTAAGCCGCGTTCCGGGAAAGCCTTACAACTGTGGGCTATTTCTGATGCACGGCTTTCACGCACATACACACACAGCTTAATGTAAAATATTTATTATTTTATTTAATTCAATGATTCTAACTAAAGCGCGCGCGCATACCGTACTTAATTCGGATGTAGCGGTACTAGCGGCGACAGTCGGCACTAACTAAACTAATATAATTTCACAACTTATATAGAACAAATTTCGCTTATAGATCGGCAGACTGGTATAATTGCGAGACTTAGAGCATCAGGTACCGAGTCAACTGGTTCGAGACCCAGACGAGTTACATTTTTACGCTTTAAATATTATCCATTTATTTAATTCTACCGCTCACCTGTGGTAAAAACTTTAAAATATTTACTGAACTACCAACCTTTGAAATATTAAGTAAATTAAATAAGATAACTATTAATATCTAAAATGTAAAAAATAATTTGGTTAGCAACCCTGTAGAATTTAAAATTTCCCGAGCCAAGAGGACGAGAGAAAAGGGAATTTCCCAGAAGGAAAAAGGGGAATTGTAAGATGGCGGACTGCGACAATAGCGCTCCTTGTAGTAACAGGGGGAGCTATTGACGCAGTATGACCATTTAGCTACGTTTAGAGCATTTTTTTTGGTTGGGTGTGAGTTTTTTCAAACGATTTTTGCAAATATTTTTATTTTTTAATTGTTAAAAAATGACCTTAATTAGGCAAAATGTCGAGATACTGAAGGTAACCTTGCTCTACAGCCTCACCTACTTGACTTTTTAAGTTGAAAATTTAATGGCAGCATGTCCCACATATACAAGTAATCTGATCAAGTTTGGTCAAAATCGGTCCTGTAGTTCTGGAGATATTTAGGGGACAACACCAAACAGACACATGCACATACGAACATTAACATTCGGAAAATTTCCATCCGGTTTCTGGGTTCCTTAGGTGTCACAACGTCAAGATCCACTGAAAACCGCATATGCCAAAATTGGACCGATTACAATCCTTTCCCTTCTAAAGCTAAAGGAAAGTAAAAGGTATATTTTGATGCCTTTGAAGAAATTAATGGTTCTGTTTTTCCTATTAGGGTTAAGAAATGAACTATGCATGCAATAACTATTTTAATAAAGTATCAGCTATTATTATTTATATTATAACAACATTTTAAGACATATTGTGAATTAGTCTTTATTTCAGAAATCTAAATTTCAATAGTAAATTGTGAAAGTTATAGATTGAGGGAAGTCATTCTAGTACAATTAAGGGTTAATTTAAACTCACAAAATACAGATCTGTGAGTCTTTTCTCTCCCACCACCTTGAACAATAGTATCCAAAATTAATATTGGCATCGATTATCCATATTCAGAAGTTATCGTACGTAATTTAATAAGACTTGACAAATCCAGTCTGAACATATAAAACAGAACGATTGAGAATAGGTTTATCATCTCCCTTGAATGAGATTACCCAAATATGTAACCAACATGACATTATATACGTAATATATAATGTAATAAGATCATCTAATTAGTACAAGAATATGACATTTAGTCCAAAAACGAGAGAAAATAAAAGAAAGTGTATTTCCCATCATCGCCAAATTACAGAGGTTTGTATATGAAAGATAATAAAAAAAATCTTAGCTTCCTAAGATGCATTAAATTATTTGAAAATTATTTCCCTACCCTTTGAGTAAAATTTTGAGAACATAAGATCGGGTAAGGTTCCTGCCTCCTTGATAAATTGTGATGAAAATAAAGTTTGGCATAAAGAGAAATCTACCTTGCCAAATTTCATCCAAATCGGTCCACCCAATTCTGCTGATATCAAGCATTAAACAAATTAATTTAATATATACATAACTGGCTTAATGTATGCTTATGTACCTACATAAATTTTACCTGATTTTTTCAATACTACAATATTGTTTGACGGGGTCGTTTATCGTCAAGATCTGCAAAAATACTGTCACTAGATTCTTTGTCTAATTTTTGCAATAATTTGTCACGATTAGCATACGTTTTTTTATATATTACACTGTAGAATTATACAGTATAACTACACAACCAAGAAAATAGATATTATGTTAATTAAAACATTTTTTTAATTCTTTTCTATTACAGTTTATATTATTAGATTATTATAAATGCTATTTCTGTTGTAGTTTTTCTTAATATACATAATTGACACGACTGCTACTGAATTATCAATTTGACATTTTTAAATTTAAAATTCTGATGTTAATTTACTTTTGACATATAATAAATTTCTAATAAAGTAAATGAAAAGGCCTAAGCTAAATTAACTAAAAAAAATAAATGTTAAATTAATTGTAGAATTCCATTTTAACTCTACAAAAAATCTCTTCGTTTACATCTAAATTAAGAAGATTAATTGATGTACGTCGTATACGGATCAAATAGGCCTCACAATAAACTGCTCGCATTTCGTTGGTATTTAAATAAGGATGCATAGTTTCAGTATACTACACAAAAACAGCCGTTACTATTAATTCAATTCCAATTATTCTAAATGTCTCCTAAAGAAAACATTAATTGAATGTAATTCTGCTAGATTATAAAATCTTTTCCGTTACCAAAATGTAATCGTCATTTTATAAAATAAAATGTGAAAATAAATGTGACAATTTTATTACAACCTAATATTTTATTTTACAATAATTATTAAGTAATTTATAAAATGAAACCAGTTATTTACAAAAAAATTTAACTTAAATAATATATATTTAACTTAATATATTTTAATTAAATAGTCTGTAATATTACTACTATATCAGACAGAAACTATTAACTGAAGTTACAACGTCAAGTTTTATGTTTAGAATAAATTAAATTTTACATGACAATATAAAGGAATTAAATGTACGAAAATTTAATGGTTTACACAACATAGTAAAATAATGCCTAATTACTTTATTTTTTACTTTAAGTTGAAGATCTAAAATTTATAAATACTAAACATTATTTTAAATCTTAATGAATAACAGCATTAATTATGTACTGTAGGCTAACAAAATAAGGCAAATTTCTTTTTGTTTTAATTCTATACTAAGATATATTTCATTATTATTTAAAAATATATATTCACATGGCCTGATTTACTTGACTGCTTTTTTTTTTTAATAGATTTATATATATATATATATATATATATATATATATATATACTAGCAATCCATTGTGGTTTCGCCCGCGCTGTACTTACTTCGCTCGCCCTGTTCATCTAGATTAGGGGCTTTGCCCCGGACCCTCCTGTGTTCGTTAAACTTATGCTTGTGAGAATAATAATGATAAATAAAAATTAAAGCGTGTTCAATTTATAAAAACTATCAGTGTATTGTAATTTCTTCAGAGCACAATTTGATCAGAACCTACAATCTGTTTTTTTTTTGTAGATTTCCCGTTGCGGCTTCGCTCGCGAAATACATAATCAGAATTACAAACATGAATTACCATCACAGTTTTACCAAATCTCATGAAGATTAATTCAACAGCAATAGCATAAAACGGCAAAATGAAAAAAAAAAAATTAATGGTATAACAAAAAAAAAAAATTCAGAAAACTCGAAAATGGGTTGTTAGATATCTGAAGAGTATTTGCAAGCCCAAATCGAGTGAATATCTCGTTTAGTATAGTCGAAAGTGGAGAAAATTTGCAATTATTTTTCGAATTTTTTTTTACCTTTATTTACCCCTTTCAAGGTTGAATTAAAAAAAAAAAAAATTAAAAATTGATTTTTAGATACTCATATGAAGATAACATACCATAAAACAAGTTGATATAGTCATTTGTTATCGAAAAATTCACGAAATAATAAAATAATTAAAAAATTAGTAAAATTTAATGTTTCCCCATTTTATCCTTTTAAACTCTGAATTTCAAAAAATCGTTTCTTAGTGCGTACTTAAATCGTAAGAAGAACGTGTATACATATTTTCATTAATTTTTTTCACTAGTTTTTGCTCAGCGCTGATTATGAATATGACATGTTCTTGTGTGTGTGTGTGTGTGTGTGTGTGTGTGTGTGTGTGTGTGTGTGTATATATTTACAGTGGATATGATACGATAATCGGTCAAGTTTTCTTTCTATCATGAAATTAAATAAGCTTTATTAGCTAGAAAATAGAATCCATTTGTACACACATGAAAAGGAAGAATTGAGTCATCATGCAATTTTATCCCCTAAAAACACAAATAAATAAATAATAAATCTAGTGCAGTTGACATAATGGGTATGTGATTAAAATTTACTAAGACTAATATCACGCTGTGTGTGTGTATGTATGTTTATTCAAAGTATAATCTAAAAAATCTTTTTCTTGTTGAACGTTTTTTTAAAGTTTATAGTTCAGAGCTACATTATCTGATCAGCTAACACGGTAAGACAGGCTGAAGCGCTTAATAAATCGGTCTTCATCATATCTCCGACTGTACCCACTGTATTATATCAATGTTTGAAATTATTTTAAATGATAAATAATAAATAAAATGTTTCCATGAGAAACATTTATCTATCAGTCATAAATAACGTAAGTTGTTGAATTTTAATAACAGTATATACGCTAACTATATTAATTTTTTTTAAACAAACAAATAAATTTACCATATTTATTTAATCTTTTTTTTAGATTATAACTTTTATATTGTTAACGAGCAAGAATAAAATATACCACGACACTTGATAATTTTCAATCACCACATAAATTTGAAGCTTGAGCGTGGGATACGGAAATGGCATTTTGTAACGAATGAAAAATGCCTTGCCTGACCGGTATTCGAACCCGGAAATTTTTTGATGAAAGGTACTGGATGACGCTACCACTTATTTAAAGTAAGTAGAGATAATTAAGTGAGAAAGCAATTGAAGAAGTTTTTCTACTGGAGAAATGATGACGCTGGTAGAGTACTTTTGGTGATGGTGATGAAAAGTAATAAATAAGTAAGCTTTTTTTTTGTAAAAAAAATAATTGGGCATTTATAAAAAAATTGTGCTTTTTAAAATACGGTTTAAATTACAATCCAAGTTTATTGAATGATTAAAACCACACTGATAAAAATGTCTATTGTATTTTATTTTCTAAATATACCTGAAAAGTATTCTTCCTTGATTGATTTACGACAAAGAAAATATTATTTTATTAAAATTAATGAAGGAAATCTACACAAATTGTACCAAAGTGGATATGTAATTATTGTAAATAAAGACAATCAATTGTAGCTTTCCTCTCATATCCAATAAGTTTGGGCTTTATTCCACTAATTCAAACCGACTTTTAACGTCTTTACTTTTCAAGATAAAAAGAGTGAAAATACACATATTTAAAATTCTACAAATAACAATTGTATCTGTATAAATTTCCTAGATATTATAAATTACGGTTATCATATTTTGTCACAGTTTGTGAATTGAGTCATCTGGATAATGTCGATTTTTAAATCAAATTGGATGATATCGACAGGTGTCGCTTGCGCCCTCTGTAGCAAGTATTACAACTTCACAGAGAGGCGGGGATGCTACCTCTATACATACGTTACATATTATCTGTTACACATATCTTTAATGTAGGGGTTTTTCACACCGCCGACCGTACCTTCAAATTCTTTTTATTAAATGAAAAACAATTATGTATTTATGAATGATTGTGTTATTTATTTTGTTTTTTGTCTTCAGTCATTTGACCGGTTTGATGCAGCTCTTCAAGATTCTCTATCTAGTATCAGCCGTTTCATTTCGGTATACACCTTACATCCTACATTCTTAACAATTAAATGTAGATATTAAGAATCACGAATAAAAATGTAATTTTACGCGAAAAACAGTTTTTCGATTAGCATTCTTGTTTTTTTATGGGAGGGAATCAACGTCCCACAGTAACTACTCAAAAAATATTTAGACTTCAGAAGTGGTGCGACCGAGATCAGTTGAACTGATTCGTCAAGAACGACTCAACCAATTTTCATTAAATTTTAACACATCTATCTAAATATTAATGAAACTGATGAAGTAGTTTGGAAACTTTTTAGCCTCAAAATTTTATACATTTTATATATATATATATATATATATGACATATGACATGATATACTTGCTCCTAAAAAAACTTTTAGGAGCAAGTATGACTTGCTCCATGGAACTTTATGGAGAATTCCATCTTGAACTCTATATAAAAAATAAAATCAAAAACATTCAGTGAAGTTTAAGCTTTCATTCGATCATTTTCCTTCTACATAGTTCATTTTTATTTTAATATAAGATAATTTATATTAATTTACATCTTCAACTATATGCAAAAAATAAAATCAAAACATATTCTGTCAAACTTAAACTTTCATTTGATCATTTTTCTACTATATGAAGTTTTTTTTAATATTTTAATATAAAACATTTCTTTCTACAAACAAATCTAAACCTAAACATATTTATGTTAAGGTAATGATTTTTTCAAACCAGTTATATAATAGGTTCTCAACGAAAGATATGTGATGGACAAAATACTTTACAACTCATTTTTAAATAGTATTCTTAACAGTATTTCGTATGTTAAAATGTTTAAAAGTTTAAATGTGTCGTAGAAGTTTAAGCTTGACAGAATGTATTTTAATTTCATTTTTTGCAGAGTTAAAGATGGAATTGTCGATAGAGTTCCATGTAGATAAAGAGTTTCATGTCGATCTCCATGGTGGAATAGTAGCGTTTCATTCTGAGGTCCTGGATTCGAATCCAGGTTAGACATAGCATTTTTCACTTCACACGCTACAAAATTTCATTTCCATATGTCACGCACAAGCTTAAACTTACGTGGTGACATCATCTCAAGTCAACAAAGAGTTACACTTGCTTCTAAAAAATAAAAAAATAAAAAAGAATGATTACTAATTTCGATCATAAATCAGCTTTTCCTTTATCAGATAAAATTAATAAATAGAATATTATTTTTAATATATCAAAGAATTGTATAATTTCCATCTACAAGTATTGTAAATGGAATTACATATTGTTATATTTTTCACATAATAAGAAAAGTGACACTTAGATGCTAAAAGACCGAGTGCCGGCCACCGTTTGGGGCCGGGAAACGACATAGTTGTGCGGTGATTAGAGACAAAGACACTAAAACGTACGACCGAGACCCGTTCTCTTGTGGGAGGGCGAACGACGTAGTCGGGCCCGGTTTACCCCTCTTCAGGGATTTGAGGCAGGCGTTAAAATAAAATATCCAACCGTGGGAGGTTGACCTGCCATGCCGGACTTACTACCGGTAGGTGGGGAGGCCCTCTTAGAGTTAAAGGAGACTCATCTGAGCTGAACTTTACTTAAATGTATGTCCGGGCCAGGGGAGAAGGGGAAAAAAGATGCTATAAGTATGTATTGTGTAACATTAATTCAACAGTGCGTGCAATTTTTTTTAACAACGACTATCGATATTTGTTAAAGAGGTTGAATAATATCGATGTTATTCAGTTTCACACAAACTTTAAAGATAACTACGGATCTATCAAGATATCTTTTGTTAGTAATATTTTAAGATAATATATAATAGTCATCTTTTGTAGACAAAATAAATGAAAAAAATAAAAAATAAAGATTGTACTTATAGTCGTTTGGAAAAAAATAGTTAAAAGAAGAGACAGACTTATAGGCCACATACTAAGACAACTTGGAATAGTCGCTTTAATATTGGAAGGACAGGTAGAAGGAAAAAATTGTGTAGGCAGGCCACGTTTGGAATATGTAAAACAAATTGTTAGGAATGTAGGATGTAGGGGTATACCGAAATGAAACGACTAGCACTAGATAGGGAATCTTGGAGAGCTGCATCAAAACAGTCAAATAACTGAAGACAAAAAAAAAGTCGTGAGTGTAATTTATGCATTTATGTAGAAATGTTCACTAATATTTTTTACACCAGATTGCATTTGATGCCTTGAAAATGAACCGTTCATGTTAATTATTATAATGTTACTAATATAATCATATTAATGCCATATTATCAAGGACTGTAATATGCTTATTCAAATTAAATATTAAAAGTTACAATTTCCAATTTCCTTCATAAAATATGATTTAATATATAAGCTGCCCGATTAAATTGAAACAAAACGTTTTAACCCTACTTAGACGTATTTCGTTACGAATTATGAATTATATTCAAAAATTTCAGTTGAATTACTAACGAAAATAAACCTTGAACGTAGCTTCATTATTTATATTGTTTTTAGAATTCAAAAGTGGAAAACAAGATTATATTGTATGGAAAAAAAATCATATATCTGTAAAATGAACGAACATTTAAAAAATTAAAACCTGTCAAGTATTGGTCAGATGGTGCGAATTGAATGTACGTTTTATATTTCATTTAATCGACCAAATTGAAATAAAGTTTGTTTAATTTTTTTAATTAATAACTAAAAAAACGTTTAGGTTTAGTGAATTGGAAGAAATTTATATAAAACACATTTTCACAAACAAATATTACTGTTCGATCAGGATAAACTGCGATAATAAAGTCTTGATTGAATTGTCTTTAAAACGGTGAGTTTTATTTTGAAAGCGGACCCGTTCCTAAATTTTAATTTTTTTAAATTACTAATATTGCTTCCTAAATTATTTATGGATTAAGTAATATTGCACAATATTGAATCGCTAATATTTGTCTTACTGTCGTTGTAGTAATTATATTTCAACTAGTTTTATGTTATCATAGTTATATCGCTGGCTGTGTACTAGTCGATGAAGTTAATTATTTCTACAGTGTTTGCTATAGTTGTCACTATTTGCTATTTTCATCCGACATAGGTTTGATTAATCCGCGAGTTGCCAGATAAACAACATACTGTTCGTTTTTTACTTGCCAAAGGGATTTTTAATAATCCCTAGGTTTTGCGTATAGGGTCATGAAATGTTTCTTTTATTAAGCGACAGAGAAGATAAATGGCCTTGTGCAAAAGCGAGTTGTAGCAATACGTTTAAGGAGGGGTACGTAGCTGAAATCCTGCAAACTCAAATTGGAATTCGTTTTTTATTTCCTTTACGCATAGAGTAGGGAGTATACTAGTTTTAAAGTTTTGTAACAAAGAATTTGGTACGGGTAGTGCCGCTGTAACTAACAGGAAAAAGTTTTTAAGGAAAGTGTAGGCGGACGTGTTATTCCGTAATCCAGTAATAATAGGCGGGAGTGATCTGAACATAGAAAAAGACGAATCTCAGTTTTTTCAAGGTAAAAATACTATGCGGGGACGGTTTACCCTCAACAGTGGGTGTTTGCAGGAATTTTCAGGGAAACAAAAGAATTTTCGTAAACGCCGACCCTGATCGAACGGAAGACACGTTACTAAATGAAGTGTATTAGTAGACCAGGGACGAGTATAATTTCTGATTGCTGGCGTTATTATGATGATAAACTTAATCTATAAGGTTACAATTTTACATGTCAAGGTGTTATTACCGGAGCGCATCAAACACAGTTGACAGCTTATGGGCAGCAGCGTAAAGATGGAATCGTAAGAAGTACGGTTCGTATATATGGTTCTAGATTGCTATTTTCGTGAACTCATGTGGCGCTAGCGTAACATCGACAGGGTTTGATAAAAGTTTGCAGGATATCGACTAGTTTTGGCTTCTATAACAGTGAATATAAGCAATACTTATTTTTTACTATTATAACATAAATTTAGGAAATATGTTCGCTTTCAGTAAGAGTGTTTCGCAAAAAGAGTAAAAATTGTAGAGGATCCAAAAGAAAGTATGAGTTATTAGGAGCTTAAAGTTTTGCTGGAAGCAGTAAGTAAACAGATAATTCTCATCGATAATTTTTATCGTAATCTCCATCATGCTATTTATATATTTAAATGAACGGTGAAAATACGCTTACTATGCAACAATATTATAGCCGTGAGAAACCATCCCTATTGTAGCGGAAAAGTCTCTTCTAAATGCTAGCCGGCCTCTGTGGCGCGAGTGATAGCGTCCGGCTTTGCAACCGGAGGTCCTAGGTTCGAATCGCGATCAGGCATGACGATTTTAATACGCTACTTTTTCATATCCCACGCACAAGCTTCAAGCTTACGTGACGATATCATCAAGAAAAAAAATGCCTCACTTTGAACATACAAAAATAGTGTTTTAGCCGTATCTGGAACCCCGTAATTCAGGCACGAATCCGCTCTCCTTTTCCTCCCGGAAGGCAAACGTTACATCAATGTAAGATATGCCACTCTCACTTACTAGAGTTGGAGCCTCACCATCATTCAGACAGATAAGCCCTAAACCCCCCATCGCCTCCTCGAGGAGCCTGCCCCAGGTGCTAGTAACATGACCACTCCAGGACACGTTTTTAGCGTTAAAATCGCCAGTAACAAGGATATCTCTAGTGAACCGTTTAACTGCACAGCTTAGCCTATTAAGTTTATTGTCAAAAAGATATGTGTGCGCTAAATACAACAATGTGCCGTATCACCATCCCCTCCACAATTAAAGCACTTCATTGATCGGTCTGGGCCGCTACATTTAGCAATTTGTCCTACCTCCAAGCATTTGTACAAAATGTATGTCCTCGAAAAACAGTTCAAAATTTTCATGTGGAGGAATTGGGGGGATCAGGATAAAGGAATAAACCCAAAACGGGTAGATTCCAAATTGTTTCTTATTTGGGTCTACCCAAACCAATATACAGCTACAAACACTTGTAATATGCGTGTTCCATTTGATTTAGAATAATTCTCTACAATCACTATTACAAAAATATTCTGAGTACTTGTTTACGTCATAGCGACGTCATCGTCACTATGTCATCCCATACCAGTCCGGTTCTGAATGTTGACTTAGAAAAATTCTCAAAACTTATTTATACGTAAGTATACTCTCGTATAACAGTAAAATTATAAGCTGCAAAATTTTATTGTATTCACGTCCAACGTACCTGTACCCTTAAATACGTGTCCAAAGGGTCAAAAAATTACACACTCGTTACGGCAGTACAGTAACAATAACATCGACCGCATTCATCGCACAACTAATACAAGGGACCTTTCTTTCTTTTTCCTGTTTAGTCTCCGGGAATTACCGTTTAGGTATTACTTCAGAGAACGAATGAGGATGATATGTACGAATGTAAATGATGTGCAGTCTTATACATTCTCAGTTCGACCGTTCCCGAAAAAACTCAATCTTCAAAAAAACACCGGTATCCACGATCTAGTATTCAAATCCGTAAAAAAGCAACTGCCTTTACTAATACTTGAACGCTGGAACTCTCGACTTCCAAATCAGCTGATTTGAGAAGACGCGTTCACCATTAGACCAACCCTGCGGGTAATACAAGGTAACTGCTTTAGTACAGATAACCGTTTGATTATTTAGTAAATCAGTAAACTAATTAAAAAAATAATTAACACTAATCATTTCAAAGTAACATAAACTATTAAATTTTTAGTCAAAGGAAAAAAAAATATATAAAAACAAATTAAATTGTTAAATTAACATAATTAACAACCTGAACACTCGCTAACGTCTGATAACTTATAATATGGTGAGAGATAAAATAATTAAAAAAAAGCACATTTTAAAAAATTATAGTACTAAAAGGTTACAAATAATAATATTTTTATTAACCAAATTTAAGTTTCGCGAGAAGTTCATTAATAAATTCTGTTTATTTAGTGTATGGTGTTGAGTTTTCACAACCTCCTTTTTGGAAAAGTTTTCCCGACTCTAGAGTTGTCACTAAACGATACATCAACTGTCGAAAAATTAAAAATTGGAGTTCAGAGAATTCGAATGTTTTCTCTGAGCAACCACTTTCTATGAAAAATCAAGGTATAGTGTGTCATTTTCATAGTTCTCATTTTTTCTAATATGATTGTCTATTAATCGTGAATGTCATGCGACCTATTACGTCTTATAATCTTGAAATTAAAAAAAAATCCTTTACAATTTTTAAAATGTTTCTTATCTTTTAATTCATTGTAGACCTTTGTTGAGTATTTTCGATTGTAATTAAAAAATATTTGCGTGATAGCAGTCTACTCTTTCTCAGTTCGGTTTGAAAAATATTGATTTATTATTTTTTTTAAAATTATTGTTGCATGAAAAATCAGAACCAAGTCTGCACTTTTTTTTAATATTGGAATGAATATTTTAATTTTATCCTTTTATTTGTCATAATAGGATGTGTGATATTTACTCTTGTAAATATGAAAGTGAATATGCTTTGTTTGTCTATCCCATTCAAAGCATGGAACAATCAACAAAATTTTTCTGTTTGATTATGTTTCCCTTTGATGATGGTTTTTTGCGTGTTGAGCATATTAAATTGCTGTTTAAATTAATATTTTAATTTAATTTTATGAAGGATAATGTAATGTTTTTTTAATTTTCAATTATGACTTGCATAATTTTTGGTAACTGTTTTGTACATTTTGGGTTTTATACATTTGTGGAGTTGTTGCGTAATCCTATAGTTGTAATTATTTTGTTGGGCAATGTACAGCGCGTTTGTAAAACAAAACAATAAAAAAAAGAAACAGTAGAAAAAATAGCTTTTTTAACCTCTCCAGAGGTTATTGGTTATTGCCTAAATCTTTTTTTTTAAATGTTGAAGTTAGTCAGTAGACTGGCTTAAATGATATTCTCTATTTCTTTTAGTTCAATGGTGATCTTTTTCAACACATTCTCTACATCCAACATTCAACATCCTTAATTATTTGTTTTATAATCTATATTGCGATCTTTGTCTTCATTTTAACAATCTACTATCTACGTTTCCTTTAATAATATATTTATCAATTCTGAATATATGCCCCACCCACATGGATTTTCTCTTTACAAGATTCTTCCACAAATTTATCTACTACTTTTTAAGATTTAAAATAAAATTCGTATTTTTCTAACTTTTCTTTATTTTATTCAACTTTCCTTGCACAATTTTTGTTTTTTTAGAATTAAACTCTCTACAAGTTTTGTTTAAAACTTTTACGTGTTTGTTGTCTATTTAACAAAGTTATTGTATTTCAAACGTACAAAAGTTATTTTTATGGATTTTTTACTATTATTTATTGATTTTCCCCCAGGTTTCTCAAAATCTACTGCAGATACGGTTCTGAGATCCATTTATTCGATTTTTCAAGTCAAAACCATAAGAATCATTAATTCTGCTCCTTAATTAACGTCCTAAAAATTTCAATACGATATTATTTTTCCGGGGTAGCTGAAATTCGAGTGAAATATTTCACTAGCCGTAACTCGCAAACTAAGCATTTTAGGACAAATGTTTTTGTTTTTTTTTTTTTACTTTTAACGCCGCAAAGGACCACTTTAGTCAGAATAATTCAAATCTTTTTTGCCGATCTGTTGGCCTTTAAGTTCTTAGCTTTTACTTTCTCCCAATATTTAGTCAGTCTTAATGACCTAGTTTACGATCCTATTTTGAATAAACCCTTTTTGTATAATTAAAAGTTCTTACTTTAAAGTTGGTATTCAGATCTTTAATAACAAATTTTAAATTTCGGATTTATTAAGTAAATCTTCGTAAGTCAAATTTAATTCTTAAATGTTTTCTTTAATTTCTTTCATCCATAATGGCGGATTTTTAAAGACCAAAATCGATCGATAATTCTCTTAGTAATCCTATCCTGCGGTAATCTTAACAAGTGTGCAGAGAAAGAAATTCACTTCTTTTTTATAGTATCGATAAGAATTCAAAGTTTTGGTACAGAAATTTATAAGGCAATAATCTGTACTGATTTTCGTGTTTATATTTTTTGTTTACGCAGGTTCTAAGAATCCTGCGTTCAACTTTAAGCAAAGGTTCAGTCCTATTTTTCTGATTTAATCTAAATAAAGTTTCGCTCGCGTAAGTAAGTACCACCAGTAAACCGGTAAGTAATTACTGGTTTAACCACAGTTTTTTAATGTCTAATTCTAGTTTTAATCGAGAGCGATTTTTATTGTAAATATTTTTGGTTACTTGTAGCACTTAAAATAATAAAGTCTTTCAGTCCAATTTTGTTTTTCGTTACAATTACAAGTAATGATCTCTCCAAGATATTTAAATTTTTCTATAAGTTCTATTTTGTTTCCATTAATATTCACAGAATTAATAACTGAAGGATCTATAGCCATCATTTTAGTCTTTTCGTAAGAAATTTTAAGTCCAATTTTATTCGCAAGTTCTTCTATACTTGTTGTTTGTATTCTGGCTTCTGAGATACTATTAGCTAATAAAGCTAAGTCGTCGGCAAATCCTAGGGAATTTTATTTTGTATCCTACGTAAATATTTGTTGGATTAATTTTAAACCGTTCGCGTATCAGAAATTCTAGTGCACAATTAAATAATAAAGGTGAAAGTCCGTCGCCTTGTCTCAGTCCGGTTTCAAAATCTAAACTTCAGTTTAGATTTTGTATTTGTCAATGTTAAACCGATCATATTTACCAATTTAGGATCCGATCCGAGATTTCTCAGAATTTTTAACATCGAAGACCTATGTACGCAATCGTACGCTTTTTTGAAATCAATAAAAGAAATAATCATCTGTTTTTGCTTTCTGTTATAAATATCTATAAGTAATTTACATTTTTATTTATATAGATTATTATTTTTTTTTAACAGAAAGTTATCTCGGTTTTATATTTCACTCGTATTTCTTTCTATATTTTTTACTAAGAGATAGTTGAATTTATAACATTTGGAGTTTTTTTTAAACAAGCTTTCTGTTGTATAGTACTTAATAGATACAAGTAAGTACTCCTACACCTATTTGCACTTCTCAGGTACTTTCTTATCCCATTAACTCTTACACTTTATATTATTATAAATACGTGTCTGAGGAAAAGGAAAGAGAGTATTTAATCACCCACTTGAAGTACATTTATTTCCTAAATTCTAACGGGTGCTGATTAATATACGTAAAGTTTCGACAATTTTAATAGAAGTATTGAGAATTATTATTATCTAGTTTTTTAATTTCTTATAATAATGTTACAATTTTAGTGTTTATAAACTGGATTGATTTGGGTTGGTCCAATATAAATAACTAATAAGATTTATTTATCCAATAAGATAAATGCAGCATCAAGGTATTTTACTTTGATACCAAATTCAGAGAGTAGTATTATTAGGAGAGAAGAAAACAATTTCTGTTAAAACAACGTAGTACAAGTCAGTTATATTCAATTGTAAATAAATTTACAAGTATTTAGATATTTCCTACCTTCTAGGATCAATGTTTAGTTGTACACTAACAAATGTGAACCGGTGACAAAATTAGAAATGACTGACACTTTTAATAATTCATGTATAAGTGCAAATTAAAATACACATATGGTAGGTTAAAATTTAGGTTAAATTTAGTTTCGTGAAATTTTCTCGCTTGTACACAATTTAATAAAAATTTCGCCTTAACATAATAAAACCTGACAATATTTCCAATATTTTTTAATAAAAAATTTCGTAAATATTTTATTGTTGGCTCCTCTTTCTTAGTTAAAATGTTTTCTCAGTTTATTTCTTAAAATTTCAACCAAATAAAATTTTTTAATATTAAAAATCAAATTTTTTATTATTTTTCAGTTTGATTTGTAATTTATATAAAAATAAAGTTCAACGTTTATTCTTTGATTTTTTTATGAAAATTATATTTTATTACTTATACAGAGCGATTAAAAAAAACAAGAAATTTAAAAAATTAAATAACGTTAATGAAAAATTTTTTTTAGAAAATAAATGTAATATTTAATTTAATGAATTTAATGAATATTTCATGTAATTGTACAAATGTTGCCGTTTTACGATACATACATTTTATTTTATTTTTTAAAGATGACATCTTGCAGGTGACCGCCTCTTCTACGTAAACACTCACGAAGGCTCTTCGTTAAATTGTTCATGGTTTGACGTAACATCTCGACTGGAATTTCCGCAATTGATTCTCGGGTCTTTGCCTTCAGTTTTTCCGTTGTAGCAGGTCTACTGTGGAACACTTTGCTTTTAAGGTGACCCCACAAAAAGTAATCGCAAGCTGAGAGATCAGGCAGGCGAACTGGGAGGCCATCTAATGTCACCGTTTCGTGAAACGACACGTTGTTCAAACAATCGGCATACAGCTGCCATCGATATTCGTGCAGTATGTGACGTTGCTCCGTCTTGTTGAAACCAGGCTGTGTTAAGAATCGGTGGAAATCTCTTTTGTTGTTCCAAAACAAAGGTTTCAAGCACGACTACGTAACGAGCCGACGTCACTGTAATCGCAAGACCGTTGTCATCCTCAAAAAAATAACGGCCTATAACACCTTAAGATGACATAGCACACCACACAGTCACTTTCTGGCTGTGCAACGGACGCTGGTGCAGCTGCGTAGGACTTTCTTGTGCCCGGTATCTGAAATTTTGCTCGTTAACAAATCCACTGAGGTGGAAATGCGCTTCGTCTGACATCCACAGTTCGTGAACAAACTCTTCGTTATCGTTTATCTTCTGAAGCATTACATTACAGAATCGTGCTCGCACAACTGCATCGTTCGGTTTGAGTTCCTGGACGATCTGCAACTTGTACGGATGGAATTGCAAGTCCTTCACTAACATTCTTCGAACACTTGAACTATGCGATCGTAAAGATGCTGAGAGACGACGGATTGACCGATGTGGACTTCGTGTGACAGCATCTTGTAAAGCTTGAACATTCTGTGGTGTACGGACGGTTCGCTCACGGCCTGGAGGTTTCTTTATCAATGCCGAACCGGTTTCCTCAAAATTAGATATCCGTGTTTTAATTGCACGTGCTGATGGAACACCGTCGTGCTGTCCCAGATTAAAATGACGGCGAAATTTCGTACACGCTCCCTCCACACTGTCATTGTTTTTGTAAAACGCTTTGATAGCAAATGCACGTTGCGCACCACTCCAAGAATCCATGACAACTAAATGGCAGGTTAGGTTAGAGAGGCTGGCGCCACTTATCAAGTTGTACCAATCGCCCACGGCTACCAACACAACTTTCAAAATTTCCCGTTTCTTTGAATCGCTCTGTATATTGTATATTTCTTGATGTAAAACGTATTTGCATACTTCAAAGCTAACGTGTGATTTATTGTCACAGATATCAACCTATGTGAAAGTTTTACTGTATAACTATAATATAATTATAAAAGAGAGACCTAAATAACAAGGAAGATCATAAAGAAATAAAATTACAATTTTTAAATCTACAATCACTTTAAATCACTGGATCAGAAAGACTCAAGAAAGATTAGAAAAGGAAAAAGACGAATACTATTTGTATAAAACCTGATAAAAACGGTGAAAATATATTAGCAACATAAAAAAAAATTAAAACTAAAATTAACGCAAAAAAGTACCACAAAAAGAACAATGAATAAAATAATCTACATTAAAGATTCGTCTTCAGATGAATACTTGAATGGCAGCGCCTGCCACTGAACTGACGAAGTGATTTGTTTCATAAGGACAGTTTTGAGTTTCAACCCTATTCAGGTTTTCCATTTTTCATTCGCTAAGAAATTCATCACTTATTACCATCGGGTGTCAGACTATTGTTATTGAAAAAAAAGAAGACATATAAAAATAATTTATTTTTTTATGTTTACGAAACCTTGAAAAACTTCATTACTTCCAAAAATATAAAATTAGTATCCCGCCCGTCTAGCCAGAACTTGAACCTTCAGGGCGAATCCCGGAGCCAACTCAGGGGCTCCTCCCGGGGCCAAGGAGCCTACTGCATGGCTGCAGAGCTCGCCATTCCCAGTTTTCCAGGAGAACCGGCGGCCTGGACAACCGCAGAAGTTGATTCGGTGTCCATTCCCATCTACTCAGAGGGCTCCAATCCCTGGATCCCCGCACTGTACGTTATAATTATGGTTGTGGGAATAATGCTGATACATAATAATTACAGTATTCCGGCTTTATAGAAACCTGAAAAAATAAATTACAAAAGATATAATAATAATAACTATATTTTTTTGCCGTGGTGGTAGAAATACGAGTATATTATTGAAGTAAAAGGATTAATCTATTATTTCCTTAATAAATATTTTAAATCTCAACTTATTTTCTTAATGAATATTTTTAATTCGCAACTTAACCCTTCTTGGGGGGGGGGGGGTGAAGAAATAATAAATCTCTTTAACATTTTAACATTCAAGGGGGCTAGAACCTCGGTCGATGGCTGAAAACCTTCCCTGGGATAACACGAATGTATCCTGCAAATTTGAAAGTAATCGGTCGGTCGGTTCTCACGTGATGCGATAACAAACAGACAAACTTTTTATATATATATACATACATTTCCAAATTACCATGATCTCTTAGATCGAGAGTGCACCTGATTCATGCAAAAGTTAGTCTTACACCTACTAACAAATATCCCGTTTGAATTTTGAAGATCGTTGGATTGTTTCAAAAATATTATAAGAGGATCCCATTGCACATCCCAAAACAGCGCCCCAGAAGCCCCCAGTTTATTACCAGTTGATGTTGATGATTGGTTCAGTCTCCCACGAGGTGCTTGCATGTTTCAGCATTCACCTCACACGCAGTCTCCACGCGAAGCCCATAATTGTTAAACAGAAATTTTTTAATTAATTTAATATTATTTTGATTACGTAAATTTAATCCTGTTATTTTTGTAATATTAGTAGAATAGAAATGCCGGTTTAAGACCGATTTCAAGATCATTCGACGCTACCGGGTGAGGTGTGGCATGAGTGAACCCTTGGTGCGAAGCTAGATGAGGCGAAGTGAGCACCTCGTGCGAGGCTATAACAGCGAGCTACTGACAGCTCCGTGGCGCGAGTGGTAGAGTTTCAGCCTATCATCCGGAGGTCCCGGGTTCAAACCCCGGTAAAATAATAAAACCTTTTAAAATAAAAATATATAAATTTAATAAAAACTATAACAATTACGTCAACGAACAAGTAGATATAAATCGTTATTATTTTCCTTATGAAAACGCAAAATAACCGCACAATCATGTTTAGACCTGCTTATCTATTGCACACACATCTGCTCAAGTTTTAACAACTATTTTTTCCTTATAAACAGGAAACTCTTATCAACCGCTTGTTTCGACATCCTTATCACCAATCACATCCGCTCGACTCCGATTAAAACAAAAATTAATCTTTTCCTTATAAAACAGGAAAACAGTCAACCCACCACATCCTACCAACTGGTATAAATGGCTAAGTTCGAACAGTGCACTACCATTTCAAAAGTGGATTTGATTGCATACGAAGAGTTTATACTGTACGTTGTTGAAGGCGATATATTTGAAAATTTTGATCCGAATATTGGTGAAGTAGATGTTTATATTGAAACAATTCGGAATATATATTTGAACCAAAGAAGAAGCATCATATTAAATAATCAGGTAAGTGTTTTGATTCTTAATAAGATAAGTTTATGTAGAAAGCCTGTAAGCACTAATGGTGTTCTCACCTAACTTTTAGTTCAAACACTATTTAAAACCTTCCTAAGATAAGTCAGTGCTTTAGAAATTAGAAATAATAACAGTAAAATCTCTTAAAATATAAATTTAATAAAATAGTAGAATAGTAAATTTAAAAAATTAAAAGAGAACTATTAAAAATGTCCTCTTTTATGTTATGTCACATAGATATATTTAAAATTAAATTTTGATATATATCTGAAAAATTGAACATATTTATTTAATTAAACAAAATCGAAAATGTTGTTTCCATTATACAAACATCTAATTAAAAAAGTAAATATAATTACATTGTGTGTGTGCATATAATCTTCACTCAGATTATATAGGAATGGAATGGAATGCAACGTTGGCAGGAGTTTATTACTCCCTACTCCATCGCAGAACCTGGACAGAGTCCCTTGCTGCTGGATCATTCTAATCGGGCTTGTTTTTTAAAAGGGTTATTTTTAATGTCGGATCTAGTTTTTCAAGTTTTGTGTATTATTAATTTAGTGAATTTAAGACGGATTTAATTGCATTCCAATCCGTTGTTAAACCAGCGTTATCGAACCCATTTCTTGGGCCGACCGCGGAAGGCTAGGCTTATAAAGCCTGTCCTCCCGACGTAATTCCCCTTCAGACCGTCAACTGAAGTCCTTTCGGTGCTAACTCTTTAATAGGCTAGCAGGAATACGCCACAACGGGGCACTAGCTATAAGGAGGGAGCAATGCGTCCCCTTTTCCAGAGGAGTCGCAATTGCTGGGTTATTTTGTCTTACTGTAAGTTTTGAAATAGGAGAGGTTGTGTAGAAGCTCTTCATCCGCTTCTGGTATGGCTGCCCTTCAGGACGCATCTCTGCTGGGCTCTGTTCCGGACTCCAGTCCGTGATGTTGAGGCGAGTGGTTGGTCTTCCTTCTTCTTCTCCCTCTTCTTCTTCCGAAGACCTCTTCGTTCTTCTTTGGCCTGCACTTTCCAAGAATTGGTAGTAACCGAAGTTACATACCATTAACCTTGAAATTCCCGAGGCCCCGAAGGGCTGAACGGGGGAAAGTGCAGGTTTCTTCATTCTTCTGTGCTGTCAGTGGCTGCTGGGCAGGTCGCTGCTGGGCAGGTGACTGCAGCAGCCGGCTGCTGGGCTGATGGCTGCTGGGCTCGTTCCCTCTTTCTTCTTTCTTGAAAGGAAAGGAAGGTAATAGGGAACTTACAATGGTGACACCTATTCGCGATCGCGGTTTTGGGACGGCGATTTTCTGGAAGAAGTAAACAGTAATTATTCACTCCACGTAATTATTAACCTTCAGACACACGTGTGTCTGAGAAGGGGCTGGGGGGACCGCGTGGCCGCAGTGAAGAAACCATTTGTTTTCGTAGTGGTTGTTGGTATCTGCAACAAAAGAAGCAGAACACACACACACGAGAAAAAAAAAAAAAAATTTTTTTAAATTTAGACCGCGTTTTTGTTTTATGCGCGACTTACCGTATTTGAAGTCTTCAAACTATATAACTCGCGAAAAACTAATCACTCGCGACCCCGGAAACGCGTCTGACGCACTATTCCGTTTATGGCTCATGCGATATGGAGGCCCCTAAGCCTGGTTTGTCGATTTTCGGCTACCGCACCGCACCATCACGGTGGTTCGTCCAGTACGGCGTGAGGCCGCTTCCTTACAACTGTCGGAGTTGGGTCCTCTCGGCAGATGTCCCGAAGATGACTGTGTTCGGACACAGCCGCTCTCCCGAACAGTCTGCGCGCCTGCGCCCCCCCACCTCGGACACGGATTGAAATCTCGCATCAGATCGGAGAGTGGAGATTATATAACGAATCATGTTTTTTTTTTAAATTTGCAAATTGTATTGTAATCTGTATAACCTAAGTTATAGACTACTCATACTTCATGTGGGTAACAAAAAAAATATAAAAGGTACATAAAAACGATGGATATAAACGAATATAAAATGAACATAAAAGATCATGAAAGGAACATAATTGAACGTGATACACACATAAATGAACATGAACCATACCTTAACAGTATACGAAACGATCATAAAAGTTCACGAAACTAACATGATAAAAACATGAATTCAACATAAACATGTTGAATTCGAAACATGTTGAAAGTATTCGATATATCGGTATAACGTATTTTAGTCGATTTTAATTTACGCGCCTAATATTAACACCGACTAATTTAAGTTAGGATGATACGATATAAACGGTATTAGGTGTGGAAAATTGTACGCGTAAATTAACTTCGACTAAAATAAGTTATACCGATATATCAAATACTTTAGGTGAGGACGATTTATCGAATTATAATCGATACGATATAAGCGATATGGATGTGGTATTTTGTGCTCGTAAACTAGTCATACATTTTCGATTTTGTTTAATTAAATAAATACGTTCGATTTTGTTAATAAATTTAAAAAAATTAAAAGAGAACTGTTAAAAATGTCCTCTTTTATGATGTCACATAGATATAATTAAAATTAAATTTTGATATATATCTGACAAATTAAACATATTTATTTAATTAAACAAAATCGAAAATGTATGACTAGTTTACGAGTACAAAATACCACATCCATATCGTTGATATCGTATCGATTATAATTCGATATATCGTCCTAACCTAAAGTATTCGATATATCGGCATAAAGTATTTTAGTCGATGTTAATTTACGCGCGCAATTTTCCACACCCAATACCGTTTATATCATATCATCCTAACTTAAATTAGTTGGTGTTAATAATAGGCGCGCAAAGTGATACATCCAGTATAATTAAAATATAAATTATCCATATCTATCATAATTCAAAAACTAAAAAAGTATTTTTTCTTATTTGTTTAAGATATCGTATAATAAGCGCCATATAATATCGTATTACAACTTTACATAACTCTTCAAGTTTTTTCGGTGACAAATAAAAAATTATAATAAAAATTACATCATGCTTCATGTGGGTAACAAAAAATATGAAAGGTTATCTTATCCGTTGTGCACGGTGTCGCTTACACTCGTTCAAAACTTGGTTTAGGTTTTGCGTAGCGACAAGTGGGTCTGATGAACTGAAACTGTGCAAACAGTAAGGGCACTATTGGCTGCTACAGCGATGGTTCGTAAGACCTGAAAGGAGACGAGATAGTCCATTTTTACCTGATTTGGTATTTATAAGGTAATAAAGGAATTTATGTCTCGTCTCTTCTGCAAGCAGCAATAGGTGTATGCAGTGGGTACGATCGCTGTTTTCGGTAACACGTACCGGGTACACACGATCGTTATCTTCCTCATAGCCGTAGACATTGATGCTTATTGTGGGGTTCAACACCTCGAACCGATCAATATCTTTTACTTTTACTGGATATGATTCCCGGTCATGTTAATTTCGTATTCGCACTTTGCATACCAACTCTGACGATAGTTACGCTCTGGTTGGTCATGTAGGTATGTTAACACGGACCATAGGAAACATTTTTCGTCATGCGGATTTTTTACATTAATTATTGCCTCTCTTCTTACTAGTTTTTCGGTGTAGCAATGAATGCTAGAGGTACCGTGTAGCAGACGGTAACGAATAATGTTTTAATCTATATAAATTATTTTACTCATTACCCACCCGCTGCCGTTGTTGATGAATTTGGTCAGTGTCTCTATGATCTTTTCCAAGGATTCTATCCACGATTCTTCAACAACGTCGGTGTTATCGTCCAAATTTATCACCGTTCTAGTCTTTCCGTGCATATATAGATTAGAGAATGTCGTCTCTACTGCCTCTTCGAGACGTGAGATACCTTCTTATCTAAGGAGGTTTTAAATAACGTTTGAACTAAAAGTTAGGTGAGAATATCATTAGTGCTTACAGACTTTCTACATTTATGTTTTTCAAAGAGATAAATATTTAAAACATTTGTCTTATTAAGATGATGATGATGATGATGTTTAATAAAATCCAGTTCCAATCAGTCACTTTTAGAAAATATTTAACTACACATTTTAGCAATTATTTAAAGATACAAACATAATGCTGGAGTATAAATGATATGACTAGTAGTCTTTGAATAATATAACGGGATGTAACTGTAGGAGGGGAAACGATGTATCAATTCTTAGAAACGGTATATGTGTGAGTGTTTACGGAATGCGCGTGACCGATAATTTTAAAAACAGGATGTGATAACAGTGTAGCGTTAAGTGCCGAACTGATAAATAATGTTATTTCTCGCTTGATTACTGTGGAACGGAAGATCATAGCTTTCAGTCGCTCGCTGTTATAGTTTTTACTGTCTCGGCCTTTCATCCGTAGGTCCCGGGTTCATTTCTTACTTTTTGTTTTTACACAAATAAGTAAAAACGATTGTTGCGTTTCCACACCACCCTGGAGGTAGCAACAGCGGCGCGTTGAGATTTTTTTTTTTTTTACATGAGTGAAATCTCTCCCCGAGAGGCCTACTATAAAACACTCGAATTTTTTTTATCTTTTTTGTATTTTTTTCTTTTTTTTTGTATGTTTTTTGTTTTAATATGTATAACGTAACGTTAAAATATCTGTTTTCCTTTTTTATATATATTTTTTAATTTGCAACCAGACGTCCAGTAGGGGTGTGGGGTATGTGGGGTTTCCTGCGGACACAGAGACCTACTAAAAACCTCTCCCTCTCACAAAACGGTATGGAACACACTATGATATAGCATCGTCTCCGCGCGTGCTAGCGGCTCTTCATGTGCTGCCCTTCCGTGAGGGTTTCCAGCGTCTCCTGGGGCATCCAGCGACGGCGATCCTGTTGGACCCCCGCCGCCAACCTCCAGAAGCTGGCCTTCCGGCCCCACTTCCAGACCATGTTTTAATATGTATACCATGTTAGCCACGAATTACTCCATCACATCCTCCGATGTGGTCGCCTCGGTCCTATCGTTAAATACTTGATTCAATTCCAGCGGGATACTGACATGACCCCACGGCAGAGTATTTAGTCTGTCTATAGCGACACGTTTATTGTCAAAATAACTTAGAGCCAATTTGTTCTGTTGGATAGTTTCGATTATGTGTTTTTTAGATCTAAACATCTTCATGGTCCTGTACACAACAGTATTACTGTCGAGCAAACACTTTTTATAATCTTCAAATTCAATTTCGTTTTTAACTAAATTCTTTTTTATTCCTTTAGCTTTTTTGATAATTTTTCCAGGATAGGTTTTGAACGTATATAGTTTTGCTCTCAAGCCGATGAACTCTCGGATCGGTATTCCGCTGCACTCATCCTTGAATTTTCCTATCTCTTTCTTATTCTTCAGCGAGTGACAGGGATGAGCTACCGGGTAGTCGGACGTGTCGAAGTAATCTGCGAACGTACTTTCTTGTAGGTCTTGGTAAAAGTAGTGCGTTTTTACTTCGTAGAAAAAACTGTACGTATCCATGTACAGTAGAGATATTTTCGATCCGTACTTTTTTTCATAACATCATAGTGAAAGTCATACATAAGAGTCTTGCTCAACTCGAGCACGGACAGGCCCACGTATATAGGTTGGTCGAAATATATCTTTTCCTTAGCGCACTGAACGGCGCATAGAGTTTCATTATATATGATCCTATCCTGAAAGGTAGGTTTACTGATGAGCTTCATCAGTCTTTTTTCAGAGGAAACCAATTCAATGTTGACCCTCTTTCTGACGTTGTCCATACATTTTACGAAAACTGCATTGTTCATCAGTTTAAAGAGGTCTTTTTCAAATTCGTTTCGAGCTGCTTGGCGATTCAGCGTGTTGAGCTAATGTAGCCTTTCAACCATGCGGACTGTGCGAACTGCAACATTTTGTGAACTTTGGTAACCCGAAGTCCGTTTCTAATCGCCTGTTTTAGGGTGGAGAAGTGACAGATATATTTCGACTTGTTCCGTAACGATGGGATGAGTTTGGGGTAATTAGAGATCGGAGGGGTTTCGTTCGTAGGCAGAAAGGGAAAGTCACTGTGCGCATTGTGGAGGTGTGAGGGATATTCGACATCTACTTCGAGTATATATCCGGTTGGACCATCGTCCGGTATGGCCATGAAATTTGTCATCACAGAATCTTTTTCTTCAGTCGTTACCCACCGTATATCCTTGTACGGAAGACATTGGCTCAAGGCCCAGCCGTATAAGTTGTTGGCGTCAAGGTAGATGAGGTAGTTAGGCGGTTGATGGGGATTGTATCCATCTGGGATGTAGGGGTTATTTGCTTCCCCATGTTTTTTAACACAAACCGAAATACCACCGCGGATACCTTTTTCAAAGAACATGTAGATGTCGTAGTCTGTGATCAGTTCAAGTTGGATATTTGTTTTGAACAACATCGCATCGAACGAGAAACCAGGCAGGGTGAAGTAATGCGCACAGTCTAGACTATATTCCCTAAGGCATAGGGATCTGAAATTTTCGAAAACGTCCGACAGGAGCAGCACGTCGCATTTCAGGTAAAGATCGCTATATTGACCTAGTGTTTTTATTTTGAAATGGTCCCACACTTTTATCGCATGTTCATAGTCATCTTTGGATATACCCGATCCCGTGAGACTGCTGTAGAATTCCTCTATCGGAGGAAGAGAGGTCTCTTCTAGGGTTTCCCAAGAGGTGATGTACTCGTATGGGTAGACTCATTTTCTGGTAGCAAGGGGCATATCCGATTCGTTGAAAAACCTTTTGGTATGGTTGAATTTATCGGTAGGTATGGTTTTTACAAGATAATCTAGGCTGGAGGCCATGAATCGGTAGGTGTCGATAAAGCGAACGGAAATACGGTTGTTGATTCTCTTCGAAAAGGAGATGTATTTTTCGGTAGAGTTCGGGATCACAGTGATTTCTTTTTCGTCATAGCCTAGTTCTCTGACGATGAAATGGGAATCATAGTTTGAACTGTTATTTATGAAAACGGGGATGAAGGTCCGACTAATCCTTTTCAGGTTGCATATGGAACATAGTGCTGCGCGGTAGTTTCCTGTGATGTGACAGTGGTCTCTCACCGGTTGGACCTCAGGGGTGAATTTCACATTACACATCTGACACTTTGTGGCTGAGTCGAAGGAATGTCTGTCTTCTTCGGAAAATTCCATTACTTTGTACACTTTTAGGACTTCACCAACACGGGCAGCTACGTCATGCAGGAGTTGCATAAACGAACAGGACGCCTCTTTTCCCCTGTAGAGGATAGGGTCTGTTGGAATCACGTTTCGAACGGCCTCCGGCGTAGAAGGATGAACTACAAAATACACACAATAGCTCATGGGGATGTGCCGCTCCGTAGAAACGGTGTATGAACTTTTGGGATTAGGATAGCAGTTTGTGATCGGATTTAAGATACATTCAAAATTGGCGTAACATACTATAGGAATTGGAAACATATGTTGGTAATTCTTGAATCGCAATACGGGTTGAGAGCCGTCTTCCTGCACTTCGGGGAGAACTACTCTTGCAGGAGGATTACTGCTGCATCTTTCGTGATGATCTACCATCTTTCTTGCACAATCTTTATCAGTTTTGTAGTAGGTGAAACACCTTTTACAAATATTAATTCCATGCTCGTGTTTCGTCAGCTGGGATCCTATCAATCTTTCGAAATCGGAAATGAAACAGAAATGACGACGATCACCTTCGACTAGCAACAAAAGATCGAAATGGTCATGTTTTTCAGCAGAACAAACCTTGATCGGAATGATGTTTTCGTTTTCATCTACCGAGTAAACGTTTACAGAAACCCTGTCGTTCATTTTTTCGAATTTGTAGACATCACTCAAAGGTGTTGGAAAGTTAAGGGAACCAAAATTATACTTGTTTAATAGGGCGTCGTATCTCTTATCTATACGATTACGATGACGACCTTGCACGTACTTGCACAGGATCGACCATACGAAACAAAGATCGTCGTTATTCTTCACGTTGACGACGGCATGTTTGTGTAGGATGGATTTAGGTAGAGGAATGAAAGATGACCCTTTGAGTGGACGGTAACGGTTTATGCGAACTAAGACCCCATCGATACTCAGAAGCGTCCAGCCGCTCTGCTTTCCTTCAAAATTGGTCTCTTCGCGTAGCAATGACTCGAACGCGGCTTCTATCGAGTGTTCGATATCGTTCACGTTGATGACCGCAAAGTTTTTTGTTTTGAAGCATATGTCTCTATACTCATCGATCATTGATTTTTAGTACGACAGCTCGATTAAGATGTTGTATTTTATAGAACCATAGCGATCAACCGTTTCGGTCAGCAACGTTCCGATTTCAAGCTTCTTAGAATTTAAAAGTGGTCCGATGTCCTTGTTTGTTTGATTGTCATTCTTGTAGTAATATGTGACCAGATTGCAATTGAATTCGTTTTCAACAAGGATGAACCGGCCGACTTGATCGATCGCAGAGAGTCTGATCTTCTTGTAACGGTTTACTCCAGACATGTTTCTGCAACAACAGCAACAATCACGAATTAGATTGTAGTCGAATATGAGCCTATATATATATCGGGTGAGAATTAATAATGCGAATAATTTTAATAATATTTATATAGTGTTGTATACTTACATTAGGTTTATCGTAGTTGGTCTAATTGCTGTATTAAGCTAGCAATTTTGATGTTGTAGGCGTAAATGAAACCAAACTCAGGTAATTTACAATTTGACTGTATAAGTAAATCTAAGGCTGGTTATCCGAATATAAGCACTAATACGACTTACTCTCACAAAATCCAATGCAGGACTGAAGAAATCGCCCAGAGGAGACAGCTTAAGTACCTAGTTGGCGGACTTTAAAGGGAGCAGCTACTTGATATCGATTAATAACAGATAATCGATAACATTTGAAATCGGATCAGAGTTAATCAAACGAGTAAAGTCCATTTGATAATTTAATTTAGTTGTCTTGTATACTTAAGTTTAAACTTAGTCGTAAATCAAAACAAACTCGTGCGAGTTACAGTTAAATTTGACTGTTTAAGTAACTCTAATGCTGGTTATCAGAAGATAAAGGCACGAGTACGATTTACTCTCACGAATTCCAATGTAAGAATGAAGAAATCGTTCAAAGTTTTCATTGTTTTTTTGTTCATTTCATATTTGTTTATATTAATTTAGGATGTTTTTACGTTTGTGTTATGATCTTTAATATTCGAATTATGACTTACATTTTCATTTTATGATTGATTAAGTTATTTCATGTTCGTTTATGTTGAATTCATGTTTTTATCATGTTAGTTTCATGAACTTTTATGTTCGTTTCGTATACTGTTCAGGTATGGTTCATGTTCGTTTATGTATGTATCACGTTCGATTATGATCCTTTCATGATCTTTTATGTTCATTTTATATTCGTTTATATCCATCGTTTTTATGTCCCTTTCATATTTTTTTTGTTACCCACATGAAACATGAGTAGTCTATAACTTAGGTTGCACAGATTACAATAAAATTTGGAATTTAAAAAAAAACATGATTCGTTATATAATCTGAGCGAAGATTAATTGCACACACAATGTAATTATATTTACTTTTTTAATTAGATGTTTGTATAATGTAAACAACATTTTCGATTTTGTTTAATTAAATAAATATGTTCAATTTTTCAGAAATATACCAAAATTTAATTTTAAATATATCTATGTGACATAACATAAAAGAGGACATTTTTAATAGTTCTCTTTTAATTTTTTAAATTTACTATTCTACTATTTTATTAAATTTATATTTTAAGAGATTTTACTGTTATTATTTCTAATTTCTAAAGCACTGACTTATCTTAGGAAGGTTTTAATTAGTGTTTGTACTAAAAGTTAGGTGAGAACACCAATAATGCTTAGAAGCTTTCTACATAAACATATCTTATTAAGAATCAAAACAATTACCTTAATATTTAATATGATGCTTCTTCTTTGGTTCAAATATATATTCCGTATTGAATCAATATAAACATGAGATACAAGTGAACACAACGAGATACAAGAAGTGAATGAGTTAAACAGTATATATAATAACGCATTATATACCTCTTCTTCCCACCACTCACACATTGCCGTCATCTCGACCAATAGAAACACGACAGTTATCACACGCGCACAAAGTACCACACCCAAGCCGCGTGAGCTCGAACGTGTTCGAACAGGAAAAAACCATTACGTCATCTCGGCCAATAGGAACACGGCAATTATAACACGCGCACAAAGTACCACACCCAAGCCACGTGATCGATAGCGACGTCTTGACCTCTAACAGGAAAAAACGATTATTAAAAGCCTGTGCGTTACCTCGTCTATGTGTATCTAGTCAGGTATACAACATATGACCACTAATATGATGCAACTCTCATAACATTTGAAGTCGTATCAGAGTTAATCAAACGAGTAAACTCCATTTGATAATTTAATTTAGTTGTCTTGTATATTTACTTAAGTTTTAATGTAGTCGTAAATCAAACCAAACTCATCTGAGTTACAGTTAAATTTGACTGTTTAAGTAACTCTAATGCTGGTTATCAGAAGATAAAGGCACTAGTAAGATTTACTCTCACGAATTCCAATGTAAGAATGAAGAAATCGTTCATAGTTTTCATTGGTTTTATGTTCATTTCATATATTTTTGTAATAATTTAGGATGTTTTTACGTTTGCGTTATGACCTTTAATATTCGAATTATGACTCTTTCATTTTCATTTTATGATTGTTTAAGTTGTTTCATGTTCGTTTATGTTGAATTCATGTTTTTATCATGTAAGTTTCTGATTCTTTCATGTTCGTTTCGTATACTGTTCAGGTATGGTTCATGTTCGTTTATGTGTGTATCACGTTCGTTTATGTTCATTTTATATTCGTTTACATCGTTTTTATGTATCTTTCATATTTTTCTTGTTACTTACATGAACCATGATATAATTTGTATAATAATTTTATTATTTGTCGCCGAAAAAACTTGAAGAGTTATGTAAAGTTGCAATACGTTATTATATGGCGGCTTATTGTGCATATCTTAAACAAATAAGAAAAAATACTATTTTTAGTTTTTTAATAATTACAGATATGGATAATTTATATTTTAATTATACTGGATGTATTACTTTGCGCGCCTATTATTAACACCGACTAATTTAAGTTAGGATGATATGATATAAACGGTATTGGGCGTGGAAAATTGCGCGCGTAAATCAACATCGACTAAAATACGTTATGCCGATAAATCGAATACTTTAGGTTAGGACGATATATCGAATTATAATCGATACGATATCAACGATATGGATGTAGTATTTTGTGCTCGTAAACTAGTCATACATTTTCGATTTTGTTTAATTAAATAAATATGTTTAATTTGTCAGATATATATCAAAATTTAATTTTAATTATATCTATGTGACACAACATAAAAGAGGACATTGTTATAGTTCTCTTTTTAATTTTTAAAATTTATTATTCTACTTTTTTATTAAATTTATATTTTAAGAGATTCTACTGTTATTATTTCTAATTTCTAAGACACTGACTTATCTTAGGAAGTTTTTAAATAGTGTTTGAACTAAAAGTTAGGTGAGAACACCATTAGTGCTTACAGGCTTTCTACATAAACTTATCTTATTAAGAATCAAAACACTTACCTGATTATTTAATATGATGCTTCTTCTTTGGTTCAAATATATATTCCGAATTGTTTCAATATAAACATCTACTTCACCAATATTCGGATCAAAATTTTCAAATATATCGCCTTCAACAACGTACAGTATAAACTCTTCGTATGCAATCAAATCCACTTTTGAAATGGTAGTGCACTGTTCGAACTTAGCCATTTATACCAGTTGGTAGGATGTGGTGGGTTGACTGTTTTCCTGTTTTATAAGGAAAAGATTAATTTTTGTTTTAATTGGAGTCGAGCGGATGTGATTGGTGATAAGGATGTTGGAACAAGCGGTTGGTAAGCGTTTCCTGTTTATAAGGAAAAAATAGTAGTTAAAACTTGAGCAGATGTGTGTGCATTAGATAAGCAGGTCTAAACATGATTGTGCGGTTATTTTGCGTTTTCATAAGGAAAATAATAACGATTTATATCTACTTGTTCGTTGACGTAATTGTTATAGTTTTTATTAAATTTATATATTTTTATTTTAAAAGGTTTTATTATTTTACCGGGGTTTGAACCCGGGACCTCTGGATGATAGGCTGAAACTCTACCACTCGCGCCACGGAGCTGTCAGTAGCTCGCTGTTATAGCCTCGCACGAGGTCCTCACTTCGCCTCATCTAGCTTCGCACCAAGGGTTCACTCATCCCCACCTCACCCGGCAGCGTCGAATGACCTTGAAATTGGTCTTAAACCGACATTTCTATTCTACTAATATTATTCATTCGATTGAGTCGAATCATTCAGTTCAAACCTAACTCACACAATGATAGAGACTCACAGTTCACAGTTCATTAATTCAATTCATTAAAGTTTGTACTTCAACCGGCAAATCATTACTAATAACATGTACGTATATATATATATATATATTAACATTTTTTCCGAAATGAAAGTAGTTTTTTGTTCATTCCGAACAATCAAAAACCCTGTTTCTCCTTATAAATGTGTAATAGTATAGACTATATATTTTTCCCATTTGTTAAAGGTTTTGCGTATTTTTATTTCAGCAACTAAAAATATTTAAAGCCACACCTAGAAGAAATTATGGGATCCAGGTTTATAAACATTACAGACTAAAATACTGTTAAGCTTTAGTTTAAAAAAACCGTTCAAAATTAACATTCAAGAGATCAAGGTTCATTTTTCTGTCTGGTTAGTAAACTAAGAGTGCGTCGTCTTTCGCGCGCATGCTACTGAAAATGTAATATTAATTCTACCGAGCATAAGTTTCATATTAACTTCTGCAGTAAAGGCATTTTATCACAGGTTCAAGATTCAATATTAAATTTACTACCTGGTTGATAAGCGAGTAATATTCTTTACGTGTCATATATATATATATTTATTTATTTATGACGTGTGCGCAAAACTCAACGCCGTATAATCAAATATAAAAACAACTGCACAAAAGATTTTTGTCAGTGGGACCCTGGTGGTTGAAAGATGAAAAAAACCATCCCTCGATTGAAAACGATTTTACTAAGAAGCCAATATTAAAGAGTTTCCATAATAAAGTAATAAATACAATTCTTAATTTTATTTAAAATTGAATTCATGTAACGAAGTTTGAAAATTCGTTGAAGATTCATGTAAGGAACTATAAAAATAATTATTTAAATCGATATAGAAATATTTAAAGGATCTTACCTGGAGTTACTCCAACCAAAATACAACGTGATAACCTGAGCAAATTTAAGTCATCTGTGTTTTTTTAAATTAAAATTTTTTCATTCTTTCTCCTAAAATAGCCTATCAACATAAAAGAGAAAATAAATACAATTATTTAAAGGAAAAATTAATAACGCATATAAATTTATTTTTCACAATTTATTTACATAATAATAAATCTAGACAAATCCTTTTACTAGAAAATTTTTCTTTTCCATATAACGTATAAAAATAACCCTGTAACATTGTCAAAATTACACATATCTTTATCATTTAATCACACTATAATAATCGTTAACTTACAACATACGAATAATAATAATCATACAATTTATTATTTTTATCATATATACTCGTATTTATTATTTTTTTATTCAAGAAATTCTTATTAAATTTCTTCAAAACTTAAAGAAATTTGAAAGTATTTTTTAGAACAACGGTTAAACAGCTTGCTGCTCCGATTTAAAAAAATAAAAACAAAACTCTTTTACTGTATTTATTTTCAATGTAATTTCCGTTATTAATCTGTTGGTATTACTAACCGATAATTATTCACCGTTTTAATTTATATTTTTTAGTTTTGTATATTTATATTAAATTTAAAATTATTTAAACATTTCATAAATATTTTTCATTTTCTTATTTCTTCATTAATTGTAAATCAACGACTATGGATACATTTTTTTTTATTTCGTATAAATGTTTTCTTGTTTTCAAAATCTATTGCTGACAAGAGTTTCTTTTGTTATATGTCAACAAATCGTTCATGGATGATGATAGATAACCACCCATTAAAATTATTACATAAATATAATTAAACCAATTTTAAATACATATTTATTCATATAATCATGGCTATACTTTCAAACGGTTAATATTTTTAAAAAATTACGTGCTTTATCCAAAGTTTATTTTTTTCTAATTAAATCACGGGTAAGTCAGGGAGAATAGCAATAAATAATTGGATTTGAACAAAATTAAATATCCATTTATGTAAGTATAAAATAAAGGAATTAAGAAAAAATATATATATCCATTTAAGAATCCAAGTTTTTAAAAATAATAAGGTACTATATATATATATATTTGCACCTAGAATAAATTTAACGCACGCACAGGCTTATAGATTATGTGGGGATAATACTTTATCTTAATAAAGAGTAACATTTTGTAAATAAATAAAACTTATAATATCACAAACCGTATAAAATAACTTTTAATAAACTTCAGTCGAGTGAAAAGTAATTACAAAAAATTAATAAACAAAACATCAAATTCTATTAAAAAGATTATAAAATTTATGGATTTCATAAATCTATGTACGTAAAAATAACCGATTTTTATTATAAAATAATAAAAAAAATAATAGTTACAATTTAATGTCTTTATTTACGACCTTTTATTATAACGATATAAAAATACTGAGCGCCGATATTAATCTCTGTAATATTTTATTTACTCCTACTTCCATAACCGGTTTTCTATCGAATTAAATGTAATAAAAACATCTCATTGGCTGACATTTCAATCACTAGAGCTATTAAAGCAATTAAATTCTATATAAGTACCATATCATTATTTAACTTCTATAACATTTATATTAACTGAACGTTTTAATAAAAATCAAAATTATTTTTACAATCTAAAAAATGAAAAATGGTGATAAAAAAAAAATTTATACGGATCGGAAACTCATATTCGGTATATAAAACATGTTACAATAGATTTTGGGTTAGAATGGGTCTTCAGTAATGTTTTTTTTTAAAAATTAAAACCGACCTTAAAATTTTAAATCACTGGCATAGTTATATCCGTCAGAGAGAAAGTATCACAAAAATTAAACATCTTCTTAATATATGAAATAATTACGTGGAAGGACTAAGAAACAGACTGCTTAATAAGTAATAAAACAGTAAAAAATCTTTCTTATACAAACCGAATAGTATTCACAACGAACTGCTAATTTAATTAAAATAATAACAAAAAACTAGAACTAATTTTAAATGATAATTAATGTATAAAAAGCAACTCCTTGGGAAAGATTAAACAATGATGTAGTTTCGTGTTGGCTTTTTGACTTTTTCCGAGTAAACAGTTGCGTATCATCAAATAAGAATAAAGAGTGAAACATAGATGATGTTCGGCATAAAATCTACATCTTTTACTATTACTTATCGGGAAGGGAAATTATATTATTAAAATGAACAATATTACTTTCACTGAAAGCGTTTCTACCTTTAATTCAGACGGTTCCGGGTTCATGTGGCCAGTTAATATATCGTAACATCTTTTCACAGCATAAAGTTAATTTCTTAATATAAGGAAAAATAAAGTAGCTACTTGGATGCAGTTGTCGGAGAAAGAGAAAGAATATGAAAGGGGAGACATAAATGAATATACACTGTGTTAACGTTTGAATACGATATTTAATAAAATTTAATTTCTGTAGTTTTAGTCAAATAATATAGTTTAGTTATTAGTCTTACGCATTAAATGGTGGGGAGACTCTCCCTCTCATTATAGTCAGTCGACTAACGACAGCGACTCAACACAGATGTGTGTAAACTGTAAACGTAGTATTAATACTTATACTTAAACGAATGTATTGTAAACGTAGTCTAAACGGATTATAATTAAACTCAACGCATGTATTTTAAACTGTAATTAAACCTTTTATGTTATCTCAAACTTAAATAAATTAATAAGGAACTTAAACTATGGATTTTATTTCATATTGCCTATTTACTAATACACTGTCTCCAGTCGCTGAGAAAAGATCATTAGTAAAATTTAATGAACGTATGAAGATATATTTTAACTTAATATAAAATAAATTTCTTGAAATTTTAAGAAAAACTTGGTAAATACTTTCATCGACCAAAAATATCATAATTTTATTTTGATTTAATAAAAAGATAGAAAATTTTGACTTGAATTAAAAAACAATCACAATTTTCATAAAATTGTTTTTCGTGGCATCATGCAAATGCAATTTTAAAGAAAATTAAAACTAAAAATTAAATATATCATTAGTATACTTTTCTAGTAAAATATTTTTCAGAGATTATAATAGATCTGAATTAAAAAAAAAACAGAAATGATGATTTTCTGCTCTCTCTTTTCATAATGACAATTTTATCAGTTATTTAGATGTGAAAAAATAATTATAATGAATACTGATTTTACAAGAGTTCCAATGAAGACCATGATTCTCGTTTTGTTAAATGTAGTTAATAAATTGTAGTTAACAATAAAACAAAATATATATTATGTTTTTTATAATTTTATTAGCATAAGATAATTTAAAACGTTTACTTTAAGTAATGTCAAATTACAATAATAAAATATTTTATTATTGTATATATATATATATATATATATATATATATATATATATATATATATATATATATACTGAATTAGGTTTTAAAAAGCGTATCTCATGGTAAGCAGTTAACTTTTTTCTTGAAGAAATTTAACCAACTGGGTGTCCCACGCAAAAAAGGAGAAAGTTTCAGGATATATTTTACTGGTAAAAATAATGAAAAATGTTTATATAAACATAGGTCTGGAAATGCTTTGTTTTCGAGTTACGGTTTGCGAAATGTTTTTCCCGGATTTCAGCTGTTCTAATAAAAAGAAGCCCTACTGTAATTTTTTTGATCCGAATTTAGAAGTAAGGTTGGTGGTTTTGTTATGTAATTTAACCTGGGAAATAGGATAAAACAGGTCCCAGAACTGTGTTTCCTTTACATATTTATTAACATTTATTTCCTTTCTAGGACATATTTTCAGAATGGAAGAGACCAGACTTATCAGACGGATAATCGAACTTTTCCGGAACAAGAAAGCAGACCGTACTGGTTATACGAAGTACAGAAAGAAATGGAGGAATTAGACATAACCCGTGAAAACCTAGAAACGAAAACCGGAAACTATGAGAAATTAAAAAATAAAGAAACAAGATTCCTATCAAAACCCAAGAAAACAATAAGCCGGTTGTACTCTGAACAAGAAAGGGCAAGAAGATCTGAAACCCTTAGAAATTACTGGCAAAAAAGAAAAGCTGAAAAACAACAAATCAGCAAGAAAAGAAAGAACTTGCCAAAAAAAAAAAAAAAAAATGAACTAAAGTGATCCATTATGGTCTTAAAAGTAATAAAAAAAAAAATACATTTATATTTATACAAACGCGCGCACGTAAACAAATATACACACGTATGGTAAATCAATTATCTCAAAATTACAAGGTTGGAATTTAAACAAAAAAATATATAGAAATCTGAAGCTATCGAATCTGACAGAACAATTTTTCTCCACACCTTGCTGAAGAAAATTACTTAGTCTAATGTACTAATATTGATGATCTTATGTTACAATTAGGTCAAGTTCATGAACCTGAAGAGCGATAACTTTTCCTCCAAGTACTACTTCACAATCGTAATAATTATCCCTTTACATAAATCTATTATGCGATTAACATGAAAGAAATGTCTGATGTTATGAAAACTGTTATTGAAAAAGTAAATTATAAAAAGCATAGGCAGAACACATGTAGAGATTTAAAAGTAATAACTGTTATGTTAGACACGCAGTTAGGATATACAAAAAATAATGTTGTTTTACTTGCGAGTGGGATAGCCGAGCTTTTATTCCCTTTTCCTATTTTTCCCTTTCTCCCTTTTTTCCCCTCGCGTAAATCGGTCTAGTAGTTTTTTAGTCTATTGCGGACACACATATGGGAAACACTGAAATGTAATAGTAAAATATTTAGTATAACGTGTGTTGCTTTTACGTCCAACAGGTAGCACAGTTTTTTAAAAAAAAGCATGTTTTTACCTGTCACAGGTGTGACATCTTATGTTTATAAATAGTAGGTATATAAAAACACGCGCGTATTCGAATGCAACGTTATGTCAAAATTTCAAACAAATCTGTGAAGAAGTTTCGGAGATTTAAGATTTTAAACAAACGAACATTTACATTTTTATTTATATAGAGAGATATGTTTTTATATCTCTATAAGTTTTTAATTTCGTTCTTATTTTTTTTTGTTACATGTTAAACCAGGAATAAGTTTGGTTTATTTTTTTCCTAAGTTTTTTAATATTGTAGATATCTTTTTACAAAATAAATTGTTTGTTCTATATGCACGTAGTTGCAATCTTCAGACTTTATGCAATATATTTCTTTATTATTGTTACGGTCTAAGAATCCTTTCTTAGATTATTATTTTTTTTTGTTGAAAATATCAGTGTACTTAATTCTTTTTGTATATATTTAGTATTTTATTAATATTCTTTTAGTAAAAAAAATTATTTGTTTATCTGTAATTTTTTAATTCATATTTTTACTTTGAAAATACTTTATATTTATTTTGGCTGTTTATTTATGTTTTGTAATATTCTGTTGTTTTTTTGTTATTTTTTAGTTTAGGATGTTTTAGCCTTGAAACATGAATCTAACAGTAAAATTTTTATTTTCAGTTATGCGATTACAATATTTGTCGTCTTACTTTTTTTCTTTTTTAACACAATAAAATACGTAAAATCTGTTCCCTCCGAACAGCGAACAGAAGTAGGGAATGTCTGTAACTGACTTGAAGGAGAACCAGGTTATATACTGCTTTTATATACCCGTTTATTTTGGCTGACACCCAGACAACCTATAACAGCTACCGATTAGTAATAATAATGATAAATGAATTTTTGTAGCGTGCGAAAAAATGACATGTCTGATTGGGATTCGAACCCAGAATCTGCGGTTGAAAGGCAGAGACGCTACTAGATTACTACGGGGATCAGCTATCGCTTTTAAAAGATTTTCTGTAAATAAAATTTACTTTTTATTATTGAATATAATTTTTAGTTTCAAAGAATTAATCGCTTTTTCATTATCATATACAAATCAAACATTTGTTTAAATTTATATACATCAAATATATATTTTTATTGATGAGGTTTAATTTCTACATTAAGATATCGACTACGCGTTTAATAAAAAATATAATTTTAACTTTAATTTGTAAATAAATAAATATATATTACACTGGCATAATCTGTATTTAAAATCTATATCACGAGCTTAATGCTTAGCTAGCTTTTTTTTTGTGTAAAGCACGCCTTTTTTGTTTGTTAATTTGATAAAAGTTTAAACGAATGGGAGGATTAAATTAAAATTAAATCACTGAAAAAAGGCCTCTATCACCCAAATAATCAATCAATCAATCAGTCGTTCGATTGGTTTCCATAGTAACAGAATGTAAGTGAAACCATCGACTTTATCCCTAACCGTAAATTAAGTTAATCACTGTTATCCTAAAGTTTCATCTAAATTTCATACCGGATTGGACGTAGTTATGCGATTAATAAAATAATTTTATAATTTTAATTTTGAATAATTAATCATTTTTCATTTATTTATCACTCACAAAATGTTAGGTATTTATAAATAAATACATCGCTTTTTTATTTAATTTATATACAGATTTTGAAAAAAGGTATATTATTATTATTACTTTAATTCAAAATTTACTTTAAAAATAAATTTTCATATTTGAGTGTTTTGTAATAGTAAACTGTTTTCTTATTCATAAATAGGCATCCATTTATGAAAAATCCTCTTAACCATTGCTCATCAATAATATCCACGTTTTAAGATGCAACATTAATATTAAAATTGACATATAAATTTAAAAATAATCTTATTTCTTTATAGAGCCGAAAAATGTATTTTAGGTTACTTATAAATGAAGTAAAAACCGCCTTCTTTTTCATTTTGTAAAAAAATAAGGGCCGTAATTTAAAAATGTATTTAACTACTTATCTTAAAAATTACAATTTTAGTTCTGAATATCCTTTATTATAAATTTATTTTTTATTATAAATTAAAAGGCAAATATACGATAAATAATTGGAGTGTTAACATTTGATAGACACATTATTTTGTATTAAAAAATGTTCAGCAACCAAAACAATTGTTTTTAATAGAAAAAGGAAGTCAAAAATGGGAAGCTTTGTAAAATAAACTACTTTGTGGAATCATGATTAAATCTAGTTGGAAGTGACAGATATTAATTAGATTGATGTACGCATCTTGTGTTTTTAATATATTTTGTTCGTTGGAGATTAATTAAAAACACTGTCTCGATAATGTTTTTGGTTACGGTTTAATTTTAACCATAAAATTTACCCGAAAAATTAAGGATTGAAAAAATTATGATTATTTCATCATATTACATTTTTAGACGTTGAAATTATGAATTACAAAATTCTGGAGACTAAGGAGTGTTTTTTCATTTTTATCTATTTTTACAAGAGTTCACCTAAGTAAAATTTGAACCTCAAATCAGACGGATTTTTAGTATTTAGAGGAAAATTTATTTATGTACGAGAAACTGATCTTGGATATCAAAAAATGGCTAGCCCGCAGACACGAGCTGACTCAGTTCCTTACCGGTCACGGGTGTTTTAAAGCATACCTTTGTGCGCAGAATGTGATTATTGCGGGAAAGAAAATACCGTAGAACATACGGTGATCTTGTGTGATCAGTTGTTGCAGCATAGGGAAGCACGTCGTTGAGATTGGAGATGTTTACCTCTGAGAATATAATAATGACTATACTGTAGACTGAACGACCGTGACACGCGGGGTCCACGATGTTGGTTAAGATTATACAGACAAATATGGCGGAAGAAGTGCAGGAGTGAGGAATTTCCCTTAGGGGATATTCTCATTTTAAAGCAGGTCCGCTACCAAGGTGGTGGTTACGAAAAAGAAAAACACCAAGAGATGTGAGTTACTCGTTTCGTGGTCCTTCCATTGGAGTTTAACATATCATCACCTTTCTTCCATCCAAGATCTATCCTTACAGTGATTTTTTGTATGTTTTTGCTTCACATCCGTTGGATCAATATTGCATTGATAACAGTTTTAATATTTGTTTGATTTCGGGTTGGCACTCTGCCTATAGAGCTGCCCAGAACAAATTTTCTTGTCTGGTGACTATAAAAAAAACAAAAAACATATTGAGATTGAGACGTTAATCGGGTAAAGCTTATTTTTCCAATAATTTCTGACGCAATTTAATATAGGAAATGTGTAGTGCGTGAAAAGAAAAATGCCGCATGACTGGTATAAATTTGAACACAAAATCTCGGATAAAAGGCTAAATACAAAACATACATCAAATTTGAATTGACAGTTAAAGTTTTTTTTAAATTTAAAGAAAGATCAAAAGCTTAACGACCAAATAAAGTTTGTATATCAAAATATAAGGCAGTATGTCTTAAAAAATAAAAATAAATTAGGCGTCCAACTTTGTTTTTAATGTAATTATATTAATATAATTTACACTGTAGTTTTTTAAAAACTAAAATTCTGTGATCCAATATTAAAAATAATCAATACACAACGAAAAATAAATCTTAAATTTATTTTTATATTTTTGTTAGACAATTTACGATTGGTGAAATATACTTTTTGAATAATAAAAGTAAAAAATGTCGACGTAAAATTTATTTGTTAAAATTTCACGTATAAAAAGAAGTAATAAACATAAATTAACATATAAATGCTAATGTTGAGGCCATATTTTCATTAAAGTATGAAATGCTAATAGATCATTTTGACATTTTTGCTATCTGACTTGATATAATTTATATGCATAATACAGACCTGTTGTTTTGACAGCCATATTGATATAAGGGTTGTATCTGTTTTAACGCTGTTTCATATATCACGACAGTAGCCAGCAAGCCAATACTTCTCTAAATCATCATCGAACTGCAAATAACTCATAGTTTAGTTCTTTCTTTATCACGTAAACGCTTATCAGGATATTAATTTAAATATAATTACGTAGCATATTTACAATTAAAATTTATTTTAATTATCTATTTCATAATTAAATATTCTGCAATGTTATTTTACTTTATTAAATAACATAATTTTTCCTTATTTTTAAATATTACTAATGTCTTTATTACTAGTTCAATTAATGGTATTCCATAAAATGAAACATTTTTCTCGACTAGTAATCTAACCAGGAAAGAATGAACAATTTTCTCCAAAAACATTACCGTGGGGTTGAAAAATACATAAACTGAACATTTAAAATAAAGTTTATTTTATAATTATATTTTGAAAGCGATTGTAAAATACTTCACTCGATAAAGTCATTAGGCTTATTACGCATCCTTATGACAGAAAAAAGAGATCCTGGATAGATCCGAAGGTAATCGCCTCCTAATAGAGCACACAAAGAATTCACTGGCTTTACTAGTCCTCCGATTCTCAGTATAAATCTTTTTCTTTTTCCTGTTTAGCCTCCGGTAACTACCGTTTAGATAATACTACAGAGGATGAATGAGGATGATATGTATGAGTGTAAATGAAGTGTAGTCTTGTACATTCTCAGTTCGACCGATCCTGAGATGTATGGTTAATTGAAACCCGACCACCAAAGAACACCGGTATTCACGATCTAGTATTCAAGTCCGTGTAAAAATAGCTGGATTTACTAGGACTTGAACGCTGGAACTCTTGACTTCCAAATCAGCTGATTTGGGAAGACGCGTTCACCACCAGACCAACCCGGTGGGTTTCTCAGTATAAATCTAACCTCGCCTAGCGTTCACCGATAGAACCCCAAAAAAGGAGAGGGAATTTTTAATGATAATGTGAAATAATGTGTAAAAGGTTGATAATGTGAAAAGATAAATCTATCTACCTAGGAAAAGCAGCAAAAGACAAATAACCCCCGCTGAAAGATAACTTTAAGGTTCGTCCAGGCAATGGGCATCTGTACTTGCTACAATTATTCGAAATAGGGAAATTTTTAACCAGAATTCTTTTAGAAGTTATCTTCTTTACAATATTGCAATTTTTAGATTAGAATATCAGCAATGTAATAATATAAAGCAGTATAATAATAATTTTTTTTAACATTATAAATTATTAGAAAAAGTTAACGGTTCGTAAAGGAACAACATCTTTCATCACCAGAAATGTGTAAGGTTGGTGAAACCTAAGTAAACCACAAACCGTTTAGCTATAGCCTTCATCAGAGGTTTATGCTATATGCCAGAAGGTTAAAAATTATACTTAAATTTATATAAGTTTACTTTTCAAAGTCGTTTTTTCGACGACACCTAAAAAAAATTTGAATTTTTTGAATATGAAAAATTAATAGGGATTCAAAACAATTGTTTATCTTCTACTTACTTAGAAATTGGATAAATATTAATAAATTGTTTAAAAAATTGCACCTTCGCATCAAGATAAAATAAATTTTTTTAAATAAATTAAAAAATTATCTCTTCAATAGTATTCAACGGAGATCACAAATAAATAAATAAAAGGTAGTAACTAAAATAATTTTTTAATTAATTAAAAAAAAAAATTATAAATGTTTATATTTTTATTAAAAATATTTTTTATTTAATATTTATTAAAATGAGAAAAATATTACTTTTATCATTGTGAGAAAAAAGAAAATAATAATAATAAAAATGAATCTTGAACTTTGTAAGTAATTTAACGGAATTTCAAAATTTCACTGTTTGCGATGAAACATTATCTAATTTATTAAAAAAATTTTTTTTTTTTAATTTAAGTTTAAATTGCCTGAACGTATATTTATTTCGTATTGAATTAATTTATATATATATAAATTTTGATCCGTTTAAAACTACGCCCATTTAATTAAATTTTAATTAAAAATAATAATTAAAACTTTCTTTTTTAAAGTAATTTTTATTACAGTTTTTCTTCAACATGAAACTGTAAGTTATTTCTTATAGTATTATTTAAATACGTTTAATCTAACCTTATCTATAAAAATTACATTTTATGAAGATTTTTAACATACCTGCTATTAAAATGAATTTTATATGGTTAAATAACAAAAAAATGATAGATTTTCTGAAAGATTAATGAAATTTTGAAACCACTAAAAATGCCGTTTAGTACAAGAACTGATGGGCAATAATACACACTGCATTCATGCAATATGATACGAAATCGTTTGAATGATTTTTCGTTGAGGTTTTTGCTTTCAAGAGCTCTCTGAACAGGAGAACCTATTTTAAATACTGGTTGGGTTTCAATCATTCATTGTTGTGGGTTGCATCATGAATTGTTGGATAGAGCTATTATGAGTTGAACTAGTACTAATAAGGAAGTTAGTTTGTATCCGAGTCTTTACCAAATGACCTTAGAGGGGTTAAGTGTATTGGTATTTTTCTACAGAAGTTTTCCTAATTTTAATCCCACGCTTATACTTATTTTTGTATACTTATATACAAAAATACTGCTTATACTTATTTTTGAATTTTCATTTTAATGGAAATATAAAGAATTTTTTACTCGATAAACTATGACGATAACTTTATTCCTGTTTGCGTTTTTAAACGAATGACAGAAAATAAATAAAACCACTAAAAATTGTGTATAAACAATTAATTGAGGAAATAAAAATTAACGACGAGGAAGTGTGGACCATATAGTCAATTGGTGCAATCTAATTCCATAATATACCTAATTAAACTCATATTTCATTTAGCAATCAAAGTGCCACATACTCACTGTAAATTCACCGATGAAGTGTAATTATAGGAAACAGCAAAGAAACAAGATCACGCGTGCTTGTGGATTACTAACCAATGCATTGGAAAAAAGTTTCTTCTTTACACCTTGTCAAATATTTTATTACGTTATAATTTATAGCTTTTTATATCACATAACCTCTAACTGGTCTACAGAAAAAACTTAATCGTTAGGGTTAATAACGACATTTTAACTGTTTCATTAATGGTTACCTTGAATCTGAAAAAAAATATATGTTAAAACGAAACAGGGACATTATCAGCCAAAAAATTTCAATTCGTATTAAACTCATGTTTTATATTTTTTCAGCATTAGCGTTAATATGAGATGGTGACACAAAGATAGAATTTTAATCATTATTTTCTTGGAATATCTACGTATTTAAATTGGTATTAATAAACCTCAGATTTGCTTCATATGAAGAAGTAACCATCAAATTATATTTTAATTTATTTATTTAGCGTATGGCACCAAGATACAACAACAATTACAGTAAAAAATTACAAACACCTAACAATAAATTAATATAAGCTACTGATTCTGGAATTGCCATCAGGAACTCTTCAGGAGTCCCTTCATATGCTGTCCTAGGGCAAACTTCTGTGATGTGTTTAACAGTGATTTTTTACCATACTCGCAAAGGGGCATCGGTGTTTTACCCCATTACATAGGAAATAGGAGCACCTACCATGCTGAATTTGTATTCTGTTTAAAGCTGACCATGTCTTACGTGGCAAGTCGTTTTAATTATTAAATTATTATCAAAATAAGATGAGGGAAAATTGCCATACTATTTTTGTTTATTACTGAATTTGTAGAAGACAGGTTTCAGTACCTAGTAGAAGTAGAAGAAAGGTTTGAGACTAAATTTATAACTAATAAGTAAGTAACTAGTTTTCTCCAACCAGTTTACCAGCTATTGCCAGGTATGGGTGTGTGTGTGTGTGTGTGTGTGTGTGTGTGTGTGTGTGTGTGTGTGTGTGTGTGTAAATTCAGTTACTGTTACCAGATTAACAGGTCTATCGTAGCTGCAGATGTAGCGCAAAATGCAATGTAAATGTACCGGCAAATATGTAATCTGGAACAATCTCAGGTTTCCTAGCATTCAAATACATGTAAAAGCAACTACCTTTATAAGAAAGACTCGAACCTTAGAACACTGGACTTCGAAAACCAACTGATTTTATGATGACGAGTTTAACCGCTAGCTAATCTGGTGGGTTAGGTAAGATTTATAAGTAATAAAAATAAATTGTCAGCACAGATTTTAGATTCTTAAAACAAGTAGGTCTTCTTTATATGGTTAATGGTGTTTGACTACTATCATGTTATATAATAGGTAATATTGTACTGATCGACAACGAACAGAAATGACGTCCCCCACTTTCTCATTCTGATAGCCTTGTGAAGTTAAAACTGTAGCTACCGGATAACACTAACTGAGACCTAGACTTTTTAGTGTGTATATGAGTGTATTCTCTTTAGTGTAATAAAATTAATTATCTACTTTCCAGAGGTTTAATGTTTAAAGAATTAAAAATATAATTTACTGTATAAATTTTCAAACAAGCTGAGTAAGACGTATTTAGAATATTCTTACCAAGCATTTGTATATCTTTATACAAGAAATTAAAACTCATTATTTACGATGATTCATTCTTTTAAATGTATTTAGTTATCCAAAAAAAATAATTTAAATAACAAATTGTTTTATTTATAAATATGACGTTTATTGATTTTATAAATGTAAAATTTATGGTATATTTTTGATTACTACTGAAATAAATATCCACTTCTCATTAAAAGTTATTACAGAAATAATAAAGTTCTGAATTAATGTTAGTTGAATTTGTAATCAAATCTTTGTTTCGGGTACGCTCTTAAGTTTTTTCATTAGTTCCGTAATGCATATATATATATATAAATAAGATATTAAAATATAGAAGTATACCTTTATATTTCAAAACTGAGAGATACTATCAGTTAAGGTAGAAACAAACAACTATCACATTATTTAATTATATATCTTGCATTATTTTAACGTTATAGAAATTGCACTGTTATAAAGTAACAATACTGTAAATTTGTTATACGTATTTTAACTTTCAAAACTTTTAAATTGTTAAAAAGTTTTCAAAATTGTTTGTATTAAGTAATGCAGGACCGAACATTTAACTAAATTTTAAAATTAAATATTGTAATAAGTAAATAACATCAGATAACCTAGCCATTAAATTTTCAGTTATTATTGTTATTAGTTATTATGTATTATTATTATTATTATTATTATTGCTATCATTATTATATATAACACACTAGTAATAATTTTGTAATTACGTAGACCGACATTTATTTCTATCTCCTAGTATACGTCAGTTTTGAAATATGAAGCCGTTTCTGTACTTTATCACCATTCATGTGTAAAGTATTTAAACACACAGACACACACACACACACACACACAAAATTATTTATGAAGTATTTGTTGCATTAATCGTCATTCATCTAGTAATAAAAAAGCCAACAATTTTTATTACTGGTTCATGACCAGTACTTACAGACTTTTCTTATTTTCTTAATTGTCTACTTTATACATTAAAAAAAATGAATTTTTATATTTTTTTAGTTTATTATTTTCTATGCGGTTAATATCTTTATTTATTTTTAATATGGAAATTATGAAAATATTATTACCATCATCCAAAACGGCCGAGAGTAATGCCAGTAAAGCGTTTAGTAATATCTCAGTCAAGTCATTCGTGTTCGTTTTCGATCAGTAATTTATTCTCTTATTTACCAATTAATTATGAAAATTAATTAATTATGAAATTATTCACCAATTATCATGATTAAAACAAACATGATTGTATTTATCCATATTGTATAAACTAATTCTACCGTATTCAAATATACAAAACCTTATTAAAGACACTTCACATTCATTTTAAGTATATAAATATGTCAAACATAAACAAATTTATTATTATTAATAGCAATGTTAATAATTATAATTATTAATATTATATAAATAAAGTGTCTTTACATAAATATAATAATATGAGTTTTATTATCCAAAATGATGAAAGAAATTTATTATTGTTTTCTTTTTTTCATAAAAGGCTAAACAATTTCTTCATCAGAATGGATAATAATGTGTTGTCATACAGTACTACCAGAACAGTAACCTTGGCTGGAAGAAACAGACGTTGGGCTTTTATGTTCCAATGTTTCTAACGGTGTAAAAACGGTATTCGGTTTATTGACAATAGATGATGTAGTCGATGAAGCAGTAGTTGTAATCGCTTTACGTTGTCTTGGTACGTGTTGAAAACTTTTACTACTTATTGAACTTCCGGTTGATGTAACCATACCACCGGACGATGCCGAAGAACCTGATGATGATGATGTGCCGGGTACACCTTCAGATACGCCTAACATACCTTGATGTACTAATGTACAGCTACCGATCGTCGCATACCTTTGATGATATTCTTGATGATGAACATGATGATGAGGATTATGGTAATTCGATGCCAATTTACTACCCGCAATTCCACCGACGGTTACTCCACCACCAGTACACTGTTGATGCATTAATTTTATCGGAACAGTTGTACCTGCTAAATGATTATGATGATGGTGTTGTGCCGAGGATCTCCTATAATTAATATTTAATATATCTTCTTCACAATTTAGTTCGACACCAGTCGGTACATTTGTACCAGGCGTTGTGCAAATATCAGGCGGTGTTTTACTTGTTAACAATGGACCGTCAACGCCTTCTAAATCACTCGGTATTAACGTTTCACCTTTATTTTTATTTTGCGGGTCTTGTTTATTTGTATATCCTCCTTGTCTTCGAACAAGAAATTCATTTTGTTGATGATGTGCACGTAATCTTCTATCAGCTCCTGGTACCATAACTCTAACCATATCTTCAACTGTAGGAAACCTTCTTAGATAAGCCGTAATTGACACCTGTATAAAACAAGAGAAAAAGAAAATTATTAAATTTATTTATATTTTATACTTCACGCTAGTTGTAGACAACAGTGAAATATTCAGAAATTACGTCGACCTTCTTTAAAAGAACCATCGATGAAACAACAGTTTGAGAACTCGCTTTGCAGTTATATTCGATTGATTGTATTTAAAATCAAAATATATTTATTTATTTAGTCATTCTATATAAAGAAAATCTAAAAATAATAAAAATTTAATTTGATATCGTATTGTTTGGGAAAGATATCTACTAAAATACAATTTTGTTTTTAAAATGATATCCTTTTACGAGATATTTTACCAAAACAATTTTGTATCAATAAAAAACAGTTTAAAATAATATTTAATTATTATTAATTAAATTAAATGTCATTTTAAAATTGGAAAACAACAAAAACGTTTTTGTAATAAATTTTAAGTTTCTTATTTGTGTGAGAGAAAATCAAGTACACATCATAACAGAGAAAACACGATGATAAAATTCACTAAAAAATGCACATTTAAAATTAACGCCTAAAATTATCATTACTGAATAGCGACTACCTATTTATTAATGTGAACAATTATTCTGATAAAAGATGAAAAAAATCAAATCAAAAAGAGCAGTGACAGTAAAACAAAAAAAGACATATTGAAAAAACCAAGTTTACGCCAATTTATCTTCAATAATCATTAAATCTGACAGATATCTTACGGATCCCTTCTCTATGAATCATGAGACCTTGCCGTCGGTGAGGGGGCTTGAGTGCTCAGGGATACAGAGTAGCTGGACCGAAGGTGCAACCATATCGGAGAGGTATCTGTTGAGAGCCAGACTAAGGAATGATTCCTGAAAGAGGGCAGCAGCTCTTTCAGTAGTTGTTAGGGGCGTGAGTCAGGACGACTTAAACGGCCGTATCAACATCGCTCAGTCCTCTGAGTACTGCGCAGCTGAAAGCAATGGAAAACTACAGCTGCTTTTTTCCAAGAAAATGTGGCTCTCTGCATTTTCACATAGCAATAATGGAGGCGCCTTCCTTAGTAAAATATTCCGGAGGTAAAATAGTCCCCCGTTCGGATCTACGGGTGGGGACTACTAAGGAAGGGGTCACCAGAAAATTAAAAAATAACATTCTACGAGTCGGAGCGTGGAATGTTAGAAGCTTGAAAAAGGTTGGTAGGCTAGAAAATTCAAAAAGGGAAATGGGTAGGACAAATGTGGATATAGTAGGAATTAGTGAGGTTCGGTGGGAAGAGGAAGGCGACTTTTGGTCAGGTGATTTTAGAGTAATTAACTCAGCGTCAAACAATGGGCAGGCAGGAGTAGGTTTCGTGATGAACAAGAAGATAGGGAGGACAGTGGAGTATTTCAAAACGCATAGCGATAGAGTCATTGTAATAAGGATAAAATCAAAACCTAAACCGACAACGATTGTTAACGTCTATATGCCTACAAGCGCCCATGATGATGATGAGGTAGAGTGTGTATACGAAGAGATTGATGAAGCAATTAAACACGTAAAAGGAGATGAAAATTTAATAATAGTTGGAGATTGGAATGCAAGCATTGGAAAAGGCAAGGAAGGAAATATAGTGGGTGAATACGGGCTGGGCAAAAGGAATGAAAGAGGGGACCGACTTATAGAATTTTGCACGAAGTATAATTTAGTAATTGCCAACACCCGATTTAAAAATCATAATAGAAGAATATACACTTGGAAAAAGCCAGGCGATACTGGAAGGTATCAGATAGATTATATCATGGTTAAGCAAAGATTTAGAAATCAACTCGTTGACTGCAAAACTTACCCTGGAGCAGACATTGATAGCGACCATAATTTGGTGATAATGAAATGTAGATTGGGGTTTAAAAACCTGAAGAAAAGGTGTCAGATGAATCGGTGGAATTTAGAGAAGCTTGAGGAAGAGGAGGTAAAGAAGATTTTTGAGGAGGACATCGCAAGAGGTCTGAGTAAAAAAGATAAGGTAGAAAATGTAGAAGAAGAATGGGAGAATGTTAAAAAGGAAATTCTTAAATCAGCAGAAGCAAACTTAGGCGGAATAAAGAGAACTGGTAGAAAACCTTGGGTTTCAGACGATATATTGCAGCTGATGGATGAACGTAGAAAATATAAGAATGCTAGTGATGAAGAAAGTAAAAGGAACTATCGGAAATTAAGAAATGCTATAAACAGGAAGTGCAAACTGGTGAAAGAAGAGTGGATTAAAGAAAAGTGTTCAGAAGTGGAAAGAGAAATGAACATTGGTAAAATAGACGGAGCATACAGGAAAGTTAAGGAAAATTTTGGGGTACATAAATTAAAATCTAATAATGTGTTAAACAAAGATGGTACACCAATATATAATACGAAAGGTAAAGTCGATAGATGGGTGGAATATATTGAAGAGTTATACGGAGGAAATGAATTAGAAAATGGTGTTATAGAGGAAGAAGAGGAAGTTGAGGAGGATGAAATGGGAGAAACAATACTGAGATCTGAATTTAAGAGAGCATTAAAAGATTTAAATGGCAGAAAAGCTCCTGGAATAGACGGAATACCTGTAGAATTACTGCGCAGTCCAGGTGAGGAAGCGATTGATAGATTATACAAACTGGTGTGTAATATTTATGAAAATGGGGAATTTCCATCAGACTTCAAAAAAAGTGTTATAGTTATGATACCAAAGAAAGCAGGGGCAGATAAATGTGAAGAATACAGAACAATTAGTTTAACTAGTCGTGCATCAAAAATCTTAACTAGAATTTTATACAGAAGAATTGAGAGGAGAGTGGAAGAAGTGTTAGGAGAAGACCAATTTGGTTTCAGGAAAAGTATAGGGACAAGGGAAGCAATTTTAGGCCTCAGATTAATAGTAGAAGGAAGATTAAAGAAAAACAAACCAACATACTTGGCGTTTATAGACCTAGCAAAGGCTTTCGATAACGTAGACTGGAATAAAATGTTCAGCATTTTAAAAAAATTAGGGTTCAAATACAGAGATAGAAGAACAATTGCTAATATGTACAGGAACCAAACAGCAACAATAACAATTGAAGAACATAAGAAAGAAGCCCTAATAAGAAAGGGAGTCCGACAAGGATGTTCCCTATCTCCGTTACTTTTTAATCTTTACATGGAACTAGCAGTTAATGATGTTAAAGAACAATTTAGATTCGGAGTAACAGTACAAGGTGAAAAGATAAAGATGCTACGATTTGCTGATGATATAGTAATTCTAGCCGAGAGTAAAAAGGATTTAGAAGAAACAATGAACGGCATAGATGAAGTCCTACGCAAGAACTATCGCATGAAAATAAACAAGAACAAAACAAAAGTAATGAAATGTAGTAGAAATAACAAAGATGGACCGCTGAATGTGAAAATAGGAGGAGAAAAGATTATGGAGGTAGAAGAATTTTGTTATTTGGGAAGTAAAATTACTAAAGATGGACGAAGCAGGAGCGATATAAAATGCCGAATAGCACAAGCTAAACGAGCCTTCAGTAAGAAATATAATTTGTTTACATCAAAAATTAATTTAAATGTCAGGAAAAGATTTTTGAAAGTGTATGTTTGGAGTGTCGCTTTATATGGAAGTGAAACTTGGACGATCGGAGTATCTGAGAAGAAAAGATTAGAAGCTTTTGAAATGCGGTGCTATAGGAGAATGTTAAAAATCAGATGGGTGGATAAAGTGACAAATGAAGAGGTACTGCGGCAAATAGATGAAGAAAGAAGCATTTGGAAAAATATAGTTAAAAGAAGAGACAGACTTATAGGCCACATAATAAGGCATCCTGGAATAGTCGCTTTAATATTGGAAGGACAGGTAGAAGGGAAAAATTGTGTAGGCAGGCCACGTTTGGAGTATGTAAAACAGATTGTTGGGGATGTAGGATGTAGAGGGTATACTGAAATGAAACGACTAGCACTAGATAGGGAATCTTGGAGAGCTGCATCAAACCAGTCAAATGACTGAAGACAAAAAAAAAAATCTTACGGATAAAACACACTTCAGTGTGTTTTATTACAAGATGATATCTTAAAATATTATATTTATTTAGTCTATTATAAGTTTGAGTATTGACAGTTTCATACGGCTCTCAAAGGGCAAAGGTCTAGATATCTGTGTGAAAGTAGCTATTCAATTTGGATGTACACGTAGTTATTATGATGACAGTTACTGAAGTGTGTTTACAGTTACTAGTGTGTTTTATCCGTAAGATATCTGTTAGATTTAATGATTATTGAAGATAAATTGGCGTAAACTTGGTTTTTCCAATATGTTTTTTTTTTTTTTTTTACTGTCACTTCTCTTTTTGATTTGATTTTTTTCATCTTTTATCAGAATAATTGTTCACATTAATAGTATCATCTCGTTTTTTGATAGAATCTGAAGGAAGTTTATTGTACATATTTCCAAACTATCACCCATTATTCGTAGCTGCATTGAGAAGTATATATCGACCACTGAGGCTTTAGTTTTAATGTAAAAAGCAATATTAAAAATGATTTGGTGAGAAAAGCCTATGTAGATTTATCTACTCTTTGACACCTCTAAAATGTTAGACATACTACAATTGTATGACTGTTTATTTCTAATAACTTCAATTAACATTTTAAAAAATTTTTCTCCATTAACTCACACGTATAATACAAGATATGTTACGAACCTCACGATAACAATTACAAAATTACAAAAAAATACTGACAGGGCTTAAATATGTCAGTATTTAGGTCATCTTGTAATGCGCTTGTGATCACCTATCTTATGCGTTTTTTTTTTAATGTTGACTTAGTGGTATCATCATACCGTTTTTATAATTAATTTATTCAACGATATTTTAAAATTTATTTTTTAGTATTGTATACTTTACTTTTATTTTACGTTATTTTATTTGTAGAGACTTCTTTTACGTACTTTGGCTGAATTGTATTCTCTGCTAGCCACAATCTTTTTGCTTTGCTATCAGTGCCTTATTACTTTAAGTGTATATGTTTTAGTAAAAAAAAGACTTTTATTTTTTTTAGCTAATTTTGATTTAGTTATATCTATTTTATCTTATTAAATTTTTGATTGTTTTATAAAGTTTGTTAAATTTTAAGATTTAGTGAATTATTGTGCTGATTACATCATTATTATATTGTACAAGTTGTAAGACAGTGTGGCATGGTTTATTAAATAAATTAAAAAACAAACTATTTATTTTACACTATTATAAACTGCATGTATCAGTCCAATACATAAAAAAACTAATTAAGTTTACAGTGCATAAACCCATTTATGATTTTGTTAGGAAATCTAAAAAAACAAAACTCCTATAAAAATAAAATAGTTCAATAGATGTTTAACGATTGCTAGGAACTATATCGAAAATAAAATTCGTTCAGCGTATCGCGTCCTGATGCTACAGGCTCTAATCATGTAACGTATGTACAGATTTACGACACATAAAAACGTAATAAATTATAAAATGTAATTTTACCATATATATATATATATATATATAAGGTATTAAGGGATAAAGTATTATAAAATAGTATTTATATTACGTTGTATAATTTTTTATTTATCATACGACTGAATGAAGTTTATAATTTGATTATTGTAAAATATATATAATAACATATGTACAATTATACTTGTGTGCGCGCGAGTGATTACGTATAATTTAATTACTATAGATTATATGTTATCATTATTATATATTTACATATACTATCTTATATATATCATTTTAATAAACTTACTAGTGGTAAAAATATTAATGAATGTACCTGCTGTTATTACTATTATTTTTTGTCATTTTACTATTGCATCTCATTATGTTTATTATTTTAACGTTATCATTAATTCTTATAATATTATTTTTTATAATTTAACTTTTTTAGTATATAAGAAGAAAATACATTTAGTTACACCGAGTCATATGAACGCTCAAAATTTATTTTGACGTAGATTTACATTAAACTTACATGTACTTACATTTTTAAATGGGAATAATAAATAAATAAAAATGGATTTTTTTAACTTCCGGGCTCCCATATAAGTATTGCTTTAGAGAACGAGATGAATTATTTGTTGCCTGTGGGAAAATGCCATGCCTGACCGATATTCGAATCCGGGACCTCCGGGTGAAAGGCCGAAACACTACCACTCGTGCCACAGAGGCCGGCAAAAATTGTATGACTTGACCGGCGTAGCCGGGGAAGTCATACAATCCCTTACCGGATTTTGATTGCAAAACCTTTACGCCATTACGTGCCAGTTGTGAGCGAGATGGTTACAGTGCAATAAAGGGTTTTCTGTGTTCTTGAGTACGGCAAATCTCAGTCAGCAACTGCAGTGCAGCGTTTCGATTCCGATTTAACACTGACCTTCCACCAAGGAAGAGAATATGGCACTGGTTTCACAAGTTTGAAAAAACAGGGTGTCTCTGTAAAGGCAAGAATACGGGCTGATCGCCAGTGGCACAGGAAAACGTGAGACGAATTGAAGAAAGTTTTGTACGAAGCCCGAGAAACTAACCCGTAACTAGCGAGTGGAAAACTTTGAATACCTCAACCAATTGTCTGGCGCGTTTTGAGGCGTCGTTTATTTTTCAAACCATACCGCCTAAAAACTTTACGCGGAAGATAAAAACCAAAGCATGTTGAATTTTGTGATCAAATGTTTGATAATATGGAGAATGACACTATTCTACCGCGTTTAATTTCTAGGGAAGAAATGAAGTTACTTCTCGGTGGAAAACTGGATAGGCACAATGTTCGTACAAGATCCCCATGACACACTGCAACATGAGAGAGACTCCCCCAGGGTTATTATGTTCTCTCTATTTCAAACCAAAATTTATGGACCATTATTTTTTGCGGAACACACGGTTACGTATCAGGGCATGCTGGAAAACTGGCTCTTTCTTTACATAAATGAAGGTTCACAAGACTTCATTTTTCAACAGGATGGAGCTCCTCCCCATTGGCACCTAGATGTTCGATGCGTCTGAATGAATTTCTACCTCAACGATGGATAGGACGTATCGGGAATGAAGACCTGGCGATTCAGTTCTGGCCTCCAAGATCACCTGATCTCACGCCATGTGACGTTCTCTTGTGGAAGTTTGTGAAAGATGCAGTTTATGTACCTACCGCCTCTACCAAAAAATCTGGCCGACCTGCACTATATCACTACTACAGTGAACTCAGTAACACAAGGTATGATTCCTCGCGTGGGGGACGAATTTAGCTACCGCTTAGATGTGTGCTGTGCAGCCAGAGAGGTCATATTGAACATTTATGAATTGTATTCATAAATACAATTCAATAATAATCCAACCTTATTGGATTATTAGATGAAATTTACTTCACATTTCTCATTATTTCTTAAATTGTAATAGTTACGAAACTGAGTCTATCATTTTGAATCGACTCAATTTATCCTCCAGTGAAAAGCTGTTACATCCCCTAGAGGCAGGATTATTAATTCTCTTACAGTTACCACGGTAACAGAAATATACTGAAATAAAATGATTACTTTTCTTTAAAAAAATATTTCTAATATTGTTACCTTAAATTTTTAAATCATCTGCCTAAATTTCACTCGAAATAAAAATGTTTGTCGAGATATTAGAGATTGATGGGAATATGGTTCCTCATAAACTGTTCCACATCCTAAGCGATAAAGTTGCCTGTTCGATTCATATCTTTTCTATTGTAACCAGATGCGGAGGTTTAAAATGTCGAGCACGTATTGTGTAGTACGTCCATGTTAATTAGAATGAAGAGTTTCAATTAAAGTCGCATGACAGTTATACGGATGAAAAAGTTTATATCTTCATTATGATTCACCTACAATTTATGTTGGTCTTTTGACAGCTGCTGGAAAAATCTATAAATTGTCTTTGAAGTCATTTTTAATGGCCAATTATTTCAGAATTTTGGAACTGAGGATTATAAAGTCAAACGGTTAAGATTTAGAGCTTGGTGGCATTTTGATGCTTATTTGACTCCTAACGAGCCAAAACCATTTATCCAACGCCATTTTCTATCCACATTAACATCAAACCCATCATCATCTCTGAACAAAAACCCCTTTTCTGTTATGGTCAAGGAAGACTGCCATACGAGTACCAAAGTGAAGATCGATTAATTGTTTAAATATATTCTAGCGCTTTCTGACCTTCATCGATCCACAGGAATATTCATATATTAATAAGACAAATTTTTACAACTACTCACTTAAAATAGATAAAAGGCAAAAAGCAGTGCAACACACGTACGTATGTTTTTTTGGTCAAGATAAAACTAGTTGGAACAAAAAGTAAAGGTTTGCAAAAAACCTGAAATCCCAGTTTTGATACGATCACTCACTATAAGTTCCCCTTTAATATAGCTATTCTAGCTATACTTGCCGACAAAGTATATATATATATATATATATACACACACACACTAGCCGGTCAGGGCTCGCTTCACTCGCCCGATCGTCTGGCCAGTGGACGAAACATCCTGGCTAGACGGGTTCGTTATCCTTATGGTTGCGAGAATATTAAATATTTAAATTTTTTTTTATTATTTAAATTTTTTATTTTTTTATTAAATAAAAAATAATTTGTCATTTTACTTTATTATATTTCTGTTGCCATATGTGACAGAAATTTAATGAAGTAAAAGGATTAATCTTTTTTGTATCCTTAATGAATATCTTTAATATCTTAACCCCCAAGGGGACTAAGGACTTGATCTATAGCTTAAAATCTTCTCTGGAATAATACAAATGTATCATGAAAATTTGAAAGAAATCGGTCGGTTGGTTTTTGCGTTATTCTGTTGCAAACTGACAGATCAACAAACTTTCGCATTTATACATAAAATTTATATAAAATAAATAATAATTACGTTAAGGAAACAGATAAAATCGGTAGATAAAATATAAAAATTTGAAGGAGTTACTTTAAAAATATTTGGGTACATATTTAGGAAAATATTAAACAAAAATTTGATAAGTTCAGATTAATCTATCGATAAATATTAATGTTAAAGATCTACAATAAGTTTTCGATACCGAGTAGTAAAACCTATTCAGTATAATATATATTTTTTTTTTCAATGAACTGTTAAATTGTGAATGAATTTATCTGATAGTTTTAACTAATTAGACTATGTCAATAATACCCTATTTTGATATAAAAATAAAATACCAAGTTACAGAATAATTGGCATTATCCAGTAAAAAATTTCATGTAGAAATTAACAGTTTGGTTATACAAAAAAAAAAAAAAAATACTTTAGATTGGAAAGCATCCTTCATACTTCATGAAATTTGGTATATTATTATTAATAATTTATTTATTTTTTGATAATAAATAACAAATTAGTTTTTTTATAAAACTTATCCTGTCTAGAATTATGAAAAATTAACTATTGTAATTAACTATCATTTTTCACAGTTCATTAATTTAAATGAAATTAGTAATAAAAAATATAAATAATAAACAAACATCAATTTAAAAATTAAAAAAAAAAAACAGAAAATAAATCGCGAATGATGTGTAATGCTGTACGTATATATTAATTAATTAATGGAATTCTCTTGGATAAACAGTATACGATATTTTACTTTGGTATGTAATGATTTTATTATTTAATAATATTGCTTTACACTGGTTTATCTAAATGAATTTGTGAAAAACACTAGTTAATAAAATTTTCTATTGTGAAAATAATAATGAAGTTCATCCATGAAAAAGATCGTTGTTTATCATCCTTCACACAAACGAAATATTATAATTATAATTGAATAACGTGGAAATGTGAAATGGAGATTAGTACAAATAATACAAATTTGGGAAGTAGTAAAACAAATTATAATTAAAAAAAATATTTAAAGATAGATATGAAAAATTAACACAATAATTATTATAAATAAACAGAAGTATAGTGATATTTATATGATAATTATTAGCTTAGCTTATTTTCTCACCAGTGCAGCAAATTCAGCCATAATAAAAGCAGCACCAGCAGCAAAAAATGACCAGCCATATCTGTAGTCAAATAACAGTTGTGAACTACCAGGAGCAGTGAGTGGACGTCTTGGTCTATCCATATAAGCATCACTGAGAACTGATGCAAATATAACAAGTCCACCTCCCAAAGATAACCCTGAAAATAAAAGAATATACATTAATAAGATAAGACTCAATAAGCAACAACTTAGTATGTTAAAAAAAAAATATTTTAGTACTATTAGTCATTATAAAACACTCGATAAAAAAAAATTATTAAATTTCTCTTATTGTTGTTAGTTGTTAGTTTGTCTTAAATGGCAAATAACTCGTTTACTCCAAATTATTTGTCATTTTTAATAAAAATCATCAATTAGATCAAAACACTGATAAGACCTAAGTTGAAAAGGAGAGGCTACTATTAAAAAAAAAAAAAAAAAATTGCAAGAAATAAAGTTAATAACGTTAAATGATTTCAGAACATTGATTAAAAAAAAAGCTAATAAAAGAAATGAATTACACAGTCTATTGCTAAGAGAGGAAATCGATTAAAGTGTAAAAAAAACGAAAGTACTGTAATAAAACATGACTGAAAAAAGGGTTTTATGATTAATATTAAAGAAGTAAAAGGTAAATATATGTGAACACTTGAAAGAATTATTTTTTTATTCAAATAGTAAATCATAAAACACTGGGTGTACATAATTCAATATTTAAATCAATAATTAAACCAATTAAAAGAGCGCGCGCGCGCAACACACACACACACACACACACACACACACACACACACATACATACACATACACATACGAGTCAAGGACGTTTTAGCTACAAATCTTGAATAGTTCGATAACCAGAAAAGAACATGCACCAGATTACTTAAATGTGATATTAGAAAAATTTTAGCTATTAAATTTTTATATAAAGATTAAAATTAGTAGATATAAGATATAACATGTAACTCATCGTGTTGGTCTAGTGGTAAAGCTCATCATCATAAATCAGCTGATTTCATACTATAGGGCTCTTAGGTTCAAATCCTTGTAAAGGTTTTATTGCTTTTATTCGGATTTGAATACCAGATCGTGGAAATCGATTTTCATTGCTGGTTGAGGTTCAATCATGTCTCAGGGATGATCCGGTTTGAGTCTATTCAATACTACACGTTTTCCGGTGTATTTACTGTTACTAGTCGCAAATGAGTAATTTTTTATGCGACTAGAAGATATTAAAAAAAAAAAAGATAAAATGTAAAAGAAATGAAATTTAAGACAATTTTTTTAAAAAGAATTATAAGTTTCTAAATATACTCGTATTTTAAGGAATCTAGAATTCGTTTTAATTAGTATTGAACGGAAGTGTGTAGAATGAAAATTGTAAAGTAAAATAACGATTAAAATACATAAAGAAGATAAACTGAAGATGTAGAACAGAGGTACATTTCAAAACTAATATAAAAAAAAATGGTAGATTACACAATAAACTAATGACGGAACGAAGTAAAATCTTGATTAATTTGATGAGAAACAGGTTTAGTCTTTAAAAAGATTTCAAATAAGACTGTATGATAAATGTATTAATAACTTATTCAGGAATTCTTTCACGTTAGAGGAATTTTCTTACCTTTAAAATCTTTTTTTTAATACTGACATCATACACTTACTTCACATTTACAGAGTAAATGTATTAGTTATTTAAAAAAAAAAAACAAAAAACAAAATTGGTTTAAAATAATTTATTCTTTGTAAAATCTTCCTTTGCATCGTTTTTTTTTTTAAGTTGCATTGTGACTTAAAGAAAACTAAATGATCAAAAATAATTAGACAATAGAAACCAAACGTTGGATAACAAACTGGAACATGAATAAAAAATAATTGAACATCACAACTAGACTATTTTCATTGCGCACACAGTATTCCGTAAGGGGGGCTCTCAACGTAAGCAAAACCGCTAAATTAAGTTCTTCATTCCACTATCACAGAGAAACCGCAACATTCTTTTGATGTATATCTTCCGGTTGTGTAAACCCTTCACATCTGAACTCAGGTTTAATTGTCGTCAGTAGACCTGAACCTGTCGTCGGTAGTCTATGAGTAAATTTTAGACTGCACGAGTCACAGTTCTGTTGAGAAGAGCGAAATAGATGGGCGTGGGTAAGCACGCCCATTTATTATGTGCCCAATCCTCAGCAAAGTTAGGATGACTTGGGTCTCTTCTGCTGTTTGGGATAAAAGGTTTCTGGAAGACGTTCTCTCGGATGCCATGTAAGACTGTGGGAATACTCAGCGGTCAGAACTTATTCCATCGAGTACGTAGTTTGACACGGACTGTTTTGATGAAGTCTCTCTCGCATGTTAATTCTAATCGGAGGCCATTTGTTGCCGCTCTCTTGGCAGCCTCATCAGCCCGTTGGTTTTCGAGGATGCCCAATGGCCCGGAACCCGTACGAATACTCTTGAAAGGATGTCATAGATTTTCTGAATGATGCGCTTTTTTAAATTGCATTAATTATGAAAATGACGAAAGTCATTAACGACTACTTTAGGGTTAACTTGTAATTATAATTTTCCAGGCTCTAGCCGGGAATCGAACCTAGTATCTTCCGTATAGAATAAAAATATTATCATGATAATATTTTTTTAATAAAAAATATTATATTATAATATTATATATATATATATATATATATATATATATATATATATATATATATATATATTATATATATATATATAATTTAGTAAAAAGTAACCTTTCGAATACATATTCAATTTTCTATTGTAAACGGTACACTTCTTTAAAAAAAAATTGAATGCCAAACCAATATAGGTTATCTTAATCTAGTTATATATGTTCGAATAAGTAGAAAGAGATTTAATAAGAAAAAAGAAGTACATAGAATGAAGAGGACAGTCTTATCAAATCCCGGGTCTGTGACTCTCATCTCCTGTGGGATCTCTGTAGAACCTTTCAAAAGTATCTATGTGCACCAAAAGAGACCGGAAAGGCTGATACTTGCAGCCAGCGTATCTTTTTTTACGGATCTCTTCTTAGAAAAGAAGGGTTACGGTTCAAAGAATTCATTGCTCTCAATATATATATTATATGTAGAGTTACGTACATCTAAAATTTCTAAGCTTGAATAAATTTATTTCAACAAATGTTATGTAATATAACATTTATTTTACGTTTTAAAATAATTTTTATACATACATTTCGTAAACAGATGTTTATTTTAATAAAATATCTTATTAAAATATTTTCTCTCTTCTGTACCAAGTTAAAGTATCTTTTTCTGTGCTGAAATAGGGAAAATACAGCAGAAATTTTTGCTTTTGAAGTATTAGAAAATTCGTGGAATTCAGGATACAATGAAGAGTTATCCAATCTTCCTATAGTAATCATTCCTGTTTGTAATTAAACTAGAAACAATGAACATTTTTATAAAAAACTAAAACGTGCTCCAGAAAATTGTATCAATTTTTTCAATAAAATTTAGAATGTAGAAGCGTTTATTTGTATAACAAATAAAAAGTTTCTGTAACAGAAAAAAATGTTTCAAAGTAACGTTTAGAATTTAAAAAAAATACTGTTATTAACTACAGAAGTGTTCGTATTTTCAGAAGAAAAATTGAGCACATATTTAAAGATATATATATATATATGTGCAAAATATGTTTTATTATCCTTTTTTCATAATTAATTTGAAAAAGATGAACGAATAAAGATAAATAAATCAAAATTTCTTACTAGTACCACTGACTAAGAGCTATAATAATTCAAATATAATAGAACATTTAAATTTCATTACCTTTAATTAGCTGAATATATATGAAACAAAAAGTGGCTCGTTTCTCATGGTAAAAATGAACCTAAAGATAAAAATTTATCAGAAAAATTACTTCTAGTGCTGGATAATGTTTCATCTTATCTGTATAAACCGAACAATAACGTAAGTTTTTCCTAGCAAATATAATCTTGTCTGATTCGTCTGATGATCGACGAGTTATTTAAAGTAATACGATAGGAAGATATTTCTGCAAACATCTTCAAATACAAGGTGAAAAGTAAATGCAAGTACAAGAATTTTGTATAACGATTACTAAAAACCATTGATTTCGTTAGTACTAAAAAGTTTGTTGGCAGTAAAGATCAGGAATTTTCTTACGTAAATACTTTAATTTTCACCTTTTCAGTATTTTTATCCGAGTATTTACATATTTGTTTATAAATCAACCATACAAGTCGAATGATATCTTTGTAAATATTTTTTTTTTTACCGACTTTTCGAAGAAAAGTTCGGTATTAATTTTAGTCGCACGGTGGGACTGAGGGATGAATTTTAATTTTCTTTACGTTTTGAGGTATGCAGATTACGAAAATACCATTCATGTAAGAGTATAATATCTTGCGGCTCGAAAATCTCCAAAACTACAAAATCAATGTCATTGAAATTTAGACATGCTGTAGTAGTTTATCTGAAGTTGTGCATGTAAAAATTTGATAATGATTGGTCGAGTTGTTTTTGGGTTACGCTCAGTTTGAGGTCGACAACAGAAAATATACTCGTAGTAAGTTTGACTGTGTAGCGGTGTATTTTTCTTACGCGCTTATAGAGTGAGTCATATTGGTAAGACAGTTGAAACTTGATGCTAGTATGTAGGGTCTACTTGTTAATCAGACGTATCCAGTGCATTGTACTCTGTAAATCAGTGTGTTTCTTACTGCAAAATAATTACTGTCAGAAACGAAAAGTTGGTCTTTTTACGCAGAACTGAGCAAGAGTTTTTTATATTTTATTCAGTGTAGTGGAATTAAATGAACAAATATATAGCTTTACTTATAATCTAACATTGGCCTCGCGGATTACAAACTTCAATTAAAATGGTAAGGTCTGATTAATTTAGGAAGTAGTAGATGTGACCCACCGGCTTCGTCTAGTGGAAAACGCGTCTTACCAAATCAGCCGATTTGGAAGTCGAGAGTTCCAGCGATCAAGTCCTAGTAAAGTCAGTTATTTTTACACGGATTTGAATACTAGATCGTGGATACCGGTGTTCTTTGGTGGTTGGGTTTCAATTAACCACACATCTCAGGAACGGTCGAACTGAGACTGTACAAGACTACACTTCATTTACACTCATACATATCATCCTCATTCATCCTCTGAAATATTATCTGAAAGGTAATTATCGGAGGCTAAACAGGAAAAAGAAAGAAAGGAAGTAGCAGATGCATAAAATTTACTAGACATTTAATTTTGTAAACAGGATAAAGAAATTATTTGGCATAATTAACTTAAATAATCTTTTAAGAAAATCTGCAAAAACTTTACGGACTTCTCTTTTTGAAACAAAAAAATTTTCTAGGTCAAGAAATCGATAAAAAGTGTCCAAGTTTGATATCGCCAACGGTTAAGAAGTTAGGCAGAATGTCTGTTTTTGATAAAAAAGTCACTTAAAGTATTTTCTAAGAAATATATTTAAGTTTCGACAAACACAAAAATCGTTAAAATTACCGCGAAAGACTGGGGATATCATCAGGATGGTGAGGGTGCTGAGGATATCCTCAGCATATAGAACGGTAACACGCGGCGGGAGTGTTGGCCAATTTATTGGGGAATGTATCCCCAATTTACCTTCTGGCTGAACATTGCAAACGAGTGTACGAGGAGGATGTCAAGAAGAGACGCAGCTAGGCTTCTACTGCAAGAATGGCAGGAGGCTTGGGGGAGAATACAGAAAGGAGCGTGGACCCGTAACCTAATACCGAGGCTGGAGAGGCGGCACGGGGATGTAAATTATTACATGTCCCAATTTCTCTCTGGTCATGGGGAATTTGGAGACTATTTGTGAAGATTTAAAAGGAAGTGCTTCCCCAATTGTGTGTATTGTGGGGAACTTGATTCCTCTTACCGCACTTTCTACATTTATCCAAGGTGTAATGAGGAGAAGAGTAGATTTCATGTGAAGGCCTTGACCCCCGGATATTACAATTGAATTCATGTGCTCAGGGCTGCAGAGAATTGGAAAATGATGGAGAGTTTCATCACTGAGGTACTAAAAAAGAAGAGCGAAGAATATACTGAATGGGGAGCACTATCGGGCCCATGACATGAGGAGGAGGGACAGCCCTCTGCTGAGCCGACGTTCGTTGTTGCTGGCAGGGATGGGTGGAGGTGAGGACGCACGGGGACTCGCAATTCTCCGGGTCAAAAAAAAAAACGAGTCCCAGCCGTCGGGGGGCCGGAACAGCATAGCTGGGTCAGGCTATCCCTGCCCCATAGTTAGAGGCTGACAAAATGTGAGGAAAAGTAGCAGGCAAGATGTGTAGGTGGGGAGGCCCATTAGACTCAAAAGGACACTCTCTTCACTTGGAACGAGTAATGCTTGAGTGCTTAACCGTCCAGGTAAGGTGCAGCAGAGAAAAGGAAAACAGATATTATTTTATAAAAATCTTAGCGTTTTATGAGTGACGACTTCTGCCCTGACACCTTGACATTACCTGCCGCATTTTAATATACGAGTATTATGTTTTTAGTAAACTTCGAAATTCTTACGTTTGTGTGACTTTATTCATATTATTTTACTCAGAATTAAATTCTCTATAAGTTTTACTTAAACCCTTTATGTGTTTATTACCTATTTATCAAAATTATTTTACGCCAAACATAGAATTGTGTTTTTCGACCCCGACTTGTGTCTTTTACCCGAGATTTCTCAAAACAGACTAAAAATACAGTTCTGGGACAAATGTTGTTTTCTTCAATTTTTAATATCAAATTTCATATAAAACCACTAAATTTACATCTTAATTTGGTTTCCAAGAATTACAGTCTGACTTAATTTTACCGAAGGCGCAGAAATCAGGGAAAACTTTTTCGCTAGCTGATACTCTATAACGAAGAGTTTCCGAGCTTATGTTTATATGTACTATCTTCTTTATTTTAACCAGTAGAAAATTTACTGAAATCTGATACATTCTTCTTGAATCACTATATGTATAAGATGTAATGTTCATGTTAAAGAAATTTAACTAACGTAAGTTATTATTTTTAAAAAAATGTAATTATTTAAAGGTACAGTGAAAATACTTCTCAAATATTTGTGAAATTACAATTTCTAAGTTGACATTATTACTACAGTTTATCTATTTTTCGTTTTTTGTTTTATTATACATATTTTTCTTTTGCGAGTAACATCTAAAAATACGAGTAAAAATAGAATGTAAAGATTGTTAAGAAATTTATTTTTGTTTATTCTGACACTTTCTTATTACAATCCGGTTAAAATGATTTTTCCTTATACTAGATCTGTTATTTAGAAACTAGACAGTCATTAAGATAAACTGAACGAAATTGATTAAACTTAGTCTGGATTTGTCTTTTTACGTAAAACCAATCAAAAGTGTAATCAAAGTAAACTCTGTGCTACACTGACTTTGTGGCCCTAATTTAAAGATCTAACTAACTATAACAATAAAGGCCAATGTAATGAAATATCGATAGGTTCTAAAAAATGTAGTTTTTCCGAAAATTTTTATTTTTTTGGAACTGTATAAATAAATAATGTACATTAAATTAATTAATATAAATTAATTACAATCAATCCAACTTTGATTAAATTGAAGAGTGATCTAAAACACAAATATTTAAAATAAAATTTTTCTTTTTAAATCAAAAACTAACCTAATTTCAGAAAAAAAAAATAATTGTCTATAATTACCAGTTACCTTGTCACCAAGTTTCTATTATTAGTTCAGTAAGTTTTAAAAAGATCACGAATTTTCCTCGAGTTAACAATCGTAAAAATTACCAGAAGTTTTACGTTTTATGTCTATTTATTTAGTATAAAATGATTTTCGTCTTTCTCTAACATCCCTATTTTCAATCCTAAAATTAAAAAAAATCTTACGCAAATTCTGCGAAAGAAAACCGATTTTTCTTTATCTAATTCTGTATAATTTTTTGCGCAAGAAATATACAAACCATAAATTCAAAGAGAAAATTAAAAAAAGTATATATTTTTTAAAATTTAATATTAAAATAAATTCTGTTTGTAAGAAAATTAAATTATTAGAATTTGATGAAATAATTAAAAATAACGAGTAGACCCTACACAAGCATCAATTTTAAACTCGCTCACCACTGTGACTAACTGCATAAAGCGCGTTTGAAGAATACAACATAAAAAGTCAATATAACCTAAATAGAAGTTAATTTGTCTGTTTCGACCTTAAATTGAGCGTAATTGAAGAACAATTCAACCAATTTTCATCGAATTTTCTCATGAAGAAATTCAGATACACTATTACAGCATATTACAACAAATTTTCCAAGTCTAGGGTTTACAGCTGATTTTCGATGTCGAGAATTCTAAGGTTCGAGTCCTAGTACAGGCTGCTGCTTTTATATGGATTTGATAGCTAAATTAAATTAATTTAAATGTCAGGAAAAGATTTTTGAAAGTGTTTGGAGTGTCGCTTTATATGGAAGTGAAACTTGGACCATCAGAGTATCTGAGAAGAAAAGATTAGAAGCTTTTGAAATGCGGTGCTATAGGAGAATGTTAAAAATCAGATGGGTGGATAGAGTGACAAATGAAGAGGTATTGCGACAAATAGATGAAGAAAGAAGCGTTTGGAAAGATATAGTTAAAAGAAGAGACAGACTTATAGTCGCTTTAATATTGGAAGGACAGGTAGAAGGGAAAAATTGTGTAGGCAGACCACGTTTGGAATATGTATAACAAATTGTTAGGGATGTAGGATGTAGAGGGTATACTGAAATGAAACGACTAGCACTAGAAAGGGAATCTTGGAGAGCTGCATCAAACCAGTCAAATGACTGAAGACAAAACAAAAAGAAGAATGCTAAACTGTGGATACCGATGTTCTTTGGTGGTTGGGTTTCAATTAACCACACGTCTCAGGAGTGGTCGGCCTAAGTTTGTTCAAGATTTACCGATTTAGACAATTACAAATCAGTCTGCGCACAAATGCAGAGTATCTCTGCAGAATATTGTTTACATCATGTCACTGTACTGTTACTCTGTAACTTGGTATGCATAAAAATAAAATATCTAAATTTCAATAAACTGATCTAGTAGTTTTAGAGATTTTCGAGCCCCAAAACTATATATGAATATAATTTCTGAGATTTTTGTGCCACAAAATTTGGTTCATGAATAGTTATTTTCGTACTCCTAATTTCTCAAAAAGTAAAGAAAATTTATTTTCTTATCCCCCAATCCGACCGTGCGATCAAAAGTAATACCGTACTTTTCTTCAAAAGTAGGTAAAAAAAGACGAAATGTATATGGTTAAACATTGAAAAAATGGGACATTTTCAAAATGAAAAAGTAATGCTATTTTTTTGTTACCATATTTTAATTTCCGATTAATTAATAGAATAACGATAAAAAGGTAAGTTTTCGACTAGCACTTCAGTAATTCTCAATTTTACTTTTTGCATTTTGTGTTATTGGAATTTTACACAAAAACTACAATTTAGAGATTATGTTCGCAACAAATCTATTTTAAAAAAATCAATAAACTTTTATTGCTATACCTTTTTATAAAATATGTTCAATTTAAAAAAAAAAAAATTATTTTTCTCTTATTTTTACTTAGGTGAAAATATTAATGATATAGTTTGCTTAGTTTTTTATGCATCTTTAAGATGATTATCTTCCTTTACACTTTTAGAAGGAAAATATAAGTCGTCTAATTCTTAACAAATTTGTTAGCGAAGAATTTTATTTTTAAAGTTTAACAATTTTTGATTAAGCAATAGTAATGCAATATTTTTATTCTGCTTTTTATTTATTATTACTGTTAATAATTTATGCTTTTAAGAAAAAATTGTCCGGGAAGTTTTTATTTTAATGTTTTATGTTAAAGAATAAAAAATAAATTATTTAATAGTGAATAATACAACAATATTTATGGCGGAATTTGAGAATAATTATACGAGTACGTTTGAGTTTATCTGATGAACCTTTTTCTGAAGTGTACATTATATAAAAATTTTGCGTTTATATATAATTAATAATACAGCTTATAAAATATGTTGAAGAAAGTCATCGACAACAGTTCTGAAATGAAGATTTTAGACAACTTGAAAAAATGTTTCCTTGAAATTTGAAACTAGTAAGATGCACGCGCACCATTTATGGCCGTGTATTTGTATATGGATGAGTGTATGTGCATGCATATATATGTAAATTCGAATAGGTTTACAGAATATGATTTGCATTATAATTAATATAGAACGAAATAATTAATAATTACCTCTTTTGTAATATAAGTTTATTTTGTTCTGCATCTTAGAAGTATTAAATTCATTCGTGATAATATTTTTAGGCCTGGTTTTCCCCGCAAATAAATAAATTACATTAATAAAAAATAAATTATAATTTACATGAAATATTTTAAACGGTAAAAAATGGAATAGAAATACTTTTCAAGTATTTATTGATTTATTCTGTCCTAACTACAGATCTACGTACGAACTAATACTGCTAACATAGTTTTTTTGCAGCGTGTAAAAATAAAGCCTTGCTGGGAATTGAACCAAGACTCTTTCGAATGAAAGAAATAGACAGTACTACTACCGCCATGAAATTCGGCATTCTTGTTAAACAATGTTAATAATATAAAAATACATAGGTTTTTAAAGGAAATTCTTAGGAAAATTAATTTCCTAACAAATTTTCTTCTAACATTTAGTAACATTTTCAGTAATTTAAATTAATTTGTAAAAATAAAAGTTCATTTATACATAATGTTATTTCATTTACTATTAAATTATTATTTTATTTCGTTTTTAACGCCGTAAATTTTTTTTTTTAAATAATTTTTATTTTTAAACAAAATAAAATTTTAGCGATAGAGTAGCATAGAGTAATTTTCCGATAGAGTAATTATTTATTCTGCTTACAGAAAGTAAATTTACGAATAATCAGATTAATAATTTATTGATAGTTTTTCTTTAAAGCGGGTGTAAAGTCGGATGAAGTCGTTAACGTTGTGCGTTACACGGTCAATAAGCATCGCTTGTACGATAATGATTACTATATATTCATTCTACTATTGCGCGCACACACGCATCCAAACTTTATACGTACGTTCGACAGTGATTCTTTTGAAAAATAATCATTAAAATTTTTCGTTCTAGGTTAAAACAAAAGAAAAGTAAATGTATATTTTTCTTCCTCGATCTGAAGAAATTTGATGAACTTTGATATAAAATTATCAAAAAGTCACAATTTCAATATGATAAGTATCATTATATAAGAACTTTACATGTTAAAAAATTTTGTTTTGTTTAAAATTTAATGAGTTTCTTTGATTTTGTGTACGTAAATGTGTTTATTCATCAGTATATGAAATATATTTTCTTAATGGAGCTGTATTTTTATCTGAAACTTTATTCGTTTTTATCGAGCTCAGAATGGACTAGAATACGTCAGTGAATTTTATATGATGCAACAGAAATTGGACCGACGAATAAATTCTTGGACTGAATTAAATAAAAAAAGAAAAATATATTTTATTTTATGTACTAAAAGAAAATTACATGTCAAAAAACGTTACCTATTTTAAAACAAGAACTTTTGGTCGAGCTTAAAAATAAATTAATGGACTTACGTAATTCTTCCACTAAAAATCCGCAAACCTTTTTACAAAGTAAAAATCATGGAAGATTATAACAGCATCAACTTGAATTTTCTCAAATGAATAGAAATTATTAAAAATTATAAGTTTTAAAATAATTTTGCCTTTACATTTCCTTAAATCAATCGTTAAGTTACTAGTGGATATTTACAAGATTTGTTCAACTTTGATTTGTATTTTACATGCGATCGGTCGAAAAAACATCAATTAATAAGCACTTCATCCATTAGGCTTATTATGAAGGTACCGGAAAAGATGACAAAATCCTCCTGTGATGGGAAAGTTTAACCGTTCGTATCAAAGGTGGACTAGCCGGCAGACTAACATAATCTCAGTACGATGGACTTGTTAGGATTAAATTTATATCCACACAAATGAAAAATTATATCGCAACGGAAGGACGAATCAAAAATTAGGAATTGAGGCTTCTGGTAAAAAATATGATCTGTAGATGAACCGTAGTACAAGATAAAGAAATCTATCCAGAAGAAAGCTTTAGGTCTTCTTCTGATAGCAGGTATCTGCTCCTCAAATCACTTCAATAACTTGGAAGATGAGAAATTTTTAGTTATTACATTACTGAACAATAATTTTTTATTGACCTATTAGTTAAATACTACTAGTTATACCTATTAGTTATTTATTCGAGTACGCACCGCACTTTTTTTCTTGGAATTGCAGGGAAAAAATAAGGGTGCGGGGCTTACTTGAAACGTAGCCTTGAAATGCCTTACTTGAAATTTAGCCAGGATAATTTATGTAAAGTAAACATTTTGATAGAAGTACCTAAATTCAATCACCTAAATATAAGTTACATTAGGCTTTCATTTATCAATACCGGATGCCGCTTATACAGAATACATCCTTAATTATTAACATCCTGTTCATATTATCGATAGGAACGAAGTTAAGGTATTTTTATAAAACTGATTTATTCTGTATAGGCTGCATCCGGTTCTAATGCTCTGTCTTATACCGGTTTGCATTTGAAATTCATCAAACAGCTCATCACGGATGTGTATACGGCTGCTAGAGCCATTGTACTTTCTGGGAATAGTTGGATGGTTTTGGCAAGCATAAGTTCAGACTTGAATGCCGCCCATACTGCTGGCCAGTGAACGCTGTCAAATGCCGCCTTGAGTTATTGGAATACAATGATTTTTCGCTTCTCTCAGCGCATTCGATCTTCCAACATTTGTCTTAGAGTGAAGATCTGATCGCACTATTTGCGCGAAACCAGCCTTTTCTTCTCTAGACAGTTGCTCCCGATGTTTCTGTAGTTGAGCTTGGATGATACACATAAAAATCATTCCGACTATCGATAGAAGGCTTATACCACCGTAGTTTTTGCATTCGCGAATGTCACCCGTCTTTATTATCGATATAAAAATCACTTGTTTCCACGTTGAAGGAATTTTCTCTGTACGCCATATTAGCTGTAGTAGGGTTTGTATGTAATTGACAAGAATATGGCTGCTTTTAGCGTTTCAGCTGTTAATCCATCAATCGCAGGCGCTTTGTTGTTTTTGAGTTGTTTTATCACTGTTTTCACTTCATCTACTGTTGGTAAAGCATCAACAAACAAAACACTCTTAAAAATTCTATACATTTTTTCTTATAAAGTTCATTAATTATGTAACTTGGTTTCATTTTTTTATAATTCATCGATCATAAGTAATAAATTGTTATTAGTAGAGGAGAAGTTCTTGTTTCCTCAGAACAATGAATACGTGTTTGAATGTCTATAATTGACTTGAGAAAGGCCAACAGCAATTAACTCCCCTATATTCCCTTTGATTCTGGCTGGAACGTTGCAAGACCGGCCGATAGATGATAATGAAATTAATATTTTTGTAACGGGTAAAAATATGCAATGATTAACCGTAATTCAAACGCAGAGCTTCTGGAGGAAAGGCAGACACGCTACCACTTCGCCACGGAGATCGATTAGTGCTATTACAACGATTATGTATTTTTTACTTTGAATATATTTAAAAATAATTAAAAAATTTTTTTTCTAAATATTGTAAAAGTTAGTTATTTACAATACCATCATCAAGTATCGCGAAGCAATTATGCAATGCACTAAATTTCATTTTATTTTCCTCTTTTGACAGTATTTATCTTTTCCTATTAAACAATGTCAGCATTCTTTGTACAAATACTTGTTTGTTTTTTGTGCAAGCCGGATTTACTAGTTGTATCTGTCCCACTTAACTCCACAATTGTTTTTGTTAACTGGCCTGTGTAACAAAGTTTTTATTACAGTACAGTTCAGTGTTTTTCAGAAGATTTCTTTGGTCATACATCTTGGTCACAGGGTTAAATAATCAGATTAAAACTGAAATATAGAAATAATAATAGGGATAATGTAATGGAAAATAAAATTAATCGTCTAAATATTTGGTTTAAAACATCGTCTAAATATATGAAATTAATAAATATTCAGTTGAAATTAAAAAAAAAACATATTAAGTTGTTTTTTTTTAATAAATATATGACAGATAGAGTAACATTTTATTAAAAAAAAGAGAAATTATTTTAAAAGACACTTTATATTTTGTTAATGATTTATGTGATACGTTAGTGTTTTTTTCTTTTTAAATCCAACTTTCTGTAAATGTGTGCATACATCTGGGTGCTCACCCGTTTCTGTAAATAAATATTTTTTAAAATATAGATACATTATTCTGAATAGCTTCAACTATTCTTCAGGTGTATTCCTTATGAAAGGAGAAAGCTATTGCAATCAAAATTAATTTTTTTTTAAATTTATTTTCTTTTTTCTTTTACAGCTACACAACCCAGTCTTGAAAACTGTTAAAATTCCCTTGGTTAGAAAGGAGTTATAGAATTTGGTTCAGGACAAATTAATAAAGGTACACCGACTTTAGTACTAATATAAATAGGAAAGTATTTGGCCAAATATTTTTTAATCTTGATCGTCGATCAAGATTGGGATGTGTAGTTGTAAAGGGGTGTGATTTGGGTGTGTAGCCCATTTTCACAACTGGAATGTGTAGTTGTAAAAAAAATGTAATTTTTGGTTGCAATAGGTTTTTCTTTTCATTAATATTTATATTTTGAACTAAGGTATAAAACGTTTGATTCATTGCGCAATATACGGAAGCTGATTACGAAGTTTTTGATATTTTGAGTGTGATATTTAATTTTCCACTCTTTGTTTGTATTTATTCTTTTTCTTTTGAATGGTAAGTGACTTATTCTAACTCTTGCCGACTTATTTGATATAATATTACATATTTATAATATAATTAAATTTCTTTGGATTGCCTAGCTTTTGTTTATACATCAGCTGTTATTTATTTACTTTTCCCCCGAGTGGTTTTTGGTTGATTAATTTACATTATTTTTCTTGAATTAGGGTAATATTACATATTTTCGTTATGTCACACTCTATTTCGGATCATGACGTTAAAAATCTGGTGGTTCCTCCAGAGACACCAGGACAAGGAAGTCTATGGCGTAAAGCCAAAGCCTCCAGGACGGTGCGTGATACTTAGGATGAGACTGATAACATTTATGATAACTGTACGATGACTGCAGCTCCGATTGAGGAAGCCGGTAACAGATAGACTTAGCCGCGGCTACTAACAAGCGAGCTATTGAAACCTCGCGAGCTACAGATCAGCAGGTGAGCGGCGTGGAAATGCTGGTCTGAAGGGCCAGTTAAGAAGCGGAAGGTATTTATTGACAATTCCGCACGTACTGGTTTACAGGTCGCGGAGGAAGTCGCTAAGCTACTGGATACCATTGATAACCTCGTTTCAGAAGGTTTAAAGAACAAGGCGCCAACCAGGGCGATGTACCGTCTGGCTCAGTATATGAAGAACATGGCCCAGAGATTTATGGATACCAGTCAACAGCTGGTTAACGTCGAGATGAACAGACAGGATCAAGAGACCCAGACAACTAGGGTGACTCAAGATGGGCTTGAGAGGGTTCTAGAATTTGGCCATGTTCAGGAACTGGGGGAAGTTACTGGCTCTCGCTGGTCCAAGGAATCTTATACTAAAGTAGATATTAGACGAGGCCTTCCTGAGGAGAGCTTTGATGAATGCTATGTCTTCCGCCTTAACCAGGGTATAGCTAAAAAAGAAAACTTATGCATCTATGGTTTACGAATGTGACCCGGTGAATGCAGGAGCATTAATTCCAAGACAGTGGGACAGTGATGCGAGACTGTCAGAGTACAGACTTTTTTACCTAGACAACTAGGACTCTTGACGTCCTAAGAACTAACGCAGATTAAGAGGGCGGAGAGTGGTAGACTCAAATATTTTGCGCCGAATAATACTACTGGTGACCGCTTTATAATTATATTGGGTGGTGTGGCGACCGGTAATGTCACAAGGTGGGTGTCTTCACCCTACGGGATTGGGATGACCGCTTCCAGATGATCATGGAATTTTGGGTCAAGAGACAAAGTCCCCAAATAGGCTGCTCCTCCATTAATGTAGAAACACCAAAGGTGACGTTACCTAGAGGCCCAAAGACGGCGGTTGTCACTGTTATCCGAGGAGTTAGTCATACAGATCTACTGAAACAGGTAAAAGGTTGAATTGGTGATGACCTACCTGACGATATTTTATCAGTTAGAAAGGGTCGTGCAGACAGTGTGAAGATCAGAATTCGGGATACTGACTCCAAGCAGGAAGACATTAAGTGGCGGCTTGGGTCGGATATACAAGGAGTGACGATAGGCGACTGATGTAGGGAACCACGCTTACTGTCTTTGTGCGTAAAATATCTGGGTCTGGATACGTCTCAGGAAGAAGTCGAAGAGGCCATCCGAAAGGAAGTAGGCTCTGAAGTCCCGCTACGGATTCTTCTCTGCGGCCGGCGTATGGGGACACCCTCACAGCCCTTGTCCGGCTTCCCCAGAGGGAGGCGAAAAAACTTGCTGATAAGGGACGGATAAAGATTAGCTGGCACTATAACAGAATGGAGCTGATGACAGATGACAGTAAGTGCTATAGATGTTGGGATGCTGGCTATAAAAGGAAGGAGTGCCGTGGGCCTAATCGATTGCCTCTTTGCTGTAATTTTGAACGTAGTAGACACAAAATCAGCGGTAGTAAGGGGGTATGTTAAGACTATTCGGTGTTTTAAGGCTATTACTATTTAATGCAAACAGAACTTCGCTCTTCCGTGATCTCGTGGGGGAGTTGGCCACACGACATCAGGTGGACTTTCTTGTAATAACCGAACCCAACAAGTTCGAAGCCGTTGGTTCGAAACAATTGGTATGCAGACATAGGGCTGATGTTGCAGTGCGTGACATCAGCGGAAGGCTCGGCTGGCAGCCGCTTCTGAGGGGATATGGTATTATATCCATTGAATTAGCTGAGGCGGTGGTTGTGGGAGCCTACATCACTCCCGGTTGTGATTTAAATGTCTATGAGGAATTCACGAGGTGACTTCTGATGGTGATCAATGGGACCAGCAAGAAGGTTGTCCTCTTGGGTGAATTTAATTGTAAAGCCGTTGAAACTGGACGTCGGGGTTGGACGTCGGTATCATCGGTCTGCCTATTGGTGGACTTCTACTGTTTAAATGATGAGAGGTAACCTTCAGCGCAGCAGAAGGTATATCCAATGGGTTAGACGACCTGGCGGGGAGGCCTATGATTTGCCTGCCCAAAGGTACTGAGAGAAGAGGAGAGATCTAGGATTTGAAATTAAACGAGTTAAGAAAAAAAATGGCTCGAACTTTGCGCCGACCTCGATAACGATTCGGGTCAAGCTTATCAGCTAGTATTGAAGAATCTTGGAAGACACCTGCCGGTCCTAACCGAGGAGCAGGCAAAATTCGTGATAGCCAGGCTTCTCTCCTGCACGAACAGACGTTATAGAGTCCTGCAGATTTTGGGGAACGCCTGCTCCTTTTTTACACGCTGATTTTTTTTTAATATGCTGTTCGAGGTGGTCACTACTATACATCTACTCAAAAATAATCGCAGTCTCGGATCAGTTGTGATACCAGCGGCGATACTCAAGGGCCTTGAGCGACAGGTGCGGTTTACCATTAGAAGCCAAGGCACATAAAAGACCGAGATCCGGTCTCTGGTATGGGGATGTCAAGGTCGGCATAGCCGAATCTGGCGTCTCTACATTGGGGTTTAGAGGCACGCGCAAATAATAGATCTAACTGGCAGGCCGACCTGCCATGCCGGTAGGCGGGAAGGCCCGTTAGAGTAACGGACACTCCCATGGGCTGCATTATATTTAATTGTGGGTCCGGTTATGGGAGGAGGTAAAAATAAAGTTTTTTTTTCATAAGGAATACATAAGATGAATATTTAAACCGTAAAATATATTTACAGAAACGGGTATGCGCCCAGATGTACGCATACATTTACTGAAAGTTGAATTTAAGAAAAATTCATTTCTTATCAAGTTTCTTCAGGATCCCGTAGAATTTATACAGCAACTAATATTGAACGATTAATCTTTTCAATAATCTTCGGGATGGTCACTATACCATCTGAGAATTTAAAAGTAGGCTACATGTTTGAAAAAAAATTGCCGTCATTACAAAATATTATTTCTTAAATTAACTAATCTATATTTTTTAATAGACTATTTTTTGAGGACAGAGAATTATGAAGTATTACTAAAAACTACATAAAACCATTACAAGTCTTTGTGATAATCTTCTCCTCGTTATAAGTAAAGAAAATATTTAAGAAGACTCGATTTTTTCTCGAAAACTCTAAACATTTTAATTAAATACCAAAGACTAAAAACATAGTCGTTATATATATATATTTAATGTTTACGGTATAACGGTGGTTAGTATTTTACAGTTTTATGGTCCCTTATAGTTTACATTAAATTTATTGCCTAAACGTAGTAGATTTCCGATATGTGGATATATTGGAAAAGGAATTTGAAAAATGAAGACTACATAATAGGGATTATGTATTTTGTTTTTCATATTTTTCTATTCCATCTCCATTCTAAACGAAGATAATTCTAACTTTGATTTTTTTGGTAAATTATCTTCTTTTATTCTCAACCAACTTTATTATTTACGGTTTATAAATGAAAATTTATTTCATTAATATTTCTTTTATAAAAATTTTATTTAGTAATTGAAATATACTACTCGTTCTACTTGTAGTATCCAAATTACATTTTCATAAATAATTAAAAATATTTTGCATTAATTAAAAAATAAGTGATAACTGATAAAAGGAAAAATATGTTAAAAATAATACTCTTTTTTTTACCTAATTAATTTGAAAAGGTTTAATAATATAAAACTGATATACTCTTTGGTTCAAAGGAAAAAAAAACACAATAAATACAAATTATTTCCTGCTACTGAAACCACTGCTGCTGTTAAATGATCTGCACCAACGGATACAAGATTTATTAACTAGATGACTTGGAACGTAATGGAAAATCTTCATCCCCTTTACTTCTTATTTCATATCTTTAAAGCTTATAGTAAATTCAAAAAGAGCACGATAAAGAAAACAAACTAATAATTTTAAATAAAAGAAAAACAGGGTATTACAGTATTTTGTGTTTACTTAAATACTTTTTTTTTATAAAAGCAGTATTTACATATCAACAAACTAAACCGAAATCAAAAGATGCAACCTTTGCGTAGTAAGTTCGACCGTTATTTTAAATATTTATATTTAGGAAAGTTAATTCTTAAATTGTCAATACATAAAACAGTTTTTTCGTAGGAATTTGGACCATTAAATTTAGTTTTTAATAAAAGCTGATATTTTATAAAAAATTTATAATTTTTAATAAATAATATTTTAAATAATAAATAATAATTTTTAATAAATTTAACCTTCTAACATATAATTTTGACTTTAATATTTATCTATTTTTACTTTAATATTTCTACTCTTAAAATTTTAAGTCTTTTTTAACTTTTTAATCCAATTTATTTCTGTTTTTTTACTATACGAGAATAAGAAATCAAAAATTTACTTAGTTTACTAGTTTTTACTAATTCTGTTAAGGTGATCAAACAAGATCAATTTTTGCTTTTCATTGTATCCGTTATTTATTCGTTGATCATTTGTTTAGAGTAGAAAATTATCAAGATAGAATGATAAAAAAATACGTACAATAAAAATGCTTATTAAAAAACCTTAAAATCATACATTCTAAAAAACAATAAATCCAGAGGGTTTATATGGGTGTGAGTGCTTAAACATGAACTTAAGTGTGGAAAACATAGAAAAGAAGGAAAAAGAAAAATAATAAAAATATTAGATCCCTTAAAAGATAAACGCATTTAAAAATTATGATGTTAGAGGGTTTCACAGAACAAAAGATTAAGAAAACATGAAAATAAAATTGTCGGAAGAATAAAGAGATTATGCGGAAAGAATGAGGTACAGGGGAAAGATAAAACAGCAAAAAAGAGAGAAATGACTGATATGTGGTCCCAATACGGCAAATTTGTAAAGAAAAAAGCGATCAGAAATGTAATTTTTACAATCAAAAATTATTCAGCAAAAGTAAAATCCATACTGCTAACTCAAAATATAAAAAATCTTATTTGAATTTTTCAAAAATTGATCCTCTAATCTCTATAAAATTGTAGTATGTTGTTTTGTATAAAATATAAAAAAATCTTTTCGATCATTTCACCACATGAAGTTTTGAATTCTTATTGTCGGTTGTACGATATAAATAAATATTTGGCATATAAAAAAAGTAAAGTTTGATTCATCAGCAATCTTGCAATCTGGGTACCTATTCGCTTTACCCCACCCACTTTTTGTCCCATTTTTTCACATAAAAATTACATAGTATAGCATGTATAATAATAATTTATTTATGTTTAAAACATCAGAGAAAACACACTAACATGTTGTTTTATACTGGCCATTTTAAACATATAGTCAAATTTAGCAAGCGTAGGTTAATGGTAAGTGAAGCAATAACGGACTGGTAAATGTACCCCAGAGAGGTATGTGTGCTAATCATTTATTAAAAAACTCAAAATGGTAGGTGGTTCAGGAATGATTGTAGAAATAGACGAGTCTTCGTTTTCAAAAAAAAAAGTAAAATAAAGATAAAATTCTTCCAAATCAGTGAGTATTTGGAGATGTTTGCAGAAAAATTATAAATATAATCTAACCAAAGTTAACGTACGCTCGCTTTGCTCGCTAACATTGGCTAATTAACAGTTATGTTCTGAATATTAAAATAATAAATTCAGTAATTATTGTAATTATTTAAATAAACAAAATTTACTAGTAGTAATTAGTCAAGGTTAGTGTGCGTATTTTAAGTTTGGTTAAATTATATTTATAACTTATACTTATAAGCAGTAATGCTTATATTTTTAATATGTAAAATATGTTAATATGGAGAATGTTTAAAATGACCGGTATAAAACAGCCTGTTAGTGTGTTTTTCTTACGTATAAGTGGGTTATTTTTACTGAGTTATAGGGTTACTACACATATTTTTTTTATTTTTTCAATTCTTTTACAAAATGCTATGTTATGTCATTTTTATGTGAAAAAATGCGATAAAATTGAAGGGGCGTAAAACGAAAAAGTATCAAATGAATAATAATAATGGGCCGGGAGGAAGTTTGGCGAACTGGGATTCTGGTTGACACAATTCCTGACCGGCCACGGGGTCTTCCGTTCATACCCGTGTGGACGAAGAAGAGTTGAAGACCTCTTCTGCCCCTACTGACGGGAGTTAGACACGCCGGAACACGTGATATTACAGTGCCCACGGTGGGACGATGAACGGCTCGACTCTACTTCCGTAACTTGGCATTTCGAAGTGGGGACCATCGTTGGAACGATGTTACGCAGTTCGGTGGACTTCGACACTGTGACGGGTTTTCTGTCGGGATTACTGCAAATGAAATAACGGGAAGCGTGGGGGTGAGGGACAGCTCCGTACGGAGCTGCCGTTCGCCCGTGCTTGCGTGGGTGGGCGGTAGTGATGAAATGCGGGGACTCTCGAGCCCCTGAGCTAAAAAACTTAATCTCGGCGGGGCCGTCCCTTTGGGGGTGTCTCCTTTAGAGGCGAAGCACAAAAGACCGAGGACTGAGTCCCGGGATGCTGGGTGATGGAGGCCGAGAACGGCATAGCCGGGCCTCGCGTTTTCCTTATCTGGCGGCTAGAGGCAAAAGCACCTCTCGGAACCGTGTTCATGCTTAACTGGAAGTCAGGGCTAAAAAAAAATGAATAATCAGTAACACCACAAGCTGCCGAAAAGGTTAACACAGAAATACGTTTTTTGTTAATACTTAATCAATAACAAGTAATTTCAAAGAAATACCTAAATAATTATATGCTAGATAGTTATTGAAATAAATTGAATAAAAGGAAACGTTCAGAAACATTTAGAAAGAATATATACGAAACGTTCTAAAACAAGTATTTCTAACAATGTTTTCAATATAAGAGAATGTAATTTTTTAAATTGTTTTTGAGCGTTTTCCAATTATTTTGTGGATAAAATAAAGGATTTTAACTTTTAACAACGGGATTTTGTTTAAAAGTGTAAAAAACATGGCTTATATTTTGAATTCTTAGGATTATGAATTAATAGAATATAACAACTCACCAAGTGCAACAGTGAAACAGCCTACTCGAGTTATTAATTCACAATTTTTATTTTTTAATTTCGTTTTTCCCTTTTCTACATGGGTGGTTCCCAAAAGGAAGAAAATATTTCTTTCCTTAATTCACTAAGCAAACTACCTAAAATAGAGTTGTCAAAAGGCTATTAGAACCCCAGAAATAAACACAAAATAACAAGGGTGTAAAAGGCCCTTGCCACTTAAAACCGTAAACCATTTCTTATTAAACGTATCAAAACTATCAAAACACTTAACGTTATAAAAAAATAAAAAAAATAAATAAACACGAAATAATGTTTCAGGAACAAATACAACCTTAGTACATTTAATAAAAATATGTAAATGCTAATTAAAATTTAAAAATATAGTGGATTGGTTAGCTGACATTTCTCCCACCACCACCCCATTCGGTCGCCCTAGAGCATAGACCAAATGTTCCGTGCCAAAAAACGGCTACTGTGCCTCTAAAAAACGGTATAGCGACCTCGATCCTATCTGCTCCTAATGAGCTACCTAACTTGCGTGAGCGAATTAAGCAGAGTGCCGTGCAGCACCCGCTTAAGTGTCCCAGTCGCTCACTTGTCAACAATAAAACTAAATCGGGAAGGCGCACCCCTTGTTGCAATTAAAACTATTGAAGTTCTTATATCTAAAAGGCAGCAATTTAGGCTGCCACGCCTCGGTCGCTGTATGCCACCTAGTACCTGTCCACCATTTAACAGCGCTTGGAGCTAGTTTGGCTGGTGGCCAGCCATTACCTCAAGGAAGGATTCCTACAACAGAGCTTAGGAGTCATTATTACATTACACAACCCTTAAAAATAACGATGACGGTTGAACATAGCAACCTCATCGAGGAACTCCCACACGGTCCGACAATGCGGCTCTCGCCACATTGATTCGCCGTTTGTGAGCGGCCATGTTTCCCCCCGACCACTAAATTCCAGGGTGGCCCGATCTCTTGCCCCCCCAAGAGCAGGGCAGTCGTAACATCATATGCACGTTCGACTGGACCTCCCCGCAGACACACAACTCATCAGCCACCAGGCGAAACCGAAACAGATATTGGTTCAGGTTTACATGGTTGGTGAGCACCTGGGCACCCGACGCCCTTAAAAACGAACTCGAGGCATACCATCCCCCCAGATCCTGTATAAATCTATACAAGGATCTTCCCTTAGTCGTGGTGTGCCATTCAAGCTGCCATGTCTCCATCGCGAGGCTCCATAGCATCTTCCGCAGACGGGAGATGGGCAACTGTACGAAATTTTCTTCCGGTGCATTGTGATCACCGTTCCGCTCCGGTTCTGGCCCGGCTCGAAACCGCATCCCAAATAAAAATAAAAAAATATAGTGGATATCCATGGTAAAAAATGAGCGACATGTTTATATTTAAAATTAATAATTTATTTATTTACGTATACCAGGTTACAGAGTAACAACAGCACAGTGATATTGATGTAAACAGTACTTTAAACAGATGTTAAGACATCTGTGCGCAATCTGACGTGTAATTGTAAATCTACCGGTAAATGTGTAGTCGAATAAATTCAGGCCAACCACTCCTAAGACGTGTGGTTAATTGAAACCCAACCACCAAAGAACACCGGTACCCACAGTCTAGCATTCAAATATAGAAGCAACTGCCTTTACAAGCATTCATACCTTAGAACATTCGATTTCGAAAATCAGCTGATTTTTGCGAAGGCGAGTTTTACCACTAGACTAACCTGGAAGGTTAAATTGATATATAAAACACTCCAAAATATACATTTAATAAATTAAAGACACCAATAACATAATTATATTAATGAAAAAGAAAAATGTTTTGAAATGATTCTTGTGTTTTGTAATAATTTATTTATTATTTTTTTTATTCAAGATGTATTAAAATTTATTGATTTTACAAATAATAATTTTTAACAATAATTTTACATGTAACGCTCGATTACTCTATTAGTAGAATATTATTTAACTAGACAATTTATTTCAATGAAACGTAATCGAGATACCTATTTGAAATCTTTTAATACTTTATCGTATTAAAAACAAAATAAAAAAACGATTTTAAAATAATTTGTAATTTTTTTTATCACACGCCGGCTTCCGTGGAGGGAGTGGTAGCGTCTCGGCCTTTCATCCGGAGGTCCCGGGTTCGATCCCGGTCAGGCATCGTTTTTTCATAGACGCAACAAATCGTTCACCTCATTCTCTGAAGCAATACCCAATGATGGACCAGGAGGTTAAAAAAAATATATATATATTTTATCGCATTCATGTGTATTATAAATTCATATGATATAATAATAATAGTACACGAAAATATATACAAATAAATACAATTTTAAAAAGTTTTTTATTATTCGTTTTCAGTTCCTTTAAATATTTATATTCAGCAAAAATTAAATAAACTAATTATTATTTATAGAAAAATTACATTCGAGAGACTATTGTCTCTTAAAAGTAATGCAAATCAAATTTTATATAGCAATACATTTATATTAAAAGATTCTGAATAAGAAAAGTTAGCGAAAACATTTCTTAATAATGCCAAGAAGTTTGGTTCATGTAATTCCGTTCGGAAAGAAGATATTTCCGTATTAATCAGAAAAAGAAGAAGAAGGGAGATGACATAACCGGTCGAAGTTGACAAGTAATAATGTACTCGGTGAAACAAATCTTGGCAGTCTTGATTCATCGAGGAAAAGAAGTTATAGTTGTCGGAGACTTACGTTGCGCCATTTACGTCTTAAGTTTTTGATTGCTTTTTGTGGTTTTCGGATTATCCCATACCTCTTTTTTTACTTCAGTCAACGCTTACATTCTATTTCTCTATCTCTTTTTAAAACTCTCTTTGTTTATCGTTCTTTTTTCTCGTAGTTACTTTCTTTATCTCTCTCTATCTCCTATAGTTACTTTCATAGCGTGAGATGGATGAAAGGATGTTAGAAAACAAAGTTTAAAAGGTCTTTGTTCTTTCTTACTAAATACCTTCCTACCGTATATCATTTATATCATTACCGATTATATTATTTGTTTGTGTTTTATTAAAAACTAGTAATATTAAATTTGAATTCTATATCAAAAAAGTATTAATTTAAAATTAAAATTCATTCATTATTTTCTTTTTGGTATTATATTTAATCCTTTTATAAAACTTATAGTATATAGTTAAAATATGTATTTATAATGGCCTAAAGACAACTAAAATTAATAACCATTTACGTTGTTAAATTAGCAAACGTTTGAAAATCATTAATAAAATATGCATGGATTAGCTTTTGTATTAAGATTAAGATTTTTCTTTAAATAATTAGCCGTGATGATTGAACTTTAACCTTAACAAAGAATGTCTACATGACGGTCATTAGCTTCTTTTAATGAAGTATACAAAAATATATATAGCAACATATTTAAACAAACTAAAATATTTAATTTTGGGTAAACTTTGAAAATTTTGCAAACGGTAACATCAAATGCCGTAAAATAAAACATTGCTAAACGGGTTGCAAGGGAGTCTCAAGCCTACAATAAAAGAATAAACAAAGGTGAACCTAAAGAATTCACTGTTTGAAATATAATATTAAAATGAAATGAAAAAAATTAACAGGTGAAATCTTGGTAGAAGAATAAAATGGCTTCCTACAGTTACCGTTATGTTGTTAATCATATAAATCTTACAACTAGCCATCTCATCTACATGAATCAAACTTCTACTACTTATTTCCACTTTTCTCAAACTATTATCGGAAAAAATACCTTATCGTAGTAATGTTTACACCACTTTCAGTAGTTTTAGATGTACCATGAGTATAATCAAGATACAAATTGAAGGTGTTTTAAACATATTTAAAAGTCTTCTATGTAATTTGCGGATAAATACTTGTTGATAGGAGTAGTGTCCTGGGTCCTGGATATATCTCGTATTTTGTATGGTAATAGGGATATTTCTCCTAGCTCACTGGGCTGGTCTAGTGATTAATTCGTTATCGCAAATCAGCTGATTTCGAAATCGCGAGTTCTAAAGTTTAAATCCTAGTAAAGTCAGTTACTTTTATACGGATTTGAATACTAGATCGGGGATACCGATGTTCTTTGGTGGTTGGGTTTCAATTAATCACACATCTCAGGAATGGTCGACCTGAGACTAGACAAGACTACACGTCATTTACATTCATACATATCATCCTCATTCATCCTCTCAAGTAATACCTTAAAGTGGTTCAGGTGGCTAAACAGAAAAAGAAAGGGATATTTCTCCTCCTGCTGTTACCTTATCAATAATTATTAGTGTAATATCCTTAACGATGAATTTTTTTTTAAAACAAAGATTTTAATTTATTATACGTAGAAATTTTATAAAATAGATATGCATTCTATAAAATTAATATTAATTATTGTTAGATATGCCTTCCAATAAAATTTATATACTACGTTAAAGCATACATGCTATCGGGTTAACTGCTATAAAGAGACTTTTATTCCATGTGCATTGTAACGATGGGAGTCTACGAATAAAGAAAATTTGCACCAAAGACAAAGGTTTAAATATAGTAACAATTATTAGAATTAATACATTTACTGGAACACATTCCTGCAATAGGAATAAATAAAATAATATCATAATATCATAAAAAAATATCATAATATCATATATATATGTGAGATTATACTATATATATATATATATATATAATAATATATAATAATAATATATAATATATAATATAATAATAATAATAATAATATATAATATTTATTAATATCTTATACGTACAGATGGTATAATAGCTGATTGAGAGTATAAAATTAAAACAATTAAATTAAACAATATTCAAAATTTTGTAAGAATTCATTCAATTAATTTTTATTTTATAATTGAATAACTTTCAGTCAGTATTTAATAATGATTATATTACATGATTGCATCAACAGAATCACCGGAATTTTCTAAACTGGAATGAAAGATTAATTAATATAAAAAAAAACCTCAACAAGCAGAGTAATGAATTGTGTGGAGAAAGCGATATGAATGAAGATTAAAAAAAGTACGGTTGGTAACACTGAAATATGAAAGGTATGCAAATATTCATTCGTTTATTTCAAGCCAAGCAACAGTTCCCATATAGCTCGATATTATTTTTAGTTCTTTCTTTATATGGATTTGCGAGTTGGTTAAAGAGTTAAAAGAGGATATTTTAAATAAAGGATGAGGCATGAAAATCTGAAATCGGGATTTATTTGAACATTTATCTTTTCTTTTCATCTCTTTTCGTCTACTATGTGGCTTAGTATAACGCAGTGGTCCCTACATTCTGACAACAGCAGGCGATAATAAAAAGTTGTAATAAAACTACAACATTCAGCTTGTACAAATTTTTAACAGATCCAGGAATTCTGTGACCTTACCGTAAAAAATTATGATTATTATCTTTTTTTATTTATATGAGCATTTCGTACAAAAATATGAATCCTTTGATTATTTATATTGTTTTATTAAATATATTTAAAGAATTATATAATTATCATTGAATTTTACAAGTGTTTATTGTAAAATTTGAAGTGCGAAAGTAAAATTTACTCATGTAACTTGGGTTGAAGTAATTTAGTGACACCAGGTACCTTTTGCTTAAAATTAGTTAATGTAATTCCCTGCAGACATATAATTTCACGTTATTGATTAATATCTGAAATAAGTAAAGAAATCATGACCAAAAACTGAAAAATTTCAAATGTGCTATTATCTTATCAAAAAATTCTATTTCTTAAGCATACAATCTCATTCGGATTAAGTTTGCGTATTTATTTAAAAATGTTTGGTTAAAAGATAACGTATAAAACTGGCTGGATTGAAGCACGAAATCAAAGATTTCAGAACGAATAGGAGAGAATATAGAAAATTTGTGGAAGAATTTTGAAAAGAAATAAGGGTCTGTTATCCGCATATTATATATAAAACTTAGAATGTAGATTGTAATAACTAAACTTAACGCAGAAAAAAAGTTCAGAAAATAGCAAAAACCCAGCGAAATGGTTGATGATTAAAAAAAAACTTATATAAACAAACAATGTTAAAAAGATGTGTGTGAATGTGTGCGCGCGTGCTCTAATTTATATAGGAGTGAATAACAAAGAATGTAACAAAGTTTCAAGACATATTCTACTAGTGAAAATAAAGAAGGAAGTTCATAAAAACATAGATTCGGAAAAGCTTCGTTAAGTGTCGCCAGGAAAAAGATTTCACCCTAATTTCTGTGTTTTCGGAAAATCAAGCCAGACTGGGACCGAGATTTTAACATAAATTTAGCGACTTTATATAAAGTCTAATCTGAAAAATTGAAAAATATTTATCCCAGAACTGTAGTTTACGAGAAAGCTTGTGTAAAAGAAAAGTGATTGGGGTTGAAAAACAAACTACTTTATGATTCGCATAAAATAACTATATTAAACAGGCAATAAAGGCGTAAAAATTTTTTTACAACCTTGTAGAGAATTTGATTCTGAGTAAAATCGTATGAATAAAGTCTTCAGAAAACTAACTTACAACATCTATAAATGTAAGAATTTCCAAGCTTATGCAAAACATAACATATCAAGCTGTGACAGATTTTAACTAGGTGTAACAAAACAAAGTTGTTTGAAACTAAACGTTTGCTAAATTCATCGTAATTCACTCGTGTATATATATATACAGAGTAAATTACGATGAAATATATACATATCATATATATATATATATATATATATATATATATTATCAATTTGGAGATTGTAAAACGTATTTTAACAAGATTATGAGATAAAACAGGAATTGAAAAAATGTCAAACCTTTACCGGAAATCAAACCCAAATTTTATTTGTACTACTAAGTACTAGTAATAGTAGTAATAATTTTACATGTATATTACTGATCCCAATAAGGGATAGCATTTATTTCTAGTCTATATATAACTCTACTATTTTTTATTACAACAAAGTACCGAGATCATTGAGCAAAAACAAATAATCCTTTAGTCACCCATCTCGCTTTTAAAATATTAACTTCTATTTACTTTTATTATTATTATTTTTCTTACTTTTATTATTTACTTCTCGCTAACACAGAGTAACCACGTAAGGTAATTTTTGAAAGTTAGTTGATGTTTATCTTGATATTGCCTGCGTAACCCGCCGGGTTCGTCGTGTGGTGAACTCTTTATCACCAATCAGCTGATTTCGAAGTCGAGAATTCTAAGGTTCAAATCCTAGTAAAGACATTTACTTTTAAACGAATTTGAATACATCGTGGATATCGATGTTCTTTGGTGGTTGGGTTTCAGTTAACCACACATCTCAGAAATGGTCGACCTGAGACTGTACAAGACTACATTTTATTTAGATTCATACATATCATTCTCATTCACGCTCTGACGTAATACCTTACGGTAGTTCCGGAGGCTAAACAGAAAAAGAAAGCTGTTGGCTAGGAACCTACCGGTAGGTGGCATCAGCGTACTGACTCACATAATTGCTTCTGCAGCTCGTTGGGATGCGTTCAGCCTCTTTTCCTGGGCGGTTCGTCAAGCTAATGATGATGAGCGGAGAAGGGGCTTCTAGCTGGAGGTGCAGCACAGCCTTAGCTGTGAGGACTGGTACACCTTGGTGTGTCAGCTCTCCGTTGATCAGTGTGACTCCGTACATAACGTGTACCGCTATGACATCCCTCTTGTGATGAAGCTCTTCACAACCCGAAATTCAATAGGGGGGCAATTTGACCAGAGTCCCGGTGGGGGATTCTCTTGGGGACCACTCATTTGAGGCATAAGGCACAGACAAGACCGAGACCCAGCCGTCGGCGTAAAGATAAAAGTTGGAACTTAGCTGGATCTGGAGTCTCCTCGCTGAGGGTTAGAGGCTGGCACAATAAAAAGGATCCAACCTACGGGCCGACCTAGCTTGCTGTACGTACAGTTGGTGGGCGGGAAGGCTCGTTAGAATAAAAGGAAACTCTTCTGGGCTGAGTTATACTTAGCTGTTGGTCCGGATCAGTGGAGGGGAAAAAAGGTGGCATCAGCGTGCAGTATGCAATAATCGTCTTTATGTACGCATAAAGACGATTATTGCGTCTTTGTGATTATTGGTCTTTGTGATCTAATCACAAAGACCATATAGATCTTTGTGATTACAGAACGTGTGGTGTGGGCCCTACTTTTTATTTACAAAACCCTTGACAGTCCGGCACACCAGCACATAATTATTCGCTTGGTAGCTCTTTTTCAGCCTGGTGAATGCGTGTTAAATGCAACAAGGGGGGACAGTCTGCCATACATCCAAAAACACCATGGAAAGTTTAGAAGAAATGTTCGGTGATCGCATGATCTCTAGAGGTCTATGACTCCCACATTCCCCTGACTTATCGTCGTTTTCTTTCTCTGAGGTTTTTTGAAAGGACTTTCATATAACGAGTGAACCCAATTACGGACAAGATTTGAGGCGAGCCATTACTCCAGAGATGAATTCTATTAGATCTCATGTCCTATGAAGGGTGTCAAAAAATAAATGCTATTTAAAAACGATATAACATTTCTACGAGAAGAAAAATTTCTATTTCATTTCTAATATCTAATTAATTTTTTTTTAATAATTTTTTCTAATTTTATTTCTAGAAAACCTCTTTCTTTGTTCAATTACAATTTTTCTTACTCTCAACAATCCTTTCCTTTTTAAAAGCGCTTTTCCTTCAAATGAATACTTCTTCTTTAGAAATTATTAATTTGAAATGACGTAATCGTATTAATGTTAAAATATGTTAATGCATTAATTTTTACAATTTTTTTTTATAATTCCTAATGTATACATTGCAATCTGTTCAACTGCTTAACAATAAGCAACTTCCCACGGGCCAGTGAGATAGGATGATGTATAAATAAGGTGTAATCTTGCTAAAGGTAAATTTAAAAAGGCTTTGAATTTCCGCTTAGTATTATCATAACCCTTGGTAAAGACTTGTATTCTTTTGAAGGATACGGGTGAAATCAGACTACACATATGTTAAAAAAATATATATTTCTTTTAACATGATAAACTTTTCATAATTAAAATAAATATGATGTTAATGTTCTATCAATATTTTTTATTTCTGTAATTAACACACTAAGACATCATTCATATTATTTAATACAAAATTAAATCTAAATAATATTTAGAAAACATTATTATTATTATTTATGGAACGAAAATTTATGTAAAATTTCAACAAGAAAAACATCTACAGAATTTATTTTAATAAATATTTATAAAAAATAGTATTTTTATTTTAGTAAAAATATCTTTAAAAAATACATAAATAAAATAAATTATGGTAAAATAATTTTATTTTTGGGGAATTTCGACTGCGGACACACACACACACACACACACACACCCACACACACACCCACACACACCCACACACACACACACACACACACACACACACACACACACACACACACACACACACATATATATATATATATAAGCACTGAATAACTTATAGAAACCAGCTCTTGTCATATTGCCATGTAGTTATCATGGATACTTTGAGTGGTAGGTAATGTTCTTTCGAAATTAACGCTTTTTATAAACATAATGACAGTTTGAAGGGTGTGTGTAGAGAACTTCGCCGCAAGTTTTATTTAGGATCGTGTACAATCATCACTTGCAATTAACCCAAATAAGTAATTTTGAGGAAACATACTTAGCAATGAAAAAAGAAACCTCCAGGTATTGTGCTGATTGTTCGTACTTCAGATAATATAGAGGCTGCTCGACGTGCTGTCAGTCAAAGCCTACACCGTTCAATTCGTAATCATGCAGTATTTTACAGTCATATAGTTTAATCTTCGAAGAATACTGTTGCCAGGACTTAATTTACCATCCCTACAAGTTGCAGATCGTTTAGAAACTGAAAGTACACAATCACATAATGGGCTATCAATTCTGTGAATGAATCATTGTTAAGATAAACGAAGACTTTTTTAACAAACTGTGGACGTCATACGAAGCCAATTTCCACCTTAAAGGATTTTTTAATAAACAAAACATTTTCTTTGGGAAAAAAGCATCCTACATAGCAACAAGATTACCGTTTGCTATGCTGTGTTATCGTATGCTATAGTAGGACCTTTATGTTTTTAAATACTGAATGACGATTACAATCACATCAGATCGATAACCCTTTGTTGGGCAAAAAATGTAGAAATTTTCACAAATTAACGACAATACTCAGTTTCAAAAATATGGGTCACATACAGTCATACACAACACGAATATCGATGGGTGCTGTACGCCAGCTGTTTGGTAACTGTGTAATTTCGAAAAAAATGATAACATCTCATGACTCCTTTGACAGTGTGGGATTTTTCTTGTGGGAATCATCTTAAAAGAAAAGTGCATAGTAGTCGACCTGCTACGATAGAGAAACTAAAGGTAAGATCCGAAAAGCAATTGCTAAAATTCTTATTGACATATTGCCTGGAACCACGTAGAGTTTCAGTATGAGATCGCAAATATATCTACGCAGAGACGGAAATTACCTGCAAGATGTGATGTCCAGAAAATACATTTTGTGTATGTATTCATAAATGAAATGGTCTTTTATGTATTTAAATATTACAAAATTTTTTTTTCGTAAGAAATTAATTTCCAAAATTTCGCATTTCGTAAATCAAGTGTATTAAAAAAATTCCTTTAATTTTTTTTTTTAATAATATTTCTAATTAAATTATTCACACTATTTGTTTATGAAATTTTAGAGAAAAAGAAAATTTGTAAAAATTATGTTTACTATACTTTTAATAATGATAAACTTTTGTAATACAATTATCCAATACGGGAATTTTTATTCTTTTTTCTCCTCCATGAACTGATTATTTAAATCTCTTTTATATCGTTTCCTGATTACTCAGTTTTGATTTGTAAAACGATAGAGAGACTTAATCGGTAGATCTTTGGAATGGTTTTTCTGTAAGCCATCCGGTAATTGGACGGAACGTTAAAGTATTTTTTTTTTTACATTCAAATTTCAGTACTTATTCTTTAATATCGATAAAAAAGTTTTTCTATTTACATTAAGTAGCCGATAAAATCTGAACTTTAATTTTTGATTTGTATCGCTACAGCAGATTTTTAGTCTATATAATATAGAAGAGAATTCAATATTTCTGACATCTTAAAAATATCAAGGAATAAAATTTTGCTTTCTACAATAATTTAAACATTTGTAGAATAAAATTTTTTTTTAATATGATATGAAACAGTAATCACCAAGTAGCTGTCAAAACTACGAAGTATATTTACATTAATATATTATTTAATGATTTTGCTACAGCTAATGTAAATAGGATTGTGATTAGATTACTAGTTTCCGTGATTAGGAAAGCTATTGCTCAGTATAATTGATAATCTATCGATGCTTCATCCAGGAAATTGTACAACAATAATTTAATAATTTGGGTACCGCGTTGGTAAATTCTACTGTTAATTCACAATATTACACAAAATTTCTACTGTAATATATCTACTGTAATGGGAAGATTACGTATTGGTTATAATATCAATAGTATACCATCAACTCGGTTTACATGCATTGTATATCGGAATTTTTCTAAAAATTTTGAACGATGACTATCATACTGGTAACTATGTCATTTGATTGTCAGTTCAATCTTTGATTCTCAGTGACAATATCACCATAATTATAACAAAATCGTAAGCAAAAAATATTAGTTTAGTAATAAAATGTGAAGTAAAAATAAATATAAATAAAAAATAATAATAAAGTAAACAAAAAAAAAAGTACAATAAAAAATTAACTAAGAACAAAGTTGTAATACTTTCCTGGCACTGGTTATTTATTCTTGTACAATGGAAAAATGATACATAAAAATAAACCAAAAAAAGTTTAAAAAAATTCAAAATTGATATTTTTAAACTTTGATCTACTCCCTAACCCCTAATATTGTTCCAAAAGTACATTTTTTTGGGGGGTCACTTGCAATACTACTATGACTATAATGAAATTAAAAAATATGATTAAAAATATACAATAGATAAAAAAATAAATTTCTCGATTTTGGGAGGAAAATAAGGGAATTTTGGGGCAATTTAAAAAAAAGAAGTAAAATAGTAGATCATGTACTGGGCTTAATATAAAATGGAGTTATGTTTGCAAAATTTTGAGAAAATTGATCTCGTTAAACTAACTACCCTATCCCCTAGAGATATTGATTCCAAAATTGTAATAATAAATTACTCTTTACACACGAGTCTGTACAAGATTTCATCAAAATAGGTTTATCCAGTTAAAATTTAATGAGCTCAAAACGTGCTAACCACACATACATAATACCTCTTTTTCGTTCGTACGTACGAATAACAAAAGAGTAATCCCTTTTGTTGGGGGTGCCCTGGGTCACGAAACATCGAAAAATGCAAAAAAAACTCATTTTTTAAATAGCTCTTTTTTACTGATTACCATACTTTCCTTCTTGTAGCAACAGCTTTAGAGCTATGATGCCAGGAAAGTAAAATTCACCCTCAGCGAAAAAAAAGTAATTCTACATGTAATTATAAAATAAAAATAACTGTTGATTGAAAAGTATAAAGCTATTTGATAATTAACTTTAATAACGCATTTAATACTTCTGCTGAAAGAGATGATACAATTTGTAGATGCTGTACTCGTATAATTAAAAATAAATAATAGAGGAACGATAGGGTTGGTAATTTAGCCAGTAAAACTTCTATAAAAAATTAAAAAATAATTTTTCAACCCTTTCTCATTAAAACCCGAAAGTATCCAATGGAATTTTCTATAGGACCTATTTTCTTGAATATAAATAATTCTGCATTCAAAATCTCCTTTTTTATTTTTTGTATTGATTTTCAGAATCAGGTGATTTTCTATTTGTTTTTCAAAATTTAATAACAATTAAAATAATCTTTGTCTGTGTCGCACATTAATAGAGAAAACATTTTAATGAAAAAAAAAGTAAAAATTCTTTGCGCAGTGGAAAAGAATATATGTAATATGTACGGTCATTCCTGCTCATGAAAAGGATTTTATATTCCATTCTCATTTATCACTTCAATGGACAACGAAGCTGAAAATAAATTAAGGGTGTATTTGTTCTGATTTGAAATCATGCCTGCTGAAAACCTGACGGACCTATTTACATTCCCATACAACTCTTCTACCACATTTAATCCCATATGAGGTCACGTCTATGTTATTTGACATTCGTCAAGAGACGTAATGTGTGTGTATTTTATGTGAAAGAAAAACTTTCAAAATATGATTACTTCTTCAACAAAAAAAAAAACCGAATAAAATACTATTAATTAGTGCAGAAATAATCCGATGTCATAACAAAAAAACTGATCTGAACACCACATGACTTCCTTGTACCCCTATTAAATTACATATACACATTTTTTCCTGCGCTTCATTTAAACTTTTTCATTTGAAAATGAGATACGATCCCCTAATTCTTTACTAAAGTGGACAGTTACATAATTGCTGAAATATTAGTTTTTGTTATCAAATATTTATACAATTATTAATTCAACAATCTAACATGAAGTATTAGGATAAAGTAAAAGTACCTTTATTACTCGTATAACTAGTTCAGTATTATTCGAATCTTCCTGAGTTGCTGATTAACAAAAATTTTAGATTTCTAGTGTGTCGTATAAATAAAAGTTAATAATAATTAAACTATTCCGGTTAGTGAACTTCTGTATAAAACATTAAGAGAAGGTGATAAATATAAAGAGAAAGAAAATGTTAAAACCAAAGAAAGAATAAAAGATTAAGAGAAGATGATACATTCATAGAGGAAGAAAACGTTAAGACCAAGGAAAGAATAAACAGATTTAGAGAGGATGATGAATATATATATATATATATATATATATATATATATATATATATATATAGAGAGAGAGAGAGAGAGAGAATTTGATAACTACAGAACTTGTACGCAAATTTAGTACATCAAACCAAAGAGCGATTAAATGATTGGCAATAAAAAACAAATAAAAATGATCAACTCCGACTTTGGAGAATATTGTCCGACAATATCAAAGGAGTAATAAATTAATTGATAAAACATTTTTGCAATTTATTAAAGATCGCGCACGTTTGCCTCAGAGTATATGTTGCTCTTGTGAAAGTCAATTTTTTAGTCAGTCTGTAGTTAACTTTAAATTCAGATAAAATTAAATAGAAATTAAACTAGAAAATCCAAAAATAATACGATTCTAAATTATAATTTTCAATTAATATTAAATAATAAGATGCAAATCAATTACATATATACATTTATAATAATGCCTATTAAATTACATACAAACAGTTTTAAAAATACATAAAATTTTATTTCACTAATAACTTCAGATTTTTTTCGTATTTTTTTAATTTTTATTGTTGTTATTGAATTATTATTTCTTGTAAAAAAATTAAATACATTGATTTCTTGTAAATCAATGTATTTACATTTAAATAAAAAACTACATAAAAAAAAGCTGATTCAAACCGATGTGCCTTCCCTTGTAAGATCTAAATATTTTATTAATTAAAATTTTATTTCGCTATAACTCTGGAACCAATGAAATGAAAATAAGTACCACTTACCAATATCATTGAAAAGATCTCAATTAGGGCTTATTACTGCAGTTAAGAAAAGATCCAAAATCCAAATTTTTCGAAATTTTGGGCTTTTTTGGACACTTTTGGTTTAGTCGATTGCAATTCAAAAGGGGAGGTGCACAACTAGATATTAAACAGTACTAAATCCAAAATTTCAACATCCTACGGTAATCGTTTTTGAGTTACGCGAGATACGTACAGACGTCACGCCGAAACTAGTCAAAATGAATTAAGGGATAGTCAAAATGGATATGTCCGTTGAAATCTGAAAACCGAAATTTTTCGCGATCACAATATTCCTTTACTTCGTTCAAGGAAGCACCTGCCCTATATCTCGAATTAAATCTTCTTCCGTGGCAAAAGAGCAATTTTTTTTTTAATTTGAGAAATTAAAAGATAAACCAAACTTTTCTTATTTACCTATTTTTTATTGTTACATTTTTTTGTAAATTTATTTATAAGATTTAGGTTTTCAACTTATTTAGTTATGACTGATTAAAAATTTGACCTGATATGGAAGAAGTGTAGAAAAGTATGGACCTGACACGGGTAACAAGTGTGGGAATGTAAACAGGTCCATTACTTATCAGCCTTTTTAACTAGAAATCATAAATATATGCGTACAAATACAGACTTTATGTAGTTTTACTATAATAGGGTTTCTGTGAATTTATTATACATTTAATTGATTTTATAAAAGTTAAAAAGGGATAATAATTTGTTAACTATTTATTCTGGAACTTTGAAAACTTCGTACTACTGGGCAGTTGCTGAGAGATGCAACTTAAAAAGGAACTTATAAAAAGGAACTCTCACTCATCCCCACCCATTTTGTAGCGTCCCTGATTTCATGTCTACTTTAAAATATTTTTATTAGTTATAAAGTCTTCCAAGAAAACTTTCACGTTCAACAAAACCCTCATGAGTACACTTACTCATGCATGTTATTAACATAGAGCACCGTTTACATTCATAAAACCAATGGAGTGTGTGTATGTATAAAAATATGGAAGAAAACATTAATTATGGTGAATGCTAGAAAAGACATTGCAAATTTCACGTAAAGCTCTTTGAAAAATTACCAAAAATAATATTCCACCAAATAATAAAATAAAATAAATCACTCGTGAAACAGTACAGAACTGATTAAATGCTGGAGTTCCACGATAACTTTGTAGTGAGATTCCAATAAATGTAAGAAGTAAATCCAATTTAGGCGGCACGAACAAAAATTATATCGCTAATCGGACAAATTAATACGACGAGATATGTCATTCAGTAGGCTGATTTCATTAACGTAGGACACACTATTAAAGCTGTATCTGTCAGAGAACAAGAACGATACACAAAAATATTATTCACAACTTTTATTGATTAAAATCAAGAAAATTACCGCAAATAAGTTACTGTTAATTAATCGTAATTATTTCAACTAAATCTTCTAGTTAATATATATAAAAATTAATATACGCATAAAGTAATAGCATTAAAACGATGAAAACCTAACATATGCTTTCACTAGAATCGAATCAATTATCAGTCTAAAAGACTGCTGATTTCGTATCAGCGAGACGGTATGAGCGAACAGATTCCCAAGGGATAGTAAAGGGAGCAAAGCCAGAATCAATCTTCTTTCTTCCTTATTGTTAATAATAAGGAATTTCTACAGATTTTGAGATGAAGATCTTGCGATTAATGGTAAAGCAAATAATAATAGGCTGCAGTTCGAGAATACAGTGACTAACATCCAGATCGAAGAATTTCAAATCGTAAAACAGTTTAAGGTATAGATATCTCTTAAAGTAACAAATATTCCGATACTATTATTATGCTAGTAGTTCAATAGAAGAAATAAAATAATTGAAGAAAACCTCTCTATTTCTATAATTATGTCCTCCTACAAGCACCTGTGGGACGACCATTATTAAAGAAACAATTTATCTATTCCAAATAACGCGAATGCGATACATGTTGCAGCTACGAGATAGAAATAAACGTAGAAAATTATTTTTATTTATAAAATATTTTCTGAATCATAATTTCCTAATTTATTTTCTAATTGAAATCGAGTTTCACAAAAAATGTAGTTGGCAGTTTTCAATATTTTCACTTGGGTAGAGAAAACCCATAAACGAATTTCTAATATATATTTTTATTAATACGTGAGTTGTCTTACGGGTGATAATTTCATCGGTAACTTTTTCTTACTGCCAAATCTTTCCGAAGTATAATACTTCGATTTATTACGGACAATTCCGATTGAATTCTTGGAAAACAATTCAATTTAAGATAGATTTAGGGTTTATTTAGGTGTGGGGGTTTTTAAGGGATGTGATTTATTCATGGTGTCTCTCGGAAAGTTTGGAAATATTTCAATTTCACAAACGGTGTCCAGTGGATTAATCAAAATGGACCAATAAAATATCAACTTAGATCTCCATACCTCATGTTTATTTCCTTTTGGTTTGATGTACTGTGTTTATTGTATAGGCATTGCCGAACAAGAAAAATTAAAAAATTTCTTCATGCAAACTGATGCAAATTATAAGAATAGTCTTAACGGTAAAAAATAGTTCCATCAGTATGTATTCGATCTACTGAATGGCATATTAAAAAACGTTTCTTCGAATGTATATTATAAGTACACTGTATTATAAATATTCCGGTAATGAATAATATTGAGATAACAGTTATTAATATATAAATATTAAAAAATTACAAATAGTTTTATAGATGTATAAGTAATTATAATTAGCTGAGCATCTATTTTGAGATAATTAATTAAAATAATAATTAGAAATTAATTACTATCGCGCACGTTATTTGTACCGTATGGTTTTGAGAATAGTAGAATAACATTACTAAATAAGGAATAATCTTCTAAGCTTTTGTATTGCTTGTGTACACTGTACATTATCCAAGTAGCATTAATTATAACAGTGTCATGATTAACTTCGTTCGTATTTGTTAATAACTTTTCTTATTCTTGAACGGACTGGTATTTAGCGTTCCGCTTTCTAAACGGTTTTTGAGTTTATTCACATGGTAAATATTTTAATATATATACAATTTTTATTTAACTGTTTGTGTGATTTTTTTTTAACCACGTATTATAAAATATAAGAAATATGAAATTTCTAATTTAATGTAAAAATTGTAAGTATGCAAAAAGTGAACTATTAATCGAGACCTGAGAAAAATTTTATTGAGACTATAAAAAAAAAATGTTGATAATATAAATGAAAATGTCTAAATTGCGGGTTGGTGTATGTAGTAGATTAGCGGTAATGGAAATCAGAAAATATGTCAAAAAAGATTACGCAAAAATTTTAAAGTAAATAATGACACAAATAATAAATCTATTAAAAAAAAAGTTAATAAACATAATTCATATTATTTTAACTTTCGGTTTCATCTGATGTATTAATTAATATTATGATGTAATTTCAGTAAAATCAAAAAAATTTCTACATTTCGTTTTTTTCCCTTCGTACAATTGGATCCATGTCATTTCAATTACATTAAAATTGAACAGGAGGTAAAAATGTCATGGACAATTGTAACTTATCACTAAAAACAGGATATTGGATAAAGTGAAGAAGAAGTAAAAGAGGAAAATTAGAAGAATATTTTTACAGTAAAGTGGACATAATATTAAACTGTTGACAAACCAGGCAACATCTGAGACCTTAATCATTCAGTAATCTTTACTTATATCCGAGTACTTTAAGATTATGCGGATCCTTTCCTAAGATACCATCGCTTTTTTGTTTTATAGTACCAGCAAAATTTACTGCTAACGCTTTCTGCAAACTTGTTCGTTTTATTTTAATAAACGTTCGGTAACTTAGTATATTGATCTTGGTTTTATATATTTCATCATTTCATAATTTTTAATTTTTTTGTTTTTACCTGTAGTTACTTTTTTAATATTTCGGTGATGGTGGTTTTTGTATGGTAATGCATTTCATTATTGTGATGTTTAAATAAATATTAAATGTCTATATGTGTTTGTATCTGTTTTACAATGCGCCTTTTTCATCCAGAGTATATGTTACGGTAAATTTGATTAATACGGTGATTACGGATAATTACCGGTTAAAATGTATAATCGCCTTCAATGTTGGAGAATTTAGTAAATATGTTGCAAAAAACACATATAATTTGCATATTTTTAAATAGACGAGGTCAGCGAGCGAAGCGAGAGAAGTTTATGTTTGATTAACTTATGGTGACGTACGCTGTTGGGGTTCTTGCTTATACTTATTGGTATCGCGCCCTTCTTGTTGAGGCCTGTCTTTCTGTGAGCAATGTGTTACACAAGAGTCCTTTTTTGGACTCGCATTTAAGCAGTGTTAGGTCTTTTGATTTTCTTGTACCGAGTGTAAATAATGATTTTGTATATGCGTATTTTATATTGTTCTATATGTTAGGTTAGGAAATGTCTATTGAAATGTTTTTCACGGGCCGTCTTGTATTTACCTCCACATTAAGCATGGACTTACTGCTATATCAATTGTTTATAAAGGACTTGTTGGCCTTTTAGTCAGTTTTTTCGATTAGTATGCCAATACCGTAAATCGTTATTATGATTCTTTGACTTGTGAGAGCTATTGCTCAGTGAAGTCTTTGTCATAATTATGTCTAGTTTTATATTTTGTTACTTCCCTATAGGACTTTAGGCTCTACTATAATACTAGGAGTACGCAAACGGGTTATTGCCTGGGGAATGGGAATAAATGTTATAAATGAGCATGTAAAAAAAAAGGGACTGGCGAAAAATAATGAGGTTGCCAGGGATCGAATCGTGGACATGTGTATGGACAATGGAGTCCTCAATGCTGAGGGCATTTATAGTTCATCCACACGCAAGAGTGGTTGGACTGGGGTGCTCCGATGAAGCACTGAGGATCCTCAAGGTATGTGATGCTGGCGCGGAATTCGGGGGGGGGGGGGGGGGGTATGCGTGGGGTGCTTACCCGGACCCTGATTAGGATATAGGGTCGGGAAGAGTAGCCTTTCTGAGGAGGGGCGTCATGGCAACCAGAAGCGGTGGTCATGATGTCTCAATGAACGAGGAGAGACTCCGACGGGCAGGACAGCGATGTTAGCTGCAAGCACAGGGTGGGTTAATCTACAGCCACATCACTCAGGACCGACCGAAGCAGCGTCTTTTATGCGATTACCGGTAGCCCTTGAGTGGTTAAAAAAGGTCTGAAAAAAAGGTTATGGTGATATACGTACCACCGGTCAATGTACGAAATCAACATAATCTAACCAAACAAAACCTACGCAAACTTTGCTCGCTAATCACGATTAATTAACAGCAATATTTTGATTAATTATTTAAATTATAAATTCAGTAATGACTGCTTATAGTCGAGTTATTTTACTCGATCCATCGTAACCAAAACCAAGTAGTAGAGATTTGCCGGTTGAAGCACAAACTTTAATGAATTGAAGTAATGAACTACGAACTGAGGAGTTCTGTCACTTTGTGAGCTGGGTTTCAATTGAACGATTCGAATCAATCGAATGAATAATATTACAAAAATAATAGAATTAAATTTACGTCAAATAAAATCTATACTATTCTGTATAGAAGAAGAGGGTTTTTTTTTATATAGTCGATCAACAATTAGTCATTAGAGACTTAATGTAAAATATAATCAGTTAGCAGTTACATGTACTACAGTTACTTACTGTAATGAACTATACAGGTAAATTTGTAGTCTTGAACAACCACAGATCCACTACTCCTGTGATGTGATGAATTGAAGCCCAACAATCGAAGAACACGGTATCCACGATCTACTACTCAAATCCGAATTTGAAGCTGAGAGTTTAAACTTCGAAATCAGTTGATTTACGTCGAGTCCACCACCAGACCAACCCTGTGGGTTAGAGGGTTTGTTTTGTTCGGAACAAATAAAAAAATCTGCTCTATCAATTGCAATCAAATGTTTACCCATATTTCTTCGCATAAGAGAGGAGGTTTTTAGATGTAGTATTAATAATTTTTAATTTCTCTAAATATAGAAATTACGTTGAAACATTGTAAACCTTTTTTAAAAGAAAAATACATTCTTAAGAGAGATTATTTTTATAGTGTGATTATCAGCAGTCATAAAGTTTCTAAAATGTTTAAAATTATATTCTGAAATACATTTTGTAAAAATACTAATCTACTGTAAAATGTTTTAGTTGTTAAATGTTTAATGTATCCTAGTGAAATTTAATTAAAAAATAAATAAAAAGCTATTCATAAATTTTATATTAATAATATAAAATTTATTTATTTTTTAAAATAAAATTATATATTATTAATATAGTACCTTAGTAACGTATAATTTGTTTAAAAATTCAGTCCGCGATAAAGCGGGTTTGCGTGAAATATCCCTACGTCAAACACACAATAAAAGAATATTTGGAGTACAGAATTTTTAAGCTTTACTGAATCTATATATTGATAAAATCACAATAAAATTACTTTTAGAAGAAGAGGATTATAATAATTCTAAAAATTCTTTGCATTCATTTTATTGAAATATCAGTTTCTTCGAATACTTTATAGTAACATAAATTTTAGGACTACAAAATGATAGACTGATAAGTATTATACATCAATTACAATAGTTTATACTCTATGTAGGTTTTAAAATTAAGTGGTTGTATCTGTAAGAGCATCTTCTTAAATATTAAAGTATTTTCTATGCTTTTAAAGGAAAAAGGAACTGGCCAATTTCTCACACCTCTTGACCGAAGACATTTTATCAAATGCTGCTTGTTCTTTATATAACAAACGTTGGTAATTATAGTTACAGGTATGGGAATTTATATCATTTGGAAAGATTTTTTAGAAGATAGCAATTTAAAAAAAAAAAAGGGAAAAGAATTATAGAAAATATATATATATATATATATATTCTATAATATATAGAAAATATAAGAATGCTAGTGATGAAGAAAGTAAAAGGAACTACCGGCAATTAAGAAATGCTATAAACAGGAAGTGCAAACTGGCGAATGAAGAGTGGATTAAAGAAAACATTGGTAAAATAGACGGAGCATACAGGAAAGTTAAGGAAAATTTTGGGGAACATAAATTAAAATCTAATAATGTGTTAAACAAAGATGGTACACCTATATATAATACGAAAGGTAAAGTCGATAGATGGGTGGAATATATTGAAGAGTTATACGGAGGAAATGAATTAGAAAATGGTTTTATAGAGGAAGAAGAGGAAGTTGAGGAGGATGAAATGAGAGAAACAATACTGAGATCTGAATTTAACAGAGCATTAAACGATTTAAATGGCAGAAAGGCTCCTGGAATAGACGGAATACCTGTAGAATTACTGCGCGGTGCAGGTGAGGAAGCTATTGATAGATTATACAAACTGGTGTGTAATATTTATGAAAAAGGGGAATTTCCGTCAGACTTCAAAAAAAGTGTTGTAGTCATGATACCAAAGAAAGCAGGGGCAGATAAATGTGAAGAATACAGAACAATTAGTTTAACTAGTCATGCGTCAAAAATCTTAACTAGAATTCTATACATAAGAATTGAGAGTAGAGTGGAAGAAGTGTTAGGAGAAGACCAATTTGGTTTCAGGAAAAGTATAGGGACAACGGAAGCAATTTTAGGCCTCAGATTAATAGTAGAAGGAAGACTAAAGAAAAACAAACCGACATACTTGGCGTTTATAGACCTAGCAAAGGCATTCGATAACGTAGACTGGAATAAAATGTTCAGCATTTAAAAAAAATTAGGATTCAAATACAGAAATAGAAAAACAATTGCTAACATGTACAGGAACCAAACAGCAACAGTAACAATTGAAGAAGATAAGAAAGAAGCCGTAATAAGAAAGGGAGTCCTACAAGGATGTTCCCTATATCCGTTACTTTTTAATCTTTACATGGAACTAGCAGTTAATGATGTTAAAGAACAATTTAGATTCAGAGTAACAGTACAAGGTGAAAAGATAAAGATGCTACGATTTGCTGATGATATAGTAATTCTAGCCGAGAGTAAAAAAGACTTAGAAGAAACAATGGACGGCATAGATGAAGTCCTACGCAAGAACTATCGCATGAAAATAAACAAGAACAAAACAAAAGTAATGAAATGTAGTAGAAATAACAAAGATGGACCGCTGAATGTGAAAATAGGAGGAGAAGAATTTTGTTATTTGGGAAATAGAATTACTAAAGATGGACGAAGCAGGAGCGATATAAAACGCCGAATAGCGCAAGCGAAAAGAGCCTTAAGTAGGAAATATAATTTGTTTACATCAAAAATTAATTTAAATGTCAGGAAAAGATTTTTGAAAGTGTATGTTTGGAGTGTCGCTTTATATGGAAGTGAAACTTAACTTGGACAATCGGAGTATCTGAGAAGAAAAGATTAGACGCTTTTGAAATGGGGTGCTATAGGAAAATTTTAAAAATCAGATGGGTGGATAAGTTACAAATGAAGAGGTATTGCGGCAAATAGATGAAGAAAGAAGCATTTGGAAAAAATATACTAAAAAGAAGAGGCAGACTTATAGGCCACATACTAAGGCATCCTGGAATAGTCGCTTTAATATTGGAAGGACAGGACATATATATTTTATATATATATATAAAATTTATTTTATGACATATATATGTCATAAAATTCAAATATCAGTATTAATTAATGTGGATCAACTAAAAGGTGTAAAATGATTTCATATAAACTGGTGAAGCCCAAGTTTAAGTGTTGTTAAACTATCAACTAAAAACAGAGATATTAAAAACAATATATTCAAAGATTTACAATGGAAATTTTAAAAATATATTGTAGGAAGGAATTAAGCACCGAAAAAATTTAAGTTTAAAATTAAATATTTTAATCATTAACACAAATAATAGTACATGTAACCTTGTAAAAAATTTGATTTAAAATGTCAATTGATAAAGAGCCAATTGGCTTGGTATCAAAATATAAAGCAAAAAAGTAAAACACTCGGTATTAATTTGGTAGTAAGCTATAAACGGATTTTACTTAAAGTGTTTTACTTAAAAACCAATTGAAATAAAGCGACGGGGTCTCCCCAAACGTTTCGTGAATTCAAAAATACTTGTAGCCATTATCTCACATCACTGTATATTCAGTACAATCCTACTTGATAGACGGACTGGACACGAGTTTAAATTTCATTGGTGAAGTTACCCGGGACGTAAAGGTGTATTAATGTTTTTTATCATGACCAGCTTATAAACTGTTTGTATAATCTATCTATCGCTTCCTCACCAGCACTGCGCAGTAATTCTACAGGTCTATTTCAGAAAATATTTCACACACCTATCGACCTTTCCTTTCGTATTAATCGGTGTACCGTCTTTGTTTACACATTACTAGATTTTAATTTATGTACAAAATACGTTTTCTTAACTTTCCTGTATGATACGTCTATTTTACTAATGATCATTTCTCTTTCCACTTCTGAACACTTTTCTTTATATCCACCCTTTTTTGGGTAGTTTGCACTTACTGTTTATACATTCCTTAATTGTCGTTAGCTCCTTTTACTTTCTTCATTGCTAGGATTCTTATTTTTTCTACGTTCATACATCACCTGAAATATATCCCCCTGATATCCAAGGTTTGCTACCAGTTTTCATTGTTCCGCCTAACTTCACGTTTGCTGATTTATATGTTTTATTATTATTATTTCATTTACATGTTCATATAATTTTACCACTACCATATTCTGTTTCGTCCTACGTAGGAAACATTTCATATCTTACTATATGCTTTTATAAGATTGATCCTTTTAGGATAAGTAAATTACATTCTGTGACACTTGGGGACGGTCGAATGTAGTAACATGTTCCTGTCGTCATGGTGGAAGCTGGATGTGATTTACGCAGATTTGAGTGGATGTATTTATAGGTCAAATTGTCGTTTCTTACGATTCGTTATTTGGTCTATTAATGGTTCACTTCTCTGACGTATGTGGCTACAATTTCCGCACACTAACATGCTCGTAGAGCTATATCATAGAGTTGGTGGGTCATTGAAGGACTTGCCGTAATTAGGTCTACGATGCGACTGGTATCGCTTAGTAGTTCCTTTCTCGTTATGGGTATAGTATAAGTGATGAGACACTGCAATGGTCACATATAGAAAGAGTACACACATGTACAATTTGAAATTTATCGATTAGTCGGTCTACTGCGGGCGTATTGGTGCACTATGTTTCGGTGTGGTGTGTCGATGGTCTGTGAGTGGATAGCGTGGTTTAGCTGCGCTATAAATTTTATAATTTGCATGTTTGCGTGTAAAATCTGCATTAGTTTTATAAAAGTATATTGTGAGAACTTTTCCTGCCCGTAATTTTTTAGAGATTTTTATTCCGCTTAAGCAGCTCATGATTATTCATTTCCGAACTCAAAATTATTGCTAGCATTAAATCATCCCGTAAGGTTCAGTAGAACCTTACTCCATAAGGCGAATGTAATCCGGTTTATTTTTCATTGGTGGAGTTACCCGAGGCTTAATGTTGTTTTAATTTTTTTTTTATCTAGACCAGCTTACATGGAATTCAACTCTTAGTTTATCATATCCTCACTTTATTTTATATGTTGTTTCGAGTTTAGCGCACTGCCTTAGTCTTTTAACGTCAATCATTTTCAACATTTCTTGTGGTATGAAATGTGTTCAAAATTTATTTTATGGTGTGATTTGGGGCCGAAAATGTTTAAGTAAGTTTAAAATTAATTATTCTGTTAATTAAAACAAATACCAGTACACCCAGCGTTTTGTAAAATTTTAACTTAATATGTTTGAACCAATAGCGGGTATAATTTCAAAAAAAAATTAGTGAATTTCAACCGTATGTTAGCAGTTTTGTAATTATGTAGATCCGTCCTTTTTTATACTTTTCAGCATCCCTCAGTGTTGAAATATGAAGCCGTTTACATATTTTAATGTCACTCTGCATAAATTAACAGAGTATTATAGAATAAGGTAAAATTTTTGGTATAGAAAATATTGTAATTTAAGAATTGTAAATATTTAGTATTGTGTTACATCCGTTGAAATTGTTATTGGCAAATTACCTGCTGTATGTTTTTAATACATTGATTTCATGCTAATTATATTTATCTAATTTGTAATTAATTATGTTATCTTATGATAGAGACAACGCATGTACTGGTACTCGCAATACAACCCAGCCAATGTTTATTAAAGGACTCATTGAAGAATAGTTACTTGTTGATAAGACAAAAATATTTCAATTCTAATCATTTTTTTCTTTTGTAAATTTGACTCAAACTCAGTACTTCATTTAATATTGTTTACGCTGCTTAATTAGCAAATAATAGTTTAAACGAATGAAACAGCTAAATTTATATTTAGTTTTCTATTACAATACATACAATATATTTTTTTAATATATTTCGATTCTGAAGAAATAACTATATTTTACAAATAATTTTCTTTCAGTTTTACAACTAGAGAAGGAATGTGTAAAATTGAATGTGTAAATTTATTGTCTTTTCATTTACTTATTTATTTTTTTTCTAATATTGGTAGCATTTCATTTTAATAATTAAATAGAAATATTTTAACATGATTTGAAATGTGTTGTCATATGAAAAAATAAATGAAACTCAAAATTAAAGAGAAAGAGATGAGTTCAGGGGTAATTAGAGGGGTTGTTGTAGAGGGTACAGATTAACAATGTCTGTAATCAGTGAAACAAGAAGTGTAATGAAAGTAGGCGGGGTTAAAATGGTACACTACTTGTAGACGAGGTGTGAATAAAGGAGATGAGACGATGGAACTGACGCGGACGCTCTTTCTTAAGTAACACACCAACTGTCAGTTCCAGATTAGGTCAGGATCTATATTAACATTATTAAGGGAAGGAAATTCTAAACTGATGTTGTTTCTACTGTTGCTTTTCAGACGTTTCAGCCATTTCTCTACTCTTCTCCTTACTTCAACGTTCTATTCGACCGTATTTCAAATTTTAAGTTGGCTATACCGACTAACTTCCTTTATGTATACAATGTATCAACTGTTTGTCCGCTGATGTTACGGTATCCGATATTAATACTGTTCATTATAATGTGTTCCCATGTTACCTAAATTTCAAACCAGCCTGTGTTGAATGTAAACGCTCTTATTTGTTCGTAATAGGTACTACCACTTTATTAATTTGCTGAACTAAATTATTAAAATCTTATTTTTGTAAGATTAGAGGAAGTCTTTAAATAATTATTACTTCAGAAATGTTGAACGAATATCATTGATTAATTTTTAAAACAATAATAGTTATTGTTATTTTGAAAATTAATTATTTGATTATGTTATTTTGAAAATAAAATTTTTGGATTACCGTAGGTAATTATTTTTTTATTACTCTTATTTTGCAAAAAAGCATATTTTTATAATATTAACAATGTTAATGCTACACTATTACAGGACATTTGTATGTGTGCCAATCTGTTGTGTATCTGTCCCCCTTTGCTTAGCACATAAAACACCTGTAGTCCGAGTGATGTCATTCTGTAGAACAAGTAATAATGTTCTCAGGTAAAAGTTACTGGAATGTAACCGTTCACTAGCGGAAAATCCCGATTCGTTAGTGTACATGTTCCGTGGTAGTCTGGTATTTACTTGTTACATAGTTTATTACTTGTACTTGTTATTATTTATGCTTTTTTAAATTGTTTTGCAGTTAAAGAATTCGATTATCATGTGTTTAAGAAATTAGTTGGAAAGAAATAAGTTGGTTTGTGCAATGGAACGAAACTTATTGTTAGAGGAATGGAGAATAATGTTTTAACGTGCAAAATTTTGATTGGAGATAAGCAACGAGAAACAGTGTATATTCCAAGAATAACTTTGACTGATGAAAGTACAAAAGTGTCATTGAAGAGACTTCAGTTGCCTGTGCGATTAGCTCGTTGTATGACAATAAGTTTCAAGGGCAAAATTTTGAATTGGTTGGTATTGATTTTTGAAGAGAAATTTTTGGACATGGACATTTGTTTGTTGCGTTATCAAGAATAAAATCATGGAGTAGAATGAAAGTGAAATTGTCTTCAGAGCATAAAGTTAAACGAGTGAAAAATGTTTTTTAGAGAAATCTTGGAGATTTTTGTTAATTGAAGAGAAAGTTTTTTAAATGTAATAAAACAATCGCCTCAAGGTTTTTTATTGCTTATTAATAAATTTATTTTATATTTATATATGTTTTTATATTTATATATTTATAATAAATTTAAATTGTACAATATATCATTTCGTAACTTATCCTTTATCACTTATTTTTCCTTTCTTTTTTCATGAGACCCTTCCAGTCAAACACCCGACGCCTATGAAGTGTAGTATTGTAAAGTCTCAAGTCGACCATTCCTGATATTTGTGGTTAATTGAAACCCAACCGTTAAAGAACACCGGTACTCACGATCTAGGATTAAAATCCGAATAAATGTAACTGCCTTCAATAGGAACCGATATAGACCGGTTTTAATTGGGAAGATTTACTGATATTTTTTCGCTTTTCCTTGATCGATTTTCATCATTCAAAAAAAAAAAAACAAAACATTTTTACAGGAAAGGTAATCAATTTTGGACACCTAATAGTCTGATTCCCAAACGCCGGAGCTAGGCCCGGAGGGCCTAGCTTCGGAGGGCATGCCATATGCACGTCAGAAGAAGCTAATAATAAAATAATTAAATCAATAAATAGCATACATAATAAATAAAGAACCCGATTTAGTAAAGAAGGAGATGAAATCTGGCAGAAAATATTCATTCATTTTCTGCCGTAAGTTGGTTTTTCAAACTAAGGTGAAGACATTTTGTTCTAATAAAATTCTTAACATTTTCCTAAAACACGTAATATAATAAATATGATAATTACAGAGATATAAAGAATTGAAAAATTGACACGGTCGCCATTAACATACATACAATGAAATATTTTATTTATCAGATAATGTGTTTGTAAATGTGTGTAATAAATATTGTTGTTGACTTCTGAATCCGATTTTCATATATAAATTTATCATTAATAAATACAAAATGGCGGAGAGAAGAAAAAACGAAGGAGAAACCGACATTTTTCTATAGGTCACCTTTTGTTCATTTTTACACGTAGAATGACGTAAATATCGTATGTATGGCCGTATGTATACCAGCCTACCATTTAAGATACACTCTGTGTATGTCGTACCCCTGTTTACAATCGGTAATTCTCCAGAATGTCTGAATATCACTCCCAGGTGCAAAATAAAATTCATTTCGCAACAGAAATTCTGCGAATATCTTTAAACCATGTCTGAAATAAATTATTATTTTTAATATTTTTTTTTTTTAATCTTTAAAATAAGTCTTTCGCATGAACTATAATTTAAAAAAAAAAATTAACTATAATGTAATTATTTTATAAGTTTGATTGAACAGTAATAATAATTTATAAATATCATTAGGTTTTAGTACTAAGAGAACCAGAAAGATATAAAAAAATTATTTGAATATTACTAAAAGCACGATGTAATTAAAAAAAAAAAATTATATTGTATTTTACTTTTTTAATTAGACCTAAATACTACATATTTTATAACGGAATATATATATTTTATTATTATTATTATTCAGCTATTACATATAAAATATTAATGAATCTACTACAAATTTCTATTTGTGTACTATTTTTATTATTGTATTTATTTTATTACGTAACGTTTTCTTTTCATTTTTGTCGTAAATTTAAAAATAAAAATAATAATTATATTACAGTTGTTTATCATTTACTTATTCAATTTGAAAAAAAAAATATTCGCCGTAAAGTACATTTTTTAAAAGAAAAAATCAACTTGAAACATGCCACAATGTTATATTTAACTTAAATAGCCTTCGGCATTGTGAATAATGTCTAGACATTTTATAAAGTGTCTAAACCACATATGAAACTAAAGAACGTTTTTTTAAACAAGAGGATTAACAGCATCAAACATTTTATAGAACATGTGGACATTGTATAGAATCACCGGCTTATACACTTGACTACATTTTATACATAAATATTTAAATATATAATGCATATTAATATTATGCATTTGTTTTTTACGGACTATTTTATAATATCTTATAGGAAATTTTCCTTTGGACTGATCTTAGACGAAGACTGTACTGGTCGATTGTCTTGATTTGGTGAACCACTGTTACTCTTCTTTCTTGGTGTTGAAAATTGTATATGTATATTTATATATATATGTGTGTGTGTATTTTTTATTGGTTTTTTATACGTGTTGAAGTAAGAATTTTTTATTTATAGAATAATGTTATTAAAAATATAATTTTAAATATTTTTACGAGTTTTTCTTTTTTATCCGTTTTCTTAATTTATTATTTTTCATAAGTAGTTTTCGTAAATGTTTATTTTTAGTATTTTTTAAACTACCTTTTAATTTATTTTGTGTCGGTAGTTAGTCAAAATTAATATTACACTTCAAAGATAATAATAAATAAATATCTTAAAAACAACCATGTAACACGCGCGACCCGTTTAAGTTTATTATTAAGTAGTAAGCTGTAAGTGAGCGACAATTAATTTTTTTTAAATAAATACATTCCTCTGCTAAGATGGAATATGTGCTAGAATTTATGTACAATAAATTATACATACTTATAAATGAATAAATTGCAACGAGAATATATCCATACGCAAATAACACATAACATATTATCAACTATTTAAAAAAGTTTCATTTTTGCTGGTCTGAATATTGTATGCTTACTCGTAAACCATCGTAAAACTAGCTAAATATTACTCCCGATTTCGTTTATAAAGCCAGTTTTCCGTTATTGCTGCCTTTCTTTGATTGAAATAAATTATTTAAGCAGGGCATAGGAGGCTCACCTTTATCAGAGTAGTCTTTTATACGCCTACCAGAAAGGAACGAAAGTTCTGAGATTGTTTTAGAGGCGATACCGACACATCCACAAATCGCATATATAAGAAGAACACACATTACAAAATATTCTCAAACTCTTAGCGTGGATCAAGTAAAAAGCCTAACACCACAAGGGAAAAAGGTAAGATGAATCTCAAAGCCCTTACATACCCAAAAGTGGAAGAAAGGAACGAACAATCTAATCCAAAGGAGTTTCCTAAGGCTTCCTCCAAACATTAGGATCAATCTTACTAAAAATTACAAAGATAATTGAAATATGTTTACCAGGAAAGTCAGCATTACATTAGTGTTAACTTTTTGCGTTTATTATCTCAAATATATGTAACAAAAAATGTTTTTCCTGGAAATAGTAAAAATCCATCAAAAAATAAACTCAGGCTTCCCTAAAAATATTACTCTAAAATTCCCAGAAATATACGTTTTTGGAAATACACAAATGAATCATTAACTGTTACAGGAGTCCCCACAAGTTAAAACCTACGATTAGGTTACTTTTCAATCCATATTAAAATTGTTTTAAGTTTTTCAAATCAATTTATTAGTCAACTTTTTGTTTTATAATATACACGAAGCGTATCTTGGAGTAAATCAACTTCATTGTAGATACGTGAACGGATTAAACAAATCTGATGTGTACAACACATAACTTCCTTGTACGCCTATTAAATTACATTTACTCTTTTTTTAAAAAATAATGTAAATAAAATTTTATTTGATTAAAAACTTCTGATATTTTTTTGAGTTTTTTTTTTGTTGACTATTGAATTATTAGTGATCGTAAATTTTTTGTTTTACAATGAGAGGTTAATAATTATTAATAAATGCATATATATATATATATATTCAAATTAAAAAAAAAAAAACGTTAAAAAAACAGGAGATGAAGTCTGATTCGAACCGATGTGCCTTCCCCTAAGATCCAATTATTTCATTAATTAAAACTTTATTTGGCTGTAACTGTGGAACTAATGAAGTAAGTACCACAGAGAAATATATCGTTGAAAAGCTTTCAATGAGGACTTATTAGTGTAGTTAAGGAAAAGTTCAAAATCCAAATTTTCTGGATTTTGGGCTTTTTGGACACTTTTTGTTAGTTGATGGGAAACAAAAGAGAAGGTGCCCAACTAGATGTTACAACAGTCCTAAATCCAAATTTCAACATCCTTCGGCTAATAATTTTTGAGTTATGCGAGATACATACATACGTACGTACAGACGTTACACCGAAACTAGTCAAAATGGATTTAGAGATGGTCAAAATGGATATTTTCGTTGAATTCTGAAAACCGAAATTTTTCGCGATTAACAATACTTCCTTGTACGTATAAGAAAGTAAAAAGCAAAAATAAGAGAATAGTCATAAACGAGTTGGCCAAAATATTAAAATTAATACTGCTTATTAATTATACTTTGTTTTTATAATTATTTTGTTAGAAAAAATTATGTAAACAATTTTTTTTTGTCAGTTATTAAGAGCTAGGGAAATACGATACCGGTTATTGATGTTTATTTAAACCGAACTTGCGATCGTAATATGCATGTATATTTATTTTATAACGGAATATGATCGAAAAATGATTGTAATTATTATAGTTTTTCAAGATATCAGTAAAACCTAAATTTTTCGCGATCGCAATACTTTATTCACTTTGTACAAGGAAGTAAAAAAGGATCTTTAGAATTAATTACGTCATAATTTAATATTATGTAAAAAAAAATTAAGATATTATTTTGCTGATATAAATAATTATATAAATTTTACAAAAATCAATATATAAATTTCTTCACCGATCTTCATGGCGGAGTGGTAACGTCTCAGCCTTTCATCCGGAGGTCCTGCGTTCAAATCCCGGTAATATACTACAAAATTCCATTTCATTTTCCCACGTGTACTAGCTTCAAGCGTTTGCGGCCAAATGATCAAGTTAAAAAGAAATATGATCACGAATAATTCTAATCAGTAATTTAAAAAAAAAAAAACAACAAAAAAAAACAAGAAAACCAGCACCAAACAAAAAACTGAACATAATGAAAAATCTGTAGACTAGGAAATATTTTTTTTTATTAAATTGGAAAACATTAACTATATATATATATATATATATATATATATATATATATATATATATACATACATACATACACACACACACTACAAAAAAAACACAATTGAAAGAGGAGGCTGTAAAATGTATCATCATAAAAGACAAAGTTATAAAAAAAAGGTTTTCGCGCCACTGGCTTAGAAAATTAAAAGAAAAGTGTTACGTACGCTACAATAGAAGCTGAAAGATTAAACTTTTTACAAAATACGAAAAACGATTCATTGATAATCATCTATTCAAATCTGTCAGAGAATTCGAATTCATTTTAAAATTTTAATTTATTACAGTGTAAAGCTACATATTGAAATTGAGAAGTAGAAATATCATCTTGAATCATTTTTAGAAGAAATATTAAAATGAATAGTAATCGATGAAGTGAAAGTTAATTTTTTTATCTTATTAAAAATTGTGATTTTCTTTATCCCTAACTGAGATACCGAATATTTTTCTTATAGGTAATTTTACAGTATATTTTAATATACGATTTTTAAGATATTTAAAATTTTAAACAATTACGACTAGGATTTAAAGAATAACTAGTACCCTATGCCAGGTTTATAATTTAATATAATGTTTATTTGGATTATAATAATCAATCAATAACAAATGCATATGATATTGTAATTACAAAATTAGGAAATTTCACTTTTATGAAAAGATTGAAAAAATATATAAATACAGTATGTATGTATATATATATATATATATATATATATATATATATATATATAAATATAAAATTTCCATCACTAATGTTAATATTTTGATCGTTTCTACAATTGTTAAGGCCATTCCCTGCATTCTAATCTTCAACCTTCTTGGTTTTTATCGTTTTGTCTTGTACATCACGTTCTTCTTTGATCTCTAACGTACCCATTCTCCAAACACTCCGCGATTTTCTATCATTGTGTTAGATTGATGTCACTCGGAATTTTGATTTGGTAATTTCTATAAACGAATGCAACCATAAATTTACCACAATGGACGTTTCATAAAGATATTGTTGTAAGCGAATCTTAATATCCACTCTTTTCTCATTTCTAAGTAGAAATTTTATCAAGCAGCATTTCCGCTAATACATCATTTGTGTAACGTTCAATTTCTTTTTAATCTGACATTCAGTTTAAACATCTGACCCATATGCAACACTACTTTATAAAGATTTAAAAATATGATGTTTGTATTCCTTTTAAAAATTAAATTATTCTACATGGCTGAATGTAACTTTCTTATAATTCTTTTATCATATTAACCTTCTTGGAAGTGTTCATTTAATCTCTCCGATCACATATGAATGCCATTTCAAAATATTTAAATCCATCAAAATAGTTAATAATTATTCACATATTTTTCTCTTCATCAACAAACTCTTATATGTAATTAGCAATTCCAATTTCTTATACTTCGTTAAAAAACTCCTAGTCATATATAAAATATCTTTTTTATTCTGTCATAATAAAATTTGCAATACAAAAAATTTCTTTAATTAAAATATTTAACTTCATGAAAATAATATTTACAAAAAAATAAAAGGAATATTACAAAATATATTTAAAGAATTAAGAAAGAGAGAATTATTATTTAATGATACGCCCATAGTAGATAAATAGAAATATAATCTGATAAACTATCAGTTATAAATCCAGTGTAGTGTATTTTTTGAGGCTGACCTCTGAATCATATGCAACGGCGGAGAAAGGTATAATCAAAAACAGAATATACAAGTATTTATTTCGAGTATACGTTATTTTGAGTTTACGAATATACGAGGTATTTATTTCTTTTAAAAACAAAAAAATAAAATTTTAAAAATATTCTGACGGTTTCAAAATTATTTCATTACATCTTATTTATTTTAAAAGCTAACGGATATTTTTTGTTGAAATAATACATTCACATTCCCTCCAATTATACAGAGCTCGTAAAGTTGAAAAAAAAAAACTTTAAAGGCGGAAATTTATGTGATCAAAACCTAGAAATTGCTATTAGTTGTTTATATATGTTAAAACTTTAATTGGAAATGTTATTAACAAGAAATATAAAATAAAATTCGTATCATAAGCAGATAGCTTTTAGGAAAAAACTAATAAAGAAAAAAAGAATAAATCATTGCGTAAAGAAAATACTATTTTCTTTGAAAAGTAATGGATTTTAGTACTTTTTATTGTCGGTGAAGGAGGTAGCGAGAATTTAGAAAAGAGGGAAAGACAAGACTGTCATATTTATCACCTACCCTCGTTTAACTTGTTTATAGAACAGGCAGTGATAAGGGTGAATAAAGGCCTAAAAGCATTGAAATTATTGGAAGGAAGACTTATTCTTATGCTTTGTTGATGATATAGTGATAACAGTAAATTCTGCAAAATAAGTGAAAAAAATGCAACAAATACTGTATAAAATCATAGAAGAACTTAAATTGAAGATTAGGAAAACAAAAACGATGATGATAGAAAAGAAGAAAGAAAATTAAAAACTTGACAGTATAATCATGGATCGGTTAAAAGTTTTGCCGTTTAGGAAGCATCATTACTAATGAAAATAATTGTGGGGGAGTGATAAGAGTATACGGAAAGTCTATCTCTCGTACGCAATTTTAACACGTTATGCACCTTTTCTCGACAACTACTAAACCAATCTTGTTGAAATTTTTACTAGGTATTCTTACATATGTCTGCAATACTTTAACACAGGGATATGATTAAATAATGAATTATCAAAGAGAAACAATTTTTGAAGTTTCAAAACAGAAAATGTTAAATTTCATTATATTTTTCTTTTTAAAATCTTTACTTGTTTGAGAAATTCATGAGTTAAAAGTAAAGCCCCTAGTAAGTGGAATAATCCTGAAAAATTTCAAGAGAATCGGTCCAGTAGTTTTTGAGAAAAGGTGCATAATATATTAAAAAATAGCATTTTTCAAAAATCAATGTAAAAACCAAATTTTCCTACCTATTCTGAGAACATCTCTGGTGCATAATAAGGATCATCTTCTGACTTTTCCAGGAGCTTTCTCCTCAGTTTTTTTTTTATTACCTAAATTACCTACATTACAAACAAACTCGCTAAAATCAGAAGCAGATAACTTTTGTGAGGAGGTAAAAGATGTTGCTGCCTTCTTAGGGTCAATATTAACATGTTTACAAGATTAAGTTGAAGGAGTCTGTACTTGTGAATGTTCTTTCGGTTTCGTACCTTCTTTCGTTTTTTGAAAACTTTACCTGTATTTGGTCTCATATTTACTACACGAAAATAACCGATAACAAATACAATAAACGACTCACTACAGATTACAGAAGTCTTTATTACAAAAGACTTGAAACCTATGTAATGTACAACAGTGATTAAAACATAAATATAACCACACACGTAAATGAAAACAACACCATATGTTCATATATCTTTGCTAAAACAAGCAATTGTTGCTTGTTACTAATACAAGTTACAATTCTCCCCCATATATTACAGAAGTTGAGAAATATCAACATATGATGCGTTTGAATAGAAATCAGTCCTGACTTAGTAAATTATTAAAATTTTTTTAATTATTTAAATAATCTTCGTATACTCATAAATCTATACGAAAATTTTCATATGGCGCGAAAAACGACAAAAATAAAAAAATTATTTTTTTTTACTTTCTGTGTGTCCGTAATAAAAGAATAAAAAAAAGTAGCTAAAAAGGCGTCCCAAAATAAAATAAATTTATTAATAAATAATAATATAGATAGGAGGTCAGAAAAAAATTCGCTAAAATATTTGTACGAAGTATTTTGACATACGTATGTGAGATCTCAACCCTCCGGAAACGGAAAGGAAATTATAGAAGTGAATGAAGGCAGATCGCCAGAAAAATTGATTGGTCAAAGAAAAACAAAATTTACGGGTAATGTATTAACGGTATAATCAATTCAAAAAAAAAAAAAAAATGTATTTGAAGTAGTAAGGATCAAGAGTACATCCCAGAGCTGTATATTTCAGGAACATGAGAAGGAGCTATTTCGCGTTGTACATCTGCTTGAAGATGGTAGTGATGGAGAAAGAAATAAGTGGCCGTTTCGACAAGCCCTTTCAAATTTGATATATTCAGAAAATTATATCTTTAACGATTAAAAATATATCTCAATACATTTTACGATTTTCACACATTCTGATAACAATTTATAACAAACTCTCTATTGAAACTGGACGTACAAATTTTATTAGTCATTTATAGTATTATATAATGCGGAAATTCTTGAAAAAATAATCAGACTGCATAAAATTGTTTTTAATTTTCTTATCACATTCAATGATAATAATTATTTATTAGCGCAAGTAAACTTATTTATAATTATTACTTATACGATGAAACGATTAAATTAAAGCAAAATACATAAATAAATGTGCACAATGTAGATTTATTAAAGATTAAACAGAAATATGTACTGTACAGTAGAAACGAAAATCATTTGGGAAATCTTTTATAATTTCAAACGGAATGAATTAATACATAAAATTACATAATACATAAAATTACTTTACTATACAATAGGAAATTATTATTATTATTGCATGTATATTATCATAAATAATACTATTATCATCGTTAAGTAACAAAGCGATAATGTTACTTAATGTAAGTTACTTAGATTTTATATATCGACTTAAATAAAACTTCTGAATCAACTATTATTTATTACCACATCTACATAAATTCATTGTTGTTTAACAATTGTCATATTTAAAGAAATTTATTTATCTATTATATTGTCTCCTTTGTTCTCATTATAGAAAGAGTTGATAAATTATTTTACATTTCAACTGTGTTAATATAAAACATGTTAGAAAATCTATAAACAGGCTAATAGTACGAAACTTTAAAATATATTAATAGAAAAGTACTAACCTGCTGGGGGTCTTTCTACTGACTCTACAATCATTTATCACCGTTATCTTTTTACAGTTATAAGATAGTAAATTTTATAGATGAAAAAGGTAAATTACAGCACCTAATATTTTGCAGAAATATTAATTTTTATGCAACAAGAATTTGATATGCTGAGAAGGCCTAATTTTGAAATAATAACCCCGCGCGGTCAAGGATACAACCGTAGCGCTCTCTCTGCCTGTCACAAAAGGCTACTAATGGGATGATCGCAATTCTAAGGTATGATATACAAGCTGAGAGAATGAATATATAGGAGTCAATGTGTATCAGTGCTATGGAACTTAGGATACCCCACAACTCCCAGTTTAATTATAGCCTTAACAGTGAACTCCGAGGCACTGCGCTGGCCGACTCTTTCCATAGTTACTCTTGGGAATACGGAGAACGATTCAGATAACCAAAATAACCGATGACTGTTTACGGCACGTGGCTTAAACTAACCTAAAACAACACCAAACATACCGAGCACATCAAGCTTGCACAACCATAACCGTCTGCACCAAATCCTATAACCGGCAACCACCAAAGCTTGTCTTTGTCTTTCAGCTTGCAACGGACTGATAACATGAATAATGCTGTAATGCGCTTTTGCTACCGATCGTGAAATCTTCTCAGGCTACAGCATGAATTACACAAACTATTTTTAGCCAAAACCCACACCTCCAACAAGTCGTCACAGAACAGAGAGATTAGTAAACTAAAAGAGAACAACCACCTTACAAATCCTGAACTTCAAACCATCAAAAACACAGTAGCCACTGAAATAAACACAGCTCAACAGAATGACCAGTGTTAACAAACAACCGGCGAACCGATTACGCGCAAAAAAAAATCACTCAAACACAATCAAGCTCATCCCCCAATAGAAGAAGCATAGCACTCAAAACGAACACACAACAAAGAAAAAACGCCCCCCCCAAAAAAAAGATATCCTAGACATAACTACCATCTACTCAATACTTCCCATCACACAGTTAAAACACTATACTCAATCATCTCTTACACAAGCAGCCACAAGAATAATGGAAATACAACTGACATATATAACATTGACCCCACATTAAGAACGCCCATCCCCCAATTACCTTCAAGCAAAATACTCAACACAATCAGCATCCACTTAACACCCCTGCACGTAACAGATTCAAGTACCATACAAGACATCCACATGATATTATATGCAGCGGCAATCACCACACTCACTCGGAACAAACAGAAACTCACAAAGATCAAAAAAACCCTAAAATCACAAAACCAAAGTCCAGATGGCAAGGAATAATTGAAAATAAAATCAATAACATCAGAAAAGAATTCAGGCATCTCACCCAATTCGCAAATACGCACTACAAACACCGTGAACAATGTTAAATCCAAGTCACCCCAACAACACCTCCAGAACCCTACGGCTCACTTAAACAAAAACTGTCCGTTTACACCTCAGGGCTCCACAGGTATTATAACGAATCTAATGAAAAAAAGGAAATGAGCTCCAAAACCAGTTTATTAAACTTCTAAAAGCAAAACTAAATTTCAAAAACTTCACCAAAGCCGTCATTTGCTATACTCGTCTTCACTTACAGCTTCTTAATTTCGAGTACTGTTATTTTAGAATCAATCAAAAATGAATTTTTCTAAAGAATTACTCAAAATGCACAGTTTTGGGACATATTTTATTCAATTTTTCAAGTCAAAAAACAATTGAAATCATCAAATTAATCTTTGTTTCAAAAACTTCAGTATGTAATTGTGTAAAAAGTTAATTGAAGTAGTTGCTAATTACTAAATAATATGTTTTGGTCATTCAAGAAATTAATTACTTACATTCAACAAACGAACAGTTCGTTATTGAATTCAATAAATGTATTGTGGAAATACTTCTCGTCAAGGATTTTGATTTTAATTTCGGATTCGGATTAAGCAACGTTAAAAAGTTACAGAAATACAAAATGGCCACGATCGGCCGTCGGGTTCATCTCAAAATGGCCGCCAAAATAAAGATTTTGTAGTAATGATTACGCAATAACTGCGTAAGCTATAAAGTTGATTCAAACGCACTAATGTAAGATTTTCTAAAACGAATAAAATATAAAAATAATTGTTTTAAAATTAAGTGTAAGACCCGAAAATGGCGGAAAACCTAACTTTTTAATCATTGAAAAATCGTCAAAACAGAAATAAATTCATTATATGAATTTAAAGTATAATTTATTAAAATCATAACAAATTTGTTAGCGCCATCTGCAGATTTAAAAAAAAATATTTTAATTTTAAATTTAAAAAAATATTCGTTCGAGAAAGTCTTACTAGACTTTTCATTGATAATTGTTTCTTTTTTACTTCTTTGTACGAAGTAAAGGAAGTATTGTGATCGCGAAAAATTTCGGTTCCAGAGTTTTAGCCATTTAATCAATGAAATATTTGGTCTTACACGGGGAAGGCACATCGGTTGGAATCTACTTTTTTTTTTAAATTTAAATAATATTCTGATTTATTAATAATTTTTAAACTTTGATTGTAAAAAAATCTTTGCGATAAATAATAATTTAATAATAACAATAAAAAAAAGAAATATGACAAAATATCAAAGTTATTAATGAAATAAAATGTTATGTACTTTTCATTTTAAAAAAAAAATGTGTATATGTAATTTAATAGGCGTACAAGGAAGTCATGTGATGTCCACATCAACTTCTTTTTAAAATTAATCATTAAGTTCTTTGAGGGAGATATATTGTTCCGAGCATTGGTAAAGCGAAAGCGTTTCTCACCCTCCCCCATCTCTAAAAAAAACGATATCGAGAGTTATATAAAAAAATTTTCTTGAAAACATGTTTTATGAGGTTAATTGATGAGAACTAATGAAAGACAAAACTGTTTTCTGTTTTACTATTATTTTATGCATTTATAAAGAGTAATTCTTAAAATAACTAGTGTCGAAATGTAAAAATTCAAAGTTAAACAAAATAAAACCATGAAAAACGAAAACTATTTTTGCAGTCTTATCATTATTTTTTCTCTTTTTTTCTACTTTACAAGCGAAGTTGCTTCATTTCTTTATAAATTACGATTTTATTCGTTAATTAACGATTTTATTATTCGGTTATACTAGTAATCCAGGTTTAGGAAAAGCCAATTTTTTTTTCTAAGTAAAACGATTTAAATTTTCTACAATTATAAAATGGAAAATCGAATTGATGTAACAGTATTATGGACTAATTGCTTACCTGTATATAAAATTCATAGTATTTTATACATATCTGAAAGAGCTAAGAAATAACTATGGAAATAATAGTCTTACCATGGATAATTAGGATTTTAAACTCCCCCCACACATCATACATACAACATATATAAATAAAATAAAAGCGATTAATTTCGTGTTACTTTTGGTGGGAGGGTAGGAGACAAAATATGACGTTAAATTATACAATAAATCAATACGTCACTTATTTTTTTCTCTCACTACTAATTTTACAACTGCACTTTTCCTTTTATAAAATGGTTGAAATTAATACTCCTCCTAAATATTTTCCACACCATTTTTAATTAATAGTAACGTTTCAGCGCAAAAAAAATTCTTCATATCGATAAAAAACGTTTGGAGGAATAAAAATTAATTTAACTTAACCAAACAGTAATTATTTTGAGTTTATCATTACAGTAACCGGGTAACAAGTATCATTATTATATTTCATTTTTACTAAGTTAATAATGATAGCTATTCTTCCTTGGAAGCAGATTTTAAATACTGTAATTCTTTTCGAGAAAAACTTTTAAGAAAATTTCATTATAATTAATTTTACTACCTTAGAAATATATTTATTTTTATTTAAAATTTGTAAAGACATGACCCAAATTAAATTTAAAATTCCTATAAGCAGAACTTGCCTTTTTTTATTATTTTTGAAAAAGAATATTTATAAATCTTACGAGCCTTATTGGCAACCATTATTCATTTATTATTGATTAAATTAATATGAAAATTTGTGTTGAAATGCCTAGCAGAATAATAACTATTCTAAATTTTGCACACTTAGAACTTGTGGGTAGTATACAGATGTTTTTTATATCCCTACATCCCCGGGTCGGACAGGAAATGAAGTACACTCGGCCCGGGGGCGTGTCCTTCTCAACTCAACTCAACTCAAAGGAGGCCTCCCCATCCATCGGCTAAAAATTCCGCAAGGCAGGTCGGCCCCCCCCCCCCGGTTGGATCTTCTGTTGCCTGCCTCAAATCCCCAGCGGACGGTAACCAGGCCCGACTATGCCGTTCCCTACACCCCCCCCCGCAGTCGGGAGACGGGTCTCGGTTCTTAACTTTTTCCCCACCTACTGGCCCCTGGAGTCACCACCCCATCATTGTAGGCCGCACACCTAAGCATGCGACCACTCACGGATGGGGCTGTTCACCCTTCCCTATTCTGACATCATATAGAACCCTCTCCTCCTTTCTTGTGCACCCTAGCGGTGAGGACTTCGGTCGCGAAGGTCTCAAACTTCCTCCAGTTGGCCTCCGACTCTAAAATAAATGTCAAATGATTCTCTACCAGAAGCCTTTCTTCTATTTGAGGTAATATGAAGATAAGTTCTCTATTTAAACATTTTAATTTAAATTCTGTTATTTTGATTTCTGAGCGGTGTTAAAAAAGAGTCAAAACCATCAGTGAAAACTGATGTATGTTATCTTTACTTTTTTTTTTTAAAGAAAACTTTCATAATATTTTTACTGTTTAATTTAACAAATTTTACCGATTCCTGTACATTTTTAGAACTTCCATATTTTAAACAAAATAAAAAAACACTAATTAAAAACTTTTTTCTTTCTTTTTTTTTCAGTCTTTATCAATATTTTAAAATTATCTCTTTCATAACTTAAATGAATATTCAGTTCCTACCGCATACGATTTCGTTTAACACATCCGATCAAAAAATAAGATCAACGTAATCTTCAGGATTATATATATATATATATATATATATATATATATATATATATATATATATATATATATATATATATGTATCTTTTTCTTTTAGTGTAAGCGCATAGAAAAAATTCTAATATTACAAGCAACAAAATTTTTATAGGTTCTCGACAATATCTTCAAGAACGCTGTATTGATTTTAACTAAAACAAGCATCTGCATAGTCTAAAATAAGGTTAAGAAAACAGAATAAATCTCGCAAGAAAATATTGTTCTTCTCAATATAGACAATTTCAAATATTGAGAACAGACAAAGAAAAACAAACGTATTGGATGCACAAAAACAAAAATTTATATATGTATTTTTACATTTAGAATCCTCCATTATTGAAAATTGAAAATTTTATTTATTCATTTTTTACTGTATATTATACATTATATATTAATTACAATGTATTAACAAAATTAACAAATTAGAGGATATATAAGACAACCGACATAGTTATTTAAAATGAATTGGTTGAATGACAAATACTGGGAATTAGTAATATTCACATGTAAGATGATTAATAAATATAATATTATAGTTATAAAATAGTTATAGTTTTCAAAAAGTATTTACATTTAGTTGTGTGATTAATAAACTATTATTGTATAGGTTTCTGATCCAGTTTCGTTTAATAGCTGCGTATAGAATAAGGGATCGGATAATCAATCTTACGATTGTGAAAAAACTGTTTGTGCATTTGATATGCTAGTAAACTGCTGGTGTTTAAAAAATATTTTTCAGCGCATGATTTTATCTATAAAATATTTACCACGGTTTACAAGAGCGTTTAACTTACGTATACATTAGAATCATATTTAGTGTTGAGTTATAATATGGGTAGGCAAGAAATAATTGTTTTTTTTTTTTTTTAAGAACTATTATCAATAATATAATTTCTTTGGCATTTGAAGAGTTGTTACTTTTAGCATATTTTAGAAGGAAATTGTACTTAATTTTCTTTACACCTGTTAGTTTATGGTCAATTTAATATGGAGTACAAAAATGAAGATTTTCGACTTATTTTATTTTTTTTATTTGCGTAAAGACAAGAAAGCAGCTGAGGCTCGCAAAGAAATATGTGAAAATTATGGTGTTAGCCTAGGAAAACAAACATGTCAGAATGGGTTTAATAAATTCTGTTCGGGAAATTTTTAACTCTAATGTGAACAATGTTCTGGTCAACCTACTTATAAACCAAAAAAATTGATATAAACCCAAAAAAATCAAACAAATATTGAATCGGATCGTCAAATAACCGTGCGAAAAACTGCAGAGTGGTTAAATATATATCACATACAACGATTGAAAATCACATCAAGTATCTTAAAATCGTTAAAAAGCAAGATGTTTGAGTTTCGCTTGAACCAAAAAAGATTTTCTAAAACAACCAATCAATATTAGCGATAAGCATTTCACATGCGATGAAGCCGACCTTTTTTTGAAACGAATCATCACTGGTGATGAAAAATAGATCGTCTACAATAACATCGATCAAAATCGATCGTGATTCTAACGTGATGAACCGGCACAAGCCACACCGAAAGCTGAATCACACCACAAAAAGGTTGTGCTGTGAATTCAATGGCAGTTAAACGTTGTTGTAAAATTTGAGTTTTTTTAATTATTTTATTTAGGCTACGGAACCACAGTAAGGTATTACTTCAGAGCATGAATGGGGATGATTGTATGAATGTATATGAAGTGTGTAGTCTTGTACAGTCTAGGGCCGACCGTTCCTGAGCTGTGTAGTTAATTGAAACCCGACCACCAAAGAACACCGGTATCCACGATCTACTATTCAAATCCGCATAGAAGTAACTTTTATCCGAATTTATTACTAGGATATGAACCTTAGAACCCTCGACTTCGAAATCAACTGATTTTCAATGGCGAGTTAACCACTAGACCAGTCAGGTGGGTTTTATATAATTTGAGTTCTCTTTTCCTGTGTAGCCTTCGGTAACTACCGTTTAGATAATTCTTCAGAGGATGAATGAGGATTATATGTAGGAGTGTAAATGAAGTGTATTCTTGTACATTCTCAGTTCGACCATTCGTGAGATGTGTGTTTAATTGAAACCCAACCACCAAAGAACACCGGTATCCAAGATCTAGTATTCAAATCCGTATTTAAATCAGCTGATTTGGGAAGACGCGTGCGTTAACCACTAGACCAACCCGGTGGGTTATATAATTTGAGTTGCTTTCAAGGAACCAAACGATCAATTCAAATGACGACACTAATAAAACTGGAGGAAACAGTCGAAGAAAACGGTCAGAATTGGCAAATCGCAAAAGAATCGTGTTCCACCAATACGATTCAAGACCTCACTCATCTTTGGTAACTCATGGAAAATTATTCGAGCTTGGTCGGGAATTGATGCGTCTTCTCCCGTATATCCCTGATCTTGCGCCAACAGTTTGCAAAATTAACTGAATAGTAAAACATAAAAAAAAAACTATTCATAAATTTTATTGTATTAATATAGTATCTTAGTAACGTATATTTTGTTTAAATATTCAGTCTGCGATGGACCCGGTTTTGTGTGAGGTTTCCTACCACAAAAATATAATAAAAGAATATTCGTAGTAAAGAATTTTTAAGCTTTACTGAATGTAAATATTAATAAAAACAAAATTATTTATGGAAGAAACGATTATAATCACTTCTAAAAATTATTTACATTAATTTTATTATATTATGAGTTTTTTCGATTCATTTACAGTAACGTAAATTTCAGCACTACAAAACGAAAAACAGCTAAGTATACATCAATTACAATACTTTATGCTTTATGTAGTTTTTAAAATTAATGACAAAATTAAAAATTTTTATCTGCAAGCATATCTGCAATCATTTTTACGCTTTTAAAGGAGAAAGCAACTGGCCAATTCACCACAACTCTTCACCGCAGACATTTTGTAAAAAAAATGTTGAATGTTCTTTATATAACTGAAATTTGCAATTATCACATTTATTTATTATAATAAAATTTCTTTATTGTAAGCAATAAATGTTGCAAAAACAGAAAATAACGATCGTAATGAAACTAAGTACAACACCTTGTAGTAATTTATTAGTAAGTTATAAACCGAATTTACTTACGGTGTTTTTCATAAAACGCATTTCAAATAATGTGATACGGTCCCTCTTCATCATAAGTAGGTAATATTTCATATCTTGTATAACCTATCTATCTCTTCCTCACCTGCATTGCGCGGTAATTCTACAGATATTCCGTATATTCCAGGAGCCATCCTTCCACTGAAATATTTTAATGCTCTTTAAAATAGAGCTCAGTATTGTTTCTCCCATTTCATCGTCTTTTGACTTCTTCTTCTTCCTCTATAACACCATTTCCTAATTCATTTCCTCTGTGTAACTATTAAATGTATTCTAACCAACCTCCGACCATTCCTTTCGAATTATAAGTCGATGTGCTGTCTTTGTTTAACACGTTATTCGATTTTAATTTTTGTACCAAAAAAGATTCCTTAACTTTCCTGTATGATCCGTCTATTTTACTAATGATCATTTCTCTTTCCACTTCTGAACACTCCTCTTTAATCCACACATTTTTGGGTAGTCTGCACTTACTGTTTATACATTCCTTAATTATCGTTAGTTCCTTTTACTTTCTTCATCACTAGGATTTTTATTTTCTCTACGTTCATACATCACCTAAAATATATCCCCTTGATATCCAAGGTTTGCTTCCAGTTTTCATTGTTCCGCCTAATTTCACTTTTGCTGATTTATATGTTTTATTATTATAATCCAATTTACATGTTCATATAATTTTACCACTGCCATATTCTGTTTCCTCCTACGTAGGTAACATTTCATATCTTACCATATGCTTTTATAAGATTGATCCTTTTAGGATAAGTAAATTGCATTCTGTGACACTTGGGGACGGTCGAATGTGGTAACATGTTCCTGTCGTCATGGTGGAAGCTGGATGTGATTTACGCAGATTTGAGTGGATGTATTTATAGGTCAAATTGTCGTTTCTTACGATTCGTTATTTGGTCTATAAATGGTTCACTTCTCTGACGTATGTGGCTACAATTTCCGCACACTAACATGCTCGTAGAGCTATATCATAGAGTTGGTGTGTCATTGAAGGACTTGCCGTAATTAGGTCTACGATGCGACTGGTATCGCTTAGTGTCAGTTCCAGGTTCAGTCAGAAAATAAATTATGATTAAGGGAAGGAAATTCTAAACTGCTGTTGTTTGTACTGTTGCTTTTCAGACATTTCAGCCATTTGTCTACATTTCTCCTTAATTCAACGTTCTATTCAACAGTATTTCAAATTTTAAGTTGGCTTAATACCGAATGACTAACTAGCTGACTGGCTGATAATGCCTTGTCCTACTGTCAGTTAAGATTCATTTCTTCTCACTCGATCTTTACCCCGACTACCACTTTCAAATACTATTATTTGTTGCTTCGGTTAAATTGTAACTTCCTAAATGTAACACACAATGCATCAACTCTTTGTCCGCTGACTTTACGGTGTCCGATATTAACAATATTCATTTATTGTGTCCCCATATCAGCTACATTGAAAACCAGCCTGTGTTGAATGTAAACGCTGTTATTTGTTCGTAATAGGTACTTTTTTTTTTAATTTCTGAACTTTGTTATTAAAATCTTATGTTTGTAAGATTTAGACGAAAGCTTTAAACAATTATTACTTTAGAAATGGTGAACGAATATCTTCTTTGATTAATTTTTTAAACAATAGTTGTAATTATTTTTATTTTGAAAATTATTTATGTTATTATGAAAATAAAAGTTAATTATTTAATTATGGTATTTTGGAAAGAAGATTTTTAGATTATATTAGCTAATTATTTTTTTATTACTTTCATTTTGAAAAAAAAAAATACTTTTATAGTTTTAACAATGTTAATCCTACCCTACTTAAGGGCATTTGTGTGTGTGTGTGTGTATGTCTGTCCCCCTTAGCTTAGTACATAAAACCCAAGTAGTTCGAATGATGTTATTCAGTGCAGCACTAATAATAATTTGCTCAGATAAAAGGTACCCGAATGTACCGATCACTAACGGAAAATCCCGATTTATTACAAGTCTTGTGGTGGTTAGGTTTTTACTAACAAGTATACACCTGAACATATAATAATAGTATAATTGTACGATATAGTAACATAACAATATTAGTATATTTATAACTCTACCTGTAATTGTTATTACTTATACTTGTAGTATAAATTTATTTACTTAATCGATGTATATGCGAATATGTTACTATTTTTTAATTTATATTTCGCAGTTAAAGAAAAATTTGATTTCATGTGTTTAAGAAATCTGAGCATAAAGATGGTTTATGTCATGAAACGAGACTTATTGCTAGAGGAATGGTGAATGTTTTAAAGCGGAAAATTTTGACTGAAGATAAGCAAGGAGAAGCGGCCTGTACTCCAAGAATATCTTTGATAGATGAGAGTAAAAAAAGGATTTTCATTGAAGAGACTTCAGTTTCCTCTGCGATTTTTTAATTTTGTTAATTGGTTGGTATCGATTTGAGAAGGAAAGTTTTTGAGCATGGACAGTTATTTGTTGCGTTACCAAGAGTAAAAACATGGAGTGGAATGAAAGTGAAATTGTCTTCAGAGCATAGAGATAAACTGAGAAGTGGAACAGTGATTTTTTTTTATTGAAAAGAAAAGTTTTTAAATATAATAAAAGAATTCCCTCAAGGTTTTTTTTGTATGCTTACTAATAAATTTCTTTTATATTTATATATTTACAAATACATTTAAATTATATATATATGATTTCGTAACTTATCCTTTTCTTCTTATTTTTCGTTTTTTTCTGTAAGCCCCCTCCGAAAAAAAATTCAAATTCTCGACGCCTATTTATTTTTTTTTTCTGTTTAGCCTCCGGAACCAACGTATGGTATTACTTCAGAATATGAATGAGGATGATTGTTTGAATGTAAATGAAGTGTAGTCTTGTATAGTCTCAGGGCGACTGTTCCTGAGGTGTGTAGTTAATTGAAACCAATCCAACCACCAAAGAATACCGGTACCCAGGATCTACTATTCAAATCCGCATAAAAGTAACTGCCTTTACTATGATTTGAACCTTAGAACTCTCGACTTTCAAATCAACTGATTTGCGATGACGAGTTAACCACCAGACCAGCCCGGTGGGCTTTGTATAATTTGAGTTGTTTTCAAGGAACCAAAGGATCAATTGAAAGTCGACCGCTAATAAAACAGGAGGAAGTCAAAGAAAACGGCCAGAATTGGCAAATCGTAAAAAAATCGTTTTCAAACGATACCGATTCAAGGTCTCACATGTCTTTGGTTCCTGGAAAATTATTGGAGCTTGGTCGGGAATTGATGCCTCATCACCCGTACATCCCCGATCTTGCACCATCAGATTACCATTTATCTGGAAGTTTGCAAAACTCACTGAATGCTAAAACTTTCACTAATGATGAAGACCTAAAATGTCAATCGGTTCAGTTATTTTCTGATAAGGACCAGGAGTTCTACGAGCGCGGAATCATGAAGTTGCCAGAAAGATGGCAAAAGGTTACTAGAAAAAATCGAAAATATATACAAATGAAAGTTGATTATTTGTATAGAAAAAATTGACTTTTATTTCAAACTACGAAACCACACACCAACACTATTTATTACCATACTATGGTTGCATGCAACCAAAGTCTGAACCGATTAGAAGTATAATTAGTAGTAACGTCAAACATAATGATTTTAATGATTGTTCTAGATAAAAATAATAAAGAATTTACCTTTTCAATTGTACCCGAATAAAAGGTCTATAAATAAATTAATCCTTTAAGGTTGTCACATTATTCCAAGAAAATAAATTATATAAAGCAATTTAAAATATAAAACCGATTGTCAAAAGATAGACAAAAAGGTGATCTATTATCTATTATTTAGTTACTAGTGTTGAAAAACGTTTGTTTTGATATTTGGGAAGAGCAGTGGACTAGAATAATATCATAACCAGAAAATGTTGGCGGGATAAAGTTTATTTAGGGATGCTATTTTTAGATACTTTCAAGAAAGAGTATGAGAGATTATAAAACATCTATATTGGAGATAGATTAGGGAACAGACAGTTGATGACAAAGAAAAAAGGAAAGAAAAAAGAAAAATAACCTAATTTTTATTGGAATAAAATCCTGAGCAATTGTTCTCGGTAGAGTAAATAAAAGGGAAGAAAAAATGAGGAAATATGTTGAATTCATTGATTATTTTTGAAGCGGATATCATTATAGAAATAATAATCAGCAAAACTTTTAATGGCCAGGACTTAATTTAGGAACAGAACAATTTTTCAATCATTCAATAAATAATCACAAAAATTTACTGATGTGGAGGAACCAGATGAAATACGATAGTTAGAAAAACCCAGATTAGTAAAGTGGGGTAAACCAAGATATTAAAATATTTGAAGTCAATGAGACTATGATGAGCTACAAAAAGTAATGAAAACAGGAAGCTGACGAGCGAAGCAATGAGTTGATATCGGTTCATTATGAAAATTGTGTTACGTGTGTAGGTAGACAGAAGTGCCGATCTCCGTGGCACGAATGGTAACGTCTCGGCCTTTCATTCGTTGATCCGGTGTTGAATCCCAGTCAGGCATTACATTTTCACACGCTACAAAATTGCCGTTTCATCTCATCCTCTGAAGGAAAACTTACCGGTGATCCCAGAGAATTAAAAAAAAAAAAGAAAAAAAGGATAAGAAGTAGATTAGATAAGTCCATGCTATCTCTCTATAGATGTATCAGTATCATTTCTTATTTATTTTCTAACAGCAATACATAAAATTAAACTAATAACTTAATTTCTTTGCTATTGAGATTCTATCATTATTAATTTTCAATTCTTGAATTGTTTAAATATATCGGTTATTAATTTTATCTTTATTAAGTGCTATTAAAAGGTTAACTCGCATTCGTTGTATTTAAAACTTTAGGTTTTATAATTCTATTAATGTTATATGTGAAAGTGACAAGGGCCAAGGATTTCTCGTAATAGATGAAATATATCTTCATAATATTAAAATGATCAATATCCGATAAAATGTGTTTATTTTATTTAACGGAACCGACTTCTGTACGACGATTAGCTCACGCAGTCTAATACTGCGGCAAGATTTGCACACTATCTTGAGATAAACTTTTATCTTATTCAAAGCTGTATTATGGACGGTTATCCAGTTCGAATATGGAGAATGAACTCTCTCTTTGTAAAATTGTATTTTTTTTTATTATTATGAAAGAACGGGTGTCAAAAGCTATGGTAATTAGCCAGGTGGAAATTGGTAGCATATAGGAAAATGACATCCCTGATTGTGATTCGAACCCGGGACCTCCGCACAAAATGCCTAAACGCTACCTACTCAGCTACGGAGGTTGGGCTGTATGTAAATTGTAATATATTTTGTGATTTATTTTATAAATAATTTTATTTTTCTTCATTATTTGAATATAGGAAAATATTTGTTATTTTAAAACGGGAAATCACAAAACCCTAACAATAAATCTTTATTTTTGCTCTCTTTCCTTTTGATTATATTTCTCTGGCACATCTATATAAATATCTTCCTAATTCTTCAATGAATGTCAATTTCTTTGTTGCAGAAAATTTCTACTGGATTTCTGTAATCTGCTTTTGATATGTTTTTTATTTTATGTATCCTTTTCAATCACTATTTAATAACAAGATTATGTTACAATCATACATTACGTTCTCTTTTCCTAATGTTTCATTATACTTCTTTTTGTAGGCATTTCATCATTGTTTATAATACTTTTGTCGACTTTCAGTTACGAATCCTTCCACTCATTTCATTCAAAACTTCTAGTAAATTTAATAAATATTATCATACTACTGAATTTGAAAATGGAAATTCTGTTCTTTAACTATTACTTTTCATTAAAATTGTTTTAGTTTTTCTAAATTTAAATTAAAAATACTACGTCATTGTCTCATTCCATAAAACGGTAAAGTAAACATAATTTACAATATCTTATTTAATATATATATATATATATATATATATATATATATATATATCTAATGGAACCAATTGTAATCGAACAGCGACTACTTGAGGCTAATTGAGGCCAATCAACCTGAAATAATAATAAATCTTAAGATGTTTCTCTCGTAAAATATTTAACCGTATTTTAAATGTTCCGAATTATTACGTTTTCATTAATTACATTCCAGTTTGAAACATTATTTAGTGTGTAAAATAAACTTAAACATTTTTCATTTAAAAGGTTTGAATATTATTATAGTTTTTTTCCAGTTTATAAATTCAAATATAGAATGCGATCAGATCACAATTTAAAGAATCCATTCAGTTTTCTTCGAATAAAATAAGAATTTATCGATTTCGAGAAAAATAAACAGCGTTATAATAATGAAAATGAAATGCTTATTTTAAATAAAACATTGATTATTAAACATCCCCTTATATATATATTTTTTTTGTTTTATGAAAATCGTTATTTAATAACTATGTCATCGTTAAATATTGTCAATGAAAAACGTGTAATGAATGAAATATATCATTATACTACACAAAATAGACTGAATTTATGTTTCGCTGACTACTTTTATATTTTAGGATTCTTTAAAATGAAGATATTCTTTTCACTTGAAATCCATATTTATATATTTTTTTTAACGAACAAATACTTAAGTTCCTCTTTTTGTAAATAATTGAAGGGAAAAAATTTCTATATAATATAACTTGGATGAAAGCCAAGAAATTTATTCTAACAATACGAACATTACAGATAAAAAAGAAATATTATTCTATATTTTAAAGTTAATTCCGTACTATGACTCTCTTAAGTAGGCTATGTCAACATCATACATATAATCTTACTCTTAATAGTTACTGCTGATGCAATCAGCAGATGAAAGTTATTAAATTTTTTTCTTTAAGGAATTTTTATTACGCTATATTTTTTAAAGTTTTAATATATATGTTAATTTTATAATAGTTTTTTACAATCACAAAAAAAAAGATTAATTAATTACCGATTTATTTTTTATAGGAATAATACGACAAATTTATAGTATACCTAACTTATTAACATTACTTTATCTTGATTGACTACCTGAATGTAACGAACATCTAGGACATGTTCTGTTGGTGGATGAAAATACAGAAGAAAGTTCCGTAAACGCTTCATTAACGAGTGTCGGCTGGACAAAAATTTCGCCCTGATTTCTGCACCTTCGTAAAATTAAACCAGGCTGTAATTCTTGGGACGCAAGTTAAGGAGTAAATTTAGTGGTGTTATGTGAAAAAAAATTACCTGAAAAATTGTAAAAAAATATATATATATATATTTTCCAGAAGTATATTGTATTAATCTTAAGAAATTTGTGATCCACGACGTGTGAAGAATGAAAAGTAATCAGTTTCGATTGTAAAAAAATAAAAATTTTGACGCTGAAATTTATAACCCAAATATTATGAGTAGAGTGGTCCCGTTCATTCGAGAAGGGCAAACCGATGATTTGATTAAAAAAGGTGACGAAAAAGTTCGGGAAAGCCGGCCCTTCACCTATCACAACTGCCTTTGATATTTCACTAAAAAATAAATAAATAAAATTTTATTTATGAAATTTTTACTGAAAAATTTGGTTGTTAAAGCATGCAAGCCAAGTGAGAGGCGAGATGTTAACAGGCGGACGCATGGAAAAACGTCTTGCTGCAGCGCGTGAATTTTTGCGACGTTACGAAAATGAAGGTAATGAATCTTTTGATTATACTGATATCGGAGATGAAACCTGAATTTCTTATTAGAACGTCGAAACAAAGCAGCAATCAATGGAAAAAAATTTGTAGAATGCAAGTATGTAAGAAACTCGTATATAAATGTAGTTTATACGTCTAAATAATAAAGTTTGTTATATTTTTTAATTCTGTTTTTATTTCAAAACGTCCCTTACGTTAAAAACAAGCTTCGTATATACTGTAAATAGTTTTCTGCAAATTTAATCGATACCTGATGATAATCGGGCCATATGGTACAGCTCTTTTACCAGCAAAAAATAGTAAAAATGACACTTCTATATAATAGATCAACATTTCTTGACAATTAGAAACCAAATGTCAAAATTAAATTATGGTTGACTATCTATATGCAAAAGGAAGCTAATCATTATCTTACTCTGTTACAATTAACTTACCCCATTATCTTACAATAAATTTTTCAAAATTATTATTTTACTAGCCGGTCAGATTCCGCCCTTTGGACCCTGCTATATTCATTTTCCTCATGTTTGTGTGAATAATATTGATAAACAACAAAGCCTAAAAAGCTCCCTTTCTCCAGTGTTTCCCTCGTTCCTGAGGTAGAAGCGCTGATATGCTCCTGCTGTAGAGGAAGCTACAGCTTCGAGTCTGGCAGAAGCGAACTCGGTCAGCAGCTAACCGAGAACCAAACACTTCAGCTATTTCAGTGGATCGACATACTCTCACTCTTTTAGCGGATTTTGAATAATAAGAAAGGTTACTTCTCTTTCTTGGAGGCATACTTTTTTTTAACTTTTGTCAATGACATATCAACAGCCAAAATAAATAATCAAAACCAATAAAAGTTCGCTAAACGTTTTCGCTAAAAATTAAGATAATTACAATACTAATAATAATAATAATAAAGATAATGAATTAATAAAATATTAAATATTTGACAGAATAGGTGTAAGATTAGAATGTAGATCTGAACTCAGGATCTTTTCTTACCGTGATAACAGAAATGTAATGAAGAGTAAAACGATTAATTTTTTTTCTTCAATGAATAGCTTAACCCCCATTAGGAATATCGTGATAATTTTAATTTGAGATAATGGCCAAGCCTCTAAGATATAAGTATTCCAAGTTTTATATATTATGGGCTTTAGCCCACCAGGCTAAACCGGGCTGATCTAGTAGTTAATTCATCGTCGCGAATCAATTGTTTGACAGCTGATTTTCGAAGTCGAAGATTCTGAGGTTCAAATTCTAGTAAAAGTTAGTTATTATACGGATTTGAGTAGCAGACAGTGGATACCGGTGTTGTTTGGCGATCGGTTTCAATTAACCATACTTCTCAGGAATGGTTGGCCTGAGTCCGTTCAAGACTACAGTTCATTTGCATATCATTTTTATCTCATTGACTGTATGGGTGGGTTCTTATTGCTCACTAATACAAAAGATTGCAACGTACATATTAGGAAAATGAAAATAATGAAAGGTTTTATTAAAATCTGTTCAGTAGTTTTTGCGTGATACAAGCGGTTGACGACCCTAGTTATTTTATTATAAGTAGAGATTACTGTTTAACGGTAAAACGAAAATAAATCTATATTGGACCATGTCATTGATTTAATAATCTTTCATTTAAATATCTGCTGCAACTTGTATAAAAAAATATAAATCGTAGAGTACCTTAACTTATTAACAAGACGGTATTATTTTCTGTATTTGAGTGGATAAGAATGTTCATACAGTCTTTTCGATCTTTTTAATCTACTCTCATACAAGCAAGTTAAGCAGGCAGTAAAAACTTTAGAAATATGAACCTCCTGAGTTTACTCTCATTCACTAATTTAATTTTTGTTATTTTTTTTTTACGTAAGCCTAATTCTGACCTAAACTGAACAGGTGGAATTTTATTAAAATTTCATAAATTTTTTTGATATGGTAATTAATTGAAAAATATATTTTAATTATTAATTAAATATTAAAGCGATTGATAGATTATACAAACTGATGTGTAATATTTATGAAAAAGGGGAATTTCCGTCAGACTTCAAAAAAAGTGTTATAGTCATGATACCAAAGAAAGCAGGGGCAGATAAATGTGAAGAATACAGAACAATTAGTTTAACTAGTCATGCATCAAAAATCTTAACTAGAATTCTATACAGAAGAATTGAGAGGAGAGTGGAAGAAGTGTTAGGAGAAGACCAATTTGGTTTCAGAAAAAGTATAGGGACAAGGGAAGCAATTTTAGGCCTCAGATTAATAGTAGAAGGAAGATTAAAGAAAAACAAACCGACATACTTGGCGTTTATAAACCTAGAAAAGGCATTCGATAACGTAGACTGGAATAAAATGTTCAGCATTTAAAAAAAATTAGGGTTCAAATACAGAGATAGAAGAACAATTGCTAACATGTACAGGAACCAAACAGCAACAGTAACAATTGAAGAACATAAGAAAGAAGCCGTTATAAGAAAGGGAGTCCGACAAGTATGTTCCCTATCTCCGTTACTTTTTAATCTTTACATGGAACTAGCAGTTAATGATGTTAAAGAACAATTTAGATTCGGAGTAACAGTACAATGTGAAACGATAAAGATGCTACGATTTGCTGATGATATAGTAATTCTAGCCGAGAGTAAAAAGGATTTAGAAGAAACAATGAACGGCATAGATGGAGTCCTACGCAAGAACTATCGCGTGAATATAAACAAGAAGAAAACAAAAGTAATGAATTGCAGTAGAAATAACAACGATGGACCGCTGAATGTGAAAATAGGAGGAGAATAGATTATGGAGGTAGAAGAATTTTGTTATTTGGGAAGTAGAATTACTAAAGATGGACGAAGCAGGAGCGATATAAAATGCCGAACAGCACAAGCGAAACGAGCCTGCAGTCAGAAATATAATTTGTTTACATCAAAAATTAATTTAAAGGTCAGGAAAAGATTTTTGTAAGTATATGTTTGGAATGTCGCTTTATATGGAAGTGAAACTTGGACAATCGGAGTATCTGAGAAGAAAAGATTAGAAGGTTTTGAAATGCGGTGCTATAGGAGAATGTTAAAAATCAGACGGGTGGATAAAATGACAAATGAAGAGGTATTGCGGCAAAAAGATGAAGAAAGAAGCATTTGGAAAAATATAGTTAAAAGAAGAGACAGACTTATAGGCCACATACTAAGGCATCCTGGAATAGTCGCTTTAAGATTGGAAGGACAGGTAGAAGGAAAAAATTGTGTAGGCAGGCCACGTTTGGAATATGTAAAACAAATTGATAGGGATGTAGAGGGTTTACTGAAATGAAACGACTAGCACTAGATAGGGAACCTTGTAGAGCTGCATCAAACCAGTCAAATGACTGAAGACAAAATAAAATTAATTAAATTATCATTATATAATAATTAAATGTACTAACAAATTTTCTTTATATTTCCATTTGCTACATTTATTTACAGTTAATATATAATTGTCCTACTTATTTACATGTTACATGTATTCATTAATATGGCATTTTATAAAGAAATAAACTACATTTAAATGACTTGCGAATAAATTTTTGAAACGTACTGGCACTCCAGCTTATTGGAAACAAAGATAATCATTTTTTAAATACGGTTGTTTTATTAGCATACCATTTTACTAGTTCACTTCATTTTGAGATAATAGTAAGAATTTTAAAATTTCTCGTACGTAGATTTGAGCTGGCCTAACCAAATATCATCAAAATAATGGATCTTGGATAAACGCAGTTTTTAAATTTTCTCCTGATTTGATTATCATTAAACATTTGACATCATTAAACTATGAGCATTTTTGAAGTACGGAAAGGAGAACTCTGCGAAGATCTTTTTTCCTGTTTAGCCTCCGGTAATTACCTTTCAGATAATACTTCAGAGGATGATATGTATGAGTGTAAATGAAGTGTAGTCTTGAACAGCCTCAGTTCGACCATTCCTGAGACGTGTGGTTAATTGAAACCCAACAACCAAAGAACACCTGGTATCTACTACGATTTAGTATTCAAATCCGTGTAAAAATAACTGGCTTTACTAGTACTTGAACGCTGGAACTCTCGACTTCCAAATCAGCTGATTTGGGAAGACGCGTTCACCACTATGCCAAGCCGGTGGGTTTCTGCGAGGATCTTTTTTTTTTCCCTACTCTCCCCGACCGGATATCCATTTAAGTATACTCAGTCGGGGAGAGTGTCCTTTTACTCTAAGGGAGTGTCCCCCGCCCACCGGTTGTACACCCGGCACGGCAGGTCAGCTCCCCCGGTCTCGGATCTTTAATTTCATTTTATTCGCCTGCCTCTAATCCCCCGCCTCGGAGACGGGGTATGGCTACGCCACCTCCCATCCCCTCAGCAGGGAACCGGGTCTCGGTCATTATGCCTTTGCCTCTAATCAGCGGTACCGCCCCCACTAAGCGCCGAGGCACCCGCAGGAGCGGCACCGCCAACCGGGACTCTGTCTTTTATTTGTCCCACACTCCCCAGGAGTTCCCCCCCTTCTCAGGAACCCGCACACCACGGCGTACGGGCCCTCCACGGGGGGACTGTCCTCCCTACCCTAATTTCACAAACCCCTTCTTCTGTCCTCTTCTTCCTTGGTGCGTAAGATTTCCCCGGCAAACCCACGGAACCAATCCCAGTTATCGTCACTATAGACCATCCAATTTAAGAGGTTTTCAGGTGTAAGTCCGTTGTCCGAAATTTCTCTTCTATTTGGAGCCCATCTTGGGCATACAAACACAGTGTGTTCCGCATCATCGTCTCTGGGCAGTACACACATTGTGAGGTAGGTCTTTTTCCAATTCTAAACAGATAATGGCTGAACGAGCCATGCCCCGTCAACAATTGTGTCGTATAAAAATCTACATTACCTATTCTATTACTAGTCCACATATTTATGTTGGGGATTAGTCGCCTGGTCCAATCCCCAACTCAAGAGTGTGTCCATGTATCCTGCCACTCTTGATCAATTAGCCGTTCAACCTCATCTTTAGACATACCCCTATATCTAAATGTTCTTCCTTTAATTTGTAAATCAATGGGTAGAACCTTCGTTAATATACACAACGCGTCGTATGACACTGTTCTGTATCTCGCGGCTACACGCAGTAAAGCAAGCCTGTGTACTCTTTTTAATTTTGTTTTGTTTCTCTGAATATTCATTGTATCTCCCCATATCGGGGCCGCATATAAAATTGCTGACGTGGTAGCCGCAGTTATCAGTCTCCTTATTACCATTTTCGGTGTACCATGGTTCTGGAAAAGAGTCCTCAATGCCTTAATCAAAGGAGTGACCTTCTTACAAATCATCTCTACGTGTTTGCTAAATCTTAGGCTTTTATCCAAAAGAACCCCTAAATACTTTGCTTCTTTGACCTCCTTAATTCTCTCTCCTCTAATGTTTATATTGAGGTTTCTAATAGGTCTTCTACCTGAAAACACCAAACAACAGGATTTGTTAGGGGATATCTGTAGCATGCTTCCTACCAGCCATTCATCAATTATTCGTAACGCCTGATTTGCTTTATCCTCTAGGTTATTAACTTCTCTGTCTTCTACTAGGATAGCAATGTCATCAGCATATCCAACAACAAAAACCCCCTCGGGATAATCCAATCTAAAAATTTTGTCATAAAAAATATTCCACAGTATACGCCCAAGGACTGATCCTTGTGGAACTCCTCCAAATATCTCAAATGTGGATTTTCCTTCTAACGTTTTAACCTCAATGAATCTATGGTAAAGGTATTGATTAATCTGGTTGACTAGATAATCACTTATATTCATGGCTTGTAATGCTGCGATAATGGCTTTCCAAGGAACAGATCCAAAAGCATTTTCTATATCCAACATTATAATAAGTGGGATTTTCCTCGTTCTCCACGTGCCGTTTCTACTATTTAATGCCCAGGTCTTAACTTTGTCGATCGCGTTTATCGTAGACCGGCCTTTTCTAAAACCATATTGCTCCTCATGTAAACAACCTTTTTCCTCGATTTCGTCTCTGAGTCGGGTTTCTAGTAATCTTTCGACTACCTTACCCATGTTATTTATTAGTGTGATTGGTTTGTATCCTATTTGTTCTTGATTTGGTCCTATTTTAGGAATGAAAACAGTTCTGGCTTCTTTCCAACTATTGGGGAAGTTACGGTTTTGTAAGCCATAACTTGCAACATCTACTAATTCCCAGGGTATGATCCTGGCAAGGTCTTTAATGATGGCGGCAGGTATGCCATCCGGTCCTGGACTTTTTTTATTTTTTAATTTCATGATGGCTTCCAAAACCTCCTTTTGAGTGAACCTGCCAGCCTGACACTCAATTACCTCTCTATTGAGATCTTCTATTCTGGGAAATAGCAATTTAACCTGTCGTGCCGACATTTCAGCACTCAATGTCGGCACGTATTTTCCCAGGCGTTTGGTCACTATCCTAAATGCCTTTCCCCAGGGATCTACGTTAAGCTCTTCACACACCTCCAGCCATTTCTTTTTTTTAGCTTGTTTGATAAGGAAGTTGAGTATTTTCCTAGCTTGTCTGTATTGCTCTATCGCAAGGCGACCTTCTTCTTCCGTTCTGTTTCTAGCGCGTAATCTCTGAGCTGCTCTTTTGTATCGTTGCATGATTCTTCTCTGCTCATCTATCTCTGCAGACCACCAATAAACCGGGTGATATTTATTATTACTTGGCGGTATTTTAGATATCTCCTCTTTAATTATATCCTGGAACGCCTCAGGAGTTATTTGTGGACAATTTTTGATTCTGTTTGCTGCGTTGTTGGTAACGCGGTGAATCTGTTGTTCTGTCATTCTACTGAAGATGTTTAACTGTCTTCTTCCTGGTGGGTACTCTCTAAGGGTGACTAAAATGGCCCTATTGTCACTAGCAGTTTCTTCGTTAAGGACCTCAAAGTCGATTGAGTCAGTACGGATCCTACTGTCGATTATAACCAAATCAATTATCGAATTATGTCGTCTTGCGCTATAAGTGGCGGTCCCGTCGTTAACACAATTCGCGCCATTAGCCTCAACAGTTCCTCTAGTATTCTTCCTCTAATATTCGTGTAGGTCGCACCAGCTAGCGCTGTCTTACAATTGAAATCGCCTAGGACAAGCGTTCTCTTACAGGAGCGCGTCATGACTTGCTGTAAGTCAAAAAGTCTATTTACAAAGGCTTCCGTAGTACAATTAGGACTAATGTAAATTCCTATTATTATTATTATTATTATATTGCTTAACTCTACGGCTACCATACCATCACCCCTATGATACAGGTTGTAGTCCACACTGCCAGCAATCCTCCTGATGGCCACATCCCCATTCCTGTCAGTCACCCAATGTCCCCTGGCCGCCAAGTACACATTTGGTTCCGTGGCCACCAAGAAGTCGGCATCGTACCTTGTTGCAATCTCCTCAGACAGATCACACGACAAGCGACTTCTATTATTATTAATTAGGATCACTCTATTCATGACTTTTATCACAACTCGTACTGCCAGTCCTGTGCAACGTACTATTACATTCCAGGCATCGTGTTGCCTCCTTACAGTCTCTGATTTCATGGCCAGGTTTCCCACAGTTAAAGCATAGGTCCGAGCGGTCTGGACCTCGACATTCTCTTCTACTATGCCCGGTACCCCAGCAGCGGTAACACCTCTCGATTTCTGTCCGGATGTATGTCCGGCAACACACCCATCCTACTCTTAGCCTTGATGCAATAAGTTTTACTGCATTCTTTTGTGTGGTAACCACCGTGGCGTTCATTGTGTTTCCATACGCTTCCCTGAGGGATGTAATCTGAAAACTTTCCCCCGTACCCAATACTTTTTCTACTGCCTCCTTGACCTCCCATTCCTTGGTGTCGCACAGCATATCCTTTACATGAACCACCGTTCTGCGGTCCCCCTTTGTTCTAATATTAACTTGTAGGTCCTCTGCTCTATTTTTTAGTAGGGAGGAAAATTCCCCCGCTTTCTGCGATCCATTTATTCTGATTTCAAGCTGCTGACCTCTACCCTTCTTGATAGACAATATTTCACCAGCTTCCTCCGCCTTGACCTTCTCTTTCATTGTCTTCAGGAGGTCAGCATAAGATTTTCCCGGAGCCTTAACTATCACGGTTTTACTTTCTATAACCGGTGGGGTTCCCCTTCTCGCTGAAGCAGACCTGGACCTCGCTCTTCCGTGATCTCCCAGATTAGGGAGTATCATTCTAGGTAGTGTCTTACTTTTCCTCATAAGGTATATAAGAATTTTTCTAACCAGAATAACCGACGGGCCAGTGGGCACGACGAAAACCGCTGACTCAGTCCTTCCCACCACTCTTCGAAGAGCTTTTATGATGTGAGAGGCCATAGCCTTCTCACCCTCGCTGGAGTCGTAAATCACCACATATTTTGTAGCATTAGTAGTAATTTTCTCTTCCTCAAGGATCGTAGATTCTTGTAACACCATTGCTCCCGGTGTAGTCCCAGCATACTGGCTGTTCGGCCTCAGTCCATTCAAGTCTACGAAGATGCAGTTATCATCTCCCGGTTTCAAAGTATTTTCTTGGGTGAGTCGATTCATCACCCAAGTTGACCATCGCGTGGGCAGTCTTTCTATTAACTGTTCGTCTGATAAATCAACATCCAATATATCCGACATCTCATTCCTATGATAGCCCTCAGTTTGTGTACCCTGGGAATTCGTGTCAGGTGCTTCCTCACTTATCCTTTGTAGTTCCTTGTAAATCTCTGTAAGTTCTCTCTCATGGGCCTTTATCGCTGTGGCACTTGCCTTGCCGGTCAAATGTCTTAGTTGCAACAGTGCATTTGCCAATCTATAGGTGACGTCTTTTAGATTAGGAGGGGCCTCCTCTTCTTCGGACGATCCCACTCTTGCTCTCTTGGCACCTCTACCCTCTATTGTCTTCCATTTGGCCTTGTCTTGGCTGAGTGTTGTGGTCTCCATGTCTTCTGTACCCTCAGTAACGCTTTCCCTCCTTCCAGAACTTCCCCGCGAGTGCCCAGCCACTTGGGAGGCTGTATCTTCCACGGGAAATGAGCTACGTCTTCTCATTGTATGGATTCAGAATCAGGGGACGATTCCGAATCCAACGACATCCCACACGGGCAGGTGCCCCCAAAAATAATTTTTTTTTGGGGGGGGAAGTAAAATGTATCTGTCGAAATCTGAGGTCCAAAAATTTGGGGGGGTCAGTTTTGGGGGGGTTGGGTCAAAGGGTAGGAAATCTTTGGGTTCGGAAAGAAGTTAAGGAATTTTTCTTCTATTGTATAAACTGTAGGAGATATAGAGGAAAAGGAATTGCCCGTATAAAGTGCTTCCAAACACTTAGAAAAATTCTGACAGTATACTATAAAGTTTGAGAAAATTCTCCAAGTCCTTGTTTACTAGCTTGCCAATGACGTAACGAGCAAGACAAAGCTTGTCGTTCCACTTATAAAATTTTCACTCTATATAAGCTAATATATGTAGACTTAAAACACTAAAAAAAACTTATTTAGAATGTTTTTTAACCTCTACAAGTATGAATTGACTTGTTATTACTCTTACCAGCAATTCCACTGCACTACCGTCCTTCGCTGTTATCCAAAAATTCTACAGCACTGTAAAATCACTTCACTATTCTCAAAACTTTGTTTTTTAAGAAAAAAGTCTAATAACTTAATTAATCCGTGACCAAAACTCAAAATATTTCACACATGTCCGTTAACCATACCACTAAAGATTCCAATGCCCAAATCCAATAAAATATCCAAAAATACCAGTCAAAAAGCATAAAAACGCAGAGCTAAGAACACACGTCTGTACTCAGTGCCGTCCAGAACTCGACTTCTGCGAGGATTTGTATGTTATTCTGTAGCACGTAGATCTTCGCAGAAGCTACATATATATTCTCTTTTCTATATTTTAAAAATACTGAAAATTTATTAATGTTAAAAATTTTTATTTTGTTTATGTTATACTACTGAAGATGATTCCATTGCAATTGAAGTAGCTAAATAGTGTTTTTTATATAAAATATAATTTAAATTTTAAAAATTTATACAAGTAAGGTCTATATAAAAAAACGTAGTAAAATATTTGTAATGAAATATCCAGATACGGAGAATTATATTGTAATCATTATTATTATTAATTATATTTTTTTAATTTTTTAAAAAAGATAAAACTGGTTAAGAATTAAAGTTTTATATATAAATAATATGCGGTATATGTTATAAGATTATTTTACGTAATGTGATGAAACCCATACTCTTAAACCAATCAGATGGCTAAAATTATACTTAAGCAATATACTTTCGAAATAATATGATTAAAAAAAAAAAACAAAACAAAAACTTAATCTTCGTCATAATAATCTTTATCAATAATTAATTTTCACAATTATTTTTTATACATTTCAAAACACCACCGGACTTAAATTATAATAATTTAAAGATAAAAAATATTATTATAATTTAATAAGAGTATAACATATTGCCATTTAATTAAAAATTATAATTTAATTAAATTATGTATCGTCCAATAACTATTATTAGATAATATTTGGATGAAACAGAATAAGGTTATGTATGTAGGAGAGTTTCAGAACGTTTCCCTAGTCTTCTCTAAATTTACCTTAAAGGTTAATATCACGTACTTGTGCAGCTACATCGAAGAGGGTTAGAAGTAGGATTTAATCTCCAGAGCAAACATACAGTATTCATTGTGTGTTAGAAACAATATGTTCCCTCATCCTAGTATTCCTGTTTCCTTGTTATTGGTGCATATGAGTAACTCTTATGAAACAGAAAGAGAGGAAAAACGGGGATGCGAGAGAGAAAGGGAGAAAAGATGGAACGAAGAGAAAAAATTGCGAGTATAAGGACCAACCGCTATGAGAATGTTGACGGGAAGCTAAAAAGGTCGGAGTGTTGGAGTAAGAGACGATATTACCCCATTTAGGCGGACTTTACTGAGAATCCTTACTTGTATTCTATCATATCCGTTTCTCTACCCGAAGCCTACACCCCGTACAATATACTGTTTACTATGTTATGCCAAATAAATCAGTTTTTATATACTACTACATAAAATACAAAATATTACGTATATACACCCACAAACACACATAAACGTTGGATATATATATATATATATATATATATATAACGTTGTATGTATATATATATATATATACATACAACGTTTTTAACATTACGTTTATTTCACCTTAGTATAAATATCTAATAAAAATCAATTCTGCTGACAAAAAAAAAAAATAAACGAATGTAATACCAGGAATATTGCTTGCATCAACTCTAATCGTAAGTTGTATTAGATGAATATAGTGTCACTTCTGTTCATTTAATAGAATATGATACTTTTCTTACGAAGATTATCAGGTGTTCTGTAACTTAGTAATAAATTTTGAATTAAAACAGAAATCACTGAAACATTTGTACTTTTTAACGTAAAACCTAATGAAATCAAGAAACCGAAATATATTTAAACTTTCAAGTTGGATGTGAATATGCAGAATCGCATAAAAATAAGTAAAACAAATTATATTTTACACCCTCAAAAATAAAAGTGAAGCCCAAACAACACAATTATTTTGTACAATTGTTATTAATACTAAGTCATTAATTTTAATTTTCCAATTAGTCGATAAAGAACTGTTTAAAAAACAAAAATATAAATCTGAATGCGAATATCAATCGTTAAAACATTTATTATTTAATAATATAGGGATATTAATTAGATTAATATAAAAAAAACCTAATTTTTAAAAAACATAAAAGCAAATTTGAAAATGTAACATGTAAATGATGAGTAACAAATTTGATGTATTTTTCTACGAAACGAAACCTGAACCAAATTTGTAAGTTATCTTAATAAATTTTTATATGCTTTTAAAGTTGTAAAGTCCTTTTTTGTATCGACCTTTAGAATTATAATTAGTATTATAAATCTGGATTTCTTTATAAGGAATACAAGCTTAATAAGAAATTTCATTTAATTTAATATGAGGATGAATTACAAAAAATATAAATTAAAAAAAAATAAATAAAATACAGATGTAGTGATAAACATTATAATATCTATTTTTTATAAATGGAAACAACCATTCCTGACTAAAATAATGAAAGAATATGGAAATGAAAAAAATAAAATAAAGACGATGATGTTAGAAGGATAAAAGATAGAAGAAGAAAAAATGAATAACAGAAAACAAGGAACAAGAAAAATAATCAGAAAAAAAAACAGAAGAGCAAAGACCATACTATCAAGAACGAGAATAACAAAATAAACAAGAACCTGAAGGACACGGAGAAAAAATAAGAACAAAAATTTCTAAAACAATATCTACGTGTTTTTCTTTGAAAACTAAATCCATTGTCGAAATAATCAAATAGTCCATATCTTCAGAAAAATACCATACTGATAAGAAGGAAATGAAATATTTAAAAAACTTGGCTTAGACTGCAATTCTGAAAATTCGAAAAAATGTTTCACAAAAAAAGATGCAATTTTAATTTTTTAATTTTACAATATACACACGAATTCTGTTTAAAAAGTTTAAAAAAAAAATTAAATTTAGTAAGATTAAACACTTATATGTATTATTAAATTACTGGGAATTCTTTATACTACTGTAAAAATAGTTGTAGAATAATTAAACAATTCAAGAATATTAGTTTTGTTTGAATTGTTCATTTTTACTTATTAGTAAATTTAGTTTTACTTATTTATTAGGCTCCAGAGAGTCTTACGAAATTGGGTTTTTCTGTAAAGGGTTGGGTGGGCGATGAAAGTGGTTAAAAATGGTTTCTGCAGATATATAAAAAATAATTGATTTTAGTAACTGAATATTTTTAAACCTTTTTTAAAACTTACTAAATTCCCTGTGATTTAGTTCTATCATCTATTCTCTACGATGAAAATTAATTTAGTTATGACGTTTTTAATTATTACAATTTTGTTGATTTCCGTAGATCGCTCATTTTACATGAAAAATAAATAACCAAACGAATGAGAGATAAGTTTTAAAGGCATTAACTACTTTGCAGTTTAATTTTTCTTAATTTATTATATCTGCACAACTCTCCGAATTATATACTCAGTATATCAAAAACTAATGATTTCTTAGAATAAAAAAGATTAATTTTAAAATTTAAATTAAGCAATTCCGTAAAAATAAATTCAAAATATCAAAAATTTTAATATTAAAAATTTTGATAAAATTTTATACAGATACTAATTTAAAAAGACTAAATTCCAAACGATTTAGTAAGATTTAAAGAAGTCATCATTTTTTTCTTCATTGACAAATAGTTTTTGAAATATTTGGAAAAACCCTTCTTACCCCTGAACCTTTGTTCTTTGTGTTGAAGAATATAATTTTAAAGAATAGAAACTACTTTAATTTTGGGATTATCCTAAATCTGAATGCAAAAACTAAATATGACAAACAAAAGAATAATGTCCTTATTACATCCACTTTTTTTATTCTATTAATCTCTGAATTCCAGTAAGTCATAGATTTTATAAAGCTTTTCTATACTATAATAAAATATATTTAAATAACAGTTTCCAGTTAAAATAAATAAAAAATAAATGACATTCGTACATGAAAATTTTCTATTTTAATTATTTTATTTGACTGTATCGAAAGAATTTCCAGAATCAAATTATTCATCTCTCACGGTTTTTATTGGAACTGAATACCATTTATAATCTGAAACGTTTGAATATAAAACAACCTCCTTTTTTTCAATCAGAGTAAAATTTTAAACGAGACCATAGTCAATGAATGAATTTAATAAACTTACTATTCAGATACCGTGGAAATACAGTAACAGTTGAGTAAAACTTAAGTGTCTAAAATTAAACTAAATTTCAGAATTATGAAGAAATGAATTATTCTTATACGGCTTTTACAAATAAAAGCACGAATATTTTCTTATTATTCCCGATTCTAATCTCTTAATTATAATTATTATTATTATTGTCGTGGCGTCTGAAAAGAGAAGACGTATTTATATGCTTGGCTTGGGCTCCAGCTTGATTGTAATCTAACCTAAAATTATTTCGTCGAGTAACCAAACTGTTACTGTCGATGGTGTCACTGTTGTTTTGTTGTTGATGTAAAGTTATTATCATTATGGCTGTTCTGTAAGTACCTAAACTAATAAAGCTGTATCTAAAAGTAAAAATCAATAGAAATGCAATCAGTTTTGGTTATCTGATGATGATACCGGCTTTCCGAATACTGATGTTAGTAAATATTTAAAAATTTTAAACAGTAAAAGAGATACTCTTTTTAATATGAAGGAGAATGTATAAAATCTTGAAAAAGTTATGAATTTCTTACATTAAAGCACGACGAAATATGCAAGCAACTAGCTTGCAGCTGATAAATAACTTAAGAGCAATATAGTCGACGAGTGATCTACGAAATTCAACGTTTACAATCAGTCGATAACGAAAACTTTAATCAAACTCTGAGTCTTGAAGCAAAATCTATTGGTGCCGATTAAAACCCGGATATTATGTATTTGTCATTATCTCCTTCAAATTATAAAAAATCCCTTTCGATACGCCGGAAGGCGGAGGTAGATTTCACCGGTGCTAAGTAGGGGATAAAAATATTTCCACCTTAAAGTTAAGAAAAATTTCAAATTTACTCAATATGACAATGGTTTCATGCGAATAAAAGTTTGACATGTTTAGCATACGAAAATCCCCATCTTCTTCCAATTCCATCAATATTTTGCTCATTTCTTGCTTTAAGGGTTGGTCATATAAAAAATTGTTTCAGACAAAACTTTTAAGTAATGTTAATTGAGGGCTAATGACCACTTTAAACCGATTCGATGCTGTGCCTATTAAGGAAGGTATGATATTTTTGTCTTCGAAACCCCATTTTTCTTCCAACTCCGTAGGTAAATGGTTGGTGATATCAAAAAACAAAAGAATAATAGCAACTTTAAACGAATTCGATATTTTACTTAACAGGAAAGTTATAGCGATTTTTATTTTTTCGAAAAAGCGCTCCCATTTCCACCCCATGGGCCGATTTTTTCCCGTTAACGCATTTGATCAAGTTTTGAATCGTTTTATTTTATACATCAATTTGAAAGCGATTAGCGATTTTTTTTTAAAATTAAATTTATCGACAGCAATCCTATCGATAATTATTTATAGAAAAAACAAGTACCGCGTAGAATTTCATAAAAAATTAAAAATTATCCAAAACATATAATATAAAATATACATATATATACTATAGATAAATCCAAGTACTAATAAATTAAATGTACAAACAGTAAAATGAAATCATAAATAAATTAAATAAGAATAATATAGCAGATTATATTTAAAATAAAACAATAACAATATTAATAATAAAACTGAAGAAGGGGAGTTGATATTTACTGAATTTATTCTACTATATATAATTTTTTTCTTCTAAGCGACATTATTTCGGTGAAAAAACTTCCTCAAATAAACAATAAATAAGAATTATGTTACGGGAAAGAAATTCCCTTAGGAATATACAGTCGTATTGTCATAATAGAATAAAGAACGAAGATTGATTCTGGCTTTGCGGCCTTTACGATCCCGTGGGAACCTGTTTCGTTCATACCAGCTGTGGCTTGCTGGAACGTAACAAAGAAAAAACATTATAGAGTCATTTTATGCGTAACATTTGACGTATGTAATATTTATATTAATCCTTTACATTTTGTTTAACGTAGAGTAGCTTACCGTTTTTTACGTTCAATGAAGATTACGTACTTCATTTATTTCTTTTTGTTTTTGGTTGATAAAATACGTAAGCTATATTTAAAAAAAGAAAAATAATCTACTTCTATTTTTCTCCCATTTCTCTATGCATAAAATCCTCTCTCTGTTTTGATTTTCTTATCCTTATACTTTACGTTTTTCTTTTTAATTTTGAAATTTTTGAAAGGGTGTTTTTATATGTGAATGAATATGCATTTATCATGCACTTATTTGTACTGAATTGTAATGTAAAGGAAACAAACTGAAAAAAGCTTTTCTAGTGTCGGTACGGCTAGTACTGTACGATATTAATTTTAAGGAATAACTTTTTGAAAGTTTTATGAAAATTTTATAACTTTTGATGTTTAAAACGGAGAAGTACAGAAAAATATTTGAAACATTCTACACCATCTGGCTATTCAGGTTAAGATTCAAAACAACTAAGACGAATTGATTGATCGTTGGTTCGAGTTTTTGGAAGTATACCACAGTTTTTCGTCGCTTTTATAATTTTATACGTATATTGAAATCATTATTTATTTTAAGTTAGAATATTTGGCTTAAATAAACTAGAAGATTTAATAGATACTTTTAAATAATAAAAATTACGACAAAGAAAGAACCGATCCAAAATTCTAGAAAAGGTGAAAAATGTTTTTTTTGTACAAGAACAAGTTTAGAAATTTTAATACATTAACAGGTCATTTTTGTTGAAAGAAAAATTATCGGCCCGCACTCTATTATCCGATGTTACATTGTTTTGTTATTTCTACAAAATTCTTCATTATTGTTACTACACATATGCCTAAGTTAATATCGGCGACCGAACCCGGTATACCAACTCAGATGTGAACTGGCGCACAGTATAAGAACGCGCAGATGACGGCGCAGTTCTCCCAACAAAGCGTCGCTGCGGCCCCACCACTCTCAAATTCCAATAAAAGAGAGGGCACGAGAGTGAATTGGCAATTCATCGTCGACCACCATCTGGAGAAGACCAAGAAGAAGAAGAAAAAGAAGAAGATGGAAGAAGACAGGAGAAGTTCCCTGGCCGGCCCACCGAGGGATTCGCTGGACGCGGGCGCTACCTTCCCACTCCAGCTCTAGCTCGCCGAGCGATTGAAGCCCGGCGATAGAAGCCGGACTATTGAGTCCGCCTGTTGCTGGCGGACTCAGCTACAGGAGCCGGCCCAGCGTGGGATCACTCGGGGAGAACTGTCTCGGCCGCGCCGGCGAAGTGTCGGACGACCGACACTGCGGGGCTCTGGGGGCCACCACTGCCACGCTGTAGCGGGGACCCAACTGCCGCTGAGGGAAAGCCCGGTCGGACTTCAATGGACGAGCAGCAACTCCCCGACTTCGCCGAAGACCAGCTTCCGGACCCAACAGCTCTTCCCAGAGCTAGCGCAAAAAACGGCCCTTTTTCAGGGCCACCACATGATTATGAAATACGAACCGTCAAAACGATTCGACAACAGGCCCTCCAGAGATACCATAAGGTTAGCAATTTGAACGAGCTGTCGAAGCCAATCGACGACAAAAACGGCCCTTACAGGACCACCATAAGGTTAGTAAGTGCCACGTGCCTTCGAAGCCATTCGACGACAGTATTTATAAATAAACAGGATCGGTAAAATTGAGAAATTATTCAGAAATCCAATCCAATTGAAAAAGATCATCTTTATCCAATTGAAAAAAAAAAACAAAATGGTAAAATTACTTTCCTAACATTCTCAGTGGATAATACACATTTACGAAATGAAAATGTGATTATCCCTCACAATATGTCAAATACTGAAGGAGTACTAAAATTATTATTAAAAAGTAAGTGTTGTTAAAAAGTAAGTAAATTATTGGTGACAAAATTATTATACTGGTAACCCAAAATTACGGCGTTTCGATTTATAAAATCAATCCATTTGTATTGTCGCATGTTCTCGGCTCGACCAGGATATTGAGAGACTAAGAAACAAAAGATTTCTTATAAATACAGTTCATTACTCTAAATACATGGAAAATAAATAAATAAATAACGACAGATTTTTTTAAAGGCAGTTAAATTATAAAAACCAGCATAGAGTCCAATTTTAAAACATTATAATGACCGCTAACATTAATAACTAATATCTCATTAACAACACAAGTTAACACTATAAAAGACAATTCAGCTTCTGAAAATATATTACTAACATAACTACCCAACAATATGAATGAATATAATACAGTTACTTTTACTACTGTTTACCAATAACTCACCGAACAACTTCCTGCATTTCGATATACGCCTTATACCATATACGGTTTGTATATTTTATAATAATATACAAAAGTTTTAAGAGAAAATTTTCATGAAAAGCCTTAAAAGTTATACCGGATAAAATTAGAATGTCGAGAATGAATATTGAACATAATATCAAAAACGAAAGCCGAAAATTTTGTCAAGAAAAATGCTAACTATTTATCTTACAGGGTTTATTTCGTAATTGTAGTTTGTGAATAATGATTTATTTTATTTGTTGTCCTGAAGGCCACATTGTATCCAACTTTTAAAAATCTCAAAGAAACAAATAAAACACATATCATCATCGATATAGAACGATCTTCATATTGTATACACGCACATACATCAAAGATCACATCTAGACTCATTTGAAGGATATGTAATAAATAAACAAAAATTTTCCAACTACCATAATCTAAAAGAACAAATACAATTCATTTCCCACACACTTTTCAACCGCATTCTAATTACTTGTCTGCCTATACACCTACAGTAACAACTGATAATAATGTAGAAACATCAGTAGTCGTAACTGAAATAGTCGCTAGAGTGCCTAAAATATTTTGAAGTGAGCTATTAAAAACGTTGTATATCATAAAATTTATTTCGGTGCGTCATTTCATAAATTTATAACTTGTAAATAGCTTTCATCTTTATATATACTTTTTAAAAAAAGCTTTCGAATTTCTTCTGGATAGGAATTTTTGTTATGTAGTGCCCTGTTTATCCAGTGGTATATGATCCTTTTTTTATTACCAACGCTTTTTCTTTATATGCGATTCCTTTCCTAGTTTATAATCTGCGGTTAAATATCCCATACTACTAATCACATGCTAAGGAATCTAGTACCAGGAGAACCCAATTCATCTGCGATACGATAAGGTGAGGAGGTCTGGTCTGCCGGTGGAGTAATCAGGGGTTTTATTTCCGGTCCAGAAGTTATTCGAGAAGGCTAATGGCTTAAGTTATTATCGGATAAAACCTATTTCTCCAAATCTATCGTAAAATACTAAGCACACTAACGTTGTTACTTTCAATAGAATTTAAAAAATTTTCAAATAGAAATTAAGTGTTTTCTATCAAATATTTATAATAGATTTACTAAAGGATTTACAAAGATATTACTTACAAATCGCAACTTATGTTTTTCTTGTAATTAATGTAAGAGGAGAACAATAACATAAACATTACATCACATATTTAGGTTTCTTTCTTGTAAAATAACTGAATACATTATATAACGTTATGAAACATTTTTTAAATTAATGAAAAAAAATATTTATTTAAGGTTTTGAATATTTTTTTCTAAATATTAGGTTTGAATGAATATGTTTACAGATAAAAATTCTCTTTCAATCTTAATTCCCTGTTGATTAATCAAACAAAAAATTAATATTTTCATAAAAAATCTCTAAACTTTACTCTTAATCAGCATAATTGTTTTGTAACAGATAAAAGCACCTTATAACTTATGGATTACCAAAGATTGAATTTTAATTTGGTTTCTTTTTTTAAATGGATCATTTTAGTGAACTTTAATCATTTTACAATAATTTTTTTTAATGAGGTCTCACTATATCGATATTCATTCCCTGTAATGAATATTGTTAAAATAATAGCAGGTAAAGATCTGTAAAGTGAATGATGTGGATAACGTGGTAGTAAAACATTTTCGGTTGCATTTATACCCAAACTGATCCATCTCATTGGGTAACCCCGATAAATATACGACCTCCTATACCCAATTTATATTAAAATTAACATGCCATGTACAAGATTTATTGTATTATATCGAGGACTAGCATTTCAGTCCATTCAAAGATGTTAAGTAAACTAAATAAAAAAAAAAATACATATAAACGCGCCCGTGCGCGTACGTATGTACGCGCGTATACAATAAAAATGCATAACACGTATACTCCCTAGTTTTATTTTTACATTTGGTGGATTTACGTGACATAAAAGCGTTGAGAAAAATAAAAGCTCTTGCTCAGTTCTGCGCAAGATGACCGAATTTTCGTTTCCGAAGTTCTCACTATTTCGCAGTCAAAAACGCATTGATTTTCAGAGTACAACGCACAACATACGTTCGATTAACTAGTTGATCCCATCAGTTTAAACTCACTCACCACCGTGAATAAGTGCATAAGCGCATATGAAAAAATAAGACGTCAACTTTTTTTTTTTTTTATACTCTATTCCCCTGACCCGGTCCGACTGGTTGGTATTACGCCTCCCAGGAGAGTGTCTACTATACTCTAACGAGCCTTTCCGCCTACCGGCTGTATGTCCGGCATGGCAGGTCGGCTCGCCGGTCAGATCTTTTGAGTACTTATTTTATTTTTGCCCTCTTTTCTGACACCCCGCCATACCATGATTTGCCTTGACGTGGTGTCGGGTCTTTTGAAGTGGATCCTTGAAGCCGGCACACCTCAGCATGCCGACCCTCACCACTGGGGCTGTCCGCCCTTCCCTATCGCTGTCCCTAAAAACCTAGTGTCCTCTCATCCGCATCCTTCTGTGATATAACCCTCCTCGCGAAGTCCGCCACCTTCCTCCAATTATTCTCGTTGACCGTCATATATCTAAATACTTCTACGGGGCTTTTCTCATCGATTCCTGAGGTGGCCCTGAGTGTTCTCCATTTACCACACTCAAAAAAGGTGTGTTCGGCACTGTCTTCTATCCCACAATACATGCAGCCCGGATCCGGCCTTCTTCCAATTCTACACAAGTACTCGTTAAAATTTCCGTGACCTGTAAAGAACAGAGTAAGATAGAAGTCGACCTCTCCCGATCTTCTATCCAACCATCTAAATAAATCTGGGATTAGATCCTGTCTAGACTAGTCAACTTGTTGTTGACTTTAAATTGAGTGCAACTGAAGAACGATTCAACCAATATTAATCAAATTCTCACATTTACAGCTTCAGATAGGTAACTGAAGCATATCTAAATTTCTGTGTTATTGATCTTACCAGTTTGAAGAGATTTTCGAGCCACAAAATTTTATACTTTAATGGTATTTTCGGTAATCCTCATATCTCAAAACGTAAAGAAAATTCATTTTCACCCCCTTATCTAACCATGTGATCAAAAGTAATACCGTACGTTTCTTTGAAAAGTCGGTAAAAAACGAGATACACAACATTTTGACTCATTCCCATATTTGTCTTTATACTGTACTGTAAAACTGATAGATGCAAAAGTAGAATATCATTTTTTATGAACTAATTTTATAGAAAATGGTTTTAGATACCAAATAATATTTTTTTAAATGTATTACTTCTCATAAAATACAAACAATAAACTTAAGTACCATTTTTTTTTAATATTACAGTATTTTAATTTAGAAAAGTTAATGAATTCAAGAGAAATAATTATTATTCTATTTTATTATTCTTAAGACATTAAATGACTTTAACAACATAAAAATTGCTTTCCTCTTAGTATTTAGAATAACGAAATAAACGACACCCGATTACTTTTCCAGACGTTAACTATTCATTTAAATTTACAGACACTATTAGATTTTAAATAACTGTCTTATAATATATAATAGTAACTAATTTAAATCCAAATCCTACAAATGGATTGGTTTTCAGTTATATGAGATACTTCTTTGGTAAATATTACTTACATTAAATTTGTTTAAATACTCTTCGAAGCAACGTTTCATTAAAATATGATTTCAGAAATTATCCAGTAAAATGAAAGTGGTCTTGAAAAATTAAAAAAAAAAAAAATCTAAATATCTAAAATATCATTTAGATATTTAGTTATTAGTTATACTAATAACTATTATACCGAGACAAAAAAAAAAAAAATTCAACGGATGTAGATAAAAATAAAATCCATTTTAAGGAGTTTTCTAAGTAGGAAGTTAATTTTAACATCCAAACATTCAATAAAATAAACATGTGCACAACAAAAATTATGGATTCTACTAAAAAAAAAGTAAAAAAAAAAAATAAATTTATAAATATAAAAAAACCGGCAAAAGGACGCATAACTTTTCCGGAATTGTCCTTACACAAATTTGGATGTAAGAAAATAAAATTTATTCGACAGTTCAAAGTGTGTATACATTTTTTTGACACACTTTCTAGTTTTGGCCTAATCTTCGACCCCATCGGATAAAGGGGCATCACGAAACCATTTCTTGTCAGAATTTCCCGGGAGTTGGGAAATATTTAAAAAACACAATTTTATTTTAAATAAACAATTTGGATGTTATATATTAACAGCTTTATTAGTTTTACTTAAAATCGAATAATTAAATTGTTAAATATAAATACAAAACGATTTTTGAAATTGATTTCAGATTAAAAAATCTTAGAAATTAGTTTCTTACAGACTGTTACAGGTTCTGGCAATATTTCACTAACTGGTTTCGATTGTAGCAAAATTAGTTAAGGTAAAAACTAATAAGCCATTGTATATATCCCTTATAAGGAAATATTTTAATTAAATCGTAAATATGTAATCTGTTTAATGATATTGTCTACAGGGGTGCTGACTGGAAATTATCCAATCAACAATTTTATGCCCGTTTTCACGAATAATATTTGGTTTCTGCTTTAACAGTTTCAGTCATATCGCATAATAATGTTTATAAATTGATTTGAGTAATTAAATGACATTTATTCACAATAAAATTCTATGTTTTAACTAATAAATCTTTACTCGATAAAAATAATATTTACGGAGTAATTAAGGAATAAAAAATTCTAATAGCCGCCATTTTGAAATTTTCAACTTATCTATTTTGTAGAAAATGGTGTGGGGTACATATATAACAAATCTCAATAAAATATCTCTATTCGTTCTTATGATATAATTTTTTACTGAAAAAACACAAAATGGTAAACTGAGGGAAAGTAAAACGAGATTGGGTATTTATCTGCGTGATTTTTTTTTACCTTGCTATCCTGAATCAAACCTTTAAATCTGATTAACAACTCCCGGGAAATACTGTCAAGAAAAAATTATGGTTCCGTGACGTCCCCTTTCCGGTGGGGTCGAAGATTAGGCAAAAACTAGAATATTAAGTATGTCAAAAAAATGTATACACAATTTGAACTGTCGTAAAAAAATTTATTCTCCCACCTACAAGGTTAAATTTCTGGGAAAAGTAAGGCTACACTCCAATCTGAAAAATAAGTGTACTTTCTGGTCAAACTGAATGTTCTAAATGGTGGTTAAGTAAATGTTAAAAATGGTGGCATTCAGCATCGATATATTCCTGGATACGTATCACGACTAGTTTTTTGACGTACACCGTTTTATTTTTTAAACTGTCATAGAAAATTCATTTTTATACTTACAAGGTTAAATTTCTGCGAAAACGTAATGTTACGTTTCCTTAAAAATGGCAGTAGACTCGTCCATCTACTTAATAGCTAGGCAACCCAGTTAGTGACAAGGGAGTAACATCAACAAGACGGACGTACGTTTGAGCTTTGAAAAGCGGAAGCCGGTTATTAAATAGTACTGGAAGTTTGAGAATGTTGTGCGGTTCAAAAACACTGGAGACGAGAGTATGGGACTGATCACATCTTCAAAGTTAACAATTTCACGTCTACGAGACAAATTCGAGGTCCATGGAACAGGGTGTGATGTGGAGAAAACCCGATCAGGGTGACCTCGCACGGCTACAAGTGATGAATCCTAAGGTGGGGTGCTGGAAGTGTTTCAGTGTTCACCACAAAAACTTTTAAGGCAAGGGTCGCGTGAGAGTGGTTTAAGTTCTAGTAGTGTGCGACACATTCACACATTCTGGAGAAAGACAAACTGCGTGTAAACATTCAAGGTTGGTGCAACAGCTAAGTGACGATGATCCAGATCGCAGGGTATAGGTTTGTGAGTAGGTTCAGAGGATGGTTACACGTGAACCGGGACTTCTGGGTAGCATTGTTTGGTCTGATGAAGCGCAATTAAAAATTAATTGAACAGGCGCAATTGTGTGTACTGGGCTGAAGATAATCGCCACATTACTGTTGAAAAGGCTGTGAATTTGACTAGTACGAATGTGTGGTGAGGTTTGTCTCCTAGGGGAGTCATTGGACTTTTTTGTTTTGAAGGCACTGTGACTGGAGAAAAGTATGTAATAATGCTTGCTGATTTCATTTTCACTTCCATTTACGGTAATGGAATGTTTTATTACCAACAAGATGGCGCCCAGCCACACTATCGTAAGGATGTAGGAGCATACCTGGACCAAAATGTTCCAGGTCAGTGGATAGGACGCAGGGGATCAATCGAGTTTCCTGCACGCTTTCCAGACTTTAAGCCACCCGATTTTTTCTTATGGGGCACAGTAAAAGGTGAAGTGTAACGTCGTAAACCACGTAACCTGGACACACTTTGGGATGAGTTTCAAGCGATGTGCGCAGAAATCACGTTGGACACTTCGGTGCGAGCTATGGAATCAGTTATGACTCGTTCTCAGAAATGTATCGATGCTGAAGGCCACCATTTTGAACGTTTTCTTTAACCAACATTTGGAATATTCAGTGCGACCAGAAAGTACACTTATTTTTCAAATTGGACTGTAGCCTTACTTCTTTCGAAATTTAACCTTGTAAGTAGAAAAATATATATCCCATGACAGTCCAAAGTGTGTCAGCATTTTCTTAACACACTCACTCATGTAACTAAAATTCAACTATTTTAGTCAAAGGGTTTTTGACATACGAAGTAAATGTATAGAAATAATATAAGTAATATCCTCATCTCTAATTCCAACTGACTTTACAACTGGAATTTAAATAATATAATACGTACTTTAATCGTAGTAAAACTTAATTTTATACGACCACGATATAAAAAAGTAAAAATTGAAATAGGAAAAATTACTCCTGCTCTGACTTAATGTTTGCAGAAATATAGTGTTACCTATATTATGTTTATTATATTATATACCTAAATTATGTGAATGACCCATATTTGGAAATTTTTTGAGGCATTTTTAAAGAATAAATGTTGAGTCAATCCGGAGATATTAATAAAAACACAGGCCAACTCACGTAAAAACTTATATATTTCGTAAATTTCTATGATTTTACGTTTTTTTTGTTTTTTTTTTTTTTTTTTTAACTCAGGGGGTCGAAAAATGACAATGTTTGCAAACATTTGCGAAATTTACATCATCGAAATTTTGGACAGATGATAATTTTTTTATTTTTATTTTTTCTTTATCTCTATAATGTAACTGCATACAACAAAAATTCAGCTATTACCAGGAAAGTAAAAATTTTAATTCAAATATACGACTGTTTTATATCATTTAACAGAATTAAACAAAAATTTTAGTCGTGAATAGTAATACACAGTTCCGAATCTTTGGTAAATACTATATGAAGTTCACTTGTATACTGTTCTAATCAACGGGTAGGAACCATACAGCGTATCAATAAATAAAATAATTAATTTACGAATCGATAAATAAATTAATTTCTTAACTTAAAAAAGTACAAATCGACTATGCGAAATTCATATTCGGACAGTTTACAAACTGCTGTTGTCTACATCACGTCCAGTGGTACTAGTAAAGTAACTGTGCTTTAGCCGTGAGTTTAGGTTGCTATTTGAAATACTGTCTGTGCGTATGGACGGAGGACGCATATCACGATTGTGTTATATAACGTTATATTATTTATTAGCCTTTATTAATATTATGAATCGATGTCATTTTAATTTCAATGTTTAATAATAAAATATCGGTTTTTTTATACATAATTTTTTTAAAGTTATGATACATAGTTTTTTAAAGTATGATACATAGTTTTTTTAAAGTAATGATATTTACGCATGAGTTAGAGAATTATGGGTTAAAAGTTTAAAATAGGCGTGTAGTTATAAGCGTTACGTAATTAATAGACTAATAAAAACAAATAAAATGCAGATTTATTTTAAACAGGTAACATTCTTGTTTAGAACGTCACTAGAGTTCAGTAGAACAATCCACGCTGTATTGTTGTATTACATCTCTATCACTTTCTATACCAAACAAAACAATAATGCAGTGCTCCTCCACAAATATGAACTCCACATTGTCGACTATAGTATATAAAAAAATTTGATAGTTTTTGTTACGTTAAAAGTTACACTTTTAACTTTTGCAAAGTTAACACAGTTTTCTCTCAAGCCATAAAACTAAATTTCTTAATCAGATTATTATCAAAAAATAAAAATTTTTTATTATTAGTAAAATATAAAAATATAATATTCGTACATAAGACTCGGTTTTAGTTCTTGTTTCAAGAATAACAGTTATGAAAATATTTTGTAAATAGTTTTTTATTTGATTTTGTATGGACGGGCTGAAATTATTAATTTTTACTTATTTCAAGTTTTAAATTGAATATTTAAAAATTGTATTTATCATTAATATTATAATTAAAGTTTTACGTAATTTATCTTAAAAGGAGATTTTTCTAAATTTAAAAACTGGACCGTTCTTTACTCATATAAAAGTGAAATTGTAATCGTAAAACACAATTTTTATTTAAACAGATAACTTTAAATTAAAAATTGTATTATTTCTTTTAAGGTAAGTTTAAAGTGTAATAACAACTTTGTTGTTTTTCATTACATTGATTTTTTTATAAGACATCGAATGATGCGTTTAAAAAAAATAACATTATATTTATTTATTTCTATAGAAATTAATTTTTCTATAAACATTGTATATCATAAGTAAAAAAGAAGGTTAAGAAACTGCCTGAGCGAAAGAAGAATTTTCATTCTTTACTTAAAAATGCCTTGATTGCAAAACCGTGTTCTACCTTACACTACCTCTTTTCAAGATACATAGCAAATGCCATAATATCCCTCTATTTTTTCTGCTTGCTTTATAAATTTTTATTTTCTATTAGCTTAAAAATAAAGTTTAAAAGCATTTTTTTTTACTTCCTTCAATAATGAAATTTTAGTGATACTTAAATTTCAGACGGTCACTATTACTAAAAATGTAATTAAATTGCAGATAAATTCTGATAAACGATAAAAATAATTCAACTAAAGAAAATAATTTTGTATCGGTTTATATATATTCAAATTTTATCATAATTTCTTTCAAGCTTAATTTTATAAAAGAAAAAAAGCTTAAATTAAATAATAACCGATTCAGTGTCGTAATAAGTAAGCATAGAGTTAAAATTAAATATCTGATTAAAAGAATATAAACAGAAAATTCCGTACCTATATTATTAAAACATGTAAAAAATAGTATGTTTCATAAAATTTCATAAAAAAAAGTTAATAGTTGAAATTATTTATGGGAAATACCATACATAAAATCTATATGTGAGTATTGGAGTGCGCGTGTGTGTATGTAAGTATATATGTATGGGAGGGGGGGTATTTTTAACAGTATTTATGTTGATTGTAAAATGAATGTAAATTATAATGTACTACTGCACTCTACTTGTTGTACACGAGCTAAATATAACAAATTTTAGCACCGAGTAGAATTTTTACAAATTTTTAAAAACTTTTCCGATGTTACGAGAAGGCAATCAATAACCGCGTTGTTTCCTCAGTAAAATGAATATTAATTTATCGTTTTTACACTATTTTTCCTACCTCTGTTTTATCTACGATGCATGTTAACCGTTTCATATATAATCAGCACTGCTTAGAGTATTTTCTTAAGGGATGATGCCAGTGCACAGCTATTGAAGAAAATTAAAAGCGTCATGTGTAAAGTTAAATATTATTTACTACATTTTAATAGGCTCGATTTGTTAATTTATTACAGTATATTTGGTTCAATGAAGAAGAAATCAATAAAAATACCATGTTACTCTTTCTTCTCGTTATTAATATCGACATGAGAAGCTAATTATTCTTGAGAATTGAAGTGTCATTTTTTTTAATTAATACATATTATATGAACCTACAACCGCATCATTTATGGTGTATCGCGTACATGTTTATAGGTTTTGATGGATTTATTAATCAGTTCATGTAGAATATTTTATTTTTAGATTAATAATTAAATAACAGGAGAATAAATAGTCTCGAAATAGTAAAAAACAAAGTACTTAAAAAATGGTTAAATTTTCAATTCTACAGTAATGAGGGAAAGTTTAGCAACAGTTGAAAGTTGAATTTAAATTAAGATTTTAATTTTTATTTATTTAGTTTTAAGAAACATCTTTATAATTTAAAATATTTATATTTCTGTATTTAATTTTACAGTAAACTGCAAAAAGTATTCGATATATTACAACAACAAAAAAAATAATAATAATAACATTTTAAAAAAACAAATGAAAAATTTGCAGAGTACATGTAAAGATGATTCTATTCAACTGGGAATTGAAAGGAGTTTTACAATAACTGTGAAAAATAACGTTGAAGAAAAAGCTTATAAACGTAATTTATTCATAAATTTTAAAGGGCTTGAATAATTTCACTTAGAAAAAAATACTAAGTTAATTCTAAATAAGAAACTAAAAAAAAAAAAAATAAATAAAAAAAAACTATGAATAAAAGCGAAGAAATAAATAAAATTGAGGAATTTAGACACGAGTTTTTTTTTTGTTAACAAAATATTACCGTTAACAACTTATTTATAAAAGCTAAAAGAAAAAGAAAAAATCTGATTTTAAATTTAAAAGAATTACGGTGGAAACCAATTTTTTTGTGTATTGCTTTATTTTCCTTTAAATGAAACTATAAGCAAATTGTACAGAGTAATAATGACGTGAAAACGAGTCATCCAGTGATACCTCCAAAGACGACATAAAGGTTTAAACAAAGTACAATATAATAAAAGTAAAACGAATAAAAATGTATCTAAGCATAATAAAGTACTCACGATTTGACAATTAACTGTTAGAACAAAAAAAGTTAAACGGTAACATAACTTAACATAGGTATAGAGAAGAGTAACGTTAAATGTTTAACAAAACAGAGCAAGCATTTGAGTATATAAAAAATTGTACAAGTCATGTATGAAAAACATAGAAGACAAAAAATTAACACTGGTCACATATAAGAAACAAAATCGAAAACACGAAAGTTAAATAATTTATAATTTATAAAAAACGAAACAAAAGAATTCATGTACTAAATAAAAATAATTCATAAATAGTATCAGGAAAATTTCGGTAACAAAAGATATAAAAAATATTCAACGCACACCAGTCTCTAGATCCAATACATGCAGCCTCTTCAGTCGTCTCACATCTTCACTATTATCCAAAAGGTAATAGCTAGATGGTTTTCGGGCGCCTTACTTAACCAGCGAATTCCTTCACGAATAGATGGCATCCATAGGTAATTGTGGATCTTCTTGTTATATCCAAACATGACGCCCCCGAAATGTTCCTCAGCACTTTATTCTGGTACCTTGGGATGATGTCGATATTGCTATTGCTTGCCGTACCACAAGTTATACCCCGTAGGCCCATGAAATCTTTAAAAACGACTTACACAACAGTTTCTTTTTTCTAATACCTTCATTAGAAAATCATTCATCCGCCTTTAGCAAAAGAAGAACATCCTTCTTTGATCGTATAGAAAGATGCTAACGAGAGACCAATGCCGATATATTTTCTAAAACACAAAGGTGAGCCTTCGCTAAACATTTATTAAATGAAGAAAAACCTGATGACATTCACAACATTTTTATCGGTAAAATAAGTAAGCTGAAAGTTTGCCCCCTGCTAACTGCTGCGTCTAGTGTACTAGTCACTGTATTGTACTAGTCTATTGTGTTTGCATTTTATATTCAAATGTGTCATGTTATTACTATTCGGATGATGTCATCTGGTTAGATAGTACAAGAAACCCCGCTCGCCAGTCCCTCGAAGCCAGCCGATAGTTCGGTTGATAAAGTCGGGCAAACCTTTTACTTTTAACTAATTTAGTTTTTTTGTTTTTTTTTAATTGTTTTACTACGTTAAAATAATTTCTTTTTGCAATTTTCTTTAAAATAAGCAATGCTACTCGTATAAACTGTAAAACGTAATATTTAGAAATATTGAGAAGAAATAGAATATAAAAAAAATGAAGCAGCTGAAGTAAAAGTCTTTTATTTTATTTTTTGTTAAAAAACGCTAAGATAAGCCGAAAATAAAACTTATATAAAATTTAGAGATAAGATGTTTAATTGGATAAAAAGTATGTTTAATTGGATGAAAAGTATGTACATCAATGTTCGACCTCAGCCTTCTAAAAGAAGGTGAATTCATGAAATTTTAAATTAAATCGCTGTCCTCGTAAAACATTCTATTTGATTATTATTATAACTAACAGTTTTTTTGATTTTTATAAATAAAATCTTACGTTCATTTTCTAACTTCATTTATAGAAACAATTGTATCTCGTAAAAAAGTGATTAAACAGCAACTCAAAATATGATTAACAACGCTGTAAAATTTATGCTCTTTGTTTAATTCTTAATACCCATCAAAAGGTGGATTTATCTGGAATAATTTATTTTTAGGACTGTCAAATTTTAATGAGTATTATACAGATCTGCCAAGCAGTTCTTGAATTTTAAGTGAACGTCATTATAAAGATAAAAATACTCATTTATGACCGATTTACTGATTTATTTGGGGTACGGTCAAAAAGTTAATTAATTGGCATAAAAACAAAAACTACAAATAAATATTAATTTAAATATTAAAATTAAAGAACTACTTTTCTATATAATCACAAAGTTTATTTAAACTTATGTCGTAGCGTACCATAAGCTTTTTGTAAGCTGTTGTAAAATTTCCGTCTTATGTGCAATGGTCACGAAACCACAGTATGGTTCGCATGTGTGACGGGTATCTAGATCTGGATAAATGCGGCTAACTTTCAGACTATCTCTTGTGTATAAAGATGACAGCAATGCTAAGAGATGACACTTCCTAACTAATGTCGGTAGCAAAGACAGTTTAAAAAAAAACCTTTTATCTTATTAAATAATATTTAGCCTTATGAATCCCGCTTTTTCTAACCGGTTTTGAGCTGGAGAATTTCAACATCAAAAATTAAAATATGGTTCTTGTTTCATAGTAAAAATTATTTATTACTCTTTCCAAAAAAACTTTGATATAAATAAGTGAAGATGACTTTAATGTGAGATTTTGTAGGCGTAGGATTGTTTGTTAATTTTTAATATGCCACTTACTTTATGTTGAATATGATTCATTATTTTACGTTGGATATGGTTCATTATATTAGTATAGGATTAAACGTATAATCTAGCCAGTCACAATTTTAACTATTTAAAATAAAAACCTGATGTAGACATCTTGCACACCTATTAAATTACATGTACACATTTTTTTTTTTCAAATGAAGTACATAAAATTTTATTTCATTAACTTATAATAGTTTTTCATTTTTTTTTTTTACTTCCTTGTAATGTAAAAGAAAGTATTGTAATCGCGAAAAATTTCGGTTTTCAGATTTCAACGGAAATATCAATTTCGACCATCCTTGAATCCATTTTGACTAGTTTCGGCGTGACGTATGTACGTACGTACGTATCTCTCATAACTAAATAATGATAAGCCGTAGAATGTTGAAATTTTGGATTTAGCACTGTTGTAACATCTAGTTGTGCACCTCCTCTTTTAATTACAATTGACTGCACCAAAACACCCCAAAATCCCCAAAAATTGGATTTTTAACTTCTTCTTAACAGCAGTAATAAGCCCTCATTGAGAGCTATTCAATGATATATCATAAGTGTTACTTATTTTCAATGGTTTCAGAGTTTTAGCTCAATAAAACTTTAACTAATGAAATATTTTGATCATACAAGGGTAAAGAACATTGGCGAGAATCCGATTTCACTTCCTTTTTTTTAAATTATTTTTTTTTAATTTAAATATATTGATTTATTAATAATTATTAACCTGTGATAGTAAAAAAAAATTACAATAAATAATAATCCAATAACAAAAAAAAAAAAAAAAAATGTAATAACAGGTAAAAATAAATTTAATTTAATAGGTGTATGGAAGTCATGTGATGTCCACATCAGATTTATTTTATTTTATTTTAGAATTATTATTTGCACAAGTAGATGTTACAACAGTCCTAAATCCAAAATTTCAACATCCTACGGCTAATCGTTTTTTATTTATGCCAGATTCATACGTGCGTACAGACGTCACGCCGAAACCAGTAAAAATGGATATTTCCGTTGAAATCGAAAACCGAAATTTTTCTCGATCACAATACTTTCTTTACTTCGTACAAGGAAGTCAAAATTGTGGAACCTTTAAATGTTTTATATGTGTCACTTAGATAAATGTCGTATAATAATAAATAAAATATTATATATTATATTATTATATTTAATAATAATCTACAATAAAATATTACTAGTTAAAAGCGGATAATTAATACCGGTGTTTAATGTATTGTAATTCATAAGCTAATTAGATGTAGAATAAATGAAACCAATTAAGAGGACACTTAGAGGACAAAATATAGGAAATATAATTATTACAAAAAAAGGTTAGCAGTTTAAAATTAACTACTCCCAAAAGGCTGAAGAATAGAATTATTTTTAAGTTGTGACAAGAAAATTTCAAAGAATTTTAAAGATTGATGGATGCCTACGAATAGAAACTAATATTTCTTATGTTATTAGGATGTAATAGAAAAATCATTCGTTAAACTGATTTAATATTACATAGAACAGTTTAAATTAGAATAATTATTTAAATTTGCGATATTGACGTTAACCCAATAATATCATTGGAAAAAATGCAATCTGACTTGGATCCTCAGTTAATGGCTAGTCAAATGGAAGGTACATGTTAATACTGCAAAGTCAAGTCGCGACGTTTGCGTTGAGGAGGAGAGTTTGCCCACACGTCTAGTTAGATGGAGTTCACATCCCTCATTCGGACAACGTACGATACATAGCATATCATTGGGACTACCACCTAGCATGGAAAAATCACTTGTGAGAAAAAAATAAACAATTAAATATCAAGTTTAGAAGATTGAACTGTTTATTAGGAAGAAGGTGTTAGAAGGTATTTCTAACACAGTCACTTACATGTCATCACTAATTTAAGTATTGGTTACTGACAAGAAAATAAACAATAAGTAAAATGTTTCTTAGCATAAATTAACACTGAATAAATTTATATGATCGTTTTGGTGTTCTGCGGTTCGACTTCACCAAAAAGTTACATTTTGAGTGACTAATAAAAGACGTTGTTTTGTTGACGATTTCACAATCTACAGTTGACAACTAGTTTGACCAGAAAAATTCACAAACGAAGTTTTATTTAGCTATCATAAATTTATACTTATTTTTTAAAGCATTTAACTAGTTCAAAAGATACAACGAATATTCAGATTGTAAGCTATTCTACTCTGTATAAACATGAAATAAAGTGCCTAGAGTCGTTGTAATGGCCTGATGATAAAGCAGTACGATGAAATATTTTAAGCTCGTGGATAATCGACATATTCGCTTATTTACGTCTAAAATTAGTCGATTATATAATCATGTAGGCTAGAGTAATGAAACAAAACATGTATTGATAATATTTTTTGTTATCAATTTTTTTATCAATATCTTTCTACGTTTACTCAAATTAAGAATAGTAGTTCTTTTGTTACTACCACTAAAATTAAAGCAATTTTTAATTAGGATTCACCCTATAATTACAAAATCAATAAAAATCCGATGAAGTATTTTATAATTCTATGTCAAGTATTTTTTGTATTAGGCGACGTTTACTATTTGTATAATATGGCGAATCTTTAAAAAAAATGCTTGAATAAAACATCTGTGTTTATTTTCTTAAATGGCGGTGAAAATTGTAAGTTCGTTTGACGTAGGCAACAGAAATACTATGTGGATTTATTTACGCGTACACACAAACAGATGTTGATCTAAATAAATAAATTACTTTCTATTTTACTTTAGCCCTTATTTGAGAGGAAAAAACTTTTAATTTTATCTGAAATTTGAAGAACAACTTTATTTCTATTGTCTTCAAACTATTCATTCACTATTAAATGTAATCATAAACGTAAACTATTTCAAAAATCGAATATTTGTTTACGTTAAAAAAAAGTTTGAAAGTTTATTAAAACAATTATTACATTTACGTTTAACTAACAGCTTATAGAAATTTAACTATCTATAACTTCTCCGGCATTTACATGAATGTTGCGTGCACTTTCCAATTTATATGTGTATGTGAGTGTGTTTGTTATGATATGCGATACGGTTATTGCCTTTTCCAACAAGGCAGCAGCGTTTTAGACACCCTTTGTATTAGAAAACAATTCCAGAACAGTAATTGGAACACATTATCCCGTTTAACCGGCCTCTATTTTGTATTATTTATGTACAAAATTAGCTGCATACTGCACGGTTTTCCACGGAATATGTTGTTATAATTTCAGTTTTATTATATTATTTGTCTTATAAATAATATAGAAATTACCTTAACCGTTTAAAGTCGATAAAATATGAATTGTTAATCTACAGCAGGTTATGTCTTATAAAGATTAAAATGGACGAAATCATCTAAATAAAAGGTTTAAATAATTAAGCAAAACTTTAGTACAACGACGCACTGGTAAAAAATAAAATAGGACTGTATGTATTGGAAATAACAATTTAGTATTTAAAAATTTCCTTAAAATAAATAGATTAAGTAATACGGGCGTGAGCCTGTGATTAATAAAAACTTTATGAATCCATTTTTATTTATTTTTTTTTTTATGGAAGATTGTTAATCGGTAAATATATATATTATTTGTTATCAATTTTCATAATGTGTTCGTTGCAATCTATTCACCTTGCTAAAAATAAGCAACTTCCTCATGGCCAAAAGTAAACCTGTATCCACTATATAGTATTTAAATCCATATAAAAGCAACTAAATTTTACTAGGATCTGAACATCAAAATCTTGGACTTCAAAAGTCAGCTGTTAAACAACTGATCTGCGGTGACAAGTTAACCACTAGACCATCCCGATGTGCTAAATATTTATGAAGTCTAATTTTCAATTCTAATCGACTGAGTTTAGAGATGAATGGCAATATGGACGTTTCAAGTATACATTTATAAAATATAGAAAAATAACTATTTTGTAGAATGCAGCGTTATCTACTGAAAAAAATAATTGATCTATGTATAAATAAAATAATTTAATAATACAAAATATTGATATAAAGAAAAATTAAACTTTTATCAAAAAAATCTAAAATACATTTTCAGCCCTTTTCAACTTTTACATCTTCATCTGGAACATATATAAAATCGTAATAGAAAGAGATTTATGTTATCGTGGTCAGACGTTTTTTTCTCAGTTAAAATTTTTAATTCCAGAGTTTAATAACGTTTTACAATGAAAAAGAATCATTTTCAATTACCTTTTAATATATGATCCTGATGATGATTGAAAACCGAAAGCGCTTGAGTTATTTTAGATTTTTTTTATAAGCGGTTGATTTTATTACTAATATGTTAGCAATTTTTTTTTAATAAAATATTATCTATAGAGTCGTGAATTATAACTGGTAATCCGTATGTAATTAGTTCATTTGACTTCAATTTTGAATTGTTTCGTGAGGTAAAATAAAACAAAAAAAAAACTACTTATTATGGAGTTCTCCTTCACTATTAATAATTAAAAATAATAGTTTTATTTTCATCGTTTACAAAGCACATATTTCTTACGAAATTACGTTGTAACTTAGTACCAATTCTTGCAAACTTAAATTAAAATAAACATACCTAAATAAACATGAATGAAATATACACAGCTGTATATAGTGTGAATATATACTAGTATAATGATATATATAGTACAGTTATAATAACAACGAAAGAAAATTACCTGATGTATTCTTGATATATTAAAATTATTAGATCGTAACTCCTGAGAAAATGTTGTATGATAGTTACCATCTTTAGAACTTAAAAAATGTGAAAAGTAGATTTATTAAATAACTGAATTATTTACGCTTGTTGCTATTACATAAATATGAAATTTTTTCAAAAGATATAAAAAAGGAAAAATCATAGTGGTGTAAAATGATTCAAGGTGTGGAGTGCGATGATGAGATGACATGAAATTCTTAATTTGTATTTAGTTATTGAATATAGTAAAAACAAAAGCTTGTTGGAGAAGGTCGAGCTACAGTACTATCGAATCTGAAAACATTTACAGTCATCTAACAGGACAACAATAATAATCATTGTACTTTTATTTATTTACGCTTAATTAATTATCTTTTTCATGTTTTATTATTATTTATATAAGACATTATTATGTAATTACCATTAATACTTCAGTAAATAAACATTGCAAAAACATAAATTTTAATTTAGACGGGTTTTTAAAATAAAAAAAAATAAAAATCTTAACTAGTGCTTGAATGTATATTGTATCCAAAATTAAATTAAATAAGATGTATAATTATTATTGTGCAATTCTCTTTTGTAAAAGGTTTAGAGGTTCTTTATTACTTAGAATGTTCAGATTTTTTTTGTACGATTGCTTTCATTGTTGATTGAACTATTAATTATTATTAACTTGGCGGTCTTAACACGTAAATTATTGCTTTAGTCCTGGTTGACATCAAGAAAGGAACACGAATGAGGTTATCTTACCAGAAAAGTTTGTTAATAGTAAAGAGACATCGTGAATGGAACGCCGTAGCAACCTTAGTCACGAATATTATAAAGACTAAGGAACGAGACGCTGTTGAGTGAAAGGGTGTAACCTGGAAGTAGGGTATTACAGGGGCAGCTCTGTTCATGAAAGGATGGTTCGTTAAGGTGGACCACTCTTGATGACTGACCGGAGACCCCCTAAGTTCGTGGGTAATAAAAAAAGACCGAGACCCGGCTGGATCCCTCCCTAGGGAGAAGGTACAGTTAGAGGCAGGCATATAAAAGACTGTCCCGGCCTACTGGGTGAACGAATCCTGCGGGGAACGGCATAGCCGGGTCCCGCAGGGTCTCAGTAAAGAGGTAAAGAGGTAAAGGCAACCTCTGAGGGTGTGCAATGGATTAGCTGGTTCACCCTCCTACGTATGAGAAAAAAAAAATTGTAAATAGCGTGAATTCTGATGCTATAGTTTATACACAATGCTCTAGACGATAATTCTGATAATAACGATAATTCTTTTGGATACTTTTGTGGTTGCCAAAAGAACACATACGTTTGTTCTTCCCAATATCTCCAGTGTTTTCGTCGTGAAGTTGTATGCTATTAACAAGGCCTGAATTATACTTTTTTTTTTTCTCAGCTCCCCTGGGCCGGACCGACTTGTTGGTATTACGCCGCCCAGGGGAGTGTCTTTAAACTCAAATAGGCCTCCCCACCTACCGGCTATATACCGGCAAGGCAGGTCGGCCTACCGGTTAGCTCTTTTTGAGAGTTCTTTATCAATATTGGCCCCTTGGGGACCCAAAAGGGCAATACTAATACACCACGCCAGACCCAGTTCGCCGCGACGCGGTACCGGGTCCCTTCAGTATTCAGTGTGCTCTTGCCTGACTGTTACCCGTGGAGTCCTTGGTGGCTCATCAGTGCCAACACACCGCAGCATGCTGGACCTCACCAGCAAGGCTGTCCACCCGGTCCTATTCTAGCCAACACCTTGTCTTCTCTCATCGGAGTATTTCTGTAGAACAACTTGTCTAACAAAACTAGCAAAATTATTCCAGTTTGACTCGCTTCTTAGCATGTAGTCTATTGTTGTCTCTGGAGTTATACCTGTGAGTGTCTTACTATGTCTAAGTGTGTCCCACCTATTGCACTCAAAAAAGGTGTGCTCAGCATCATCTATCTCGTTGCTGTAGTTGCAAATTGGCTCTTCTCTCTTGGCTATTTTGTGCAGGTAGTTATTGAAGGAACCATGTCCTGTAAAAAACTGCGATAGGTGATGATCAACCTCACCAAATCTTCTCGACAACCATGGCTTGATGTTGGGGATGAGGGTTCTCGTCCATCGACCCCCAGCTTCCTGCGACCATCTTTCCTGCCAGATATTATAAACGGCATCCCTGACCTCTTGTTCTGGCTTGCCTTGTGCCCTCTCCACCCTCTTTTTTGCGATTAGGTCAATAGGAGGTGTACCCGATAACACGCACAGGGCGGCATAGGACACTGTCCTGTATGCGGACACAACACCTAGGAGCACACATCTGTGCGTCCTCGCCAGTCTCTCTTTGTTGCGCCTGATGGCGATAGAGCACCACCAGGCCGGAACGGCATACATAAGCGAAGACACGACGGTGGTCGCCAGTAAACGGCGCTTAGAGGCCCGAGGGGCATTCTGCGATGACATAATGATGTTTAGACTTTTTATCATCCTTTCTGCCTTGTTGCATACATTGACTATGTGCTCGGTGTATCTACCGTTTTTCTGGAGGATAACTCCTAAGTACTTGATGTTATTCGCTTCCTCTGTAGCATGACCGTTGATGGAAATATTGAACGGTTCTAGCACTCTTCTACCCGTAAAGGCAATACACCGACATTTTTCCGTAGACAGTTGCAGACCCCTGGACCTCAACCACTCCTGTATAGTGTCGATGGCCGCATACACCCTCTCCCGCACCTCCAAGACCGTCCTTCCCTCTACGAGGACTGCAAGGTCATCTGCATAAGCCAGCACCTGAACGCCGACAGGAAACTCCTTCTGAAGGAGTTCATCTATAATCACCAGCCACAACAACGGCCCCAGAACAGAGCCCTGCGGAACTCCACCGTGCATTTGAAAATGTACTGTTTCTTCCTGTGCTTCCACCAGACATCCTCTGTTGGACAAGTAATATTCAATTTGCCTACGCAGGTACGGGCTGAGGCCCCTAGCCGCAATTGCGTCATTAATATGACCCCAACCAATAGCCACGAACGCGTTTTTTATGTCTAGTGATAGCATCAGTGGAATTCTCCTGGTTCGCCAAGTGCCTCTCTTCACCTCGTCGGCCCATCCCGAAATTCGGCAGATAGCCTGCACGGTGGATCGCCCCCGCATAAACCCGTACTGGTTAGGACTGATTCCGGCTCCCTCTTCTAGTTCTTTAATGATGCGGCGAGCCAGCATCTTTTCTACTAGCTTCCCCATCATGTTAAGGAGGCTCAGGGGTCTATAGGTTATATCTTCCTCCGAAGAGGTGCCTTTAGGTAGGAATACCACTCTGGCCTCCTTCAAGCAGTCGGGGAAGTCTCCGTTCTCCATGCCATGGCTGGCAATCTCGAGCATCTCCCAGGGAGCCTTCTGAACCAGACCCTTGATCACTGCCGCGGGAATCTTGTCCGGGCCAGGGCTCTTTTTGGTTGCCAAACTCCTTGCCGCAAGTTGTAGCTCTTCCATGGTGAATCTTCTATCGTCGCAAGGTGTGGATCTCACGATATCAGGCACTGTATGCGGGAACAACCTGGCTACCTCCCTTGCAACACTGGTCTTATTGAGGATAGGCATACGTCTCCCGAACTTTTTGGTCACAATACGATATGCCTGGCTCCAGGGATTGCTGTCAAGCTCTTCGCAGAGCCTGATCCAGCAATCCTTTTTACGTCTCTTAATAGCCTTATTGAGCGTTCTTCTTGCCTCGAGGTATCTATTGGCTATTTCCTGGTACCCTTCTCTGTTATTTCTAAGAATACGTTGTTTCCTTCTCCTAAGGGACTGGAGCTCTTGTCTCATTGCTTCAATTTCAGCAGTCCACCAATATACGGAGCGCCTCCTTGTATTGTTAGCTGCCATTCTGTCCATTTCCTGCTTTATTATATTAGATAAAGCCTCAGGTGATTGTTGATGTCTATCAGACAGTCTACTTGCAGTCCTGTTGACGATTTGCTCTATTTGTACTGATGAGAATCTCGGTGGGGGGGGGGGGAGTGCACTTCACGCCTGAAATCTACGTCTTTCAGATCCAAGATAGTGGCGCGGTGATCGCTCGCTATATCTTCTGAGAGAACCATCCACTGGTACTGATTCCTCCTCCACCTACAGTCCAGGATGGTGAGGTCAAGCACCGACCGATGACCTCTCGCTACGTACGTGGGCGTATCGTCATTAATGCAGATGCAGCCGGCAGTTTCCAGGAGATCGGCAAGGATCTGTCCCCTCCTGTTGGTGTATCGACTGCCAGCCGCCACCATTTTGCTGTTAAAATCACCCAACATTACGATCCTCTTGGTTGAATTGGTAATCACACCTTGTAAAGTGTCGATGAAGTTAGTAAAGTCCGCGATCGCAATGTTGGGCGAAATGTACACACCCACGAATAGAGTTGTTTCGGTCTCAACAGACACCACGCCACTACCTCTAAACTTGAAATTCCATTGTATACTATGACTTACATCCATAATGGCAACATCTCCCGACATATCAACAGTCCATCCAAGTTTGGCAGCTTCATATTTATTGGGTTCGGTGACCACAAGGAGGTCTACGTTCTTGTCTGCAACAACACAACTAATTAAGTCGTGAGCGAGAATACTCCTATTGGCATTCGCTAACATAGTCCTAATCATGCAATTTTTTTCTTACATTGCCATGCTCCAGTCCTGTGTTCACCGCACTTACAATTGAGGCATTGCTTAGGTTCAAGGCAATCCGCTATCTTGTGACCTCTGCTACCGCAGTTGAAGCACAAATCGAGCCTATCTGGGCCCTTACATTCGTGCCTTCTATGGCCCGTGCCCCAACAACGATAGCACCTGTCTTCATCTTCCCGGATGTACGCCTGGCAACTAATCCATCCGATTCTTATTCTTTCCTCGACCAGTTTGCATGCCGCTCTATAAGAGGTCATGACCGTAATATTTTGTGTCTCGCCAAAACCTTTCCTCATGGATGTTATCTTGACTTCCTCGCTAGAACCCACGCGTTTTAAAATGGCAGCCATAATCTCTTGCTCTGTTGTGTCATGCTCGACATCTCGGATGTGCACAACAGTTCTCCTTCCAGCTCTGCTTTTTATATCAACGTGAACGTCGGCAGCCTTGTCCCTCAGGATAGATGTAAATTGTTCCGCTTTCTCTGCACCCTGTATCCTAACGTGGAGCTCCTTGTTACGGCCCTTTCGCAATGAGATGACGTTATTTGCCTCCTCGCTGGTGACAGCACCCTTCATGGACCGGAGGAGCTCCGCGTACGTTTTTCCTTCCGCCTTAACAATCACTGTAGGGCTTTGCTCCGCCGGTGGAGTAGCCTTCTTTATCGGGATTTGATTATTACCGATGTGCCTGGTCCCACCATCCCCTTGGAGAGTTAACACATATACAGGTGTTTCCCTTGCTCTGAAGATATAGGATATGATCTTCTTGGCAAAATTTCCCATATTGCCCGAAGGCAGTATGTACGCTGAATTTGGTGACTGTATAGCTATTTTTTTGAACGCCTTCAATAAACAAGAAAGGGTTTCCTTTTCCGGGGCTCCCGAGTCATAATGTATCTTAAATTTCTTCTTCTTTTCTTCAACGGTTTGGTCTTCTATTAGAGTTATTTCGTCTTTTATGATGTCACCAGCGGCGAGCTTGTTACCTATATCCTGCTCACCTACTCTCCTTAAATCTCTAAGAGTACAAGTGTCTTTGACTTCAGGTGGAAGGTCAGTAACCAACTTTAGCTTGCCCCTAAGTGAGTTAGGCCACCTTTTAGGGAGGTGCTCAATGAGTTCTTCATCACTCAAATCGCTGGTCAAAATATACTCCATGTAAACGTCACCCGCAATAGGGTTCGTTTGGGGAGCTTGGGAAGTCTTTGTGTCTGGAGAGGACAGCTCGGAAAGCGCATTCAGTCCCTCGTATACTCGCCTTAGATCCTGTTCACGGGTCGCAATGTACTTATTCAAACCTGGACCTAAATGCTGTTTCAACGATATCAGTATCAGACCCAATCGGTATGCTAGACTGCTCACTGTATCGGGTGCCTCTTCTTCCTCCTCGGAAGATCCTTGACGGAGCCTCTTCTTCCCTTTTAGATCGGTTTTCTTGACCGTCGCCGATTTTGTCATGCCGCTGCTACTTTGGGCGGATGTCCCATCCATAGGGAGTGAACCGCGTCTTCGCATGATATAGTACTGTACTCAGGGGGCCGTCCTAAGTTCTACGAGTACTCACTCGGGGGAGGAGCCCCAAAACAAAAATTTTGGTAGGGGTGGAGTTGAGGGGGTAAGAAAAATGTATGTGACCGAAAATGGGGTCAAAAGATTTGGAGGGGGTGGTGGTGGTAGGGGTTAGGGAAGGTTTTGGGACGAATTTATGTCCAGGTAGGAAGGAAATCGAGTGGGTAGTGCTCGAGATATTAGTAGAAATGTAATTCCCTATTAAAACAGCTCTGAGGACTTAGAAAAAAATCTCTACTAGTACGACGGTAATACGAGAGAATAATTACAAGTCCTTGTTTACTACAATAAACACGCCTGTATGAGCCTGTATATTAACTTAGAAAAATTTCGCTAAGAAATATTATACTATTATAACCTCAATAGTATATAATGAAACACAAAAAAGTATCTTCTACTCACTCTTCTGAATCGTATGTAAACTCAGTTTATACTTCTTCACTATCGATAACTTAAATCACTTCAACACCTTATAAAAAGTAAATTATAGCTATTTTAATTCACTAAAAATTCACTGAATAGTTTGAAAACTAAAAAACACTAATAAAAAAGTAATTCCGTGTCCATAACTCTTGAAATTTTCAGATCTAGTCCATTAACCATAACACTTTAACATCCGATTAACAAATCAATGAAAATACCGAAAAACCTATCAAAAAAGCGACAAAACCGGAGCAATAATAAGACGTCCTCACAGTATGAGTATCCAAACTCGACTTCAATTATACTTAGCCCAACATTACGATACGTAATCTGTTCAGATTCCGTGAGGGCCTTGCAGGCGATTAGTGACATGAACTACAGATACCCTTTTGTCTGTGATATATCGTCTGTTATCTCTGAAATGACTCAGAATAAGACAACCGTAAGTTTCTTCTGGATACCCAGTCATATTGGAATTTTAGGCGATGACCGTGCTGGGCTTTTTTGCAGCCTCTTTTAACTAATCGCGTTGTCTCGAACGACTAGTCGGTTTTCTGAAGAGGGTGGGTTGGGTGATGAGCGGCAAAATGAATGAAATTCTACCATCAACAATAAACTTCGCCCGGTTAAGAACACTCCCTTATCGTCTAACTACTCGTGCAGGAATAACCGTCGATAGTAGGGTCATTGCCGTTAACGAATAGGGCACACTAAACGTACTCGCTGACAACTCATGAATCAAACAAATGCACCCGTCTGCTGCGATTGCCAACTAACGGTTCACCATACTCATATGGGTGTGTCTGTTATGCGGCATTGCGTTAATTTAAGGGCTAAAATCCGAAATAGCTCGGGCACAATTGTATCGATGTCATCTAACGTCTTACGACTACTTAAGGCCATGCATCTAGGATTCAAATATTTCATTAAAACTAATATGTTTTCCCGTTTGAGATACGGCAACTCTGTTGTTTTACGTTAGATTTTTAATATTGTTTTTATTTTGGTTTTCTTTCACACTTAACATACCGCATAGACGCTTTACTTCGTTTTAATTTTTAAGGTAAATTTTAACCGTTAATTTTTAACCACGTAGTATATTGATTTTGTGCCCGGGCGCTGATAACGACATCTCGTTCTGCGCCGAGAAGAAACACCATCCGACAACCCGAATAAAAAAATTACAATAAACCAAATATCATACATATGCAGCGGCAGCGGGGTTCTTCCATCACGTTTTTGAACGTGTATTGAATATCATAACGTGATGCTTAGGCAGATTTTAATTCTGCCATAGCAAAAAAACAAAAAAAAGCAAATTCACTTTTACAAAAAACATATGAATTCATTAATACGAAAACAAAAAATTTGCTACAAAAACATTAACTAATACGCTACATATTGCAGAAGGAAACAGTTATAACATTCGTGCAGGGACACGCCAAGAGTTGAACTAAATTAGTTTATTGAAAATGAAGAGTTAATATTAGTATTGAATATTGATCAACAATGCGATACAAAAATTACTTAGCTATTCTATGAATACGTATAAAACGACTAAGCTATTAATAAATTATTGAATTTGTAGGTACAGGCCTATTATTTAAAGATGATATTTATTACTATAAACATCATCATCGATATTAATATGCTTTACAACAAATGCATGTTAATATAACTGAAATGAAATATTTTGATAGCCTTTATTAGTATAAAGTGGTTATTCATTTTATAGCTCTCTTGATGGAGGAAGAGTAATAATAATTTGTTAATACAAGAATAAACTATTCGTTTTTGTACTGTAAATAGTAACAATTATTTATAAGTACACTAAATAATTTTAAAGAAATTATTGTCTGAATTAAAAAAAAAAAATGGTAATAAATTTAAATTTAGAAAGAACTTTTAAACACACTTTACTGCAGAATACTCGGTTTCTTTATAAGTCTAATGTTAAGAGAAAAGAGTAATATAATGCCCTGCCTTGCACGACTGTCTGCCTTGTGCAAGGAACCTTTTATTTTCATCGCACGCGCTATTGTTAACCCTTTGATCCCCGGGCCAAAATTTTGACGATTAAAATTTTTTACCTACACTTTTTTAAGGAGGTATTCTTAAAAATACCTGTGCTTCAACCATCGAAACTGTAGGGGATTGGTAAAAAAATTAATTTCTCATCTTCAATAAGTTCTATTGTTGAGGTGCCAAAATGTTAAGAATAAAATTCTCTACATGTAAGAAGTTATAAAAATATATTAAATTTTATTTTATAATTATAGTTAATATACAGAAAACCTCTTTCCAACAATTGAATTTGAAGCGTTCAAGCGCTTTCGGGATTAAATAAATTCCGTCTTCATTAAATTCTCATATTCGTCCTACTTATAAAATTAGTTTAAACTTCTGATGTAAAATTATAAAAATCGTAATATTTGCTTAAAACATAACAGTTGGTCAACATATGTTTTTAAATTACGTCACCGTAAACGTCCTGTTAATTTGGTTGTGTCAACTCTTATATGACAACCAAATGTTATGTTTTAAGCAAATATCACGATTTTTTTATAATTTTACATGTGAAGTTTTAATTAATATTATAAGTGGGACGAATGTGAGAGTTCCTGAAGATGAAATTTAATTCCGAAAGCGCTTGAAAGCTTCGAATTCAATTGTCGGTAAGCGGTTCTTTGTTTATTAACTATAAGTGTATACTTATACCAACGGGCCGTGGTTAGCAAAAGTATTATAATTTATTTTAAAAGTTTAAAAATAAGAAATAAATGTAAATTATAAAAATAAAACGTTATTTTAAAAATTTTTATCTAAAAAACAAGAAAGAATTTTTCTGAGGGGAACTATTTTATTTCATTTAAACAGTTTATAATGTACAAAAAAAAAGTATAACCCAAGTAAAAAAATAAGTTCACTATACTTGTAAATGTTGAAGTAGAAGGCTTGTCAATCATAAGATCTATATCGGTAAACAAAATATCTCTAATATCTGACTCTGTATCATTTTCAGGAATATATGTGGGGTCCGCGTCGGTATCATCAAAAAGGTTTGAAATTTTTGAGGTCAATGCTCCATCATAATTGTCTGTAAATGTCATCGAGCTGTCGGTGTCAATTTTACTCAATCTGTCGGCTATATTTTCGGCCATAGTTCAGTTAAATTATAAACATAAAACACATTAAAACTATACACAAAAAAGATTCAAATAAAAATCATTATACACATCAAAATAAAACAGGAGCACTAGTGTGAAAATAATAACACACGTACCGGCAACTTTAGTAAACAAAGACGGCAAAAAACGAACGTGCTACTTGCAAACTATGCAGTTAACAAAACAACAGCTGATACTAGACGTCGGCTCCATACAGTATACATATTTATTCTGTTATAGCGCTTTTAAGAGTAATAAAATATTTCGTAACGATTACTAACGTATTGAGAATGATATGGAATAAAAATAACATGTACTATTTACAAAAAAATATAAAAATAATCAGTTTTAAAGCAGAAATACCTCGGCGACGGCGACTCAGAATACTTCGGCGACAATGTATCGGCGCCTAGGGTTTAAAGGGGTTTTAATGCGCTTCACTTTATTATAATTATCCTATTTAAATTCATTTTACTTTTACTTAATTAATTATCTAATATGTAGACTTAATTTCTAAATAGTAGTCGGTAATATGAAGCGCGTTAGAGCGGAAAAGTATTTTTATTTTTTTTTAATTGTTGGAAATCATAGTTAAGAGCTTAAAATACGTACTGGAAAAATTAGTGCTTTACTTGACTACGGCAAGAGAAGGGTAACATGTTTGGTTCGTTTATTTGTTTGTTTGTAACACAGTACATTCAAAAGGCTAAGCCGATTTTCATGAACGGGTATAAATCGATTACTTTCAATCACGCGAGTGGCGGTACATATAATGATAAAGTATATATATTCGATAAAGTGAAAGTGACAGACGGTAAAATAGTAGCTATTCTCTTCAAAGAATAAAAGCAAAACTCTATGTTTGAATCAAACAAATTTTTTCACTAAACTGAAATTTAAAAAATGTGTAAATTTTATAGATACTATTATAATTGTATTATAACGAAATGCGTTCAGAACAGTTACGTAATATTAAAAATGAAAAATATTACTTAATCCGTAACAAGTAGGATGTCAAAAGTACGAAAATAAAGCGTAATCCGCGAACAGTCCATTTTTATTAAACTATGTCACATTCTCAATTTTGAACAAAGAGTAAATATATAATCAAAGAGTAAATATATTTTTTCATTATAAATATGCAAAACATATGATTAAGAGCAAAAATATACGGTTTATTACTGGAGGATTCTCTACCGTTAAATAAGTATAGGTATTTCACAGTATTAAACTACGTATTTAAAAATTTTATTTTCTATGGAAAATATTAAAGGTAAAAGGTACGACAATCATGTCAAAAATGGTGTATAGGGTTTTTTTTGAAGATCTTTACATTATAGGGTCCAACTAGTTGATATAGTCCAAAAACGTATGTATGTGGGTCGCACTACTTTTGGCCTTATATGTCAGGATTGATCAAACCGATTTTCTTCAGATTTGGCTCAAATATTTCTTTATATGGAGCAATGATCATATTAACTTTTTTTTTAAATACATTAAGGAGGTGGGGGATTTCGCGAAAAATTTTATTTCGATTTTTTTTAGAGGCATTTTAGAGAAAATTTTAATAAAGCATATTTGTTTCCTACGATGCACATACAAATAATCTAAAAAAAATCTTATAAAATCCACCCTCGCCTTTTAAAAATTGAAATACATGTTTTTTACTCTCTCCTTTCGGTTTAAATATTTATCAAACTTTTTTGCAGGTTTCTACTTCATATAAAGAGGTATCAATAGATTTTACAATTTTTTTTTTTAAATTATAGAACCCGATCCTAAAATGGGGACAATTTTTGTCTTCGTATTTTAGTCTCTATTGAAGGAAGTGTTAGATAAGTAACCGGTTCTTATCTGTTGAGCTTAACGTAAATATGAATATTATCAGGAAATCTTTCCTTAAAATTTGTTTCCCACCACTAAAAAATAAATATTCTGTTTTATTTTGTGAATGGTTCTAAACTTTTTTTAAGATCAAAATCCGTTATATGCTCACAATGCTTCCGTTAGTTAGTTAGTTAGTTCTAAGATGGCGCCATTGAAGCGCTATATTGAAATAAGAAAATAAATAAATAAATAAGATTATAAATGTAAATAAACCAAATTTAAGCTGTATTTTGTTTCTTTAACCTCCAGAACCATCGTCAGGTATTGCTTCAGAGGATGAGGTGAATGATGTGTAGCGTGTGAAAATGCTATGTCTGACCGGGATCGAACCCGGGACCTCCAGATAAAAAGTCGAGACGCTACCACTCGTGCCTCGGAGACCGGCAATCAAACTTAACCGTTTTTTTTTCATTCCCTTCCCCTTGGGATCGGACCTAGACCGGCGAAGCACGACTCAATCCCAAGGGTGCCTTTACCTCTAACCTCCCGAGTGACCATGCTGTACCCGGCTATGCCGTTCCCAGTACGGGGTACCATCCGGTCGGCCGGGACTGGGTCTTTTCTAATGCCTTACCTCTAAGCGGAAGTCCTCCTAGAGGGACCTCCACCCGGTACTCTGGTCTTCCTTTATGCCTTGCCTCTAAGTGGAGAGCCCCATAGAGGACCCTCCACCCGCGATTCTGGTCTTTTCATTTTAACCCCCTACCAAATCCCCTGGAGTTCCCTTTCACTCATCAGCCGTGAGATACCTCAGCATCCCACGCCTCCTGAAAGGGGCTATCCACCCAACCCCTAATAAACAAACTTAACCTAGCGCTCTAAAATGCATGAGCGCATTTGAGAAGGATAAAATATCAGTGGCGCAATCTAAGAACTAACTAACTACAGAAGCGTCGTGGGCATATAACGGATTTTGGCCTCTTTTAACAATAATCACTTTTTTTTGGTATTTTCCTATTCCGCCACCACCACAGAAGTGAAGTTTTCTCCCATTAGATGTCCTGGCAGAAAACTTCACTTCTGCGATGGTGGCGGCGGCTGAAGTCACCATTCCTAGAGGCACTGGCCGGGAACGTAAATCTGGTTGGGTGGTCTCGGAATCTGACAGCATTGAAGCAGTCTGAGAATCGACTCAGAAATCGTTGCTGGGCAACGAGAGAGTAATCTCGATCGGCGTGCGGCCCTAACTGCGGATTACCGCAGAAGGAGGTCTAGGTACTTTCATAGCATTAGGTACTCCAAGCGTAATTCCTGGGGCTCCTTCATTCAGGAGTAATGGAATAGAGACCCTTCGGGCGTTGTGTATAGAGCCCTTGGACATAAGCCCAGGGAAGATATCCTCTTGTCAGCTTTGTCAACCCGCGAGGGTGTGGTAATTAATAAGGACCGTGTCCTTAATATTTTGCTGAATGATTTGCTGCCGGATGACACAATGGTGGGTGAGGTTTCATACCACCGGCGTGTCAGGCGGGAAGTCGATTTTCGAGACCGACTTACAATCTTCTGAGATCACTGAGGCGGTGGTGCGCCAGGTGATCTGTATTTTCCTACTTTTAATTTGTAATATTATATCTAACATTTTAATGTATTTTTTTTTAGATGACATGTATCGACTGCTGTGGTCATTTTGTGCTCTCCGGTTGTAATGTTTTATTAAAACCATTAAAATATTTTGTTACAAAAAGATTTCTCTAATCGTCAGAATATTTTTTTATTGTTTTATAAAAAGATGAAATTATTTTATTGGATCTGACATAAGAGGTTTTAAAAGAGAAATTGAAAAAAAGATTTATTTATGTTTAGTTGAAATCTTATTTCTCAACTAAAGATAAATAAATCAGGATTGATCAGGAGGGTTTTATCAGAGGCAGAACGATCAGGATGCTTTTTCATCCTACTAGAAGAAAAGTTGCATGAAAAAGTATTGGAATTAAGGAAACTTCCAAAGTTAAGTAAAAATCAAAGACCAGATTGAGTACAGTGATCCAAAAAGGCCGTAAAAGCAAAAAAAAAAAAAAAAAAAAAAAATAGATTAAAAAAAAAAGTAAATAAATAAAAATCCGACCCTTAATGCTGAAACTGCAAAAATTCCGGCTTCCCCAGAAAAAGAATGTGTAAGAAAATGGTAAGCAGAGTATTGCATGACTTGACCAGCGCGACGCAGCCGGGAAAATCATGCAATACTTAGCCAACTGTTTACCTTTTGTTCAGATCAACACGTAGCAACTAACTCTTATATGATGTAGATAAAGGATTTTGTTCCTAATTTATGAAATTTTTAATAGTTGATATCAACAATTAAAAAGAAGATAATCCCAACCCTAAATTTTCTCTTAAAGCAGTCGATAAAACTGGTAATGATCAAGCTTGTTTGAGGTTTTCCTTTTTTTATGTTAATTTTAACATTCAATCTTTTTTATTAACAAATTTTTTAATGTTTGATTTTTGTTTTAAAATAAAAGCTTCATATACAGAAAAAACATAAATCCTTTAAAAATATAAATACAACAAATCATTAGTTAAACCAAAATTATAATTTACGAATGAAAAAAAATCTGAATTTAACTGTAATACACTACTATTTTATATTACTTTTTTAGTATAGAATAATTTTTTCCACAATTCCTTTTAAAAATAAGGACATTCATTAATGTTTTTGTCAAAATTTTTTGGAAACTTATTGTGAAAAAAAGTAACAGAACGGAACTGCCCAATATACTTTAAATTAATATACTCAAATTCTAAATGTATTAAGGTAAATATGCATGAATATTATACAAAACTTATAAAATTATAGAAAATCATGGTTTACCATTTTGTAATGATAACTTTAAAGTCTGACGGGAGGTTTTACTTCAATTCTAGACTAAAGTCCTTTAAGCACTAGCTTGATTTTCAATTAGTTCACGTTGAAACTTAACTTGTAACTTATAAGTAGTAGAGAAGGTACATGATAGAAATTGGTGGTACTGCGGGTAACTAAGTACGAGAAAGGTAGAAGAAGACGGAACGAGTAAAGGGGTTTAAAGGTATGAGAGAGATATACATAGAACAAGTTGTGACGTACCGGTGAAGTGAAGTCTACTAAGTAGTTACTACAAAATACCTACCCGGTAACACTGAGTTTCGTAATGTAAAGTAGATTGTACTGAAATAATCTGAATTCTGTTCAAACTTCATTGTATCACTTTATACCAAACATCATAAAATATGCAACATATCATTGTACATTGCACTCCATTATTCAGTTATATTCATTTACGCTTGTACAAATATCAAAAACATTTATCATTGTTATTATTAAAATATAGTAATAATTAATGTAATATGGCAATTTAATAAAGTGCTTCATATATTTTTCAAATACATAAATAGAAGTTACTTCAAAAAGACGTTTTTAATTATTTATCAACGGCAATTTCTTAATAGTTATTTTTCTTTTTATTATAAACTGTTTTTTTTTTTCACTATATATTAATTATTGCTTATTTTTTGCACATTATAATCGTTATTTTCCTTTTTATTATAAAATATATGATGATCTACGAATTATTATCATTTACTTTCCCGTCTAAACTGCACTGTAGCACAGCTACAGCAGCAGAAGGAAAAATATTGTAGTCGGTCCAATTTGGGGATTTGCGGTTTTCAACGGATCTTGACGTTTTCACACCGAAGGAACCCAACAAATCGAATGGAAATTTTCCGAATTTTATTACGTGTGTGTGTTCAAGGTTGGACTTTAAATCACCTTTTATATCCAGAACTACTAGACCGATTTTGAACAAACTTGGTCAGATTACTTCTATATATTGAGCGTTGATGTCATTAAATTTTCAACTTAAAAGATCAAGGGGGTGAGGTAGTAGACCAAGGTCATCTTCAGTACCTCTATATTTCGCCTAATTAAGTCATAGGCACATTTTAAAAAATAAAAGTATTTTCAAAAATAAATATTTTTGCAAAATCGTATCCAAACCCAAAAATTGGTGTCTGCCATATTGTGTATTGTGACGTCACAGGTGAGTAGTAGAATTAAATAAATAAATAATATCTAAAATGTAAAAAAAGTAACTCGGTCTGGCTGGGTCTCGAATTCGATCGCCCGATTGATTCGATACCTAACAGTGCATTAAGCCTCGCGGCTACACCAGCTGCCGATCGTACAAACGAAATTTGTTGTATGTAAGTTGTGAGACTTTATTACTTTAGTTAGTGCAGATCCTCGCCGCTAGTACCGCCACACTCACTCGAATTCATACGGTATGTGCGTGCGCTTTAGTAGTAAAATCATTTAAATAAACGAAAAATATATTTAAATAAAATGATAAATATTTTAAATTGAGTGGGTACGTGTGTAAGCCGTGCATCAGAAACAACTGTGTTGTCAGTTCTTTTTTCCCCTCTTTTGTATTTTGTGTATTATAATAAGTAAGCAGTAACTTGCAAGATCAGCCTACTTTAAATGTATGCATATATTAAAAATTACCTTTACTTAAACTTACTTTAATTTTTTTATAGACATTTATTTAATTTCAAAAATTAATTTTTATTTACTTAAATTAATGTTTATTTACTTTTTCATTAATTTCTGATGCCAACTTAATTAAATATTTGATAAAATTTAAATTATTATTTACGTTTATAAGTATATTTTTTATAGTATTTTTTTTTGTGGCGTGAATAACTTGTATTCAAATTATGCTAATACAGGAATCTGTTGATAATATTTACTAGCGGGACTCAATATTGTAAAATTGATGGGAATAAATAAATATAATAACTTGTTTTTTTTATTGAGATGATGAGCTTTGACTGCTTTGGTCATTTTGCCCTATGAGAATGGAAATTTATAATATATGACAAATGCCATGCCTAACCGGGATTCGAACTCAGGTCCTCCGGATGGAAGAGTAAGATGCTACCACTCCGCCACGGAGATCTGCATCATTATTATTATATTTATGTTATATATATATGTTATGTTTTGATATATATATATATATATATATATATATATATTATATCGCCAAAGAGGAACGGACTCGCACGTTTTTCACATGACATGAGACCACGAGACCAGTGAATGATGGACCCGTCTGTCAGACCGTAGACAGAACAGCAGCATGGAAAGGTGGAGTACTACGTAACCCATTTTTTAACGGGTCACGGGTACTTCCGTGTTTATCTTCATGTTATAGGGAAAGCGCCGTCCCTCGACTGCCTCTATTGCCCCAGTGTATGGGACGACGCCGAGCACATCTTTTTCAAATGTGCTAGGTGGGCGGCAGATCGAGGGACACTAGAGGCGGATCTCGGAGCACTGAGCCCCCACAACGTGGTTGCGATGATGCTCCGTAACCTGAGCAGCTGGAAGAGTATGGCCCGATTCGTCGGCAGCCACGACGAATCTAATAAGGGAATATTAAATTTATAAAATCTACACAAGATATAACCGGAAATTAAAACAATAGATCAGAAATGAAAATCAAAAGATCAGGAGATTTAAAAAAAATAAATTTTTAAATGAAAATTAATTTGATTTCAAAGTTTTGAAAAATTTCCGGTTTATTTTTAAGTTTTTATATGCCGATTATTTTTCCTGAATGTTATATATTTAATATAAAAATATAAATAGTTAAAAAACTGAATTATTTAGAACGTGCAAATAATATTACTAAGAAGAACTACCCACAGCTTTACATTTATCTTTTTTCAATTATATATAAAAGGTTTTTTTTTATTATTTACATATAAGAAGAGATATTATTTTTTTGAATTTAAATATTTTTGTTCTTTAACATTATAAACTGTTAAATTTATTAATTTAAAAAATAAGAGTGCATAAATTTAATAATTTTTTTTTATGTAAACTAACCCCACTTTATTTTTTTTTTTAAATATTGTTTTGTAGGATACCGTAAATACAGAGTAAATAAATGGATAATATTCAAAATAAAAAGAAAGACTTACTTTACACACATTGTTTGAAAACAACGGGAGAAACAAAGCACAGAATGATTTTGTGTAATAAAAAAATGATTTTGCAAATTTTTTTTATTACTATTATTAGTATGATAATGACATTTTAGAATTGTTTTATATTAGAATATTATAGAAAATAATAAATTATTGTATTCTTGGATAGAATCTTCTACATTCAGATATTTTTTAGGGTAATAACTGCAAATATAAAAATAAATTGAAACATAAAAAAAGTATATACTATTAAAAAAAAAAGATACAAATCCAACTGCTCTGATTATTATAAAAATGTGGATTTCATTTATATCCAAAGGTAAAGAATAACGTAATTGGAAAATAGAATAGAGCAAATCAATCCTTAATGAAGATTGTTGTAGGAAGAAGCAAGTAATGAAGCCCATACATGTAATAAAATTTACCGACGCGTAGAAGTAAGGAAATATGAAAGGAAATCGGAGAAATTAGAAGCCAAGAAAAAAGTACCTTCTATCATTTAAATATTATATATGAAGTAAAGAAAGAAAAGTGCCTTTTAGTAGTTACAGAGGTCACTTGCTCTTGTTTTTTTGTTTTTTTTTTGTCTTCAGTCATTTGACTGGTTTGATGCAGCTGTCCAAAATTCCCTATCTAGTGCTAGTCGTTTCATTTCAGTATACCCTCTACATCCTACATCCCTAACAATTTCTTTTACATATTCCAAACGTGACCTGCCTACACAATTTTTTCCTTCTACCTGTCCTTCCAATATTAAAGCGACTATTCCAGGATGCCTTAGTATGTGGCCTATAAGTCTGTCTCTTCTTTTAACTATGTTTTTCTAAATGCTTCTTTCTTCATCTATTTGCCGCAATACCTCTTCATTTGTCACTTTATCCACCCGTCTGATTTTTAACATTCTCCTATAACACCGCATTTCAAAAGCTTCTAATCTTTTCTTCTCAGGTACTCCGATCGTCCAAGTTTCACTTCCATATAAAGCGACACTCCAAACATATACTTTCAAAAATCTTTTCTTGACATTTAAATTAATTTTTGATGTAAAAAAATAGTTTGGAAGTCTTCTTGAAAAATTTAAAATTTGGTATTCTGCAAATCCAGCGTTCAATCTAAAAATCAATTAACATTTTAAACATAGTACATATGAGTAGTGATAAATAATGTCTTCAACCGTTATGTATGTTTGTTTGTTCCCTTTTGCGGCTTCACAAATCCGACCGATTGCAACCAACTTTTGAGTAATAATAGGTCTTCTGTCTTGAAATAATATAGGCTATCTGAAATTGTCTTATCCAAAAACGGGAAGGGGGGCTAAACTGGGGAACAAAATTAAAAATTACGCTGTTTCAGATTTTAATAGTAGTATTGCATAAAACAATAAAAAAATACATTTTTACATTGTTCACAAGATTAACGCGAAAAATGTACTCGGCAAAAGGAAGTAAGAATGCATCGCAGTTAGCTCCCGCCTGCGCGCTGTATGTTGCATCGGTGTTAGCGATCGAGTATGACAGATCAGAAACTGTACGCGATATCTGTGCCTATTATCATTATACAACAGGTTAGAACCTGTGCGAAAATCCTGGCGCTACAGTGAAGAACCATATTTAAAAATTTTAATGATGGTATTCCATAAATCGAGTTAAAATAAGTTTAACGTTAAAAGTTAAACGTCTTGTCAGTAAGATGTTTACAACTATTATCATAACAGTTGTAAACATCTTACTGACAAGACATTTTTCTTTTAACTATTAACTATTTAACTATTGACTTATTTTAACTATTAACAATCAACTCTTATGAACTCAACTGTTATGAACATAATAATTATAGATTTTATTTTCATTTTAATTCCCAGTTATAAAAATTTATATGTACAATTATAAAATTCATAATTAATCAGTAATCCCTGATGATGAAGGAATAATCTAAAAGCGCTTGGATAGTCAATACTCACAATTGTTGTTAAGTGAATACTCTATTTTCATATAAATTAGTTAATGGTAGTGTAAAACAATTTTCTTTTAATTTGTAACAGTTTTTGATTTGACTATTATCTTTTAATTTTCAAAATGGAAACATATTTTTTTGGACACTTACGTATTAACGCCACCGCAGCTACAGCTTTATTTAAAAACAAAGTAGTCAATCGGATTTCGGTGGAAAATCAGCCGATATAGAGTTTAACATAGATTCAAAACAGTCTCTTTATTAATTTTAATAAATGGTTATTTATATTTATTTATTTTATAAATATAATTTAACCAAACTTAACCTACGCTCGCTAACCTTGACTAATTAACAGGAGTGTTTTGATTATTTAAATAATAAATAATTGCAATAATTACTGAATTTATTAAATAAATACTCAAAAAATTACGGTGTTAATTAGTTAAGGTTAGCGAGCGAAGCGAGCGTAGGTTAAGTTTGGTTAAATTTTATTTATAAAATAATAATTTATTAAAATTAATAGACTGTTCATTTTGACTACTTTGTTTTTAAATAAAGCTGTGTAGCTGCGGTGGCGTTAATACGTAAGTAAATTTTTTTGGTTAATAAATAAAGATAGGTGCTAGAATAAATTACTAGTGTTATGCAAATACGATGATAAGTATATCTAAATTCTCCAGAAGCAACCCGAATAAAATACATCTTTTACGTATTTAAATAATAGTTATTAAATAGTAAATATCAGAAAATTAAATTTGTATCATTAATTAGTAATAACGAACAATAAAAAATACTTATTTGCGTAAAATTGACAATAATTACGGAAGAGAAAAATCGAACGATGAGCGGAGCGTTCACCCGCCGGGTTGATCTAGCGGTGAATGCGTCTTCGAAATCAGCTAATTTGAAAGTCAAGAGTTCCAGCGTTCAAGTCCTAGTAAAGGCAGTTATTTTTATACGGATTTGAATAGTAGATCGTGGATACCGGTGTTCTTTGGCGGTCTGGTTTCAATTAACTACAAATCTCAGGAATAGCCGAACTGAGACTGTACACGACTACACTTCAATTTCACTCATACATATCATCCTCTAACGTATTAACTGAAAGGTAATTACCAGAGGGTAAACAGAAAAAAGAAAGAAAAGAAATGCCGGTTTAAAAACAAAAAAACTGGATTACTAATCGTACACATCTACCTGCAATAATTATAATAAATGTAGAAAAAATAGTTATACAATTTTTTCTTTCTATTCTTACCGGTTTTTTTTTCAGGATATAGTTAATCAATGATGATAAATTAAATATCACTTCTACATTTTATGTTGTTGTTGGGTGGCTGTGTAGGTTATGAGAAGGTGACTTTATGGCCTACACTTTGTTAAGACTAATACACACCCGCGAATGTACCATAAACTGTCGAAAATTTCGTATCGTTGACTAAGTTACTGTATCTTGAAAAAACGTCTGTAAGAAAAACTTGTTTAAAAACTACTTTCTATTCGTTTTTCATAATTATTCTAGGTAGATGTACAATTATATTTTGTGTTCAACTAGTAGTCGGTTTTTGTTTTTCAATAGTTATTATATTAAAAAAAATAAAGCATTCATAAGCAAAAGACAAACAGTTTTTCATTACTTCACATCTGTCAAGCTTATTAACTATTACTGGTTATCGATCTGTTGATAAATAAATAAGTAAAATGAAATCTAAAATTTTGGAAATCTTTTAATAAATGTATCCAAAAATGTGAAAAAAAAATTAAATTTTTTATAGATACAAAAAAACGTAAAACTAAAATAGGCATGTTGATGATAAATATTTTAATCATTGCCATAAAAAAAAAAACTAAATCATCGGAGATTTAAAAAATTTAATCTATTTTTTAATACGCTGAAATATCTACATACCTTCCTATATTAAGTAGGAAGCACAACCGATTATTTGTGTACACTAAATTTTAGGAATTATAAATAGCTTTCATTAAGGAAGATGAACATATTCTGAAGTAGGTTTTTTTTATTACCTTAAAGAGAAACTTTTTCGATATTGATATCGTCCGGCCTTTAATTTGGCGGTCGCGGCTTTGACTCAGTCAGAGATTTTTCATATGCTACATAGTTCATACCCATATTACTCATCTAGAAGTTTTAAATATTATTTCATTTCTAAATATTAGTTTAAATAAAGTTTTAAATACTATTAGTTTATTAATAATATTTATTAGTAATATTGTTAGTATTAGTATTATTATTATTAATAATATTTATTTATTTATTAGTTTTTTAAATATTATTTCATCAAGAAAAAAAAAATTGATAGTGTTTAACTGACGTCGACGAGAAAAATTCGATCAGTAATATGATGACCCACACTACCTTAAATAATACATACTATTTTCACTAGAAGTTGTGCAACTGATGATGCTTACCTACAGCCTGGATTGGTTCCTAATGCAATGATCTTGGATAAGTTTACGGCTTTTCTATTTGGGATCTCTTTGTGGGTACATCATTCATTTTTCTTTATTTACCGCGTATACTGTCCCTTTCATTCTTGATGTTTTTATTTTGTCACGCTAGGTAGAAATTCGCTGCGCTAAGAATATAATATTCGCTGTGGAATATAAGTATATAATATTCTTATGTACTTGGAATTCCAATAGTCGGGTCAGATAAACTCCGCCTAAGATGGTTTCTAAAAATTTTGTAATATTCACCTATGCGCCTATAGACACAGCACAACCTGGGAATGAACTAGTTACAGGATAAAGCCGTGTCCCTAAGTATATAATTAGGAATTTACACTTTATTCAGTACAACTCAAAAAAAATAATATTACACATAATATTTCAGTATAACGAAGGATAACAAAAACTTCAAGATTCAGTGAATTTTGTTTACATAAGATACATTTAGTTTTGTATTTCTTATTAATAATATAATTTGGTCAGTCAAGTTAAATAAACGGTATTATTTAAGGATCAAGCAGGATGAACTTACGAAATGTAAACTTTAATAAATTCCAGTGGGCTAGAAGCAGAAGTGGTAGATCGACGAGAAAATTGACGCAAAACGCTTGTGTTTTTTTCATGATATTGTAACAAAGAATTATAACAACTGAATTTACAAACTGAAGCCAAGAAATTATTTTTAATTAAAGAAAATATCATTTTTGACAGTTTATAAATAATGATAAATTTATCATGACAAAATCATCGATGAAAATTTCATTAATGTAACAACAAATAGACAATCTTTGAGGTAATTTGTTAAATAAGCATTGAAATGTATACTTACCACCAAGGGTATATAAGCCGCAAGCAACAAGTGTCTTGTGATCAGCATTGCAATGACCAATAAGTGCAAACATTGTGGCAAATAACATTAAGACTACACTCACTGCTTCAAATGGTGTTGATAATCTGAAAACGTAAACAAATAAATAGATTGAAAATTAAATTTAAATAATGTAAAAATAAATTAATAACTTTATTTAAATATTTAAAGGTTTACTGAAATTATTCATAAATTTAGAAAAAAAAATTAATCTTTTTTACAAACGTAAAGGAGTTACATATAACTAAAGTTATATTATTTTAGAATATTTTCCTATTTTCTAAATTACATCGATGCCTTTTTCGAATGTAACTATACCATTATTTGTAGGATTCAACATGCCTACAAACAAAGCGTATGAGATTTTTTTGACGAACAGTTCTCGACATAAGCTCGAAACTTGTCGTAGAAATACGGCATAAAAATTTTGCAGCGAATGAAAAATGGCATGCCTGACCGGAATTCGATTCCGGGACCTCCCGTATACACAACTTAGAGTGGTATGAGGTTTAGTTATATTAATGAAATGAATGATTGTTTTTCCTGCAAGTTTATTTATAATTTATTACTTATTTTAATGAGGAAAGTAGAAACTAAAGAATAAATTTTCATGTATAATTAAAACTAATATAAAATTTTGTGGAATTTTTTTTTTCTTTTAGTTAAAATTGATAATGGATCAGAAAGGAAGATAATGATAAGATAAATGTAAAGATAACAGAATGTAATATGCCAAATGTTGCTAAATTATGCTGTTTAACTGAAAAATTATGAATCTAAGAATTTAAAGAGTTCATTAGGTATGCAATGAGTTTAATGTCTTCTTTTATGAATATATCGCATTTAATAATTAAAGAAAGAAAGCAATTATATTAATGAAAATACAGATATCTATTTTAAATAATGATCTTCTGGTTTTTGATAAGGATTAAATAATAATAGAATAAAATATTTATCATTCACCTATCAGACAAATTCGTAGATATGCAGCGGGAACACCGCAGGACGTTATGACCCAGTTCAAACCGACATTACCTAAATTATGAAAAAAATGAGAGACTAAAGATAAGGAAAAGGAATGAAGAAGATTAAAAGGACAATTTTACCTAAAGAAGGAACGGAATTCAAGACTAAGACTAGAATTTAAAAAAAATATTTAAATACGCTTTTGTTTAACTAATGAAAAAAATTACAAAAAAGTACCGAAATTTCACTGTTTTAAAGTTATTGAATTAAGTATAAATTGCTTGAAAAAGTTTTCTAAATATTTAAAGATGCACTAAAACAAGAAAAATAATTTCACTTTTATATTAAATCAAAATTAATGTTTGTGCTAAATTCAAATAACATTTTACACTGATAATGTTGATCTATAAATCTATATTCTATTCACAGTAGTGAATGTAACTTTACGTGAACATTTATTTATTAGATCTCTCAGCTACATTCAATTATAATAATAACCCTACATATTGAATGAATTTATTAACAAAATTCCTTTACATTTTATATCACGAATAATAAAAGCGTGGGGCGCTTTTCACTGTATTACATTATATTTTATAATCATTTGATTGATAATTTCTTTGTTAAAATGTGTTTTCTATATGAAAATGGAAATGTGTTAATCACGTTTAAACATATTGCTTAAATGATTACGTAACTCTACACATTTGTATGCAATCGTAGATGGATTTCTTCTGAAGTATAATTATGCAGCAAAACGAATAACCGATTCAAACAGATTTGTGCATAAATCTAAGATCAATGATTCACTGACACTAGTTGACAGCTGTTCATATACAGGTCCGGCAGAAAAACCGAGTGGTTATGAATCAGACTTATTTAAGAGGGGAATTCCGGATTAATGACATTGTACATCTCGTTCAATGCCATTTCAGTAGCAATTTCTGGTACGAACAACATCGTGCATTCGTTATAGGCACATATGTTACTTCGGGCTATTCTGAAATCAAAACTCAGAGACTGTTGTATAAAGTTTAGTGCTATTATTTCTAGTCAATGCAATAATGCGTTGGGTTAATAATTTTAGAGAAACGGCTACATCTTTAAAAAGGAAACTCCCATAGGCGCCCACATACAGTTCGTATTCCCTTACAGATCTGAGCTTTCCGGCAACTAATAATCAGGAGTTCACGCCGGTCTTCCACTCAACACGCCGCTGTGCTGGGTGTACCAGATCGGGGTGTACGTAAAATGCTACATATGGATCTTCATATCATCCATATAAAATTTTAGCAGTTCAAGAATTAAGCGAACGTGATTGTCAAAACAGAAAAGATTGTGCCGATTCAATTGTGAACATTCTTACTAACGACGCAATCATAATGTCAAATGAGGTCCACTTTAACCTTTCTGATAGAGTGAACAGACAAAATTTTCGGTACTGAGCGGCAGAAAATCCTCGTAACCTTCAGGAGGAATAAAGGCAGGGAGGACGAGGTAGCGAGGAGGTAATGGACAGCCTTCTGAGGTGTCGTCGTTTGTCCGGGCTTGCAGGGTTGGGCGATGATGATAAAACACGAGGACTCCGTCGCCCTCGAGTTGTTAAGACCGAAACCCGGCTGGGTACCCTCGGGGTACCCGGATAGAGGCAGGCAACTGTTACGATCAAGACCCGGGAGGGTCTTGGTTTTGGTTAGGTTGAGTTGGCGATGACATATCCCGGAGCTGAGTTATGCTTAATTGCTGGTCCGGCTCCAGGAGTGGTGTATTTAAAACCAGAGAAAAAACTTCATTGTGATTATTTTCTATGAGGATATTTGAAGACAAACGTGTATGTTGGAAGGCCACAAACAACTGCAGAACTGAAGTTAGCTATTCGCAATGAAATAGTTGCAATACCAAAATGATAGTGAAGGCAATGGAAAAATTACAGGTAAGTTTACAGGAGTGTATGCGGAACTGTGGTCATCACTTATCGGACATTTAAAACAAAATATACTTTAGAATTTAACTTAAATGTTTCAAATCTATTAATAACATTTTTTTCACGGTCAATTTCTGATCTGTTACACCCATTTCAAAACCATCCTTTTTTTATAGGTCCCTATAACCTTTCTTTACATTGTAGGTTGTTCATTTTCTTACGAAACAAAAAACACTGCTCACTGGCACTCTGCGTCCAAGTCTTTCGTACACACGCGCGATTTTTTTAATTACTGTTACTTGCAAACAAAAGTTTTCTATGAAAATAAATTTTTTTATGGAAATTTTGTTATCACATTGTCAACGACAACCATCATGTGTGAAAAAGTTTAAGCCTTTTATCTCATCTGGAAGAAGGTTAAATATTTCTTATAATTTTATCAAACATGACCCGTTAGTATGATTATACAATAAATAATTAAAATATAAACCTACTTACCAACAATCTTTTAATGCGTCGTAGCGCTTTCGGAAATGAATTCCATCTTTAGGAACTTAATTTTTTTTATTATTAACTAAAACTTTGTCGACATAAGTAGAATTATTGTGTAAAGTATGTAAAATATATATAGATTGTTGGTAAGTGGGTTTATATTTTAATTATTTATTACATATTTCTGAAAAAAATTTGACCATCTCGCCGTGCGACACAGAACGCAGAGCAAGTTAAATAAAAGCGTATAACAATGGCCTTGCACCGCATTCATATATTGATTCCCATCCAGCTTCCGTTCTTTAGGAAAAAATTTCAGGAAATGTTAATGCCGTATCATCGTGATATATTATATTATTAATTATTAAAACAAACTGTATTGAACAGCCTAATTATACGGTGGAGCAAACTTTGTTTTACCTTCATAAGATAAAGAGCCTTCCTAGTCTAATAAAAAATTTAGATTTCATGAAAGAAACAATTTACGAAATTGTATAGTGTGTAAAGTGTTCAAGTGATCTATACAAGGATTTACCAGCGATGGTTAAATGTAGTCGCAAAAGAAAAAGTATTGAAAATGAGATAGGTTGATAAAATAGGAATGAAAAAAAATTAAATCCCCATCTCAGTGTCCGAGTGATCACGTCTCAGCCTTTCATCCGGAGGTCTCGGATTCGAATCCCGGTTAGACATGGCATTTTTCATAAGATACACGTTTCCATTCATTCACATTCCCACCTGCATAAGCTTTTTTGTTAGTTTCTGTCGTGAATTAATTAATAAGTAAAAAAAACACACAAACTGGAAAAAAATGCTGATGTTAAATTCTGAAAAATGTAAATATTATTTACAGAACTACGTATTTAGACTTATTACTTTTAGTATTTAATTATTTTATAATGAAAGAAATAGTAAAAGGTAAATTCTTAAATGAGATAATATAGAATTTTATAACAAATCTACTGAAATTAAAATAAACACAAAAGAAATCGAGAAGTATATCTAATGAAAAAAATGATGAAAGAATAAGAAAAAGAAAACAAAAAAGAATTTGAAACAGTAGTGATGGAAAATGAAAGGAATTTAGAACATAAATATAGATTTTAAATCAATCATCACGCAACGATTTCATTTCATTAAAAAAAAAAAAAAACAAGTTAAAAATTACTGAGAAATCTGCTTTGACAGGAATACCAAATATGATTGGTTTAACTTAATTCTAGTCAGACTATCAGTACAAAAAAGCTTTTCAGCAAACAATAAATAATAATTCTTCATTCAAACTGAATAAACCGCATAATATGAAGAAATATAGTATAACACTGTACTACAGTCATTTAAACTTGTTTTTGCATTGCTTTATTTAATTTTACCTAATCTTCTTTACAAAATTATAATGTTTTACTTCATTTTAAAACCCTCAAAGTAGTGTTTATAAAATATGACTAAATAAAAGTTTTGATGCATGTATAAGAAAAAAAATATATATATATATATCAGTCAAATTCTAATTCAAATCTACAGTTACATTTTCTAAAAGTGTTTTCTTCGAAGGAGATTAACACTATAAAATAGCGGTATCTCACGGAAAAGTTCACTCTAGGGAAAGATCAAAGAATATAAACTTTGTTTTAGTAGACGCTCTTCGAAAACCATTTCAGAACTTTGAGAGTCACCCTACCACCTAACTTTAACTCTCATCCCCTATTTGCATCCGGTACAATGCGGGTAAGGGTAGTAGTAGCAACGATTTCAACTTCAATTCTCGCCTACAGGGTTGCTTGCCTCTTCTGTAACACTGTTTCCTCGTTCAACAGAATACATACACGATTCTTAACGAGGAAGGATCTCCCACAACCCCAGAACTATTATCAAACACGCTTCCTTCGATTCTTCTTGGTTTTTTCTTTTACACTCTTTTTTTTTACTTCTTAGAAATGCAAAATACATATAGAATACAAAACTGTTTTTAACAAAAACAGAAAAAAGTTAACCGTACTAAAAGTTTTCACAGATGCACATTTTTAAACTTTTAAATATAAAAAATACAGGGAAACAACAATAAATTGAGAAAAACGCAAAAATTACTTCTTTTCATTTAAACTTTGTTAGTTAAAAAAGGGAAAGAAAATACAACAAGTAAGAAATCCTCTACATCTCTAAAAATATAAAAGCTAACTTCTAAAAGAGAAAATTTGGCAATTCAAATCTGTATATGCATGTTTTACAAACGCACATCTGCGATATGTACTTATATAAAATTAAGTACTGCACTATAAATTAAAAAAAAAAAAATGTTAAACAAGAATCAAAATAATTTTACCTACAATAATTTTAATAATTTTTTAAAGTTTTAAAATAATTTTGGAAGTTTGGCTGATCGATTTAAACAAAGTATGCCACATAATTCCGGGAAGGGTATGTCTTTAGATAATCTGGTCCTATGTCCGGTTATTTGATTAATTTTTTGAAGGAAATCATTAATATATTTAAGCAGATCAACAGAAAATAATTCGTCACTATCCGAAAAAAGTACTCACGGACTGTAGGAAGTCTTACATCTCTTATCTACTTGAGTTTATGATTTTGTGCCAGGATTTCTTTAAGGGTGTTAAGAATCATTTCTCCCTTTCTTCTTACCAGCTGATATTTTATATTAATTATTTTTTAATTATTAACATAATGTTCAGCCTAGTTTTACACTTCATCCTGTCATTACGCACTCTCAGCAATTCATATTTCATCCACAATGTAATACTCACATAAAATAAAACTAAAATAAATATTAAAGACGTAATTGATCATTACATTTATTTAATAAAAATATGAACCGGCGGAATAATACACTAACGTATTATACCAAGGTGGGTTAGTTATTAGAGCATATTGTTTATTTTGGTCCTCCAAGCCGGATTTGAACCAGTGACCACACTTGTACAGTTCACACTCCAACAACTGAGCTACCAGAGATCGCTGGTTCAAATTCCGCCCGGAGGGCCAAAATAAAATGTGTTCGAATAGCTAACCTTGGTATAATAGCCTTGGTATAATATCTCAGTTGGGTGTAGTTATTCTATATCTTAATTCGCCGGTTCATATTTCTAATAAATAAGTCATTGTTCAGTTCATGAATAAATATAATTTATATTGTAATGATCAATACAAAGGGTAGATTATCCTTTTTCCCGTACCCTTCTTCCTCATTCAGGGTTCAAAGATCATGTGCTTTCTAAGAATCACACAAGAATCTGTCGAATTAGTTTATATTTTTTTCTATTGTTTATCAAATACTTTGTTCTATATTTTGTTTGACGATTTAATCACGGTTGATTTAATATCCGTGGATTTAACCACGGATATTTCCCATATCCGTGGGGTATGGAAATCGTGGAATTTTGTAGTGTATATAAAATTCCGTGACTAACCGGGATTCAAACACGAGATTTTTGGGTGAAAATCCGAAGCTGCTCACTGCCACGCAGATAAGCGGAGTGTAGGACTAATGTAAACTACAATTTACACTGTATTTTTTATTTTTTTAAATGTTCCATATTTTCTCTTTCAGTATTGTTTAGTCTTATTTTTAAATTTCCAGTGACGTAATTTAAGTTATATTTTCATGTAATCTATATATATAAAAATGTTAAGTTCGTTTGTGTACGGTTTCAAAAACCCAAAATATTCTGCACCGATTGAGCTCAAATTTTAGCACGATAAGCATATAACCCGCATTAAAGATTGTTTTCATCTATTTTTAATAAATCTATCTATCTATTTTTAATTTGTACAGTTTTTTCATAAATAAAAGGCTAATAAATCAGATGGAAATGTAAACAAAGGAAAACCAATCTGATCAATGCAAGATGGCCGCTGTCAAACACAACGACCAAATCACAAAGAGCCCGTATGGCCGTTGTTAATGTAAGCAAAATCACAACTGATTAAGTAACAAATTTCTTTGAGTTATATTTAACAGCTAAAACATCCGTATTTTATTAAAAAAAAACAAAAAAAAACACCAAAACAAAAAGAAAAGCCACCAAGAAGGATGACTTACAGTAAACAAATTAAAACGACCAACTTTCTTATAGCCCACATAGACTTAAGACTATGCAAACAATAAAAGTCGAAATAACCAAATACACAGAAAATAATATCCCTACATAATGAGTAAAAAATCCTTTGTTAGGTTATTTTTTTACATATATATGACCAAAAAATCGTTTTTTGGTCATTTAGCGTTCTTTGTTATGTAAAAGCAAAGAACAAAATTCACAAATAGTAACACTGAAACCACACAACTAAGTATTCGTTCTTTTTTTTTGTTTTTTCTAACCTCCGAAACCACCGTTATGCTTTGCTTCAGATGATGATATGAATGATTTATAGCGTATGAAAATGCCATGCCTGACCGGGATTGCAACTCGGAACCACCGGATTAAAATCCGAGACGTTACCACTCGCGCCACGGAGGCCGGCAAACATATTCGTTAGGAGCCGAATAAAAACACGACTTACCAATATGGCGTTGTGTGTCAAACCAATTTTATACGGACTATAATTACTTTTAATACGCGAAACCCTTTGCAATGATTGAACATTAACTTAAACCTCTTCAAAAATTATTCCTTTTGAGCTAAGTCACATTTTGATATCATTGTTTTTCTATAACACGGCTGGAATTCTTTTCGTTTAATGATAAGAAGCGTTGTCGAAGACAATAACCGAATTCTTTTCCAAAGGACATAAAACACAGCTAAACTATTTTTAAATAATTCAAATTCGTGGAATTTTTTTTACGAATCGCGGTTTTATCAAAATCTCACCTTTTTATCAATTGACCTGCGGGGTTTTGTTTTCTTTGTAGAACGTAATTCATTAGTAGATTCATACTCGAGAATCACGTTGTACACTGAAGCAGCATAACTTCTGCTTACATTAGCAGATTATTAACATCTGAAATCAACGCCGTTTGATTATTCTGTAATTTGTAAGCATTACTCTGCATTTAAAATGATGTGTTTTTCGCACGACTTAAGGTTTTTTTTCGCAGCCCACAAATCTTTAATTATAAAAATGTTGAATAACCCGCATCAAAGATTGTTTTTATCTATTTTTCGCATCAGTCACACACCCGCGACCGCGAGAAAACAGTTTTTTTAACGGTCAGCTGTGTACCAGTGACCGCGCCATATGCCGGGAGCGAGGGGAAGACTCGCCATACTAGCTAACGACAACCGCAGTCACTTGTGAAACAATACCTGTTCCCAATTACATTGTTTATTAACAAAAAAAAACGTATCCACTTGCATCTGATTCAGATTATTATACAATCTGAATTAAATATTCACTTTAATCGAGGTACTTTTGTGTGATCGTGTCGTGATTGAGCTGCGCCTTTCACCAAGCACTTAATTTATTAGAAAACCACCAACAGTGGGATATATGTATTAATGACGCGTGCAACACTGCACATCCAAAAAAAACCGCGAATTATTCGCAATTATATTGACTGCTTGCTTCCCTTCATCTCCCAGAGAGTTATGGGAAAGATATCGATTGCATATGGCTGAGAATCTTTGCATAGAGTACGCCTAGAAAATACCAATATGACTATGGGATTTACAGAAGCCATTTACAACGAAGCGTTGATAAATATTGAAGACAAGTGCTTAGCTATAGCAAATAAAGTTCTTAGTCAATTGGGAATGCCAGCACCCACCCGAGCTGCGATTGCTTTATTTGATGTGGATTTACGCCGTGAACAGAGTTACAACATTGGTGATCTTCAGTCATATGTCCAATCAAACATTCCCAAATTAACGCGTGAACAGAAAGGCATTTATGATCGCATAATGCAAATGATAAATGACGGAGTTGGGAGGACCTTCTTCTTGGATGCGCCAGGAGGAACTGGGAAAAAACATTCCTCATTAGATTGATTCTAGCAACGGTTCGATCAAAAAATTACAATTATCCTGTTGCGGAATATTAATCAGCCAAAATTCTGCAACGGCACGCGACTTGCAGTTAAGAAATTGATGAATAACGTAGTGGAAGCAACGATTTTAACGGGGCCTTTCAAAGGTGAAGATGTCATCATTCCTCGAATACCCATAATCCCGACCGATACACCATTTTAATTTAAAAGATTGCAATTCCCGATTCGATTGGCATTTGCAATCACAATCAATAAAGCTCAAGGTCAATCTTTAGAATCGTGTGGTTTAGATTTAGATGCGGATTGCTTCTCACACGGGCAACTGTATGTTGCGTGTTCCCGAGTCGGCAAACCAGATAGATAGCCTTTATATATACGCAGACAGTGGAAAAACAAAAAAATATTGTATATCCACAAGTATTGCAAAATTAAATTTCTATGAAACGTATGCTTTGTTTTTTTCTCATTTCTCATCCATGCAACCACAATGTGCCACAGCGAAGCATGGCGGGTAGAGCTAGTTCTAATAATTTTTAATTATTTGTATCAATATTTCTGATATTATTTTATCTAAATATTTTATATTTTTAATTTTTTGAATAAATTATATATACATTTGTCAAAAATTTACACGTTGAAGTCATATAAATATTTTTTAAATTCTTAAATTTAATACCCCATTTCTGAGTTTCAAGACGTTTGGTTTTACAGTTGAAAAATAATGACGTCCACCAACGGCTGTTTTCATTTTTTCATATCTTCATGTACCAACAACTAACTGTTGCTCATACGGTTGTAATAAATTTCACTTATTGCCCGCCCTTTTTCATGAAATCAGTGCAGTTTTTCTCAAATTACAGAGAAATAAACAAATAAATATACTACAAAAATTACCATTCTGTATTAAAATTCTATAATGACACAAATTTCCCGTAATGCTCTTTGTATTAACTCTTTTTTTTTCTTAAATAATTTAATTATTCCTTAGAACATACTTCATTCTTATGATGAATAAGAAAAAAATACATTTAATAGAATTTTATAATCTCATTAGAAAACACAAACTACAGACGTTCAAAAAATAAATTTTGTTGAACTATAAATTCAGTTCTTTTATCTTAAGAAAACTTTTCTCTAGTACTGAAGAAACATTTGGAACAGAAATGATATAAAAATTAATAGTATCAGATGTAACATTTGTTTGCTCATGAGTCTGAAAATATTGTATTATCTTTACACTGAGATAATAGCAGTAATTTTTGTGTTTCTACTCGTACATTATGATTGCTTGTAACTTCTTGGATTCTATTACATAATAAATCATTAGCTTTTTTCTCTACATTTGCTGATAGTGCAACTTTAATTGGCCAACAATGAAAGTAAAAGGAGAGAAATATATATGTAGTTCTTTGTCTCCTTGTTTATCATCTTAATTTCTTTATTCCTTTCATCTGCACCTCTTTCTCCGCGTTCTTTTTATTTTCTGCTTTTCTTTCTGTTATTTTTCCTATTTCCTTTACAGTCTTCTCTTTTTAAACAGGTATCTGTTTTCTTATGTTGTATCGATAAAATCTAGAGTTAAAAAAAAGTTATCCAGTACAAACCTTAAATTATTATAAAAAGAATTATAATAGATTGTGAATAAATAATTAAACAGGGAAAAATCTGTTACACTGCGCTGCAATGCAGGGCAGAAGTTGCTGTACTGCTTACCTCTACAGTAAATTTGTAAATTATTCGTATACAAAAGCATAAATGTAAGTTACTTAAAAAAAAATAAAAATAAATAATTGTTACAAAATCTTGATATTTTCATTAAAATATTATAAAGAAAGAAAATAAGATTTGTACAAACTAATTTCATTTTTTGTATATAAACAAGTGAATTTATATTTTAGGAGGAATTATAATCGATGTATAGAGAAAGGATAATGAAAAAGAATGGTTAAGGATTTTAAGGATTAAGGAAAAAGGTGTTGAAAAAAGACCCTCTCATGAAAGATCGAAAACTTTTTATCCGTGAAGGAGCATTACATTACTGATCAATGGTTTTGCGCTGATCAGTTGTAGTGTATACTGAAATAGATTTCCTCCCTCTAAGATCAAAGAGTCACCGGAGAAATGGCTACATGTTTCCAAAAGGACGTATGTTGCCCGCCCCTGAAATTATTTTGGCAAATGAAAATATTCAACTGAACTTTTAACCGTTTAACCACACCCCGACTCGAGATTAAAAAAAAATCGTATCCGAAAAACAACCGTTTTTACAAACGTTCCGTATCTTCAAAAGTCCATATATTACATTTATTTAGCTAATCGATAAAACCATAACAGTTCAGAAACATACAATTTTGAAAAGGAGCATAACCATGTTTTAGTGATATTCAAAATAAAAATTGGATCAATGATAATTGAAAAATAAAGCATCAGAATATTTTAAAGAAATGTAGAGATGATTATCTGCCTGGCAGCGCTGACTCCATCCATTTCTTTCCCAAGCGTACTCCCATGTATATTGCTTCCCCTTTGTATTCCTCATAGTCCTGTTCCATCCATATTCCCCTCGTAGTTTTAGATCTTCTGTCATCTATTAACTTCACCCTTCTTCTTCTTCACTTCTTTCTACTTCTACTGAACCTTTTAATGCAGTTGTCAAGATTCTATTTCCTCTAATCACATGTCCTGACCAGTTTCCTTTTCTTTTGTGTACTTTTCGCACAAGCGATCTTTCTTCTTTAATCCTGTTCACGATTTCTAGATTTCTCATTTTATTCGACTATCATACTTTCTCCATCCTTCTCAATAACCGCATCTCAAAAGTCTTAATCCAGTTCCTCTCCCTATTCCTCATCTTGCATCCTTTTCAGTACACAAAGAAACTCCATTCAAAGCGTTTGTCTAATCTTTTAATTTTAATTATTTTATTTCCTTAACTCTAAATTCAAACTTTTAATACATAATAATTTTCCATCTTCTTACTAAAGGTTTCCTTTGCCACCACTAACCTTCCTTATATTTCTATTGCGCTCTTCTAGTCTTTCACTATAATTCCCAAATATGTGTAATGTAAAATTTTTTCTATTTCTTTTTTTTTTTCACTTTACCGCTAAATCCTCTTTGATTTTTACTTGCATTACTTTAATTTTTTCTATAATTATTTTCTTTTTATATTCTTTAATTTCTTCCTCCAGGACTGTTAACAATCTTTGAAGCACGTTTGTGCCATCAGCTACAATTACTACATCATCGGTAAACCTTACGCATTTTATTTTTCTTCCTGCTATACTTATTCCTTTGTCTTTTTATTTTAATATAATTTCTTCATCATATTTTAAATGTAAATGTTGAATAGAGTTAGTGATAAACAGTATCCTCGTCTAAAACCCTAACTAGACTTACCCAGTCAGTCATATTTTTATTTATTTTCATTGCTGCAGATTTTCTCATGTATTATTCTTTAATTAATTTTCTCTATTTCTAATGAAACTTATAATATTATTATTTTTTAAATATATGCTTATTAATCAGTAAAAAACAAATACGACTGTTTATTTAGAAGCGCTGAATAACTTCATTTTATAAATAAATTAAAATAAATATGTTATTTTTTCATTTCCAATTTCTAACAGAATGTTTAATTATAAAAAAACTGCACATAAAAAGGAAGACTAAATACGTATATAACAGCTCATTTATTCATAAAAAATCATTCTTTCTCTAAATTACAAAGCGTTTTACCATTTCATTCAATTTTTACCCGTACTTTCCTTTCTTCCGAAATTTTCTTTCGATATATGGTTTTGATTGGTTATCTAACAAGACCTTAAAGTGTCAAAGAACGGAGTAATTATAAAAATGTAGGACAAAAAGCATGTTTTTAATTTTAAATTTACTGTACGTACGAGTATTTGTAAATGAGATATAAAAATACGAGTAAAATTCAAGAAGTAATAATGTCTGAAATACAGATTAAAGAATTCCAGCGTTCATTAATTTAATCATTCAAACCATTCCTTTTATTATTTATATAAATAATAATACTACACTTTGAAAAAATATTTTCTTCTTTACTGTTTTTTTTCATTTTTCCTCTCAATTATTTAAAAAGAGCTGACCTTTTTTTGTAGAAAGAAAACGAAAAGTTTTTCTTTTTTCCTTTATTTAAAAACCATTAAAATTTCCAATTAAAAATTTATATTATAGGGAATCCATAAACATCCGTTGATGAATTTTAAATGAAATTATTTATGTTTCATTCAATTAAATTATGAATATTAACTATTTCGAAAAGAAAAACTTTTTTATTTATTTAAATTTTCAATTAGGTCAAAGAAAGAGAAGAATTAAAATCTATTTTGGATGAAATCTCTTAATAAACTGTAAGGAATATTTACAGAGCTTAATTTTTCAAATATATTTTTAATTTTACAGAGATTATAAAATAAAAAACTAGCAATAACATTTTTTAACATTCTCCTTATTTTTAAACGTTAGTTTTTCTCTCCTTTCTTTGTACGTTTTCATGGAAATGATTTAAAAAACCTTATTTATATATAATGAATCAAAAATGTATATCTAAAAATATAATATAAAAATATACATATATATATATATATATATATATATATATATGTATCATATTATTATATATATAAATTTCGTTAACTTAATAATACCGATACCACGTGTTTCAAAATGAATATCGAGGTTTTAAAGTTATGTAATGTTAAATAAGTTTAAAACGAAACGAAAGAGAAACTCAAACAGTATTTTGTATAATTTAGTGTAAGCACCATTCACACGGCACACATCCAGACGATAGGAGAGTTCATCTCACACTTTAATCAGAAAGTCCGGAATAATTGATGTGACAGCTGCTTCAATGCTATATCTCAAGTCGGGTAGATCAGCTGGTAACGGACACATAGACTTGATCCTTTATAAATTCCCCCCCCAAAAAAACGCACAGGGGTCAGGACGGGTGAACCTGGAGACCACGTCAAATTTTGTCATCTGGTCTACGGCGACACTCCAACGATCGGGGAGAATTTCATTCAACCAATCACATACAGCGTTATGCCGGTGAGGAGATTCACCATCTTTTTAGCAAATAAAGTTCTGTGGTTCATATTGCAGCTGATGAAAGAGCTATATTACTAGGATATCAGGATAGTTCATTTCAGGCATACTTGTTTCCGCGAAAAGAACGGCTCGTAAACTTGCCGTTGGGTTACGGCACAGAAAATATACAATTTTGGGGATTTTCTAATACCCCAGATACGCATATCATGAATGTTTACTCTTTTATTAACACGAAATGTTGATTCGTCACTGAATACACGACATCATTACATTTGCGAAGCTAGCACACAAACCATAATCTGTAGAATATGTAGCTTGCGCACACTTAAAAATGGTTTAGTTGCTCTTTCATTTTGTATATAATTAATTAATGTATGTGAATCTTGAACAATGCAGCGATAAAAAATGTCGTTTACCACCAACTGTTGGTAAAATTCTGAAATGAAAATATTTTAAAAGGATCTTCGGATATTTACTATCATAAAACGGTAAATCTTAGTAAAAAAGAAAACAGTTATACAATGATTTTAAATTTAAGTGGAAAATTTGCTTTTTAACCCTTCTTTTAAAAATAAAATTGAAAAATCATTACCCTGAAACATTAATTAGTTCAATCTTTTCACTAATGTTAAATACCATAACGATGTTGATTGCCGGTAACATAATACGAGTCATAAATCATTCCCGTAAGTGAAATATCAAGAGTAATAAGCATCATATGCCGTGCTTAGTAAGGAAACTTGAGGAGTGAGGTTGGTTTCTTTACCGACTCAAATACGTGATTGGCTAAGCGAATCAGAATGTAGTTGATAAGTCAGTTCTACAAGCTTCATTTTGTTCTCAAGAAAGACCGGTTTTATAGCGGTGTACAGTAAGTATTATTACTCTCAGAGAAAGCAATTCAAATTATTGTATCTCTCGCCTTTTAACCTCTGGCATCTACGTATGTTCTTGTCGCGATATAGAATGTCAGTGTAAAACAACCAATTAATATATTTCATTATATTGTGATTCAATGAACTGTAAATTCCTTCAACATAACAAAGACGGTATGTTTTACAATAATATTTTTTAATTTGCTTAAACAAATACTGAAAAATATGTAAATTAATTGCCTACTCTTATGTGATATTCTGTGAATTTTGAAGTTATTTCCGCCCTGGTAACATATCCACTAAAAAGATAAATTAATAGAAAAGTTCGTAGTTGATTAGCTGAATAGGTAAAAATGTTAGATAAATTTATAGATCATCAAATTTCACGGATTAACGCTTTTACCAAAAATGTTTCTTTCTAAGAAAATAAGTTTATTATTATTATGTTATTTTGTATCAATGAAATATGAATAATTTTATTTTTTATTTTCAAATAAAAATTCTAAATTAAAAAAAAAGAAAATATGTGTTTCAACATATCCATCTATGAGTATCATGTATTTAAATAAATAAAAAATTAAGTATTTTTTAGAAATTATCTTATTAGCACCAAAAATTTCAGAAATGCTAATCAAATGAATTTAAAATCAATAGGATAAATTCTTTACAAAACAAAGAAAAAACATTAAAAATGTTTCAAAATATTTTTAAACTATTTCCTTACAATACCACAAACACGATCATAAAAAGTATTCTCTCCATTGAGCATCACTTATAAAGGAGGTAGAATATCACCCAAAAATAAACTTTAAAATTTTTCTATTTAACTAAAGATGATAAGACATCCTTGTCGAACATAAAAATCAGAAAAATTTACAACTGTTTAAAAATTGTACGGCTCATATCATTTTTATGAAATTTTAATCTTTATTTTTATATAACATACATTACTACTTGGTCGAGAAAAGTAAAAGGTAATCAGTATGTTTCAGATCTTTATATTTTGTATATGAGTACATAGAGTGATTCGATCACGACAATCTCTCGAGAGATGATTCTATAGCCAAAAATAAAAAAAATCGTATAAACATAGGTCAGAAAATAGTTCGTTAGAGAGTTTCAGCTCACAAAATATTTAGCCCTGCTTTCTGCTCTCTATGTGAAATTAAAACGTACTAAAATTCTTGGGTTACATATCGAGGGGTAAATTTGGAGTTTCTTTATAGGTTTTGCTCTAAGAAATTGAATAAAAGTGATTTCATATCTTTATTTTACTTAGAAAAACACGAAAATCTTTTGTTCGAAAATACGCCCTTTTAGATTAGAAATAAAAAATTTCGTTTATTTACCGATAAAAAAATAAAAATTTCTAGTTACCTTTGCAGAAAATTTAATTTTGAGAAAATTGATCTATTAAAACTAAACAAGACTTTTAGAAGTTTTGTCTAATACAAAACAAAACACATATACAGGTTCGGAAGCATATTACTAATTTAAACAGAACGATTTACATAAAAATGCTAAAAATATATTTGAAAGACATTAATTTTCGTTCAATCATTCGGTCATTCACAACGGGTGATACCACAAATTTTCATTCACTTGGAGAGTTGACGGACATGTTGTTAATTTGCGTTAAAGTAAATAAAAATGGAACGGTTGCTGTAATTAAATACCGGGAAAATCCAGCTCGAAGAGTACCGGATCGTAAAACATTTGAGGTTTTGGAGAAGCGAGTTTCAGAAACAGGTATCCTAAGATCACAACAAGAAATGACATTATAAGTTATCGAAATACTCACACTTGGGCAGAAGAAAGTCGGCGTGAGACTGCTACAAGTCGTTTCCAACGCACTTTTATATTTAATGTGTGGTGTAGTCTTCTTCATGATAATCTCATAGGTCCTTTTTTATTTTCGCGAAGGATAATGGAAAACGTTACCTGCATTTTTTTGCAAACAAATTTGATGAAACTGGTGAAAGATATTCCATTTGCAGATAAAGTGCAGATGTGGTTTTTCAATGATGACGCATCTACTCGCTATTGTCGTGATATGATGAATCGTTTAAATAACACATTTATTAAGCAGCGGGTTGGTCGAAACGGACCAGTAAAATGGCTTTCTCGTTCTCCCTATCTCACGCTAGCGGACTTTTCCCATTCGTGTTAGATGATGTCGTTAGTCTATTCCGCTCGTATTGGAGCTGAAGCTACTATCAGGAACAATAATGATGCTGTTAGACGTGTGCGGCCACACTGAGCAACTGCTTTGAAGAAATGTTTGCAGCTTCATCGAGTAACCAATTTGATACTTAATAATTTTTAGAAAAAATTAAAAAGTAAGTGGTTGAACTTTTCAAATTTGTGTATACGTTTAATAGACGACTTATTTTAATAAATTTTTTAGAATTGAGTTCTCTCCAAAATTAATAAGAAATTTTTGTTTATTTACTGATAAATTAACGGTTATTTTATTTCAACCTAAAAAAGTGTGGCTTCACAAAACAACCATTATTTTATTTGCCACGGAGGCAAATTGAATTACACGTCACGGAGGCCACCACCGGCCTCCGTGGCGTGAGTGGTAGCGTCCCGGCCTTTCATCCGGAGGTTCCGGGTTCGAATCCCGGTCAGGCATGGCATTTTCATACACGCTACAAATCATTCGTCTAATCCTCTGAAGAATGCCTAACGGTGGATCCGGAGGTTAAAAAAACAAAAAAAAAAACAGTGTATATTCCGACAAAACATTATCGTTTTATTCCTGGTTTTCTTTTAGCCTAACTAAGGTAGAGAGATCTAGGATCACTTCTATTCAATTTCTTAGATTAATAACCATAATGAAGTACCTAATTTACCTGTTGATTTGTACCCCGATAATTTTAGTACGGTTTAATTTCAAAGAGGGAACAGAAAGCAGGGCTAAATGCTTCGCGAACCGAAACTCGTTAATGAACAGTTTTCTGAATGAACATGTTTATATGACATTTTTTCTTTTGGCTATTAAACAACCTCCCGAGAGATTGCAGTTCAATTTGGATTCACTCTGTATATCAAGCTTTAATTTTAACACGATGATTTTTTTTTTAATTTTCGATTATTTTTGTTTTTTTCTATTTAAAACTTCCTGTGGTGGTCCCGTGGGAAATATCTTCTAGAAAATTTAATTAATTAGTAATTTTTTAAATCCTGAAAATTTCAGGATCAGTAAAAGAAATAAATCAAAATTTGATTTGTTTTTGATTGATTTGTGGTTTTTATTGATCTTGAAAAATTCAAGATCAATAAAAACGAATACGTACAAAATAGTTTATTTTTATACTACTTTTTTATACGTAAAGTAGTATGTTCTTTATTTATTAATATTTTTTTTTTTTGTTAACACAAATTAAGAGTTGTAATGGAAAAATATAAATAACCTGATGTCATTCTATGTATTCAATCTATTACACACGAAAAGAAAAAAAAATTGTAAGAAATTTAAGATAAAAAAATTATTCATACTCACGAATATCAAAGAGGATTCATTTCTCATGGGCAGCAATAATCATCTCTTTAAGTTCATTCTGTGCGTACCTCTTCTTATATATATATATATATATATATATATATATATATATATATATATATATATATAAAGATACAAGCGTTTTGCTTATTGCATTTCATGCAAACAATTTTTTATTCATATGAGTGGAGATTTTTACAAGAAAACTAAACAATAAAAATTTAACAGACGTAAAAAACCTTAAAAGTAATAAATAAAATTTGAAACAGACCTACTTCAAACTTATACATCTGGAATAAAAAAATTAATAATACAATCTTTTCGTCTATTTATGCTAGATGGTATTTTTGTTCTTTTGAGTTGAACTTTAATTACTGAATTCAATTGTAATTTTATTTCGCTTTTAGCATACTCCATAGGAATTCTACATATACGCTGCGTTTATATATATTACTATCGTTTAATTTTTAGATTAATCTTTTTAAATTAAATTTTTTACTATGTAAATATTGTGTTCAGGCGCTATTTACGCCCAGGAGAAAAAAGAAAACTGAAATACTTCAGGAAATTTTTAAAAGAGTTATTACTAGTTAGTTTTAAAATTTTCCCCGATATCAAAAAATAAAATAGTTTAAGGAATTAAATAAAAGCTTGCAAAGTATCGCAAGTCATATATTACCTCGCATAAATATGTCACGGTAAAATTATTTTTCTCCATCTGACGTCCGGGGTCTATAAATTAAAAAAATGTAGACATTTCTTGACAGTTCTCTACATGAAGTATAAACTTAAAAAAAAAAAATTAAACTGAAGGAGGTAGAGCAAAGGAACAAGAAATTACATTTCAATTTTAAGAGGGGGAGGTTGATTTTTTGAGAAACTTTTTTTGGATTATTCATAAATGCATTTTAGGTAGCTTGCTTTAATAATGTTTTCTCTAAAATGCCTTTGAAAAAAACGGAAATTAGTTTTTTGCCATACACCCCCACCTTTTAATTTTTCACAAATGAAAAAAATTAATATATCAATTCCCCATATATAGAAATATTTGAGCCAATTTTAAGAAAATCAGCTTTGTCAATCCTTAGATATATGCCAAACGCAGTGCGACACACATACATACATACATACATACATATGCTTTTTTTGGTCTAGATCTAGATGAACTAGTCGGGAAAGTTTTAAGGTTCAAATCCTAGTAAAGGCAGTTAGTTACTTTTATACGGATTTGCATGCTAGGTCGTGGATACCGGTATTCTTTGGTAGTTGGGTTTCAATTAAATTAACCACACATCTCACAAACGATCGACCTGAGGCAATAATACAATAATACACTTCGTACATATCATCCTCACTCATCCTCTGAAGTTATAGCTTACGGTGGTTCCGGAAACTAAACAGAAAAGGAGAGAGATAACTAGTTCGACCCTACAACGTAAAGATTTATCGAAAAATAAACCCGTACTCCATTTTTGACATGATAATCATACTTTCTCTTTAATACAGATCTATCTCAGTTTGAAAAAGGCTATTTCAATACAGCCTATTCACCTATATTCGACAGGAAAATAAAAGAATTGAACTTTACCGCTTAATGCTTTTTTTAAAGTTAGTTTCAAGTTTTTTTTAAATTGTATTATTTTACAAAAAAAAAAGATTATTCGTAAGCAAATTTAATACATTTTATATGAATCTCTTAAAAATATTAAATTTTAAAATATTTAAAAAATATTTAATTAAAGTCTATTATTAAAATTTTAATCATGATTCTTATAAATTTTACTAAACTTATTTTTGTAAAAATGTTATTTTAAGTACCAGTATAAGATTTTTCGCAAAAGGTTTGCGAAAAATTACTCGGAGAATAAAAGTAACTGTTTATTGAATGATATAAGTGGTTAAAAATTTCGTTATTCAAAAATAGGTCACATACGATATTCAAAATACTCATTGTCAATAGAAAATCAAAATACTTTCTTATACATTGAAAATTTCTAAGAGTATTTATTTATCTTTGATTTTGAGATAAAATATATGTTATATTTCTTTTAAAATGAGTTTTTCAAGAATTAATGAGTAAACAGCCATACGAACATATTTACATTTATTTTTTTTTTTTAACTATTCACGTAATTAACATAATATACGCATTATAAATTATATATATTTTGTGTTAAAACAAATTTTCCGGTTTCAATATTAGTTTAAATGTACGTTCTTTATTTAATAAAAAAATTAAATTAAATAACATTAAAATTCCCTGTAGTGGTCATATTAATAAAATAGAAATACGTAGTTACGTACTTGTTGAACATGCACCCGTGTGATTATTTTTATTAAAAAAATATATTTTTGATATTAAAATATATATGCGACATTATGGAGTGTAACTATGACATTTTGAGTGAAACTTGCAAAACAGCGACATTAGTCTGAACGGTTGAGAGCGAGCTGACAGCAAATTGACAAGTTATAGGCGTGCATTACCCAGCAGCAAGCAACGGAAAACCTTTGGTACTGTCACTCCTAACTTACGAATGACAATCTGTCATTACCACTCTTCTTGTAGAACTACGGATATAACTGATATTGTTTGTTTATAAAAGTACATGTTAAAAATAAAATAGAGAACAGTATTAAGTAGAGCTTTTATGGAATATTTAAAAATAAAATTTAGTGTATTTTAATAACATAAGCTATTAAGTTTTAGATTAATAGAACGACTAAAAACTTAGCATGCGGTGTACGTTCCTAGAACCGCACCAAAATCATAAATCATCTTTCCTTTAAGTTTTGAATTATTTTTAATCGTTTCATTTAATAGCGTTGAAAAACTGACTACGCTTTAAAATTATAACTACCTAAGATTCATATTCACGAAACTATTAAAGGACATTTTGGAGCTAATTAGAACCACCTCCTCTAAAAATTGCGTTACTATTAGCGCTGTTATTAATGATATAGGACTTTAAAACGTTAGTAAAAAAAACAAAAGATTTGTTACTCTACAATTTTTCTAATCTTTTAGAGAGAGATGCCATTAACAGTGGCCCTTCCGGTAACGCCACTGAAGAGGGCTCTACTAATTACTTCAAAAAGACCTTTGGCAGGGTTAATTAAAAGTGAGTAATTAATAGTAATAATAAACTGAAATTATTATTATTAAAGATTATCATTTTTATAATTAATTTACGCAACAAAATATTTTAACTTTATTTAACATAAAGTTATTAATAAAATTAGTCGGTATTATATAAATTCAAATAATAATAATTATGCCCTTTTTTTCTTTTTTTTCCCTGGGCCGGTCCGACTGGTTGGTATTGCGCCACCCAGGGGAGTGTCTGGTAAACTCTAACGAGCCTCTCCGCCTACCGGCTGAACGTCCGGCATGGCAGGTCGGCTCGCCGGTGTCAGCTCTTTTGAGTGATTTTCTGTTTGCCCATTTGGAAACCACTACATACCTCCACTAGCCGTAACGTGGCACCGGGTCTTTTCTTACTCTTCTTCTTCATCAGAACCTATCTAAACCCTTGGAGTCCTCAGTGGATCATTGAGAACGACACACCTCAGCGTGCCGTCTCTCACCACTGAGGCTGTCCACCCTACCCTATTCTACACTAGTAACCTAGTCGCCTTTCATCTATATCCTTCTCTGTTAATACTGTTACTATAAATTCCGTAACCTTCTTCCAGTTTATTTCGCTCCTCAACATGTGCTGTAGGACCTCTGCTGGGCTCATACCTATTATGCCACAGTTCCTCCTTTTAATTGCCCACCTCTCGCAGCAGAAAAATGTGTGTTCTGCATTTCCAATTCTCTCACAGTACATACATTCTGGACCTGGCCTTCTTCCAACACGATGGAGTTACTCGTTGAAATTGCCATGACCTGTAAAAAAACTGCGTGATATGATAATTTAACTCACCATGTTCCCTGTCTAACCGTAGTGCAAGATCTCGAATCAGCTCCTTCGTGCGTCTGGCTGGTCCATCCTCCTGCCATCTATGTCTAAGTCTATCTTTTGCTTCATTTGCTTCGAGGCGTTGCGCCCTCTCGACTTTAATTAGGGCCATTAAGTCTATTGGTGGCACCCCAGACAACACTCACAACGCCTCATAGGAGACCGTCCTGTAAGCTGAAACAACCCCCAGCAACAGCCTCCTATGAGTACTAACCAGTCTGTTCAAATTTCTTTTAACCCTGACTGAGTGCCACCACACTGGTACTGCATATAACATCATGGATGTCACTGTGGACGCTATCGCCCTTCGCTTAGAGGGTCTTGGAGCTCTCTGCGAAGACATTATTATATTCAAATTCTTAGTCATCTGTTCACCTTTGCTACATATGTCTATTATATGCCGGGTGAACCGGCAATTCCTCTCGTAAGTCACACCCAGGTATTTAATCTTTTCGACCTCTGTTATTTGTTGGTTTCCAATTTGGATGGCCGGACGGTCTAAAATCCTCTTCCCTGTGAACATAATATATTTACATTTCTCTATTGCCAGCTGGAATCTCCTCTCTTTCAACCGATTATCTATCGTCCGTAACGTGTTGTTAGCACTCTCTTGTACATCGACAGTTGTTTTACCCTTGATGAGTATCGCCAGGTTATCGGCATAGGCAATTTCTTGTACCCCATCCTAATAGTCTAGTCTTAATATCCCATCGAAGGCCAGTATCCAGAGTAAGGGTCCCAGTACAGACCCCTGTGGCACACCGCCATAAATATTGAAACGTAGGCACTCACTCTGCGTCTCCACCAAGCGTTCTCTATTTGAGAGGTATTCCCCTATCTGCCTTCTTAAATAAGGACTGATACCTTTTTCCACTAATGCCCTATTTATTGATTCCCACTTGATAAAACCGAATGCATTTTTTACATCTAAAGCTATGAATCCCTATTCATACGTCCGTCAGAGGTAATACATAATAGCGGAAGAAAATATGTCACAGGCAATTTCCGTACAATCCGGCGACTAGTCTAATGTCGGAAGCCGGAATAATGCCACAACATTAGAGAAGAGAGATCCTATTGCTAAGAAATACGGTAAATATACGGGCCATTCCGACCCATATATATGATAAAACTTTTAACAATGATCCTTTGTGGCTGCATTATACAACGAACCTCGTCCTACCTATTCCAGACCAGCTGAATATGGTACCATGAATTGACAAAAAAATATGAAATTTCTTTACCAGAGACAGTAGCAATTTCTACAAGAGGAATACTGTCATGGCTCTTACCAGCGCTAAACACAAAATTTGATCTCTTCCGTGAAAAAATAAAGGAGAAGCCAGCAGAAATCATGCATCAGGAATTTTTATCAACCGTCAGTAGTTATGAAGAATACTGACGGTTCTAAAACCGAACACGGTGTTGGATGCTCCGTATGTAAATGGAGAAGCCCATTATTGGAAACTGCCAGATATGGCAAGTACTTAAACGGCAGAACTGATTGCTATACAGCAAACTTTTGGCTAATCCGAACATTTCTGCGAAGAGAGAATACTTATATGTTCCGATTCGTTAAGTGCACTTACTGCAATTCGGAACGAGAATATTAAGGACGTCCTTATTGCATAGATCCTGTTCATTTTGAACGATGGAAATAGACAAGCACAGCGATGTATATTTGTATGGATTTCAGGGCATGCTGGTATAGCAGGAAACGAAAGCACAAACGAAGCTGCCAGAAACGCAACAGTTGTGATAACTTGGATATGATTCCTGTTCGAGTGGCAGATGTTAAAACTCGTCTAACACAACAAGAAACAGGTGGAGTAATGAATGGAGATTAAATACGAAACTAAACGCAGTTAAAACTTCTCCATATAAATGGAAGACCGACGTGAAACTGACTCGCCGAGAACTAGTGGGGTGACCAGACTTAGAATCGATCACACACAAATAACAAATTCATATTTGTTAACCGGCAAAGAAAGACCAATATGAGGTGTTTATAATAAAGTGCTTGCAGTCAACCATCTAATGGAAGAGTGTAATATATATATATGAGGGCCTCAGAAAGAGGTTCGGTCTAACAAATGATATTGCTGTTGATCTGGAAAATGGAAAAAAGAAATATAATAATTTATTATCTACACCATTAACAAGTCTATAAGTCAATTCAATTTGTTGTGTTTGAAGTTTTTCTCTTAGTGAAGTAGTTTTTCTACGAATATGACACACTTTTAATAATATTGGTATCGTCAAGACTTTTGTTTTTCTTTCTGTTTTTTGTGTTTATTTATTGTTCTAATTTTAGTATCAAGGCTCTTTACACCCTGTAAGTGTTATCAGTGTACTAATATATAAGAGTGTTTAAATATTTTGAATTTGTTTTTTGGTATTTTTAAATGAAATGTAATAACCCTTTACACCCTTAAATATGAAGAACTATATGGTGATTTAATCCCTATTTTATAGCATATGACGAGGGCTAATGACCGTAAAACTCGATACCCATATAAAAAAAAATAATAATAAATAAAATAAAAATTAGATCTAATAAAGTGGAATTTTGAAGTTGCAGAATTAAATATAATTTTACTTTCCCGGTGAATATAACTAAAATTATTGCCATTAATTAAATATATATTAAATCAGAGGTAAGTACGGTGATCATATTAAAAATGGGGTATCTCAGGGTTGATCAAACCGCTATTTTCTTCAAATTTAGCTCAAATGTAATAAAACAAGGGGCATTGATCATATTACTCTTTTTTTAAATTCGTTAAGAGGTCGGGGGATATCCCGAAAACCCCAACTTCTATTTTCTTTACAGGCATTTTAGAGAAAACTTTATTCAAGAAAATTTGTTATCTACAATGAATGTATAAATAATCCCCAAAAAAAGTTCCAAAATTCTACCCTACTTCTTAAAATTTAAATATATGTTTTTTGTTCTTTTCCTCTAACTTCCTTTGTTTTAAATATTTTTCAAAAGTTTTTGAGTTTATACTTCATATATAAGTTCTCAAGAAATATCAATAAGTTTTTTAAAATTATAAAGCTAAAATAAAGAAAAGGTTTTGTGAAAATTTAAGTTTTTTATTTTAGCCTTTATTAGAGGAGGTGTTAGATTTAGAGAAAACTTTACTTAAGCAAATTTGTTAAGCTTAACCTATATATAAACATTAGAAAAGTTTTTCTTAAAATTTATTCTCAATCTCTAAAAATAGATATTCTGTTTTTGTTTCTTGTCTTTAACTTTTTTTTAAATTTCTGTTACTAATAACCGGGAAAGTCAAAATAGGAATTGAAAGTTTTTAAATTTTGTTAAACTCCCCCTGAATTTTAAATATTAAAATGTTTCAGAAATTAAAATATCAACTTTTTTCCGCTAAGTATGTAGATTTATACGACTAAAACGGACACAGTCATCTTAAGTATATGTGTAAATAGTATAAAATATATACTGTATATATAATTTAATCAATTATGGAATTATAAAATAAAAACAACCAAGTACATTACATTAAATGTAAGAGACATTTACCGACTAACTTTAGCACTTTCTAAGTGATTATTTCATCATCGGCAGTTAAAATTAAAAATTATACGTAAAATAAATCTTCATCTAAACCTATAAAATATATTATTCAAAATAAAGTAATTTGAATTTTATGGCAAATATAAAATTAGATTTAATGAGTGTGATCATATAGTTATAGCCGGAGTCAAACAAATATATTATATCTTGGCAAATGAGCGTAGGGAACCCTACATTTCCAAGGTAAATAACCTATTGACGTCAGAACGAAAGCAGGAAATTGAAGACCGGGGCCTTGTGTCTTAGCAGGTCAGGTGGTACAAATCCCTCACAGGTCGCTACAAGCATGGTGTATATCTTATAGTGTCTGATTTAAGTGCGATTGGATGGGTTTCCCCCAAACGGTATATCACACAGTTTCTCTCCGGGCATGATGCCTTACGGGCGAGTTTGGCTAGGTTTTGTTTGGTGGATTCGAGTCAATGACCGGATTGTGGGACTGATCATACAGTGGACCACGTCCTCTACGTCTGTCCCCGATACGAAATCGAACGTTCAAAAGCTGTTAAATACATTCCTTTCTGAATCTCCGTATTAAATGGATGATTCGCGAGGAGTGGTTTATAGCGGCTGGTTTTCTTCGCACCCTTGCGGTGTGTAGGTATGCAGAGGGTGTTTAATCGAGGTAGGACTCCGGGTGTCTAGAGTTCCGGTCTGGGCACTGGATTGGTTGGAGGTAGGTCTATTAGCATCAGGCCACGGTTATATTGGTGTTGTTTGTGATTCAATTTGGGGCTCCCGCTGGTGGGGGTGGCCGCGTCACCGGGGTATGGTAGCTCGTTCGACCAAGGGCGAGGCTTCGTTCCGCCGGTGGCGGTCCTGATCGTGTCTTTGTAATGGCACGCGGGACTCCATGATGGGACCGGGTGGGGTTGCTGGGTTTATCCCCGGCTCCTGCGCGGGCCGGAATGATGTTACGTTCCCCTTGTTAGGTGACCTAAATCGGTCGACTTACTTGGGTGTAGGTTTGAATTTCTATCTTGCGTAAGACATCATTTTGATCGGTACGAGAGTAGCACTAATTAACCTTTCAACTCATTCGTTTTCTAAGGGATCCACAGTCACGAATGGTCCTGTCAAATATGGACTAGGTGCGTGGTTCGCGCTTCCGCGAGTTCGGTCAGTTACTTTGAGGGAATCGTGTTAGGTTGGATGCGAAGATGTCCGTTTGAGGCCTAAGTGAAGGCAAAATTTGAAGCGAGGCATTTACATCGGTGGCATCCCGACCGAGGCCTGGCTGCTGACTCTGAGATGTAATTAGTTAGAGAGTCTAAAGACGACCTCCGGTAAAGCCCCTCGTGGCTCGTAACGGAGGGGGTGGTGTGGCGACCGGTAACATCACAAAGTAGGTGTCTTCCCCGTACGGGGTTGGGATGTGATCATACATTTAGGAAAAACCACCAAATATTCATTAAAAAGTTATCGATGCACTTCATTAATTATAAAACGGGTAATAATAAATTTTCAAATGTAAGATATCACTTAATAAAGCATAAGCATACAGTTACTGATATACACAATAATTTGAAAATAGTAGAAATAAATTAAAGTAATACGGAAATGAATATTATTGAGAGATATTATGTCGGTAAGTTTAAAATATAAATATAAAATAATAAATAAACAGACAGAATACGATGGTTCGTTATTTAAATTTATACAAAAGTCATTATAATCTAATATTTCAATAGGAATTATCATTCACTATCATGCCGTGGTACGGGAAAGACATTTTAATTTTAAAAGGACAAAGCACTAACTGCAGATACATTTCACGTGTAAATTTTAATTTTAACTGCTGATAATGAAGTAATCACAACTTCTGACTGATTGAATTCCATAGGCCACATGTGCTTCTTATCACTTAATATTAAGAAATCGACCGTGTGATGAAATACAATGTAGGTGCATGCTGCTTGCATCTTGTACCAAGTGTACAGAATAATTATTCAGTTCGGTAGTGGTTTCCACACCGACTCTCATTACGTAAAATTCTATTCTGAGACTGGTCGATACTCCATCGTCCTATTCAATTCATCCTTTAGCATGTCCGCAATAATGATGTTGACGGTTAATTATTTACGATTACATGCGTACCAATTGTAATAACAGTAACCGTATAAAGTTCACGTTTTTAAAAACACAACTCGTTGAGTTTTAAACTTAACTGACGCAGTCGGTAGAACCCTTCAAATTGTATCAACGCATATGACATCAATTTCGATTTCAATAATTAATAAAGGAAACTATTTAAAATAAAAGTCATCTCTACAAGTTAATGAATATAATTTCTTCGATCATCGTATCATTAAAGAAGTGCATCAGACGACAAGAATAAGAGAATATTATTCGTCGGAGTTCACATCGAAGTCAGCAATCGACAGTAGAGTGGGGAGCTACCAGATCGATTCAATCTTCGAATTGCAGCGACGTGGAAGAGAGCACATCTCTACTAGCTGTTCCAGTCGGCAGAATTAGCGAACATAATTCTGATCGACTAACCACTCATCAAAGGCACAACCAATCGACGAAGCCAACAATCAACAAAGACAACCCAATCAACAAAGGCAACTAGATCAATCAAAGGCAATCCGATCGACAAAGACAACTCAGTCATCGAAGGCAAACTGATCACCACGTATATAATATTAAAAGTGGTAAGAAAAATATTTAATAGAAATATTTTGATAATTTTGTGAAATATATATAATTTGTGTATGTGTAATATAAGAATTATATATTAAGATTTAAAATGGCAACACCAATATTAGAAGAAGATTTTGACGCGGTTCCTGATTTTACTGGATATCTGTTTATCTAATTGAACTAATTTATCATTTTATGCAATGAATTATTAGCTAAATTTTATGTTAAGGAAAAACCTGATTCTTTCCAAAATGAATATCTAATTTTTAGAATTTTATAAAAAATTCAAGTACCAGATTGAAAATTAATGATAGGTTATTGTTAATGAACGGAATAACTTAAACCAAATTTTATTAAACTATTATTCAACAAAAGCGTTGAATATGCCTACCAACTACTTTTAAAGTACAACAAATGAAATTAATTTTGTAAATAATATTAATAACAGTAGTCAAAATGTAAAATAAAAGCTGCTCTGATCCGAAACCCAAATAATTTTAAATACCAAACACCAAAAAATCCTAATCAATAACCTAAATCCTAATTACTTAAAATTCGATAGAACCCCAAATAAACAGCTAAAATTGTATCGGCTGGCAAGTAATAAGACCAGCAATGACAATTAAAAAGAACCTTACAATAATATTACTAGACAAACGGCTAAAGTTAATTTAGTAAACAGTAATAATAATGATTAATAATAATAATAATAATAAACAATTAAAATTAAATCAAATAACAAGAAATAAAATTAAAAACAAAAAATTGTTACATCTTAGAAAAAATAAGTAGAATTAACCCCGATAGTAATGATAAGGAATCAGACGAAGAATTTGAAATTAATCATATTTATTCATCAAGTGTAATTTTGATAATGAGATAGGTTAGTTTAATCTGCGAAACAAATTTATTATAATAAATAATGAAGTCAATGTATTTGACGAATCAGATGAAAAATTTGAAACTACCTTTTTAACAGAAAATATTAATTTAGAAGAAGTAATCGATGACAAATTACAGGATTTTTATTCACCAAACAAAATTAATGTTAATAAATTAGGTCATTTTAATCTGCGTTAATGACACAGACTCTCATGATGTAATGTTCTACACTGGGACTCGTTCGATATTGCATCGTCCTATTAAAATTCATCATTTAGCATGCACTCAGTAATTATGTTAACAATTAATTATTTGCATTACATGTATACAAATTGTAAAACATTAACTGTATAAATAAAGTTTATGTTTTTTAAAAACAAAACTCGTTGAGTTTTAAACTTACATATAAAAAAAAGCGAAAAATTAATGTACTTTTTAATCAAAAATTGTAATATACTGTCTTCACCTACTTCATTCTAATCGAAACATAGTTGTTAGATATCGCTAAGTTTGAGATCCTCAGCCATCTATACCATTATATCTTACTTTTTCATTTTTCTAATACGAGTATAATTAATTTCCTTATATCATTCCTAGCTGTTTAATAATAACGATTCAATAATTTATCAATCGATCCTTTTATTAGGAAAATGAAACAAATATATTATAATGATTAATAAATTGATACAATACAGTGAATTTTCTTTTCCCGTATTCCAAAACAATTCATATTATATGATCACTGTGTTACAATGTAAGTAGTATTTTTTAATAATTTCGTTTAAAATATTTTAATAAATTTTGTTCTCGTATTATTTTTACGTAACAGTAATTCAATTTTATGTAAACGGTTAAATATTTAAAAACAAATTTCATAATAAAAAATTACGGATCTTTTTCGGTATTCCCCCTCCAAAAAAAATCACTATTTTTTAACCGATGGCCAAAAATCGATGTATCTTTAATATTAGGTGTGAATGTGCATGTTTCAAAATAGCAGGAACTTAAGCTACGCTCGCATCGATCGTTAACCTCGATTAACTATCAGTAATGTTTTGATTATTTAAATAAAAAATAATTGCAATAATTACTGAAATTATTAATCTAACCAAACTTAACCTACGCTCGCTAACCTCAACTAAGTACCAGTAATGTTTTGATTATTTAAATAATAAGTAATTGCGATAATTAGTGAATTTATTATTTAAATATTCAAAACATTATTGTTACTTATAAGGTTAGCGAGCTTAGGTAAAGTTTCGTTACATTATACTTTAACAAATAACCCACCGGGTTGGTCTAGTAGTGAACGCGTCTTCCCAAATCAGCTGATCTGGAAGTTGAGAGTTCTAGCGTTCAAGTCCTAGTCAAGTCAGTTATTTTTACACAGATCTGAATACTAGATCGTGGATACCGGTGTTCTTTGGTGGTACGGTTTCAACCACCAAAAACACCGGATGGTATTCTGTCACGGCTTCGCCCGTTCTGTATGGTTACTTGCCTTTTCCGGTCCTTTTTACTTTGTTTTTTAATCAAGTAGCTGGAGGCAGGTGCAGCCAGTATACTTTAAATACAGTATGTAAATACACATAAAAATAATACGTATTATAATATTAACAGTGTTTAATATACTCTATACTACGTGGTACGGTTAAAGAGGTCGCCTTTCCCTTCAAGTTTTATACTTATATTTTCTTATTTCAGTCGGTGATAGAATTTAGTTTAATAGGGTACACTGCAGTATTTTAATCAATTTAGATCCACTGATTCAATACCGGTTTTAAGGAATAATTTTTTTTTAAGCCAATGATGTAGCCTTTTGGTTCCTTATTTCAGCGGAGGAGTACATAATATTAACAGTATATAAAAAATCTAATCGGTAAAAATAATATCTTTAATATGAGACATCTGATTTACTCTGTTTATGGGAAAACCGTAAGAATTTCTTCTGATTTATTATTGAAACTGAAAAAATTCGAATCTGCTCAGCACCCAGTTAGACTATTTAGGGAAAAATACGAGTAGTTATGTAAACTCTTTGTCATAAAGCCTTTCTTTAATCAATTATGCAAAATTTAATTTAACTTACGAACAAAGTATATTTGAAGCAAAATACAACTTTTGCTATTTTGTTTAGAGGTCATTTGGATATGACAGGTAAATTATATTATAATAATAACAATGTAAGAATACGCTAATAATATAAAATACAATGTCCCACGTAATTTAAAATAAAACATACAATATATATTATAATAAACAATACATCAATTATATAATATTGAGATAGAGAAGAGGAAAACGTTTAAATGCGACTCCTCTTCTAAGCACATCTTTTCCTTCTTTAGGAAAATAATTTATTTCATTTGATTATTTTGATCCTACTTGCGCAATTATATTGTGTAAAATTAGTTACGGTTTTTTGATTGAATATATAATATTTATGACAAGAAAATAAAAATAGTTTTTATTTTAAAATTAAATATATATATATATATATACTAACATCATCGTCTCGGCTTCGCCCGCGCTATGCGCTATTTGATTACTTGCGTTTCCTGCAGCGGTCAATTTTTTTTCTATTTTATGTTTTCTAGTCAAGTAACCGGAGGCAGGTGCAGCCAGTCGCATCTTACATACAATACAGTACAGTAATAGCTGCAGTAGCTGTGTTGGTTGATACGCCGCGCCGTGCATCGTCGCACTAATCAAAAAATCAAAATTCAAAAAAAAAATACTCGAAAACGGTTTTTAGATATTTATCCGAAGAGTATCTGCAAGCCCATATCTAATGAATATCTCGTTTAGTACAGTCGGAAATTTGCAATCATTGTTCAAATTATTTTACTTTTCATCACCCCTTAAAAGGTCGAATTTAGAAAAATCTGAACATTTATAGTTAATGAAGATTACACACATCTTGACCCCATAGAGGAAGACACCATCCATGTGGCAGTTACAGTCGCCACGCCACCCCGTCCCTACCTAACCTTTATGGGCTTTACCAGAGGTCCACTTCAGAATCTCGGCAAAAGGCATCTTTCAGCCTCAGTCAGGATGCTACCGATGCGAATACTACATGTAATATTCCCATCGGTGTCCTACTAGGAAATGAACTCTATAAAACAAAACACATCTATGTCGAGTATTTAAAATTCTGAGTGACATGAAGGAACCTGAAATTAAAAACGCAACTACCTACTCGGTAGGTTAGAAGTTGAGTTCAACACGCTACTAAAACATAACACAGAACAAAAAATAAAAATAAAACTAAATAAACCAAACACTACAAAAATATCAAGTCTACTGTAAACAGTACACTTAACAAGATCAACAAAACCAAAACACAGGAAAAACCAGGCCGAACGATAAATTTCCTCAGCAATCTCTTCTCTTGTCAGGTACCCGATGAAAAAATCAACGATTACCCATTCGGCCCGGTTTTTCCAATTGTCACGGAGATCTAATGTCGAGCTGACGAATAGTCTTCGTGCGCATAAGTTCGTACTTTGCGCATTCGTAGATTACATGGTATATGTCATCTAGTTCTCCATAATCTGGAAGACTACACACACCAAAATTAAGTCGATATTTTCATTTGTTACTCAGAAATTAGAAAAATAATCTGATTTAAAAAAAATTCAAAAATCCATTTCGTTTAAATTCCGGATTTCAAAAATTATTTTCTTAGTGCGCACTTAAATCGTAGGAGAAATATGTATACATATTTTCATCAATTTATCTTCGATATTTGTTCCTGGCCATTGATTCTTAATCACTTACAGCCTATTCTTTTATATTTATGAACGATCAGAAATTGTTATTTATAGATTGTTGTAAACCTCTTGTGGTGTGGTGACTGAAACCGTCAAATGGTGGGTGTCTTTCCTCATGGAATCAGAATGTACTCTGGTATAAAAATAATTTTTTTTTGTAGTATTTTATTAATTCAAGTATTATTGTATTGTTAAATTTCAAACCTGCATCTTATCAAATTCTTATAACGCAGTTTAATATAATTCTTCACAATTTAATTTAAGTAAGTTTCACAAACTTTGATTTAGAAAACTAAACTATAATTATAATTTCATTAATGGATTTTTAGTCATTAAGGTGAAATATTATTACATTAAAAATCTTAGCAAAATAATTATAATAATTTATTATTATCAGTTGTCTCCCTTTTAAAAACTCTACAGACACACACACGCACGTGCGCGCGCACACACACACACACACACACACACACACACACACACACTTAAAAAAGAGGATTTGTTTATTATATCAAATAATAGGTTTTTATTGCGAAATAACGAAACGTGTTGTTTTTAAGCGTTTATATACAACTGAATTGTAACAGAAACTCAATCTATGTACTAACTAATAATAATTTTAAGCGTTTCTTGACATTAAAATCTGTGTGTGTGTGTTTATATATACAGTTCAAAATTTACTATAATTTACAATTTTAAAATGTTTATAATTAATTGCTAATAAAATTTTTTTACTAAAAAAGTAAAAAACTCTACGAAAGTACTGGGCGAAATTATTTTAAAAAAAGGTATACACAGTAAAATAAAAAAATTTAAGTGAAATAATATGTGTATTTGTGGTTTGTATAATGAAAAGTTACTTACTGTACAACCATTAGCTTAAATATTTATAAAATTATTTTATGTTTATAAAAGTCCTGTAGTCTATGTCAAAAATTAAATTATTTTAATATTTATTTTATTTAGTTTTATTATTATTATTATCATTAAAATGTCTCGGAGATGTTTCACATCCGGAATTTCAGTATGATGGGCCTTTGGGGCACACCTCATTCAGTGCTATGGTGCAGGATTGTGCAGTTCGTACAATCCTGTACGTCTTCAGAATTACTGATTTTTGGGCTTTGGAAGTGTCATTTTAGGATCCAGGCCAACCTTTTCTATGTATTTCTTTAATTAAAATTTTTGTTAATTAATCTATTTGCTGTTATCACAACAGTAATGACTTCTATTGAGTTCAGTCTGTAAATTTCTTTATACTGTATTACCAGACGGCTGTATTTGATTATTTTATCTGCTGCAGCCTATTAATATTGTGATTAGATGAGCAAGTGACATCAATGAGAAGAGCAGTCTTTTCTCTAATGTTATCGAGAACCATGTCCGGCCTATTCGCAGCATGTATAGGAAGATCACAATACAATCTATAGTGCTCATTTTCCAATACAGATTTGGTCTTATATTCATAATAAGGACACTGTTCCCTGTAATCTACGAGTCCTAATTTCAACGCCAACGCCTGATGAACAGTGTTTACTGTAAGATCGTGGTGACGCAGATATTCAGTATCAGTCAAACTGGAGCACCCAATTATCAAACGATCAATTGTTTCCGATGATTGTTGGCACATCCTGCACTCATCATTGATGTCCTGATTATCTATAAACTTCTTGTAATTGTTCGTCGCAACCACCTGGTTCTGAACGGCACGGATAAACCCTTCAGTTTCTCCAAATAGAAACCCATCCCTTAGCCAACGCGTAAATGCGCCCGTATTAGCATTTTCGAGAAAATGGGGAAATCTACCGTGGAGTGCCTTAGATTTCTATGCTTCGATCCTATCACTAGTTGTAACGATATTGGGATAGAAATTGTCATCATTCAGCTTTAGAGGGGAGTAACCATTGTCAGATTCAACTATTGCTTTGTGCAATGATATTTCAAATCTGGATAAAAAATACCTCTTCATTGAAGCAATTCGGTCTGTTATAAAGTGACTTCAGGTCGAGGAGGCCTCTACCACCTTATTCCCGAGAGATATACAAACCTTCCACTGCGTATTTAGGGTGATGCGTCCAGTATTTTGTCAATGTTTTGCGTACCAAGATGTTCAGGTTTTCAAGATCTGTCTGAGACCAATGAACAACTCCAAACGAGTATGTGAGAACTGGCACACACCAAGAGTTAATGGCTTTAATTTTGTTTTTTAAGTTGAGTCTGTCTCCAGGATTCTAGGGAGTCTTTCTCTGAAACCATCTCCAACTCTTTTTTGCTTGACTTACAATTTATTACGAGGGTCTGTTGAAACCAAGGTATTTGTACGTGTCCTCTGCGTTTAGGGTCATATCTCTCCATTTCCCGGCAAACTGTAGGCTCTTGGAACTTCCCCAATTACTTCTCTTATAATCTTCTTAGTCGGGAAGTGTGATCACTTCCCGAAAAAGCAGGTTACACCAAAAGTGCATCTGGATGTCATTGCTGAATATGGCCGTAATATTCAGTAGACATGTAAGCTCTATATTATTATTGTTAAATTTTCTGCATTTTCATTTATTGACTTTACTTTTCATCTTTTGTATTATTATTTCTTTTCCACACTATTTTATTTACAATCGGTTCCCATAGTAGAACCATAAGTAATTCGTATAATAATAATAATCAAATGATATATATGTGATAATGTATTCCATTATACTCCCACTTTATGGAAGTTCATGAACTCTCATAATAATTCAATAAATTCTCAAGGATAAAAAAAAACAACTAATTATCAGTAGTAAAGTTGTAGACTTCTTAAGTACAAGAATATATCCTCTTCAGTGTTCCAAGATATAAAAAAATATAAATAATCAATAAACAAATAGATAATCGATAAAAGTAAACACCTACGTACACGCGTAACCTCAACAAATGTCATTAGTTAGAGACATTAGATACAAATCAATATAGATAGTAACAAGACCAATATAACAAGTAACAATTAATATCAGAGTAAAGAAGTAAACAAAAATAATAACAGTATCGGTGACAGTAGTTGCAATCTGACATCCAGCAGTATTCCTCAAGTTTAGTACGTGGAGACATTTCAATCTTCGGACGTTTTCGATGTTTACAAAAAAGATCGATTGACGAATTGTGATTTTCTAAACGCTGTTGGTATTAAACGCTGCACTGTTTCACAACCTCATAAACAGACAGCTCTAGGTATTCGTGAATCTCATCGTTCCGTTTGGACCATGGTGACTCCGAATTGTCCTCGTTTCCTTGTTTTGGAAACGTTGTAAGAGGTCGACTTTTACTTGTTCCCCATAACCCCACATCGTAAATCCAGACTGGTTATAAGACAACTTTATATATCAGAATTATATTACACAATGTGAGGTTTGAGTTTCTTCTCGGTAGTTAAAATGATATAAAAAAAATGTATATTTAACAGTAATTTTTTATATCTACATCAAAAACAGAAATTTCCTTTATACTACGGTGGAATGGCCATTATAATTAAAATAAATTAAAACTCAGAACTACTATTTATATTATTTCCAAAACATAAATGTTTTTGAAATGTTAATTATGAATCTGAATAAAGGTTATAAATCTTCTTTCATTGAGGAAACAATTTTTAATAATCAACTGAAGGAATGTTTAAATTTATATATTATAAAAAAAACTGGGAATACAATTTATACTTGAGCTTATATAAATTGGACAGTTTTATTTCCTTCTGGCTTGGAAAATTGTCAAAAAGTGTTCGATCTGTGACATGTTCATAGTAAAACTTTTTCGAACAAAGAGAAAACCATTTTTTATATTTGAGACAATAATAAGACACATACAAATGTGAACAAAAGAAATGTCAAACAATCACAACCAAGAAAGTTTTTGTGACATTTGCTGATAATTTTTATGATTAATTGTTAGTTTAAAATAAGATATTGGTTAAAAATGGATACCCATTATTTTCTTTGTTACTAGCAATACACACTAGGATATAACAAATTCAATGAGCGTTAATTAATGTTTATGAAATTTATAATAATATTTAATTTATTATTGCATAATAGAAATGTACTAAAAATTTATTCATAGATTCCAATTTACTACTCGTTTATTTCAATTAATTAATGTACCTAAGTATCGTATATTTTAGTAAGGTTTCGGATTACACGAAATTAAATACTTTTCAAAGAATTACAAAATTTTCAAAAAACTTAAAACTTTTTGCGATTTAAAAGTTAAGACAATTTCTTATTTATAAATTGTAGAGGCATGAAATCCGTTAAAAATAAATAAAAATTCAACCTTAAAAATGTTCTACGTTGACTTACGCATATATACCTTCATTACGGGTTTAATAATTTTTTTCCTATCCTCTCAGGACTGGACCTGCAATCAAGCATCACGCAGTCTCGCCTCTAACCACTCAGGACCCCCCCCCCCCCCCCCCCGCCGGCGCGGTCAGTTTTGGCGTCCACCGCCAGAGCAACCCAAGCGGTCGGGACTGAGTCTTCTACACCTCGCCACAAGTGAGGGAACCCCAAAAGGGGCTCCCTACCGGGACTATGGTCTGCCGTTGCCGTGGCTCTAATAGGGACCCCCCCAGGGGATCCCCTTCAGGATATGGTCCTTACGCCTTGCCTCAGGTGGTGAATCCCCAAAGGGACCCACCACCGGGACACGGTCTTAACTTTCCACTCCTAGGCAGCCCGGCTAAGCTACAGGCTCCATTCCCGAGAGCCCCGGGGTCCCCAATCACTAATAGCGTGCGGTCCACCTCAGCGAGCCGCCATCTTCTGATTAGGGCTACCCGCCCTTTCCCTACCAGTAGTTCCCCAATCTGCTTCCCAACCACGATACTCCTCCTTCAACTTCAGGATCCCAGTCGCTTGCTCCTCAACAGTCCGCCACTCATCCGCACCACGCAATATGTAATCGACGGTTTTATTACCTTGAATCCATTTCATCACACTGAAGTATGTGTGCGTGTGCGGGCGCGCGCATACAAGCGTCAAATTAATTTGTTAAAATTTTATTCAAAATATTTTATTTATTTATTTCAATAAATTAATATTATATTAAATAATATAATAATTATTCAATAATACATATTTACGTTTGAGAATATTTTACTAATTTGTAATGTCTGAAACGATAACATACCGGACAAAATTTAAAAAAAATTCTCCTACTTAAATTTGATCTTTTTTTGTCTTCAAATATAAATAAACTGGGTACTCGTCAAATTAAATTTAGCAAGGTTTAGTACGGTTCTATTAACAAGAATTTATTAACTTTACTGAATTGAATACAAGGAATTACTCAAGAAATTGAATACTTATCTCAAGGAATAGAATAAAATTCCTTGAAGCAGGAATGGGTACAGAAACTGCTAAAACCTCTGAATGAACTTTTCTGAATTTATTTTTCATTTATTTATAAAGCTGTTATACTTTTCCAAACCTAAACCTATATGTTATGATCTACAAACCGACAACAAAAATAAGACTCATTCTTACCAAACTGATTTCTTCAAACTGCTACATAGATTGGATAAAAATTGCATGATATAATTACATTTAATAAATTATCAATTTAAACGCGGGATAAATATAAACATAAATGTATAGAGTAACATTTCTTTTTACTGAAATGATATTTCACATAGATACTTCCCGGTATTGCTTTCATATGCGCATACATATATTGTTTTATATAATCTACGCAAGTCCTTTTTTCGGTTCATTATGATGTAGCAATAAATTTTCTTTTCCTTTTTCTACTGGTATTAAAATGAAAATATAAACCCTTATTCTTACAATAAATAATTAGATCGTAAACTAAATTTATAATTAATGTAAAATATACATAAATAAATCATACTGGAGGTAATAAATTAAAAATTTATTAAAAATATATCATCTAAAACTCATTCAAGGTTTCATTTTATTATTATTATTTTTTGAATAGTAAGTATCTATTCCATCTTAATCCTTACCTACTAAGAAAATTATTCATAATAGGATACAACTTAGAATGAATCCTTCTAAAATAGTATATTCCTTTCCTTAGCTAAAGTACAGCGTTCCGTCTCTTCTTTCATTCACGCTGCCATATAACGTACTTGCTCTTCACACTCAAATACTCTACATTCACGTATAAAACACACAAACACACGCACAAACGTATGCGAGAATGTTATCACCCTTACTCTACCTTCAAATTTATTGGCCTAAATTAAAACGTATACAGCACTTGCTTATAGCACTAATGCAACGGCGCTGGTACAGGATAATGCTGTTATATTTTAGCTTGCTTTACAAAGGGAAATATAAAAGGGTTTTGTAATGTTTTGTAATGAAAATGATAGTACCTCCCGGCAATTAAATAACTAATTGATTTTCATTTTATTGTTCAGTACGTAGAAAATTTTTTCCCATTAATTAATTTAATATATCAGGCTATTATTTGATTGATTGTGGTAATATAAAAAAAAAAATCAAATTGTTTTTATTTCATAAATGAGGAAAGATTATTTATTTTAAAAATAAAATTATTGCAACGATATAATAAGCAGTAAACAGAATGAATTGAAATAAAGGCTGCAAGTTTCATTATCTGTTATTGTTACATATTTTGTTATATAAAGTTTTAACATCAAAGTGAAGTAACATGATGTGTGAATTATATAATACTTTTCCTTTTCTAATTAAAAATAATAACATAATAATCGATAAACATATTTCTAGTTAAATTGTACCGAAAATCTTATTTAATTATTCTATATATATATATATATGTATATATAAGTTGCCGTGAAACACCTAAATTAGAGAATGTCAATATTCTCCGGTGAATGTTGACACATACCAAATACGTCGTTGAAACACCGAAATATTTGCTTATACATTCAGTCCTTCGCCAGTATATGCTGACAAACACAGATAAACTCTTGTGGGTGTTGAAACGATAACTAATAATTAAACAAAAAAACACCTTATACCAATCTCTAATTTAAATAGATTACGAGAAACCCTATAAAAAGGAAGTTTAAATTTAGTCCAAACATTACCTACGCTCGCTAACTGTCTAATTAACATTAAATATACAAATTATAATCGTATATGTTATTCTAAGTACAACATTGGAAGCGATTAATCAAATTCGCCGCATTCAGCAAGCACTGATGGTGAAGAAGAATAAAAATATTTTTACAAGAAAACTGAACAAAGGGCAAACCATCTGACCATTTATTTGTATCGTTATCGTTCATCCATGTAGTTACATATTCTGAACATTCTGACTGACCCTTTCAATTCATATAATGCTGAAAACTTTGGTTATATATTTTTATAAATACTGTGAATTTGATTAATCGGCTCCAATGTTGGATAATAACATATATAATTTGTGTATTTAACGTTAACTAGACGAGGTTAGCGAGCGAAGCTAGCGTAGGTTATGTTTGACTTTAATTTAAACTTCAGTTTTTTCAGAGTTTTTCATAATTTATTTATCTTAGAGATAGGTACTGGGCGATTTTTAAAAAAAATTCTAGTTATCGTTTCAACCCCCACCAGAGCTTATCTGTGTTTGTCAACATATACCAGGGAAGATCCGAATAAGCAAATATTTCGGTCTTTCCCCGACGTATATGTTATATGTCGACATTCACCAGAGAATATCAACATCTGGCAAATATCAATCTTTCACGATAACATATATGTACTTAAGGCCAATTCTGTATTCTATATCTTGTATTTATAACAAAAATTAATAATTCCTGGTATTAAAGAAATGTTATATTAACATAGCCATATTGTTCTTGAAGATGTACAGCATTTATCAAAATGATCCGATTTCAAAACCATAAACCTGTGCAACCACGCATGATCAGTGAATGAAATTTACGCCATTTGAAAGTGCGCGTCCAAGAGTTTCAAATACTGGCCTCCACTCAAACGTACGCAAACCTCAATCGTATACAACATGGCGTCTACACATCAGAAGGCGTTTTGTGTTTTAAGATTTAGCAAGACGAATCTGTAATAATGGATCGTTGTACGTTTTGACAGCGTTTCAAGATTGATCCACACGACTGGCTAAGAATTTTCATCGCCGGTATAAGAAATTTGAAGAATCAGGGTGTTGAAGTAAGGAAAAGAGTTCAGAGGGACCACGGACTTCAGAGAAAAATTTACAATAATTCAACAGGCTTGTCAGTGAAGCTCGAAAAGTTCATTTGCCGCGCTAACTGAGAACGTGCAATCAATCAAATGACTGTTTTGCATATGTTAAGATGACGCTTGCATTTCATGCTATACCGATTGCAACTGGTACAAGCTCTTCAAGTAAATGATAAAAAAAGGTAAATATTTTTGTGATGCGGTCTTAATTGATAAGGAAGACGATATTTTCTTATCGTGGTTAACTTTTAGTGATGAAGCAACATTTCATTTAAGAGGTAAAGTTTCACGTCACAATATTCGTGTATGCGGACTTGAAAATCCACACTAGATTGTGCATTGGAAAGAGATTCACCAAAAAATAATGAGGGTTCCAATTTTGTGCGGGTTCTTTTACAAAAATTATGGCCCTTTCTTTTTTGTAGGAAACGTAGTAACAGGGCATTCTTCTATTGAAATGCTGGAGTACTGGTGTTTTTCACGACTGAACACTGAAAAATTCATATTTCATCTCCACCTTGTGACTTTTTCTTGTAGGGATATGTAGAACAAAGTGTTTATGTTTCACCATTATCTACTGATTTGAATGAGCTGAAAACGATATTCACACCTGCAGTAATTTCTCCAAAGAAGACTGTCTCCAACGCGTTACGGAAGAATTCAGCTATCGTATTGATGTTATCCGTGTAGCAGATAAAAAGAACATATAAAAAGTTTGTAACACGGTAAGAGAAATTTAGAACTTTATTTTGAATAGTACGTAATTTGTCTTGAAATTAATTGTAAGAAAATTTGAAATGAAAAGAAAAAAAATGAAAAATTGAAAAGAAAATATGAAATATATGTTTGAAATCGGTTCATTCTTTTTAATACTGTAAGGGTAAAACATAGCAAACAAAAATATAAGTTCCTATATTATAAAAAAAAAAATCACTTTTATCGTACTTCTAAACAACATATTTTTTTAATGGGATAAGCATTTAATTTTCATTTTAATTTTAACAACGGTTTTTCAAAATTAAAATATACATATATATGTGTATAAGTATTTACAAAAAAATTAGAATTTTCGCTGAAAAAAGAAAAAAGTTTGAAAATTATGTCAAAAGTAATTAATAGATAAGTTAAAACTAAAATAATTGAAATCCTATTTACTTTTCAGCAGGGAATAACAAAAAATTGTAGAATTACGTGAAAAAATATGTCTCTTAAAAAAGTACAATATTTAACAACAAAATAACAGCAGCCTGAAAAATTATGTTAGCCTTAAAATTATGAAAAATTATTGAATTATAAAGTTATGTAATAAAAGGAAAATCTATTGATTCTACAGAGAGATAAATAAATTAAATATTACTAACTACTCTTCAAACAAAATAATACTTAATTATGAATGCGGGTATAAAGTACAATGATAGGATTAAAAACACTAAAGTTAGCAAAATTCAAAAATTTAATAAAAGGCATAAATTATGGCAACATTAAATAAGTGAAAAAAAAAGAAAGGAATGACCAAATTAGAAAAGAAGACGAAATTTCGTTTAGGAATCTTGTTTACTTAACTACGAAGAATTTTTTGAAGGTGATTGCGGTTTGCTTAAGATGAGATAATGAAAAATTCTTGATAAAAGTACTATTTAAACGTAAATGAAGAAAACAAGAAAGGCTAAAATAGAATGTACGAACGCTAGAATAGTTAAAAATATATGTTCAAAGACTTTTCTTAAAAAATCTGAGAATAAAAAGTTTTACATTGGACAAACAGGACGAATATTTAACACAAATGCAGTAAAACCAAAATTTAGACTTCTACTTTCCACTTGCCTCAAATAAACAAGATTCTTTAAAGAAACGGGTAAAATATTTCCTAATATGTTTCCTAATGTCAACACCCCATCAAAGAGTACCATAAAAGAATTGGTTTAAAATAGCGTGCAACAAGATCAGTTAAAAATTTATAAACAAAATTACAAGAATTTCAGAGACTATAGCTGAAAGAACAATCTGTAGTCCTAAGTCTAAAAAAAAACTGTACGGATATTACTACAACAATTTTTGCAGGTTAAATACACAACGTGCTATAAGATTCTTTATTCATAAATTTAAACCCGTATCGTGTAATGTATACGAAATAAGTAAAAGAAGTAGTTTAATCAAGGTTTTATAATTAACTGGTAGAGAAAACAGTAATTTTTACATCGAAAAGAAATATAATTCATCAAATCCCGTTTCTGTATGTAGTATGGAGCTTCAGGAAACGTTTTAACAATCAGATAATAGGTCAAAAAATAGTGTATGAGTTTTTTGTATTTTCAACGTTTTATGACCCAGGGACCAAAACAAAGAATAAAGTGGGGGATAATGTTCGTAGGTACATGAGTTGGCGTGTTTAAAGCTTAATAACTTCTGACTGAATAAACCGATTTTGATGAAATTTGGCACAACGACTGGTATGTATGGGATAACCCCAACTAGGTTGGTCTAATGGTGAACGCGTCTTCCCAAATCAATTGTTTTGGAAGGCGTGCGTTCAAGCCATATTTAAGACAGTTACATTTATACGGATTTGAATACGAGATCGTTGATATCGGTGTTCTTTGGTGGTTGGGTTTCAATTAACCACACATCTCAGGAATGATCGAACAGACTGTGCAAGACTACATCATACATATCATTCTCTAAGTAATTGCTGAATGGTAATTCCCGGAGGCTAAACAGAAAAAAGAGAGAAAGGTATGTATGGGTTAATTTGTTGGTTTAAAGTCTGGGTTCAATATCTCCAGAGGTGAGGTAGATAGTTTTTTTACGGTCGTTTTCTCCAAAACTTTGCAAATATAACCCCATTTTATATAAAGCTCATTATAACCGGGGTTATTTTCCATTAAAGAAGTTTTGCTCCCAAATTCTCCCTTCCTCAAAAATCGGAAAAAAACGATGTTTTTATTTATTGCTTGAATTTTAACAGAATTTTTTTTATGTTTCCTAAGCATAGTAGTAGTTCAAGTGTCCCGAAAAATCAATACTTTAAGGCAATATTGTGGGTGGGGAAGCCGATCAGAGTAAAAAAATATCGATTGTTTTTATTCTTTAAACAGTTTTCATGTATTATTATTTTTCTAACAGGGTCATTCACGGGAACCGGATGTTTTTAAAATAATCATAAAAAATTGAATATTTACTTTAAAAAAGTTTTATTGGTACTGAAACACTTGTTAAATCAAAGCATTTGTTACTTACTCATGAACGAAAAAATATGTCCGGCAAGTGATGTCCATTTTGGGCAATACATTGTTGTAGCCATTCACGGTAACTGGCTTCAATTCTTTGCAGCTTGTCTACATCAATCTGGGTGACGTGATGACGAATTGCGATCTTTAGGTCCTCCAATGTACGCGGTTTATTGCCGTACACACGCGATTTCAGAAACCCCCACAGAAAAAAATCACAACTACTCAAGTCGGGGGACCGAGTGGGCCAAGGAATGTCGCCGAATCTGGAAACGATCCGTCTCGGAAACAAGTTACGGAGAACAGCAGTTCGTCGGGGGCCCGGTGGTTTTTTCTTCAATATTGAACCGCTTGTTCGAAGGTTGTTTACCCACCGCAATATTGTGTTACGAGAAGGGACACTTGCATTACGATGGATATTAAACTGACGGCGAAAATCTCGCTGAACAGCAGTTACGGATTCGTCATTTCGCACAAAACTGTCGTACGCGTACAGGCGTTGCGAACGGACGAGTACAACCCACTTCAAAAACATCCGGTTCCCGTGAATGACCCTTATAAGAATAAATAACCAATGACAGAAACGTATAACAACTTTGTTGTCAGTTTTCTTAATAACTTGTGTAGTAATGAGATTAGTGAAGTTTGATTTATGGTAAGTAAATATTCCGGGGGTCATAAGTAAGCTACAGTTAAAATTTCGAAATGATTGGTTCAGTAGTTTTCGCGATTATCAGGAGCAAAATAAGACGTTTCTTTATATATTAGTGAAATTAATTTGATATTCAAATTTAAATAAATAATTATTTTAAAAATTATTATTTTTAGCACTTACACAAATTAAAAATCCAAGAACAAAAAACAAGAAAACATACTGCGGTATGGAAGAGAAAAATTGATTAATTTTCAAAATGTAATTCAATTTTAACTTTTTTCCACTATAGTGTAATGATTTAACTGTTAATTTGAATATAGGAGGCATAATTTATTTAAAATACTTTAAATTTTAATTAATTTAAAACATAATTTAATTAAAACAGTTCGTTGTATTATCTTTACTTTTTATGTGGAAGGTTCTGACTTCAAATCGCGGTCAGGGTTAGTATTTTTCATATAATACAAGAATATATTTCTTATCGTCACTACTAGTAGCTAAAATTTATTATGACTCCTAAAGTTACTGAAAAATTAATTAAACTCAATACCATTTTGATTTAATAAAAAAAAAAAAAAACAGATTTATTTACGTCATAGAAAATGTTGGATTAAACATAAATAATGAATTTATTAAAATTTTTCAATTCATATTATTTTACACATAAATTCTGTTCAAAATAAAAATGTCAATTTACGGAAAATGAAGCTTTTTCAAAAGTTTTTTGTTGTATAAAAAATTATTTTTAATAAAAAAATTTTTTATATATTATAAAAACAATTTTTTATGCAGTTTTCTATTATTCTGTATAATATATATTTCACGTTTAATAAATATTTAACTAAAAATAAAATTGATACAACACTTATAGAATTTCAGCAGTTTAACAAATCATTGGAAAACTGGTCTATTTTTATTTTGTTAAAAATGCAATTTAAAAACACGTTATGTAATGTAGTTATAAAGAAATAATAATTTAATTAATTAATTTCAAAATATCTAGAAATTTTATAGTTTTAAGCTTTATTCAAATATCGAAAATATTCAACAACGTATTGTTAAGTTTTTCTGTTGAGGAAAACCAAAGGAAAAAGGAAAAGAGTGATGTCAAATTTTTTTTAAATGAATCGTTACATTACAAAAAGATTGAACATAAAATTCATAAAGTCGTAAATGGAATGTGCACGTTAACCTGACATTGACTATATATCAGTGTTTTGTAATTTGGCACATGGGAAGACCTTCGTAGGTTTGTATGAAAGATGAACAGGAGATAGTAGTATATGATGAAAAATCGTTAGGATGAGAACTTTTATCCCGGATGAGGAAATATGGAAGGAGGCATCGCGGTTCGGAAGTACAGCGTAGAGGTGAAGGGAAGGTTGAACTGGGAGTTGGTCTTTACGTGTTTGTGGTGAAGGTGGGTTAACGGCGGGGGAGAGTCAGATGAAAAGGGGTAATAGGTTGTGTAGTGGGTTTTGCTGGAGGCATAACGCTCCTCCTTGCTTTTCTCTTGCTTCAGAACTTGTATATTTCGACTACTGCTTTTAGCGGGTCCATTCTCCCCGCAGTAGAAGTTCACTAATAACTTTAAAATGTTAAGTAAATAGCTTTGGGAGAAAGAAAAGCAGAAAAAGTACCTTATTTTATTAACTATAGCCATTAATCATAATCGAAACTTTACCCGATAAAAAAATAGTCCATTCATAACAATTAGGTTTAAATAATTGACAATGAGTAAAGCAGAGGCATTTTAATAACAAGTTTAGCAAAAGAGAAAAATCAAATAACCTCTTCATATTTTTATTTTAAATTGTCGTGCGTTTTATGTAAAATGTGTGTCTAATTAATACAATTTATATATGTTTTACTCAATTAAATTTTAAATAAATTTAATTTTTTTATTAGTTCACTTATTAATGTACCGATTAATTGTACACTGTAATTCTATAAGATCAGCACTGATTTTCAAAAAAATAAATATCAAATTATACTATTCAATCATTAAAATAAAAGGACACATGATAATTTAAAAAAAAATTATTATCGATAAACAAATTTGAAAAAATGAAGATCTCTAAATTACACAATTGACGTATCAACTAAAATTAAATGAAAAGAGAATTATAAGATGGTATATATTGCAGAATTATTTAACAATATTATTTACAAATAATATTTTACTAAAATAGAATTTAAACAATTTATTAGGAATTATCGTAAGACTATTCATAAAAATAAATTAAAAGGCCATCTAATAAAAGCGAATAAGAAATTTAAAATTAGCATAAATCTATCAGGTTTAGAAAAATATTTCAAAACTTATAATTTAAAAAATTTTTAAATCAAAGAATATTTGATTTATTTAGATAAATAAGTGTTAATTTGGTGGTTTAAATATTAATTTCATATTATTAACGAATTTTAATTTCAATTTTATTAACTAAGTCTGCTTCTTTTAAGCAGAACTAGGTAAAGCGATTGAAATTTCAGAAAATCTTTTAAATAATTTTTTCCTTACATATATTTTTTGTACCAAATTTCCTCATTATTCGTGATAAAAATAATTAATCTTAAGCGAATTCAAAAAGGAAGATTCTATGTTCTACTCTTATGATTTTTTTAAATTTGGGTTAACACTTATTTATTTGTCAGAATGGTGAAAATGGTTAAACAATAGCGGAATGTTGATAATTTGTGGCCTGGCCGAACCGATTGTATTTTAACGCTAACAGCTCCACCGTACAATCCTGACCCATTATTCGGTAGTTGGATTGTAATTACCAATTTATGCTAGCGTGATGAAAATCCACGGATGTAAAACGTTACACAGTTACATTATAATTGTATAGACAATTATAAGCTTCCACTAGGTGGGAGCTTTCAGAATATCATAAAAATTACTATTCATCAAAAGGACCGACTTGGGTAATACTTTATACTTTCTTGGCATCATAGCTCTAAAGCTTTGCTGCAAGAAGTAATGTATGGTAATTAATCATTAAATGGCGTATGGTTTTTTTGCATTTCTCCTCGTTTCATGATTCTGGAACCCCCCCAAAAAAAAAACAAAAAAAGGAGGGGCTAATGTACCTGATGGAAACTCTTGTACAGAAAGGCTCGTGCTAATGGGCTAATTTGTGTAAAAGTTTGGAGTCATTATTTCCAGCGGGTGAGAGGGGTTTTTGGGGTCAATTTTTTAAATTTTGGAAAGGTTACCTAAGTTTATATAAGCTGAGTACATTCCTGCATTCTTATCTTACTATATTTTATAAAGAAATTGCCACTTAAATTCCCCCTTCCCACAAATATCGAAAAAGGTATCTTTTTACTATTGCATATTTTTTAACCAAATCTTTTTTAATGTCTTCCTAGGCATAGTAGAAATAGTAATGCAAGCGACCTCAAAAAGAATACTTTGGAGCAATACTAGTAGTGAGGGAGTCAATCAGAGTTAAAAAAAAAATCATTTTTTTTAGTTTTCTAAAACTTCCTTTAATTTATGTAAACTTTTACTATTATTAAAAGATTAAATAATAAAATAAAATTTCATCGCAATTCACCCTCCATCACCAACAAAGAAATTTTAGGTACCTTTTTGTTGGGTAACATATTTTAGTGACATTTTTTTTAGTTTCTTCCATTTAACATAAAAAAATCAAACAATTTTCTTGGAAGATGATTTTGGAGATGGGGGAACAAAAAAAAAATACCGAATTTTTGAATCTTAACATTTTTTTAAAATTTAATTAAACGTATAATGATGGTTTTACTATAAGAATCATAAATTACCCTTTCCAAAAAAATTTCTTCATTAACGTTTGTCAAGTACAATTATTTTCCAATTTTTTTTTGTCGGCCTCCCGTGGCGCGAGTGGTAGCATCTCGGCCTTTCATCCGGGTTCGAATCCCGGTCAGGCATGGCATTGCATGAGATGAATGACAGCTTATCCTCTGAAGCAATACCTAACGGTGGTCCAGGAGGTTACAAAAAAGAAAATTTTTCCACTATATAAGAATAAATAACCTAAGCCAGAAAAGTATTACTACTAGAAAATTATTCTGATTGTTCCATTATAAAGTTTAGCTTACTTAAGTGGACCATTAAAAAAACTGAATTGCCTTCGTAAGTGATTTGAAGATTACTGAATTTTTATAACATAATATTAGATAAACTAATATCGTGCTGAAATTCGAAGAATTATTGTGTAAAATTTAAAAAAGGAAATTATTTTGAAAACCTAGAAAAAATTATATATCATATTTTATTATGTTATTATATGCGTAATAATAGTATATTCTAGTTTCTCAAAATCTTAGCTCATTCCCATCTGTAGTTTCGTTAAATAAAAATAAACCGGTGTTGAGCAGATACAGAATATGAACATTATTGTGTCAATAATTTCCAGAAATTTGTTGACGGTTGGCAGGTGCAGGAGTCATTGTGACATCGATGACATGGACAAGTACGGCACCAGTAACTATATTAAGTATCAATAGATAACTATCTTAAGGCACCAACGAGATAGCGATGGTGATTTGTTTAAACATTTTATTATATACGCTTAAAACAACAAGCGTGCCGTGATTGTGTATAGAATAATTAATCTCTTCATTCTGTGCTAGGATTACGTAAGCTTAAATTCAAAATAAACCAGAATCTTACTTAAGGAAGCTCCAGAAGTAGTTTGGGTAGGTGACATTATAGTGATGAATTTCTTCAATATACGTTTTTTTAATTCTTTATAATGGTCGTTTTATAATGAAAACGACTTCTTTTGAAATATTCTGACATTTTCCCATTGATTACGGGAAGGTAAAGAGTATTACACTTGTTGGTATATAGTATGAAGGAACTATGTTGAAATGTTATTGAAATAAAATAACTGGTAAATGTATTTATAAAAGTTAATTTAAAATAAAAATCGGTAACTAAATCTGCAGATTTCGATTGTTATACATTATCAGTGAAAAAACAGCAAGGAAATACCCTTAAAAATTAACGGTCCTTTTCTATTAATAAGGACGCCATTAAAATTTAGTCATTTTTAATCTTGGTTAGGTATTTATTATACTAACCCGACTAAAAAAGAAAACGAATGAAATAGAAAAACTGAACAGAATGAAACCAAATTTTAATTACATATAATATCATAATATACATTTAATTACATATATAATCTCAGTTACATAATATATATATATATAATATACGCGCGCGCACACACAGGGTGATTCGCAAAATATTAACAAACCTTCAGATGTTCTGCAGGTGGAAATAAAGAATAAAGTTAATGTAAACATAGGTTCGGAAACGCTTCGTTAATGAGTGCCGACTGACAAAAGATTTCGTCCTGAATTATGCGCCTTCGGTGAAATTAAGCCAGACTGTAATTCTTCCGATCTAAATTAGAGGTAAATTTAGTGGTTTTACATGGAATCTCAGCTAAATAATTGGAAAAAAAAATAGGTCCTACTTTTGCAAATAACTGTGTAGAATAATTTGCAGCTGTATTAAATATTCTCCGATAACAAGAAAGTAGATGATTTTCCAACACGGTGAGGCGACTTCACACTTTTCTCTAGCGATAACACTTAAAAGCGATTTTTTTTTAAACCAGTAGAACACGTGGGGGACTTATAAACTGGCCTTGAAGGTCACCTGACTTAACATCTTTGGCCTACGAGCTGTGGGACCACTTCATATCCAGTATATGTAAACACAAAAGGATAATGTAAGAGAAGTTCTCAGTAGGGAACAACTAATACAAAATAATCTCATTGAAATACGGATAGCCATGTAAAACAATGCTCATCGGGCAGAGTGCTGTATCCACATGACAGAGGACATTGCCAGCATTTTATTTTAATTGTTTATAAGTTGGTATTATTGTTTGCGATTGTATTTTATTATTTTTCCAAAATATTACATTTTTTATTATATTGAAAATTTTGTTTCATTTAATATTTTGTTGATATCTGAAATTTTTCTATGGTAAACATCGAATTTCTTATGTTTGTATTTGGTTTCTGTGTGACCATTATACATATCATACGCAGAATTAAATTCTCTACAAGTCTTAATTAAAATGTTTACGTGTCTGTTACCCATTTAACAAAGCTAATTTACGCTAAATATACATAGTATGTTTTTTGAACCCAGTTCTATGTACACAGAGACCTATTTAAAGCGCAACCCACCATCAGTTTTCTATAATATTTTAATTGACTGCCCAACTCCCCTACATTTTACTGGAATGGACTCGTAAAACAATTGAACATCGCGCTGACGCAGTAGACTCCTACTAATAGACATAAGAAAGAAATCATAACGTTCAGTGCATTACAAGAAAGATTATGTTTTCACAAGACGAACGTGTTTTTATTATTGAATTGTACTTTAGCACGCGATCAGTGGTTGCAGTGAAAGAATTTTTTTGCCGTAAATATCATGATAAACCGGCAACTAATAAAACATCAGTTTTGAGGTTAGCGGCTAAATTTAGAGAGACAGGTTCTATTAATAATAAGGAACACAAAAGATCGATGAAAGTGTTTAATGCAAACACAGTCGGTGAAATAAATACCTCGCCATTAAACTGATTAACTTCTTCGCCAAAAAAAAAAAAATCAGTTAGATGCTTGTCAACTGAAATTAAATTTACCATAATTAACCTTTTATGGGACGACAAAAAAAAAAATTAATCTTACGACCATATCAAATTCAAACAGTTCATAAACTTCTTGATCTAGAACAAGAAAAACGGCTAGAATATTTTCACTGGTTTCGTCGATTCGCGCGTTAGCGTTTCATCTTACGGAAACGATTTTTTAACAGACGAGGCGTGAATTTATCTGGACAGCTACGTAAACAGCCATAATAGTAGGATTTTGTGTGCTGCAAATGCTCATGCGTATCATGAAAAACAATTGCACCCGCAGAAGATGAGCGATGCCACGAAAAAATTATCGGTCCACTTTTCTTCGAGTACACAAATACTGCAGAACGATATTATAATATTTTATAGGAATTCATTGCACTCTTGGAAGAGAAAGATCGGTGCAGCAGATTCCAACATGACGGTGTAACATCACACTTCGCACATTCAATTCTGATTTCGTTAACGAATTCTTTGGTAATCGCGTTATTGGTCGTGTACTATGATCATCAAAATCTCCAGATTTGACAACGCCAGGTCTTTTCTTTGAAGTTACCTCAAAGAAAAAACCTATAGCAACAACCACGAACACTTGAATAACGAAGGTTAAAATCGAGCAAGCTGGTTAGATATCAACCCACGAATTCTGAAAACAGTTGTAAGAAACACAGTGTGAAAAGGATGGAAGCGTGTATTCATGAAGATGGCGGCCACTTCCAGCTTTTACATTAGAATCTAAGATATTGAAAATTTTGAAATAAAATATTTAATTTAATAACTTACAAATGTCTATTTTATTTAGATATACCTACTGACATAGATAGGTTGCGTTTTATGTGGGGCACTCTATATTTATCACAGATTTCTCAAAAACTACTAAAAATATAGGTCTAGAACCTACTTTTTTTTAACTTTCTGGGCAAATTTCATATAAAATCAGTAAATATATCCCTTGATTTGGGTTCTAATAATTACAGTGGCTGAATTTTACCGAAGGGGCAGAAATCAGGGAAAATTTTTTCGCTAGCCGACAATCCTTGATGAAACGTTTCCGAACCTAGTTTGAAATGAACTTTCTTCTTTATTTTCACTAATAGAACACTCCTGAAAGTTTGTTAAATTCTTCTTGAATCGCACTGTTATGAAATCATGTTATGATCATTTTCATATTTTTCTCCATTTGAAAGAATATCCGCCTCCTGTAAAAATACAACCACGTTCTTTTGTTACAAAAAAAAATTCCCAAATGTTCATGTTATTTAATGAAAAAAATTACTTGATGAAGTATAGTGCACAACTGCAATGAAAAGTAAACTTATAGATACACATTTAGGCATAGATGAACGTATAGGTCATAAAATATTTGTTGAAATCTACTATCTGTCGGGTGGTGAAGTAAAAGGACAAAGTATGTAAATTAATTTACGTCTTCTTTATAAATAAATATCACCTTATTATTACAATTTCATTTAATTTTTAATTAACTATTAATTTTCTATCATTTAATTAATCCACGACTAAATGATGCCGGGTATCACAAAGCCTGTAGTAATTAAACAAAAAAGCAAAACCAATTTACAAAAGTCTACAAGTAAAGCAAAATATTAGTTTATAATAAAGGTTAGTATAAATCAATAAGCGTAGATATAAGACCTGAAAAATATTTGTTTGAATAAGAAAAACTTAAAAAGTTTTGTATCTAGATAAAGTATTTTTATTGAAAATTTAAATAATGAATAATATATCGGTTTTAAAGATTTTATTGGCGACAAAAAAGAAATAAAAAAGAACATCAACTGAGATCTACTGAATCGCCTTAGGAACAGAAATGGAAGATCGAAGAAGCTTTAAGATGAAAAGACGGGGGAGGGGTGAGAATTTTCTGGGCACAGAACACTTGTAAGAAGGGTAAGCTGGAGCCATGCCTGCGGTCAACCGAACGGGTAGTAACCATAAATGTTGTTCTCTTACGAATCTGAAAACCCCTTGTCACAACTCATACCCCCAGTCGCTATATATTCGAAATACCCTATCTCACCCTTTAGTCTATTTTGCATAGACAACTCTTCAAACCCTACGGCAGTACTCTCCCTACTCTTCATTCATTGGCATAACTTAATGCTAACTTCATTGTATTTCCCCAAATAACCACTAATCTGACCGACCGTGGAAATTGCTTTACTATAAAGATTAAATGCACAAAACAATATTACACTAAATTAATTAATTCATAAAATATCATATAAATTAATCTTACTGACTTAGTGCCAAATATAAAACAACTTCCCACAAAAAAACCCGTTTCTGAAATGCATGGTTGATTGCTAAACGTTAATTTTATTATCTTTTAAGAACAAGTCATTCATTTTATTACAGACTACACATAATAAAAATAAATATTTAGCTATATTTAACAAATTTAATTGTTAATATGACTCATAATTATGAGGGTTAAACAATGATCTGAGTCTAATTAAAATATTACTTAATAAAAACATCGAAAAATAATAAAATAAAAATCACACGAAGATTGTAATTTTAAAACTACTTTATATATTTTTTTTATAGAGATTTATTTAAACTTGCACATTATTTTACATATGGATATTGATTTTGGTAAGTACTCAAATAGTTGCTTCAAAACAAAGTTACTTTTACTTTTGTTTATGAGTAGTAGGTAGAAAGATAAATGAATTATTTTGAGTAAAAAATATTACCCAAATAAATTTTTTTATTGCTCGACTTTCGGAAGTCCTTGAGTAAAATGAACATTTAAACTTGGATATAAAAATAAGTAAACATAGAGTAGTATGTACGCAACCTAAACGCGTTATCAATTATCCTTTGTCAGATTTTTAAAAATTTCTTAATTTACAGAATCGTATGAAATAAATGTTCAAATTCTTATACTGGTATAAGAGATTCACTTGTTTCAAAGAGTACGCAAGAATAATTTTAATTTAACAATGAAATAATTTAACTTATGCCGATCTCCGTGGAGGAGTGGTAGCGCATCGGCCTTTTATCCGGATGTCCCGGATTTGAATCCCGATTAAGATATTACGTTCGCTGATATTACAATGGTTTTTCTTTTTTCTTGAAGGTATTGTTACATAAGCTTGAAGTTTACGCATGGGATATGGAAATGGATTTTGTAGCGTATGAAATATGCTATGCCTGACCGGAATTCGAACCTGGAACCTCCAAATGAAAGGCCGAGACGCTGCCATTCCGACGCATACATCATATACCCCGTCGTGGCTTCGCCCTCGCTCTATGGTTACTTGCGTTTCCAGTAGCGGTCAGGAGGTGTTTAGCCGGCTCACTTCACTCATTCTTCGCGTCTATCCAGGAGGCTCTGATCCTTCGACTCCCCTGTGTTCATTAAGCTCATGCTTGCAAGAATAATAATAAATAAAAATTAAAGCCTGTTCAATATATAAAAACTAACAGTGTATTATAATTTCTTCCCGGCAGCAGTTTGATCAGTACAGGCCTTAACTTAAGTCAGTTTAACTTAAAAGAATGTGAGTTTCAAAACAGGCTGCTTCCATCTTAAAAATATTAGTTATAACTGGTTACCCGTACTTCGTATGGGTAAAATGCAATCTGCCCGGTTCTTATTTTTACCCGATAAACATCACTAGGAAATGACTGAACTTCGTATCTCTTTTCTTTTTTTTAATTACTTTATGTTTTTTAGTTGAGTTACCCGAGAGAGATGCACCCAGTCGCGTCGTACATACAACAACAACGTCGCACCCTCAAATTGAAATTAAAAAAAACCGGAATAATGTTTTTAGATATTTACATGCAGAGTATTTACAAGCTCCAATCTAGTGAACATCTCGATTAAAATAGTGGGAAATGAGAAAAATTTACAAGAGTTGTTCAATTTTGCAATGAAAGGCGTGAAGAAATTCATCTCTTACAAAATTCAATTTCAAAAAATCTAGAAATTTGTTCTTAGAAATTCACATGAAGATTAGGCACAGCAAAAAAGTTGATATTTTCATTTGTTACAGAGAAATTTAAAAAAAAGAAAAAAATTAATTTTATTGCTACTTCATCTTAATCCTTTAAACTCGGAATTTCAAAAAATCATTTCTTAGTGTGCACTTAAAACGTAAGAAGAACACGTATTCAAATTTTCATCAATTTATCTTCAGTGGTGTTTGCTGGGCATTGATGGATCAGTTAGTCATTCAGGTCATGTTCTTTTATATATGTAGATCCATAAGACAGAAACAGGGTACATTCAAATTTTACAGCCATACCTACGTTCAATTTAGAATTATTCTTAATAATTTGCTAATATTTACATCACATATCCTCTTTGATTTTATAATAAATTCAGGATGTAAATTTACTCTCTATTAGGTAGATTTTATAAGAAAGCTGCCTATTTAATGGGTACCATGATTTGACTTCGGGAAAATTTCTACATGACTTCGCATCCCCCAGACCCCAAGACCACCGTCAGTTCAAAGTTTATATATATTTATTTCACTTTATTTTGGACACGATAATTATCGTAATTTTGCTCCAATCACTTTCAAATAGTTCCTTAAAAGTAACTCGTCCAAAAATCTTAGTCGAGTTTGTTAACGGCCAAAATCGGACTATGGGGGTGGAAATGGGGGAGCTTTTTCGAAAAAAAATATATCGCTATAACTTTCTTATTAAGTAAAATATGGAATTCATTTAAAATTCTTACTATTCTTTGGATAAGGGCCTAAAACTTATTCAAGTAAAGTCTTTAATATCACAAACCATTGGCCCAGAGGGTGGAAAAAATGGGGTTTTAAAAACAAAAAAAAATCATATTTCCCTTAATAGGCACAATCTCGAATAGGATTAAAGTGATCGTTAGTCCTCTATACATTCCCTAAAACTTTTGTCTGAAACAATTTTTGATATGACTAACCGTTACGGCAAGATATTAGATTTGATACGACCAATATATTGCTGGAAATGTAAGAAGGTGGAGCTTGTCTTATACTAATCATGTGAAACTTTTTTTCTCGTGCAAACATTGTCGTATTGAGTAAATTTGAAGTTTTCTTAACGTTAAGGTGGAAATCTTTTTTATCCCCTACTTAGCACCGGTGAAATCTACCTCCCACTTCTGGCGTGCCGAAAGGAATTGTTTTTATAATTACATCTAACATACGGTCGTGAACGATATTACTCTTACTCAGCAACATTAAACCGACGACGCGACGTCTAAAGTAATAAAATATAAAACATGTTTGATACCAAAGGGAATAGCATCTACTCATCGAGAAAAAATTTAGTGAACAATAAGAATAATTATTATTTTATACTTTTTGAAATTTTTTTGTTTAAGTATGAAAGTGAGGATTTTGTTTACTTAATACTGAAGCCTATAAAAAAAAGATAAGAGAAAAAATACATGAAAATTCATATGCATGATAATTTATATCTAGGAGGGTTGAAAAGTACCTCCTGACTTATTTAGCCCACACGCTTGTTAATCGTGAGAATGGCTATGCAATTTTTGCAATTGATATTGATTACTGTTTCATATTAATTGTTTATTATGGCACACAACATGATCAATAACAGTAAAACAAGATAAGAAGGCAGCGAAAAAAAAACTAAAACTTGTTATTTTTTCAAGTTGAGTATTTTTTCTAAAAAATATAATCTGTAATTAACTTTAAAGAGTATAATCTTGTGTTTTGTAAAATTTATCCAAATTCCCCTAAAGTTCTTATTGGTTAATTACAATACATAGAAAAACTTTCTAACAATTCCACAAGCTAGAGTTCGCTTAAAATTGGACTCGGAAAAAAATTAGATAATAATCAACTATTTTATTGGATATACACATAAACAAACATTATATAAAAGAAATTTGCTAAACCAATTTTTTCCAGTTATTTAAATAAAAAAAATTATATATTTTAATTACATTTTGTCAACTGTTTGAAAATTAAATAAATTTACTTTTGTAGTTATTATTCCTTTTTTTCTCTTTTTACACTATTCATAAAACGAATTAATTTATTATTTACGTACATGTGAGTGTGATAATTGAAAAGCAGTCATTTATAAAGTGATAGCTAAATACCCAGTAGGAACACCAATACGCATAAAGTTTGTGTAAGCGCGCGCACGCGGAACACACACACACACACAGGCATACTTGCTTTCATGTTTCTGTTTACAAATAAGCACCATAATTAAATACTCCTACAAACCATCTCTTTATATGTATATAAACTAAACATTAACACGTGTAATTAATTGTAAAGTACATATAATTAAACTGTACTTGTCCATGTACATGAGTGAAGGTATGGAAAATTCATGACGTAACCCGTAAAGTTTAGTTGACTGTAAATTTTCTCTCATGATAAAATTTTCAAAAGCTTAACAACTTTCAATTTAATTAAGTAAACAACAAGAAAAGTTACCTTAATAAATAATAAAATAGTGGTATATATATTTTAATTAGTTTTAATTTTCTTTTAGTAAAAGAAAAATTAAGAAATAAATTTTTATTAGCCTGCAGTGAAGTAAAAAATAATTCATTTATTTATTATAAATTCTAAAAAAATTTCAGAAATTGTTCTTTGAAAATACAAAAATGACGATTCGGCGTCTTTTTAATTTATCATGATTGCATAATTTTTTCTAACTACCGGCTGCAGATAACCTCAGAAGTATATACAAAAAAAATTAGCCTATAACAAGATAAAAGTAACTGGTGAGATATAATTGAACTTAAGAGTTTTAGAGAGTAAAATTAAAAAAAAAAAAAGACTTGAAAATTATTTAACTACTTTTTTTAGAAAAAAAGAAAAAATTAAATATAAAAATATAATAAAAAGTTACAAAGTCAACATACAAAGTACCTTATGACATGTCATTTTAAATTTACTGAAAACTCTGTTTCTACTTCAAATTTTAAATGGTTTTTCAAAGTCTAATTTTTAAAAATATTTATATTATATCTTCGTAAAAATATATTTATTGTTCGTACAATATAAAAGGTTGTTAAATGCATATGTTTTAAATTTTACATTTCTTTTATTTACATGAGATTCCAAAACAGAACAAAAAATTATAACAATTATATACATAAAAATATATAAAATGAACGTCTGTTTGCCCCGCTTGCGTTCCTATACCATTCATCCGATTGCGATGAAACTTCGGTACTTGTTGTGCGCCGCCCACGAAGGTTTCTGAATTAGTTTGGACTCGCTAGGTGGCGCTGAAGTGGAGATATTTCGAAAAATTGTATTTATGGTCCGATTTTGCTCATATTCAGAATATATGTTAGTTAAGTGAAAATTAATAATTTTGCGAAAAATGGAAAAAGGGAAACAGAGAGAAAGGGATAAAGGGAAGATGGGAAGAAGGGAAGAAGGGAAAAAGAAAAGGTTATATTTTTTGAAGTTCCGTAATGTTTAGTTTTATCAAACTTTCATTTCTGTTCATTTAATATATATATATATATACACTCAAATTTAGCAATGGCAAAGCATAGCCGGGTCAGCTAGTTTCTTATAAAAATAATTCTGCCATATTTTTAATATTTTATTTTATTTAAGACGATTAACACAAGTATTTTCGTAAGTAAACCTAGAAGCGACTGGGGAATAGAAAATTATAAGCAAAAATGGTATTGTGTATTAAAATTTACATATAATATATATGTTACCATGAATGACCCAAATTAGAGAATGTAATTATTCTCCCGTGAATGTCAACGCATACCAAATACGTCGATGCAAAAACGAAATATTTGCTTATATTTTTTACATACACACCTTCGCCGGTATATGTTGAATCCGCTATTTTGAATCGTCGACCATTTGTTTAATTTATTTAAATAGGAAGGAGGTCATGTGACGTATCAAAACGGATTGAAATTTTACCAGGAATTAATTTCTGCAATCAGATTTCCCATAACTCTTAATGAATTCGTGGTAAAATTTCAATCTGTTTTGACCCGTCACATGACCCCCTTCCATTTAAATAAATTGAATAAATGGACGGCGATTCAAAATAGCGGATTTCAAAAAGACAACAATTGCCACTGTTGTGTTTTACCCCAAAGGTGGGCCCTCGTACCTAATTTATGTTGGTGTAACCAAACGTTTCATTTTCTTTACAACTTCAGAAATAATAGGCTATACTGCGACTTTTGGACTACTCTGCATTATATATGTAACTATATAAAAAATGGAGCAAAATACATTAAATCTGTAGAATATATATATCTACCCGTGACGGATTTTTTGGTTAATGTAAAAATTATTATAAAGCTGTATATTATTCTCCACATAAAAACAGAAAAGTATATACGCATAAAGCCTCCTAATATTTACTAAAAAGATTACGTATATTATTTACGAAGAAACATGTGAAATAACAACGATTAATACATTCATTCTGTCTCACGTTTATTAAATGATAGTACTTTTAATTAATCCTACGATCTACTTACTTGAGTATTTTAGGAAAAAGGTGCTTAGTACTTACGAAAGCAAATAATTAGAATTATTTATTTGGTTATCAGTTTTATACTCAACGAACATGCGGAATCTATTGTTTCAGTCAATGTTTACGATTTATATAATTAGCCAGCCGTTCAGCGAGTAATATGACACAATTAACTAATGTGCGGTTAAATACTCAATAACGTGGAATACCCCACGTTAATACGTATTCTCTTGTACATTAATAGTTATTCATGTGAATCCCTTGCTACAGCTATTTCATTTCTTCGTAAATTTCGAAAAACATATTTTTTTACAAATATTTGAAGTATAGTAATGTTTTTTATTAATATTAATATAATATAGATACAGGTAATCCACACAGAATATAACAAAGTTCAAGAATTGTTCTACTGGTAAAAATAAAGAAGAAATTTCATGAAAACATAAATTTGGAAACACTTCATAAGCGAGTGTCGGCTGGCGAAAAGATTTCGCCCTGATTTCTTCGCCTTAGGTAAAATTAATCCAGCCTCTAATTTTTTGGGACCCAAATTAAGAGGTAAATTTAGATGTTTTAAATGAAATCTGACTTTAAAACTGAAACACTAGGTCTCAAAATTGAATTTTCAGTATTTTTTGAGAAATTAAAGGTAAAAGACAAAAATTTTGATCGAACAACCCACTATTTTATGTTTTATGTACTATAACTATGTTAAATGTTCATAAAAAGAAAAATTTAAAGAAAACTTAGACAAAATTTTATTTTAAGTAGAAATGGTATGAATAAAGTACACTGAAACAAGACAAACATTTTTTTTTTTTGACTTCATTCATTTGACTGGTTTGATGCAGCTCTCCAAGATTCCCTATCTAGTGCTAGTCGTTTCATTTCAGTATACCCTCTACATTCTACATCCCTAACAATTTATTTTACATATTCCAAACGTGGCCTGCCTACACAATTTTTCCCTTCTACCTGTCCTTCCAATATCAAAGCGACTATTCCAGGATGCCTAAGTATGTGGCCTATAAGTCTGTATCTTCTTTTAACAATATTTTTCCAAATGATTCTTTCTTCATCTATTTGCCGCAATACCTCTTCATTTGTCACTTTATCCACCCATCTGATTTTTAACATTCTCCTATAGCACCGCATTTCAAAAGCTTCTAATCTTTTCTTCTCAGACACTCCGATCGTCCAAGTTTCACTTCCATATAAAGCGACACTCCAAACATACACTTTCAAAAATCTTTTCCTGACGTTTAAATTAATTTTTGATGTAAACAAATTATATTTCTTACTGAAGACTCGTTTAGCTTGTGCTATTCGGCATTTTATATCGCTCCTGCTTCGTCCATCTTTAGTAATTCTACTTCCCAAATAACAAAATTCTTCTACCTCCATAATATTTTCCTCCTATTTTCACGTTCGGCGGTCCATCTTTGTTATTTCTACTACGTTTCATTACTTTTGGTTTGTTCTTGTTTATTTTCACGCGATAGTTCTTGCGTAGGACTTCATCTATGCCGTTCATTGTTTCTTCTAAATCCTTTTTACTCTCGGCTAGAATTACTATATCATCAGCAAATCGTAGCATCTTTATCTTTTAAGACAAACATAAAAATAAATAAATCATTTAAAACAAGTTCGTACAAAATGTTAACATTTTAATGAATGTAAAATAATATTTAGTCAATTAATAAATTTCCGTATAAATCCTTTTGATTTTAAGTAAAACCATTTTTAGGTTTCAAGAACGTTAATGTGAATCTTCCAATTACATAGTCTGGACTCGTAAAAACCAAGATATCAGTTTTGAGTATGAAATAAAAAGCTCTTCGGTACTCGGAATAGGTTTTAGATGCGGCTTTTAAGGGCTGTTACATTTAGAGAAAAAATGAATTTTATAAAAGTGGCAATTAAGATGCGATAAAACTTTATGATAAAATGATTAGTTTGTACCCTAACAAAAATGAACCGGCCTATAGAAATATCCAACGTTCTTTAAAGTGAACAACGGCCAATTCCTAACAATCACGGCAAAATGGAAGGGAGTAATGACTTGCATAAGACGACACTCCTTTGAATCGTTAGCCAAAGTGACTCTTATGGTGATTACCGAAAACAATGATGGCCTTTAATGAAAGAAATGCTTTTTATTCCAAATAATGTATTTAAACGCCTATAAATAATCATCGTGGTATGCAAGTACCTTTCATAAAATTTAACCAGACTGAGGATATCTTCTACAAAAAATAACTTCCTAGAATAGCGTACGACTAAAACGTAAATAAATGGTATATATGAAATTTTAAAGCGATATAAAACTCACTAAAATATCCGTGTACATTTCAAACATTTACAGATTTAAAAATATGAAGTTACTTTTCACTAATCATGAAACAAAAATTATCGTGCAAGATATTACAATTTTGATTCGCCTCTACCAAAAATGTCTCTTCCATTTATTTATATCAGTAAAATAATTAATACGTGTAATACACGTTAGTGAATAATAACAATACTAATGACATTGTTTACGATTATTACGATAAAGTTTTTTTTACAACTTCGTAACGAAATTAGTTATTTTTAATAACAATCAACTTGTTATACTTTTTCTTACCCGTCTAGACAGCGTTATAGCACAGCTATAGATCTAAGCGGATTTCACGGGATCTTGACGTTTTGACAGCTAACGAACAAAGAAAACCCAAAACGGGATGAATATTTTACGAATGTTAATGTTCGTATGTACGTATGCGCCTTCGGTGTTGGCCTCTAAATCACCTTATATCTCCAAAACTACTGGACCGATTTTGACCAAATTTGAACAGACTACTTCTATATATGGTGCATTGATAAAATTTTCGACTTAAAAGGCAAGGAGATGAGGGTGTAGAGCGAGCAAGGTAACCCCCTCAGTGATTTTGCCTAAGGTCATATATTTTTTAAACATGTTTGTTAACGATTAAAAAATAACAATATTTGCAAAAAATATGTTTTGAAAAATCGCACCCCCACCCCAAAAAATTCTCTACAGAAGTGGCTAAGTGGGCATACTGTGCCAATAGAACACCCTGTCCACCACAAGGAATGTCACAGTCTGTCATCTTGGAATTTCCTTATTTTTTCTAAGGAAATTTCCTTTTCCCTCGTCCTCTTGGACCGGGAAATTTGAATTTTTACAGGATTGCCAACCAAATCATTTTTTACACGTTAAATATTAATTATTTATTTAATTTAATTTATTAATATTTCAAAGTTTGGTAGCACTGACGTACATCTGTCGCAGTCATGTACTATGTTGTGACGTCACAGGGTAGAATTAAATAAATGAATAATATTCTAAGTGTAAAAAAAGTTACTCGGTCTAGCTGGGTCTCTAACTCGATCGTCCGGTTGACTCGGTACCTCGTGCGTTAAGCTTCGCGACTACACCGGTCTGCCGACCGTACAAGTGAAATGCGTTCTATGTAAGTTGTGAAATCACATTAGTTTAGTTAGCGAAGACCGTCACCGTAGTACCGCCACACCCGCGCAAATTAAATACGGTATGTGAGCGCGCTTTATTTAGAATCATTGAATTAAATAAACGAAAAGATATATTTAAATGAAACGATAAATATTTTAAATAAAGTTGTATTTGTATGTGTGTGTAGGCCATGCAATAGAAACAACCTACAGTTATAGGAGTTTCTCGTTGTCACGTAAATGTTAATTATACTTCGAATTTTTATCAACTAGAAGAAAATGTTTTTATTCGCTTTTTTGTTGTTCTTTCTTGTTTGCTTCACATTGTCTCCAGTTATGTAATTTAAATCAAAATAATACAAGCTCTAGATCTTTGCTAAATGAAACTTTCTTTAAATTATTTCTCATATACGAGTAATAAGAAAAAAAGGAAACAAAGAAACATTTGAAATGTAGGTATGAAGAAGATTAAATGGTGATGATGAAAAGAATTAGGAAATTAAGAAAACGAAGATAATAAAAATAGAATTATTCAGGATAGAAAAGCTAATTTTTTCGGGTTCGCTTTAAAAGCAGAAGGATTTAATAACACAGTCCAACGTTAAAAGAATTAGTAACATTTCCTCCAAAAATTGTCTCGATAGAGTAAATATTGTAGACGACCTAAAAGGAAACGGGAGGAATTAGGATCTCAAAGTTTACGAGAAAATTGGAAATAAAGTACAATTGAGATAAGTTAGCGCAAGGGACCTGCTTTAGGTAAAAAGAAATGATATTTAAATCATCGTAATTGAAATCATTCAAAATTATATTGTAATGTATAAAAAAAAATAGAAATTAATTACTAACCGATAAAAAATTAATGAATTACATAAATAACTTTGACAATATTTATAATTAAATAAGGAATATAATTTAATTTGACTGACAAGCAAAGATAGTTATTTGTCTGTACTAATGCGATATGTGTAAATTGTAGTACTGACATTGTTGACAACTAGTATAGAACAGTGTGTAATATGCTGACATAATGGAGTGCACTCTTCTCACTTGGTATGAACAGCGTTAGCGCCTAATTGTGGTATAAAATGAACTATACGTCAACTCATACGCAGGCTTCTTCCTCTTTCATTCACTACAATTATCTCTATCTTTCTCTCACCTATTTATCCTTCCTAAAATACATTTTCCAACTCTCTTATTATATGAACATAATTTTATCTTAATTATTTGTATTCTATATCAAAACGTAACACGCATCAATTAGGTTTTTACAAAACAATAATTTTTAAAAGGTTATATGAGAATTATTTATATGTGAGGGTAATGTTAGTTTAATAATAACATACTTCTTTCAGTAATACTTATTATTTCTAACTTTTCTCTTTAATTTATAATATCGTATTCGTCTGTTATTTTATTTGAAAAATGATTAATTATACAAACGGGTATACGTTTAAATAAATAAATGAAACACATTTATTAAATAAGTTAATTGGATTATATATTTTATCAAAATATACTGAAGTTGTTAACATATAAATCTATGTAAATTTTATTAATTCATGCAAAAATTCTCTGTTATAATCATTTGCTACCAAAAATTAATCTTTACATTATTATTATTACTACTACTACTATATATATAAAAGCTGGAAAATTATTGCATGATATTCCCGGCTAGATGAAGAGGAATAGATGAAGAAAGAAGCATTTGGAAAAATATAGTTAAAAGAAGAGACAGACTTATAGGCCACATACTAAGGCATCCTGGAATAGTCGCTTTAATATTGGAAGGACAGGTAGAAGGAACTGTATAAATAAATAATGTACATTAAATTAATTAATATAAATTAATTTCAATCAATCCAACTTTGATTAAATTGAGGAGTGATCTGAAACACAAATATTTAAAATAAAATTTTTCTTTTTAAATTAAAAATTAACCTAATTTCAGATAAAAAAATAATTGTCTATAATTACCAGTTACCTTGTCACCAAGTTTCTATTATTAGTTCAGTAAGTTTTAAAAAGATCACGAATTTTCCTCGAGTTAACACTCGTAAAAATTACCATAAGTATTTCGTTTTATGTCTCTTTATTTAGTATAAAATGATTTTTGTCTTTCTCTAACATCCCTATTTTCAATCCTAAAATTAAAAAAAATCTTACGCAAATTCTGCGAAAGAAAACCGATTTTTCTTTAACTATTTCTGTATAATTTTTTGCGCAAGAAATATACAAACCATAAATTCAAAGTGAAAATTAAAAAAAGTATATATTTTTTAAAATTTAATATTAAAATAAATTCTGTTTGTAAGAAAATTAAATTATTAGAATTTTATGAAATAATTAAAAATAACGAGTAGACCCTACACAAGCATCAATTTTAAACTCGCTCACCACTGTGACTAACTGCATAAAGCGCGTTTGAAGAATACAACATACAAAGTCAATATAACCTAAATAGAAGTTAATTTGTCTGTTGTCGACCTTAAATTGAGCGTAATTGAAGAACAATTCAACCAATTTTCATCGAATTTTCTCATGAAGAAATTCAGATACACTATTACAGCATATTACAACAAATTTTCGAAGTCTAGGGTTTACAGCTGATTTTCGATGTCGAGAATTCTAAGGTTCGACTCCTAGTAAAGGCTGCTGCTTTTATATGGATTTGAATGCTAAATTAAATTAATTTAAATGTCAGGAAAAGATTTTTGAAAGTGTTTGGAGTGGCGCTCTATATGGAAGTGAAACTTGGACCATCAGAGTATATGAGAAGAAAAGATTAGAAGCTTTTGAAATGCGGTGCTATAGGAGAATGTTAAAAATCAGATGGGTGGATAAAGTGACAAATGAAGAGGTATTGCGACAAATAGATGAAGAAAGAAGCGTTTGGAAAAATATAGTTAAAAGAAGAGACAGACTTATAGTCGCTTTAATATTGGAAGGACAGGTAGAAGGGAAAAATTGTGTAGGCATTGGAATATGTAAAACAAATTGTTAGGGATGTAGGATGTAGAGGGTATACTGAAATGAAACGACTAGCAGTAGATAGGGAATCTTGGAGAGCTTCATGAAACCAGTCAAATGACTGAAGACAAAAAAAAATTCCCGGCTATTAATAACAAAAATTAAGATTTAGAACCAAAAAATGAAAGGTTTCTAACAAGGAGTTAGAGCCTTTAAAGAGGTGAGATTTGATTTTTAAAAAAAAATCTTTTTGGCTAATCTATATATGTATTATAGGTAACAAATTTTAAATAAGTTTTCTCTAAAATGTAACCGACAGAAAACGAAATTTTTTTTCGATATCCCCCTCCCTTAAGGAATTCTGAAGAAAATAATTAATATGCTCCATGTTCTATATGTAGAAATATTTGAGCCGTATCTGAAGAAAATAGGTTAGGTAATCCTGAGATGTATGGGGCTATATTTTAATTTATTTAATATATTTCAATTTTAAGATATGGGGGTTGTTTTGAAAAAAGGTTTTTTACATAATTTATGTATACATTGTAGGTAAAAAATTTGCTTTATTATAGTTTTCTTTAATACTGAGATACAAGGCCAAAACAATGCGACATACGTAATATATGATTTTTTTTTTGTCTAGATGAACTGGTAGGATTTTAAAACGTAATGATTTGCGAAAATCCGATACCCCAATTTTAAATGAACATCATACTTGCCTCTTTAATATAGCTGCTATTCTAGCTATATTAGCTGGAAAGTAAAATATTAATTGCAAATATGTAGTTTAATAGTGTGAAGTAGCTATATCTATTTAAGGATAGAGAATCCTTCAATAACCATACATTTTTGCTTTTAATCATATAGTTTGCATATTTGTAATGGAAAAAAATATTTAATCTTTGATTAAGTGTTCATAACTGAGAATGTAACATAATTTAACAAAAATCGACCGTACTCGGATTATGTTTTATTTTCGGATTTTAACATCTAGATCGATGGAAATAAATCATTTAGAGGGGAAAAAATTGTTACCTGGACTTTTATAAGTGGAAATGGTAAAGGGGCTTATAATAAACGTAAAAAAATAAATGCGTCAGCGGGGGCGGTGGAGAGTTGATTTGGGGGGTTGAAAAGGGGTGAAAAATGGTATTATTGCGATTTCCGGTGAAATTTGACGTCATTAAAATTTTTGGTTATTTAAGTAACAAAAAGGTATACAAAGTTTCGTCAAAATTAAATTATTTTTGCGGAAATGGAAAATAAAAAACGGAAAAAATATGATTTTTCGCATTTTTCTTGGAAATTTTGAGGTTATGTTAGAAAGTGACCTCAACAAAAGTTGTATATTTCTACAGGATCTAAAACTTTTGTATCGGTCATTTTTTTCCACTCCCGACCACCAAATCATCCCTCCAACACCACCGCTCGTGCATTTATTTTTTTAAGTTTAAGCCCCTTTACCATTTCCACTTATAAAAGACCAGGTAAATTTTTTTTAAGTGTAATTTGGCTGGACTGATTAACTTTTTTTTTTTTAATTAAAAAGAGAAAAATTTAAAGTATAAAAATAACTAAAACTATCCTTTTGTTCTTTGATTCTAGTTCTAGGCTACTATACACATGATCAGGAGATTATGTCAAAACAATGATAATATTTCTACCAGTTTTTTTCTACGTTAAGTTTTAATTTGTAAATAATTTTTGCTAAATTCTTAATTACAAGAATACTTATTAATTACGGTTCTTTCAGAAAATATGATAATATCAAGTCGATCAAATAAAATAAAAATTAAACAAAATAAATATTCTCAATCACTTCAAATATAATTTATAATTTAAAAAAAAATTAGCTTACGATCTATTCTTGGAAATTTTGAGGTTACATTAAAAAGTGACCTCATTAAATTAAAATCTAGGTTAAGAACAATATTTATATATTAATATATATAAAGTTTAACGGTTTGCATCAGTCTCTTAGAATTACTATCTGGAATTTATTACATTGAAATCTATCCTCTTTTGGGAGATGATTATGAAAATGGAAACAACTAAAAAGTAGTTTAAAAAAATCTCTGGATGAATAACTTTTTGTTACTTTGGAGGAAGGTATCATTGGCCTTTATGAAATCAACCGAGACAATCACTCAATAATTAAAGAAAAAGCTAGCTTGCTGGTTTTTATTCATAGTTTGGTTTCTACATAGGAAATGAAAAGAATTTTGTAGATTGATCTTTTGTTAAAACTTTAAAAACATTTTCTTATTTGTAATACTATTTAGTACAAATTTATAAAATTTACAGATAATTTTTGCAGAATTTAATTTTTGTACAACATCAGTTTTCCAGTTTAAAGTACTTTATGTTGTTGGATGACATTTTATAAATATTAGTGAACGGATTTCATAATGAGATGAATTTAATTTTTCAAATAGAAATGAATTTAGAAAGTTATACAATCTAAAAATACCTGTGGAGCAGCACAAAAATATCTCAAGTAGAAGTGAACTGAAGAAGAAACAAAGGTAAAAAAATTAAACAATGAAGAAATTTTAGGGAAAAAGAATCAGAAAGTGATATTTGTGTGATCCCCTTTGATGATCTGTTCGTAAATAAAAAAGAAAAGAAGATAAGTACGCACGTACGTGGACTTTACTTACAGTATCCCAAGGAGTTTCGAAATTTAATTTTACATTTTTATTTCATATTTTACAATAAAATTGTATTTTTAATGATTCTACCATTACAAGTTACTTCTTGCGGAATAACTGAAATATTTCAAACTGTATAGATTTTTTTACTGTATATTAATAATATATACATCACTAATAGTATGTATTATATCTAATATTACACTAATATTTATTTTAATTAAATTTTTGTAATTCCATTCTACTTTCTATGTACATCTATACATTCTACAGTTTCAGTATCTACTTTCTGCACATTCTACCGTTTATTATTTACCATATTTGGGCCGGTTGGCGGTAACAAATATACTGTATATGTTCGGGCCTAAGAACATACTTGTCCAATTTTTCTGTGGTCGTTCAATAAATATTCGTCATCATTTTTTTATAACAATAACAAACCAAAAATGGAGTAAATATTTGCTTACAGACTATATAACGGATGTGTTGACAAGACAAAATTACATACTTTTTACTCATTTCCCATCAATCTCTGTTTGTTAGTCGGTAAAACAGCAATGTACATAGTTATTTATATTATAAAAACAGTTTTTTTGTCGTAGAAAAAGTAATCAGAATAATTTTGTTTTAAAGTACAAGAATATTTCTTTTGCAAGATATGTTTAAAAAATTTACGCATCAAAAATTTTTTTAAGAGGGAGTAAAAAATAATACTTATATATTTTTTTTATGTTACTATTCCGGCGAATATACTAGTTAAAATATACTAGTTAGTTAGTTTAATTACTAGATCATTAAAGGGGAAAATATGATGATCATATCAAAAATGGGTTACCGGGTATTTTGCAAATCTTTAGCTTTTAGAGTCCAACTACATTTAGACCAAAAAAAAAAATACGTCCCATTGCTTTTAACCTTCTATCTCAGGACTGACCAAACAGATTTTCTTCAAATTTGGCTGAAATATCTCTATAAATGGAGAATTGATCGTGATATTTTTTCAAAATTCGTTAATTTTTCTTTTTGTTTTTATCGTGAAAAAGACAAAATTTCGATTTCTTTCAGAAGCATTTTAGATAAAATTTTATAAAAAGCAAATTTGTTAGCAACAAATAAAAAAATCAACCCCACTTCTTAAAATTAAAATATATTTTTTTTGTTCTTGTGCTCTATCTCCCTTCGGTTTAAATATTTTTTCAAAAATTTCTTGAACTTTATACTTCATATATAGAGCTACCAAGAGATTCCTACATTTTTTTTTTAATTAAAGAACTAAAATGTAGAAATCTTTTTTGAATATTTTTCTCTTTCTTATTTTAGCTTTTATTGTATGTAGGTGGGATTTGATTTAGAGAAAAATATTACAAGTAAATTTGTTAAGCTTATAAATGAGTATTTTTAGAAGAATTTTTTTTTTAAACTTATTATTCTCTCCAAAAATATATATTCTATTTCTTGTTTTTTTTTTTTTTACTTCAACTTTTGATTTTTATTGTTAATAGCCCGAAAGTCATGTAATATACCAGCTTTTTTAATATACTCAGAGTAAATATTCTTATTTTTAAGACTAGTTATTTAATATTATCAGATAATTAGCTGTACTAGAAGAACAATAATAAAATGATTAAATACAGCTTAAATTATTTGTTTCTTTTTTAACAATTAATAACGATATCACAAGATACATGTAAAAACCATCTGTATACATATTCTTTCAGAATTGATATTCAAACCTAACGTTAAAATAATAGTACTAATAACGAAAAGAGTATTATAATATTATTGAGTAGTATTTATTGATTTATAAAATACTAATGCAACTTTTCAGTGCACTATAAAATATAATCTTGCCCTGAGGTAGCTAATCCCCACGTCCGGAACACAACATCTACGTTCCACGTCCAGGGCGGTAACAGCCGTACTTATGTACAATACATATAGCTGGCTAACGGGGATCCGAGTAAATTCCTCGGATATGCTTTTCTTTTGACCTGTTTCCACCTTCAGGTCCCCTCATGGATTGGATTTTTCGGCTACCTGCAGGATATGAACAATTTGTTGATTAGGATGTGGACATATACCAAACTTAGAGCTGGCGATGTGGCGGCCACGGTCAAAGTTATTTGCAGGTGTAACGGAGACCTTTCGTCGTCCACATGCCCCCCCGCGATGGCAAGCATGTAGTTAAGGTGCCCATGTTCGGAGCATGGGAGCCCTGAAAGCTTCGGTGTGTAGGGGCCTGGAGTCAGTGCAGAGACTGCGCATCCGCTCTCTGCCAGGACATATGCCGGTTCCACCGGAGTACCGGAACGGACCTCCAGGGTTGGTAGCCCTGGAGTAGGGGTGTACCCCGGCGGCTAGCCTTACTACAGAAGGGATTATTTGTTCATGGAAACTGAACAACTAAACGTGGCAGAGGGTTCACGCAAACACCCTCGTTTAGAACCGGCCGTTTCGCCTGAAGCAAAACGGAGAAAAAGTGTGGAAACTAAAAGGATTGAGATTGAGGCTAGAAAAAGCTTACAAAAAGCTTTTTTTAAAAGTAGTAATGTACCGAAACCCAAATATTTGGTCATTACAAAGGAAGATGGAAATTTCTCGAGGGTGAGTCCTTTTCTCATCGGTCGGGAGATAACCAAATGCGCTGGTGGACCTGTAAAAGAAATAAGGAAGACCTTCATGGGACTTCATGTTGAGACTGTAAATGAAGTCTCAAAAGATTTTGGGGCTTAAAAAGATTGGAGAACTGGCTGTACATGTCGATCCCCACAGTACGCTCAACACATCAAGAGGTGTGGTCGTCTGTCGGGATCTTCTAAATTGCACGGAGCAAGAAATTGTTGAGGAGTTGTCATCACAGGGAGTAATTGAGTGTCGCCGATTGAACATGAGGAGGAATGGCGAAGTCCTACCTTCAGCCTCTCATGTTCTCACATTTAACCGGCCTACCTTGCCGGAGAAGATTAGAGCGGGGATACATCGATTGGATGTGCGGGCATTTATCCCGCAACCTATGCGATGCTTCAAGTGCCAACGTTTTGGCCACACCGCTATCAAATGTGAGAGAACGCAAATATGCGTGTGCGGCGAAGAGGTGCATGAGGGAGAGCCGTGTAAAGAGCCCCCTACATGCATCAATTGCAAGGGACAGCATTCATGTAGATCCAGGAATTGTCCTGTCTACAAAGAAGAAGTAGCTGTGCAGGAAGTTAAAACCCTGCAGAAAGTCAGCTACATCGAAGCCAAAAAGATTGTTAACGCCCGCAAACCAAGAGCAACAACATCTTATGCTCAGGCTGCGGCTACTGTTCCTGCTCCTGCTCCGATTGCTGTAGATGAGGCTCAAATTATAAATAAACTTGCGCCTACTTTGGCTAACATGATTGAGAGGATCATCGAAAACAAGATGAAACCTTTTGGCAATAAAGAATTTGTTAAGCCAAAGATAGTGGTACAGCCTGCTGAAGATAAGTCGATAAAAGTGAAAGTTGCTCCTCCAGAAAAGAAAACGGACACCAAACCAGAATGTCAAGTCCGTCTCAGCGAGATTCTTGATGAAAAGAAAAAGGTGATACCTACAGAGACTGTTATGGAGGCTCCCAAGCCTCCTGTAACTGAAGTGGCCTCAAAGCCTCAGAGGCCACAAAAAATCACACAGGGGGGGCGAGTGTCCCCCCTCCCACAGGCGGTGACCGGTGCGACCCCCGTGTTGGGGAGCGGCCAGGTTGCCGCCTCTCAATCGGCGCCTGAAACCGGCGCCGATCCATGCCCGTCGTCGTCGGCGGCTTCGGTGGTCTCCGATACGGAGACCGGAAGCCTTACAGGCGACGACCTTCTCCGCGAACACGATGCTGTTCGTAGGATGGAGAAGAAAAGGAAAAAGGGATGGCCGAAAGGAAAACCCAGACAATAATTTAATTAAAAATTAGCGAGTCGATAATGGAACAATGGAACATCAATGGATGTTTTTCAAACATCCATGAGCTCCAACGCTTAGTACATGACGTAGACCCGATTTGTATATGTCTGCAAGAAACGCATTTCCGCCGAAATGAAAATTTTAAATTAAAAGGATTCAATATATTTCGGCGAGATCAACCGCCAAATGTAAGAGTTAGAGGTGGAGTAGCAATATTAACATCGACTAGAGCTACCACCGAAGCAGTTGTTCTAAACACAAACCTACAAGCGGTCGCCGTTAGAATGAAGCGTCCGCTCCAGGTCACTGTCTGCAGCATATACTTGCCGTATTTTGATTGGAATAAGGATGACATAGCAAGACTAATTTCCGAGCTTCCCCCACCTGTTTTACTGGTGGGTGACTTTAATGCTCATAATTCTCTTTGGGGATCAGATCGAGTAGATCCCCGTGGAAGAGAACTTGAAGGGTTCCTGATGAATTCAGAACTTATTATTTTAAACGACGGATCAGGAACCTTTTTCAATGCCAGAGATGGATCGACGTCCTGTATAGATCTTGCACTTATAAGCGGATCGATAGCACCAAGGTACAGCTTCCATGTCATAGATGATCTGCATGGAAGCGATCATTTCCCGGTGCAAATTGTAACTGATGTTACAAGAACAATATATCCCATCCCTAAAAGATGGTTATTTGAGAAGGCAGACTGGACGAGCTTCACAGCTAGAACGATACTCCCAGAAACAACTGGAGTTATCGGAGACGATGTCGACGCCATAACAAATGCAATAATTGAATCGGCATCGAGATATATTCCCAAAACATCTGGGAAACTTACGAAAAAACCCGTTCCATGGTGGAACGATGAAATAAGTAAAGCTATAAAAACAAAGAAAAGGGCGTATAACGCCTTTAAGAAGCGTCCTAGTATAGAAAATCTTGTTGCCTTTAAGAAATACAGGGCGTATGCAAACGTCTTATGATAGACTCGAAAGAACGATCCTGGCAGCAATACGTGTCATCCGTCGACAAAACTACTACTGCATCAGATGTTTGGAGGAAAGTGAAGGCGATTTGTGGGCGTAATGATTTTGCTCCCATAACTAGCCTTCAAGATGAAGATGAAATAAAAGACACTCCATATGAAATTGCAGAGCTGTTATCCAATCACTTCGAAAAGGCCAGCAGAACGGCCAACTACGAGGAAGGTTTTCGAACCAAAAAAGAAGAACTCGAAGGTCTACTAAATTTTAGTATTGGATAAATCCCTTACATGGGGATTACATATACAGGACTTGAGTGATAGATGCAAAAGAGCCCTAAACATTATAAAATGTTTATCGAATTTAAATTGGGGCTCAGACAAAGAGACATTATTGAGATTGTATAAAGCATTGGTTCAATCTAAACTAGACTACGGATGTATCGTATATTCATCCGCTAGAAAGTCGCACTTAAGAAAGTTAGACGTAGTTCATAATAGCGGAATAAGATATGCAACAGGCGCTTTCCGCACAAGTCCGGCGGCTAGTCTAATGTCTGAAGCCGGAATAATGCCACTACATTATAGAAGAGAGATCCTTTTGTTAAGATATGCAGCAAATGTATGGGCTTTCCCCGCTCATATAAATAATAAATTGTTTACGAATCATCCTATGGCTGCAGTATATGAACATCGTGCTACCTATTCCAGACCAACCGGAATTAGGTACCACGAATTAAGAAGAAAATATGAAATTGCTATACCAGAGACACTAGCAATTTCTACTAGAGAAATACCGCCATGGCTCTTGCCAGCGGTAAATACAAGTTTAGATCTCTCTCAAGGAGAAATAAAAAAGAAACCAGCAGTGATCATCCAGCAGGAATTTTTAGCAACCGTCAGTAGTTACGAAAAACATATTAGAATTTATACTGACGGTTCTAAAACCGAACATGGTGTTGGATGCTCGATATATGTAAATGAAGAAGCCCACTCTTGGAGACTGCCAGATGTGGCCAGTGTCTACACGGCAGAACTCACTGCAATTCAGCAAGCTCTTCGCTACACTGAACACTATTGCGAAGAGAGAGTGCTAATATGTTCCGATTCATTAAGTGCACTCGTCGCAATTCGGAACAAGAACATTAAGGATGTCCTAATTGCAAACATCCTGTCCATTTTATACGTACTAAAACAACGAGGACAGCGATGCGTTTTTGTATGGACTCCGGGGCATGCTGGTATTACAGGTAATGAAATCGCAGACGAAGCTGCCAGAAAGGCAACAGTCTGCGATGATTTGGATGCATTTCCTGTAAGAGTGGCAGATGTTAAAAACCGTCTAACAAACATAGTAAAAAACAAGTGGATAATTGAAATGAAGAAAATATAGTTGCATTTTTACACGCCAGTGGACTTCTTAAAAGTCTATAAAATGGAAGTTTAAAGCTGTGGTAAAAGATACTCTAAGCGGTAGTTTTATATATACATATAAGGGAGTCTCGAAGCGTGGCACGTATAGTGACGGGAGGTAGCCCTCTTGCCTAGGCCATTTTGGCTCACCTGCATTCAAGAGCAGTGAGTCGGGGTGTGTCCTATGATGGCATGGGGGACCCTCAAGGGTCCCCCATGCCATACTGCTTAACGGCGGTTCTGGTCGCCCCGAGGGTGCTTAAGCAAACTATAAATGAGACTTCGTAGAAGAAAGAAAGATATGGTATGATTAGTTTAATTTTAATTTTAAGTTCATGGTCTTTTGAGAACCTATCTCATATTTTAATATTGGGGCCCTTTACACCCCGTAAGTGTTTGTGATTGTCCTTGTCTTTCATGTTTTAATGTTTATTGTGAAGTTTGTGTTTTTAAATAAAATGTAAGGGCCCTTTACACCCTTACATATGACGATCCTGATGGAGATAATAATTTCTTTTAAAGAAGTGACGAGGGCTAATGACCTTAGCAGTCGATGCCCGTAAAAAAAAATTCAGTTAAAAAAAAAAAAAAATATAATCTTTATAAACATATCATAAAAATATGTATTTAACTGAATTATTATAATGTATAATTACAAATTAAGTGTGCAGGCTATATATGAATGGTTTATACATTTAGTCATTATCGTTATACGTATATATAAATTCAACAGTTTAGAGTATAATGGTGTAATTAACAGATAATCAAGATAGAAAAGTAAAATATTTGCTTGTGTTATATAAATTACACCCGCAAACCATAACCGGAAGATAATGTAGACATTATTACGTTTTCGTTGTTACATGCAACAAACCATTTGTAATAACAATTTATATTTAACGTAACACAAAAAGCTGAATAATTAATGTGTATATATATATATAAATATGTTTTATAATTTCCTCACTATATTTTCTTTATGTTGACATTACATTAATATGAATGTTTTTAATTAAAATATATGAACACACAAAATATGAAAACCCTCCGGGCTGGTCTAGTGGTAAAACTCGTCGCAAATCAGTTGATTTTCGAAGTCGTACATTCCGAGGTTCAAATCCTAGTAAAATTTTGTTACTTTTATATGAATTTGAATACTAGACAATGGAACCCGGTGTAGTCTGGTGGTTGAGGTTCAATTAACTACACGTCTCAGGAATGGTCAGCCTAACTACACCTCATACATATTATTCTCATCTAATTGAGTCATGGGAGGGGGTTGCTTATTTTTAACTAGTTTAGCAAATTGCAATGAATTAGCACACATTAGGAATAATAATATATAATAAAAAAAATATGAAACAATAAATGATTCTTTAATTATTAAAATTAATAAAAAAAAAAAATAAAATATATATATATATATATATATATATATATATATATATATATTATATATATATGTATATTTATATATATATATATAGAGAGAGAGAGAGAGTCATGGAAAAAGGTTGCAGCAGGTTAAAAAATCGTACTAGAGATAATTAAACGAGTATTTGTTTTAAAAATTCACCAACTCAAAAAGTTTTTTAGCATACCTTAAAATGTTTCAACATAAGCTCCATTGGTCGCTCTGCAAACATCCAGCCGCGACTTCTAATCAGGTCTGCTGAATCATCGCAGGTGTAACTTTTAGCAATAATAGCGGTGATTAGGCATAACATTAGGATATGGGGATCTCAACAACCCAATGAAATTAATGAGTGTGTCGGAGATACCCCAAAAAATTACGTTTGACGCGATTTGATGTCCGAACGTGTGATTGGCCTATCATTTTTTCATCAGCTTACTATCAGAAGGAATGTTTATTTAGATATGCAACAACTGTACGTTTTCCCTCACGTAACCAAATTGAACAAGAACGTAATGTTGCTGAATTGTTTTACCAATTCGCCCCCATATTTTAGCATAGACGTTCGACGCGCTCTCAATGAAAGATTCCCTCCTAATCGTTGGATTGATAGGGCCAGTCCTGTGCTTTGATCTGCGAGAATCCCAGATATGACCAGCCCTATTACTTTTTCTATTGGGATACTTAAAAGCATTGTCTACAGTGAAAAATTAGGGATGTACAACATTTAAGACAACGGATCACCGCTGCTATTGCCACAATTACGCCTGCGATGATCCAGAGGACCTGAGAGGAAGTCAATTATTGACTAGATGTTTGCAGAGCGACCAAAGGGACTCATATTGAAACATTTTAAGGTAATAAAAAACTTTTTGATTTGTGAAGTTTTTTTTTAAAGAACACTCTTGATTATCTCTAACAGTTTTGAAATACTATATTTTTAAATTACTACAACCATTTTCGATGATACACTACAGGGTAGCAAAAAATATTCTTTTTCGGCTTCTGGTTGATGTAGCAATGTATTTGAACGGCGTTGAAAATGTTCCGTCTTTGCCTGCTGATTTTGTTGAGCTAAGACTTCGAATTAACGCTACAGCTGCAGAAGTAACGCCCGACTTGCTGGTTACAGTTTGGAATGAAATCGACTTCAGATGGGATGTATGATGCACTCCAAATGGAAGCCAGTATGGCTTCCATTAAGTTCCATTAAGACATAAGTTTGTCACCAAATGGAAGCCATACTGGCTTCCATTGGGGACAAAGTTCATGTGTTTTTTTATGAAATGAGACCTAAACAGAATCTGTAGGTTATCTCAATAAATTTTTATATGCTTTTAAATTTTGTGATGTCATTTTTGAATCGCTCCATATTTTTGTGACTAACATATCTATTTCCTTATACAACTGCTAACACATAAAATACAACACATAGGCAACAGACGGGAGTGTTAGAAAAGTTTTTGAACTTTTGAAGTTGCCTTTTTTCCCCTTATACGCTTCGTTATTATGTTTTTGTTATGAAATAGCAGAAATCAACAGCTATGGTCATTAACCCGGTGGAAATTGGAATTATATGAAAATATGCTATGCCTGACTGGAATTCGAACCCGGAACCTCTGCACGAAATGCCAAGACGCTACTTTTTATTATTAGTATTATTAGTTAAAATAACTTTACAGGACAAAATTTGAAATAAAGATTATTTTTATTTAAAGGATTTCATTATTCCAATAAGGTATGATTGCAGTATTAAGTTAGCTTCAAATGTTGGATAATTTTGAGCTTCATACAAAAACAAGTGAATTTCTTTTTTTAAAGGAATATAAAAATAGATAATTTTAATTCGTAGTAAATAAAACGACAAAATTTTCAGAATTATTTATTATTTTATTTATTATATATATATTTATTAGCAAAATATTTCTGATTTATATCCGGATATTCACCTTTTCGTCCATCTTTCTTTTTAATTTTCAATATAATATTTTCTGTAACTACTTGTAACATTTTTAATACTACAATTGTATCTATGTTAATTCATGAATTTCATTTAGAACAAGAATATTTTCTAAAACCGTTTACCGATTTCAGATAATTGTAAACCTTATGATTTTAACCTAACCTAACCTAATTTTCGTGCACTATAATTTATACAATGTTGAAAAAAAAGATGGTTTACTAAAAATATATTATTCGGTAATAGCGAGCTTTATGATATATTTGGTTTATGAAAACAGAATCTTTTCAGGTTAAAAAAAAATCTAATATACTCACATCCATGAAAGAAGTTTTAATTTATTCTTCATCATCTAACGGTAACCTGCCCTGAGGTAGTTCCTTTGCACCATGTCCGACTCCATTCTCCTCCCAATTAAAACTTCAAGTTCTTGATAGCTTCCGCTTGGTTTCAGATCAACCGTAATCTTGACTTTTGTCCGGCCCTTTTATTGCACCTTCAAACGATCTTTCCGTTTTAATCAATTCATCTTTTATCACGGTATGTCCTAGTTAATTATCTTTTCTATTTTGAACATTTCTGATTAAGGTTACATTTCTTGTTAACTACAACCATTACTTCTTTAATTTTCACTTTGTCTTTAAATTTTAATTTTTTCCAACCTTCTCAAAACTTACATTTCAAATACCTTCCATTTTTTTAGTATTCATGTTTCACCTCCGTACACTTCTTCAACTCCCTGTTTCCGAGTAATGACTGTTTCTTTCTGTTAAATGCTTCCTTATCGATTACTATTCTTATTTCGTTTTTTTAAATTTTTTTCAATTTAATAATTCACTTATTTGTTTCTTCCTTCTTTTAGAAGACATTTCTGCGTATCTACTCGTATATTTTTTGTATCTTTTGCTAAAACCTTTCCAGGAAATGATAGATACTCATGCTGCTTCTCCTAGACATCCGAATCCATTTTACCAGCTTTAAACATCCCTTCTTAACTAAGGATTAAATGAAAAAAATAAATAAAAATTATAACCTAATACACGTATTTTTTCCTGATCTGCATGTTGCAATTTGTTGAATTAGTGAATAGCAATAAGCAAATACGCAATAAGTATCTGTTCAGTAAGCGACTGAGATGAGAATGATATGTAAGACATGTAAATAAGGTGTAGTCTTGTACAGATTCAGGTCGACCATTAATGAGATGTATGGTTAACTGAAGCCCAACCACCAAAGTACACCGGTATTCACTGTCAAGTATTCAAATCTATATAGAAGCAATTAACTTTTACTAGGATTTGAACCTAATATATCAATTAACATAATTGTATTAATGTTTCATATGCTTGCGTCATCACAGGTAGAAATTCAACAAAACAGTAGTAGATATTTAAACACCAATATTGTTTGTAAATTTCTTTTAGGACCTCCCAAATCCTCTATTTTTCTCATAGATTCCTCCCGTAATATTAAACAAAGCCTTCTTGATAACTTCTAATAATTTTTTTACGAAATCGGTAAAAAGATTTTGTGTACTTATCGGTTATAAGAGATTTCTACTGCGTATTTTTGAGGCATTCTTATACGAAATTCATGACTAGTGGCCACCTAAATAGGTAAAATATATATAATTTGTGTATTTATCATTATTTAGAAGAGATTACCGAGCGTAGGTTATGTTTACTTATGTTATGTCGATAACCCACCGGGTTGGTCTAGTAGCGAACGCGTCTTCCTAAATCAGCTGATTTGGAAGTCGAGAGTTCTAAGGTTAAAATCCTAGTAAAGTCAGTTATTTTTATACGGATTTGAATATTAGATCGTGGACACCGGTATTCTTTTGCGGTTGAGTTTCAATAAACCATACATCTAAGAGATGATCGAACTGAGACTGTACTACACTACACTTCATTTACATTCTTACATATCATCCTCAGAAGCATTATCAGAAAGTTAATTACCGGAGGCTAAACAGGAAAAAGAAAAAGAAAGGTTATGCTGATATACTTGCGCGATTAATCCTTATACAGAATCAAAATAATCTAATCAAACCTAACATACGCTCGCTAATTTCGTCTGATTAACGTTAAAAATAAAAATTATATACAATAATTTTTACGTACATAAGTTTTATCGTGTCGAGTTGCGGACAAAGATTATGTATAATTATTACCTTATACTTCTAAATTCATGTCATAAATAATAATTTAATAGATAAATGATGCAAATTTACTAGAACAAGTAAAACGTAAAAAAAACAATTGGATTTCAATAGGGGTCCCGTATAACCAATAAGTACCAAAAATATTTGTATACAAGATGCAATGAGGATAATAAGGTGGACTGGTTAAATTACCAAAAAATATTTGAAAACAAAAATCTGATTTCAACGATTTCAATTCACTCAACAAAAAAAATGATAATGTATAAGATGATGCTTTGATTTTTGTTTTTAAAGTAAGGAAAATAAGCATCTGGAATATTAAATAAAAAATAATTGAAGCCGTATGAGAGATGGTAGGGACATAAAAACTACGTAAATGTAAATAGTTATTGCCCTGTAACGAGTTAAAGAAACAAATACATGAATGAAGATGAAAATATCATCTAAATATGTAAAAAAAAATATATAATTAAATTTTAATTTTTAAATATAATATATATCTGTGTAATAAAAAGAAAATAGATATCTTACTGATTTATATACGCTAATAATATGAGTGAATAAAAAGTACTGGACTACGAATCCCTAGGTATATATAGCATAAATACAAACGTCAAACCCAACTGCGTCATATTTTTTCTTCAATGTTCTTTTAACTTTACGACTTCTAAAGCACACGCTTTAAAATTTGGGTTAACTGTTAAGCATAGCTTTTTTTATTGTCCGGAAATCTATTTAATAATAGACTTTTTGTTATACCAAACAATTTATTCACTTTTATGAAAACAAATTAAGTATTATATCATTTTATTATGAAAATATAATACAAAATGTTTAAAAATCATAGATATAAATAAAAGTACATAATTTAATACTGTAATGAAATATGCACCTGAATAATGTTCTTAAAATATAGAATGATCTAAAAGTTACTCAGACGTTAATTAATATTTTGAAAAATTAATCTTACAATAATTCAACATGTTTATGAAAAAATGAGTAATCCCCCCCCCCCCCTAGAAAAGACCCCGGATATGTCCTTACTATTAAAACGTTTCTCTCTTTTTTTCGTTATTAATCCTTCAAATGATCTTTATATTAGTACAAGATATTTATTTTTTATTGCTGTAATTCCCGTTAATCAATAAGTTAATTATTTCTGAATTTTAATTAAAAGCATCATCGATTGACTGTCTTGCTCCAGCCTATAAATAATGATAGCTTGACGGTAACATTCCTTAAAATATATCTGTTATTCTTTCTCAGCACATAAAAGTTAAAAAGTTATTACTTCAAAGCGTGCGTTTACCATACTGAATTACAGCATTTAAAATAAATAAGATACTTAAATTTAAATTTATAATAGGATTATACGAATATTACATTCTCGTATAACCCTTCTTTGATCTGGACATTCATTTCATTGAACCGTAACTGAAAAAATGTTCATATTTTCCTAAAACAATTTGTCTAATTATAGTAATCAAGTGGATGAGCAATGGAGTCTTTTACCAATTCAGACGGGCCTATTTTTATCTACCTATCTATCACCTCTCCCTTTTTTTACTTCACTCTCACTCAGCTTTCTCTTTCTCAAGTTGACTGAATAGAAAAAACTGTAGCCCTGTTACAAACATTCTTATACGTATTTTCAGCGTTAAATATGCAATTTTTAAATTTCAATCCTCTTTTTAGATCCCCCGATTTCAATCAAAATTTCCCTATAGACTTCCCCCTAATTTTTGATGGAAAACCTGAATCAGGCCTGAAAACCAGTGGACCAATAGTCTGGATTCACCCGAACTGAACTGGTAGATTATTTGGCATTAAAAACAGTTGGTATTAAAAAAAAAAAAATACGAACAAATAAGTCGTAATAATATTTTGCAAACCTAAACTAAAACTCCCGTCGGTTATAATCTAATATATTTTAATATAATATTTTTTAACGAAAAAAAATGAAGTGAAAAAAAAATAATGTAAACTAATGGAATTCAATACAATGAATGAATTAAAAATTGATTTTAGGAATCTAGAATTTATACTTTACATTTAGAATAAACGAAATTATTAAACGTTTAACTTTGAAACTATTGAGTGACACTATGGGAGAATAGGATAGAGGCTTTAAAGCCTTTGAGATTCCATTTGGTGAGAAAGGTATACGACGCCTTGCTAAGCATTTACGAAAACCAACAAATTGAACATTTAATAAGAAACGAGCCCTCAGGTTTATTAAATTGTATTAAATAATTTAAGTTTTTGTGTTAATTAGTCAAATAACTAATTAACACTAAATAATAGCTAATTAAAATACTAAATTCCATTAATCCAATAAAGATTTTGATCTAGCCTTTGCACTTGATCTTTTACAAAACTGCAAAATATTTTTCAAGAATTTTCGATCGGATTCGTCCGTCGATGAAACTATTATTGATGGAAAAGAACTTGCTACCGAAATTGACGTGGAGGCTAATTTTGGATCAACAATAACACGACACCGCGTAAGAAGAAAAAGGAACTTCTCATACGAAGCACGAAATGAACCCACCGAAGATCCAAAAGAAAAAGATAAAATAGATTTTTTATTTATTTTACAAAATATCAAGCACTGAATGCACTCGACGCTGGATTTGAACAACTTAGTATTCATAGTAACTATTTTCAATTCTTATAAAATATATACGATTTAAATACCATGTCCAAAGAAATGTTACTAAAATATTGTAAGAATTTAGAATGTATTTTAACTGACGGTGATTCTGTTGTCGTAAATTGGGTAAAATTAGCAGAGGAAATTTCAGCAGAATCTTCGCTTTTGAGCAAAAAAGAAAGCCTAAGAAATGTACTGACTTTAATTATAAAGTTAAATTTTTTCCCAAACCTTACTATTGCTTTAAGAATATTGCTAACGATACCAATAACTGTAGAAAGTGGCGAAAGTTAAAATTAATTAAGAACTTTTTACGTTCGACTACTACAAAAAATTGTCATAATGGATTGGCCATTTTGGTAATTGAGCATGAAATTTCTGATCAAGTAAATTTAAAAGTTGTAATAAAAATGTTTGCAGAACTGAAAGTGAGAAAAAACGTTTTCTGTGATTTTAGCGTAGTTGATGTTAACCTTGTTTTATTTTTTAAATAATGGTATTTTGATTGTTTGTGCAATAATACACGTTTTTAATAGCATTTAAAAATGTAAAAAATTATATGGTTAACAATTTGTGGCTAAGTACAGATATTTCTTAATTAATTTCTAGTTTTGTACGGCTTGATTATCAATATTACGTTATGTTACATGTTTCTTTAGAAATATATGCTTTTATTAAAATTTAAATAATATGTTTGATTTTTTCCCCTCTATGAATCATGAGACCTTACCGTTGGTGAGGGGGCTTGAGTGCTCAGTGATACAGAGTAGCTGGACCGAAGGTGCAACCATATCGGAGAGGTATCTTTTGAGAGCCAGACTAAGGAATGATTCCTGAAAGAGGGCAGTAGCTCTTTTAATAGTTGTTAAGGGCGTAGGTCAGGACGACATAAACGGCCATATCAACATCACTCAGTCCTCTGAGTACTGCGCAGCTGAAAGCAATGGAAAACTACAGCTGCTTTTTTTTCCAAGAAAATGTAGCTCTCTGCATTTTCATATAGCAATGATGGAGGCGCCTTCCTCGGTAAAATATTCCGGAGGTAAACTAGTCCCCCGTTCGGATCTCCGGGTGGGGACTACTAAGGAAGGGGTCACCAGAAAATTAAAAAAGAACATTCTACAAGTCGGAGCGTGGATTGTTAGAAGCTTAAAAAAGGTTGGTAGGTTAGAAAATTTAAAGAGGGAAATGGATAGGATAAATGTAGATGCAGTAGGAATTAGTGAGGTTCGGTGGGAAGAGGAAAACGACTTTTGGTCGGGTGATTTTAGAATAATTAACTCGGCTTCAAATGAAAATTATGTAGGCAGGCAACGTTTGGAATATGTAAAACAAATTTTTAGGGAATAAGGATGTAAGGGGGTGTACCGAAATGAAATGACTCTAGCACTAGATAGGGAATCTTGGAGAGCTGCATCAAACCAGTCAAATGACTGAAGACAAAAAAAAGTTTGATTTTTATTGAAAAAAAAAAATATGTGCCTTTATTTAATATATATATATATATATATATATATTAGAGCAGGCGCTGAAATAATTGTATATAATATATAGTAGGCGCAGTTATTAGAAATAAATTTTAAAAATCCCATTTAATTATATTTTTAATCCCGTAATATTATTTCAAAAAAAATATATATAAATAATACAGCTAGGCGAGATTGAAATAAATTTTTGTAGTTTTTAATTCTTATTTTTTTTAAATTATTTATTTTGGTATTAATATTTGTTTACAGTGTTGAAGAAATTAATATTAATAAAAAGGAATAATTTTTAAAATGGAATTTTAATTTTATCATAAATAGGAAGAGAGAAAGAAAAAGTGAAAATATCGCTAATTTTATGAATGAGCAAGCAGTTTATCATGAATCAGATAAATTACTTTCCACCTTCAAGTTTAAAAGTACACACTTGACCCCTCAAAATATAATTCAGGTTATATGCATTCTCATTTTTCTGTTATAGATAAATAAATTTATATATATGTAAGCCGTACACATAACTAAATTTTTTATAACATTTGTTACCTATTTTGAAAATATATTTTGGTACCACCGTTTTAATCCATTCGAATAAACAACATTAAAACAAAGCTAGAACTAATAGTAAACTAAAATAAATGATACTAAATAAATTTCTAAACTTACCTCATTCTTGAAATAAATGTCGGTGTAAATTCCAAAGGAGTCCAAACACCTAAATCAGAATGTTTTACTTCATCCCAAGTCGAGTATTTGATTAAGGAACATGCAGGAGATGGCATATCTGAAAAAAAAAACGGATATAAAAACAATCGGATTAGTCGTTTTAAATTTGTCTGGTTAAGCCAACTACGGTTATGTTTGAGTTATAGCATGTACATTTTAGTATAAAAAACATAAATAGACGAGGTAAAAATGTGTATTTTATAAATCTACTTGAAGTAAAAATCAATCAACGCTAATAAAAATATATCCACCCTAATCTGTGTTTTTTTTTAAACTGATATAATCACAAACCGCACACCACAAACTGATAAAATCTGTTTAAAATAAATGTTTATCCTGTAAAGTTTATTTAATCTTTTATTTACAAAATAATACAGAACATTTTTATGCAAAATATTAACGAATTTCCCGCTGGGAAATGTAGAAATACACAACTGGATATCAAGAGAATACAACAAATAATAAATGTTACAAAAATTTTCAGAAACTCGGATAAACAAATGAATTTTTAGTTACACAGATAATTCTAAAATTAGTAAACAAGAGGGAAAAAAACATAAAAATACAAACGAATGTATAGTTTAATAAAAATACTGTTCTGAACAAAAAGTGAAACGGAACTAATATTTAATTATATTGTTGTTTAGAGTTATCATTCTTTACAAAAAAAAAAAAGAAACTGATAATAATAAAGGTTACTGTTTATCCAAATAATACGAGAGTATCCCTTCCCCTCGCTATTTATTGATTAAACCGACTCTTTTTTTGAGGGTGGATAAAAGACCAGTAGTATAAAATCTAAATGGACATGTACAAGTTTCATTCAATAATTAAGAGACAAAAATTACTCTGAAGCTAAAACGGTAATTTTTTTCACTTTTGAATATAATCTCCAACTAAGATAATACTATTGTATCAGCTTATTATGAATTCTGAAAAGAAATCTTTTTCTTGATGCGGGAGTCCGGTTTGGATTGCTTTTTTACAGCGATGATACAATTATTAAAAAAAAAAACATTACTCATTAACTTAACAAATGAAAGCTGAAGTTGTTGACATCGTGATTTAACCTAACCGTAACCTGAGAGGTAATCGTGCTCAGCAACAGACTAACCAGTTATAACTAGATCGGATTGCTTGGCATTTCTCCCGCCAGCACAACATTCGGTCGCCCTAAAGCATAAGATCGAATGTCTGCGCCACAAATTGCTACTGAGCCTCGAAACAGTTTAGCGACCGGTACCCCAAATAGCTCCTACAGCTTACCTAACAGTTATAAGGTAAAGTTTGAGTTAACCGGTCCTAAGTTAACTAGTACTGAAATGTAACTTCTACTTTATCTCATTAACTAGATCAGAAATTGATATACGCAATAAACCCAGCACGATTTTCAGTTTAAGTAGTTATATTTATACAAATATAATAGCTTAAAAATAAAGCTAAACAGATAATTATAATCCCAGTTTTTATTTCCCCAAAAAGTTAATAAGTAAATTTAAAACGGTTCTTAAGGTAGCTGACTGAAAGGATTAAAAGTGGAGATTACTGGGAAAAATGAAATAAAATGCGTGCTTTTTATACGTAAACAAAATTTGAGTTCAATAAAATTAAGGACTGTTTAGATTATCTTTTGCAATAAGAAATGAAACAATTTCCAAATCGATCGACGTTATTATTTAATAAAACAAATATATAAAACAATGTGCATATAACAAAACTTAACGAAACAAGCAAGAAAAAATATCATAAATAAATTAAATTTATTTCTAAAAGTCTTAGTAGAATAATCTAAGTATAATACTTATATAATTTTTTTTTTTGTATTTAGTGTAATTAACGTTTGATTTATTTTGAATAGTTTTCAATCATCGAAATATTTTGTTAAAAACAATCACCACCACGATTTTTTAGAAAGAAATGCCGAATGTAAGAAAATAATTATTTTTAGCTACATAATTATATAGCCGGCCTCCATGGCGCGAATGGTAGCATCTCGTCCTTTCATCCTGAGGACCCGGGTTCGAATCCCGGTCAGGCATGGCATTTTCACACACGCTACAAATCATTCATTTCATCCTCTGAAATAATACCTAACGGTGGTACCGGAGGTTAAACAAAAAAAAAGCTACATAATACATACCATTCTTCTTTGTATGAGAATCCACTAATGAATGTTGCGGACCACAGTACGGTTCTCTTGGGAAACAATGGAGGTGGTTTTCCGTTGCCTTACTTTGAATTCCTGCGCGTTAACGTTGCTTTGACTAGTCTTCCTGTTACGCGTGAGGGATCTGTGGGTTTATTTACTGGCGGCCACTACTCGCCATATAACAGTGTTTTATTTAAATTATGGAATTTTATACGTGGACTGTCCATCCCCCTTGTTAAAACTGCACCACGTCTCAGTCGTTAACGCTTAGAATATCTGTAGTTCCAACCAATACCGTATTTGGCAGCACTTCCCGTATCCGCAACCCGGGAATGAGCACCGATATTCACAGCTAGGTTCTCAACCCTTAGAGTAGATTTACATGCCCTTACTCTGAATAAATGAATAAATATACCCAAAATATCTTAATAATTTTTTTAATTTTTTGATAAATATAAAACCATTTTATGTACCTTTAATTACTCTCCAGTCAGGAGAGAGTTAATTATTTAATTTTCGGCCGTATTTGAAAACTAATAAATACTCCTTTCTTATTTTTTCTTTATTTGGAAATTTTTTCCTTATATACAGAAAATCACAACTGTTTTTTTTTTCTTTACACAATGTTTAATTATTCCCTATTTGATGAATCTTATCAACTACTTAGCTTTACAAGATTTCCATAATTTTAATATTAAGATTGCTAAAAAAAAAACACAATATCAGTTTTTTTAGCAAAGTTTTGAGAAACTAATTTTTCATGAATACGAAATGAGATTTTTGCACGTTTATGTAATAAATTTTAACCTTACAACTTTATCCCAAAAGTTCAGCTTTTTATATCTTTACTCAAACGTGCGCACATGCTATCTGGTATAACATGCGCAGAGTGGATTGTAGTACTTCAAAAGTTTGCAATATTCTTGTTTTCTTTTATAATTTCTACTACCTTATCACTATTTTCAAACAAAAATTTGTTTGGAGCCTTGAAAATTAGCAGGCTTCCCTGTAAAGTACAGGTTAAATTTCTGGTGGAAATGAGAGTGAAACTTTCTTTTTAATAGAATTTTGAGATATACTGAATAGACAAAATAATAATCGGTGATGTAATCGGGTCGATTCATACCAAACCGTAATATCACGAAATTAAGGTTTTTCAGTTACCTTTAGTCAAAGTAAAAATTATAATAGGAGCCTATCTTACGCACCAATCATGCAGCCAAACTATAAATGATGAACTATTTTAATTTTTTTTTTATAATGAACTAACCACAAATAATTTAACAATGTTTTATTATAATTTAACAATGTTATTGTATTACAAACGTAGAAAACGTATTTTTAGATAACAAATTTTTCTGTTTTACGTCGGATATTATACAAATAATTGGAGGTATGGTTTTAATCAATTTGTCAGGTCAAAAACCATAAAAAAACCATCAAATTTACTCTTTAATTTGAGTAATTTCAGTATGGGTTATTTCATTTTTTTCTCAGGAATCAAGGACAAAATCTTTCGCTAACCGTAACTCCCTAACAGACCGTTTTAAGACCCATGTTTATATGAACCATTTTCATAATTTTCGCCAGATGAATGAGCTCAGAAAGCGCCGGTAACACTAAATCAATCAGCCTGTACAACCAAAACTGTCTGCATTATCATTTTCTTATTAGGCATTAAAGTATTTTACTCCTAGCTTATAGAAATTATTATAAATTACCGCGTAAGAATATATATTGAAATACTCTGGAAAGTATCAATAAACATACAAGTTTTTGTATGTTTGAAATGTGAAGATTTGTTAATGGATGCTTTATTGGAAAATATACTGTGTGATCATTTGAAAAACTACCACATTTATTACTCAACAGCTATCAGTTTCATCGTATTTCTGATTGGAGGAATTTGGTTAGCTAGCATTTCTCCCGCCACCACCCCATTCGGTCGCCCTAGAGCATAGACCAAATGTACTGTGCCAATAAACGGCTACTGTGCCTCGAAACAGATTTGCGACCTCGTTTCCTAATTGCTCCTAATGAGCTCCTATCATGCGTGAGCGGTTAAGCTGGGCGCCATACAGCACCCGCCTATGTGTCCCTACCGCTCACTTGTCACACTAAAACTAAATCGGGGAGGCGCACCCCTTGTTACAATTTAAAACTAAAAAAGTTATAAGTTAAAAAGACGGCAATTTAAGCCGCCACGCCTCGGTCGCTGTTTGCCAGCTAGTGTCTGTCCACCATTTAAGCGCTTGGAGCTTTATTGGCTGATGGCAGCCATTGTTTCCGGGAAGGTTTTCACCGACACGCTACAGGAATCAATAATTCCCCATTAAAATTAATTAAATTACCGATGACGGTTGAACATCGCAACCTCATCGAGGAACTCCCACACGGTCCGACAATGCGGCTCACGCCACATTGACTCGCCGTTTATGAGCGGCCAGTTTTCCCCCTGACCTCTAAGTTCCAGGGTGGCCCGGTCTCTGGCCCCCCCAAGAGCAGGGCAGTCGAACATTAGGTGTTCGTTCGACTGGACCTCCCCGCAGACGCACAACTCATCAGCCGCTAGGCGAAACCTGAACAGATATTGCATCAAATTCACGTGGTTGGTGAGCACTTGGGCACCCGCCGCCCTTAAAAATGAACCTGAGGCATACCATCCCCCCAGATCCTGTATAAATCTATACAAAGATCTTCCCTTAGGCGTGGTGTGCCATTCATGCTGCCATGCCTCCATCGCGAGGCCCCAAAGCCTCTTCCGCAGGCGGGAAATGGGCAACTGTTCGAAATTTAGACCCGGTGCATTGTGATCACCGTTCCGTTCCGGTTCTAGCCCGGCCCGAAACCGTATCCCAAATACCTCAGTTTCCCGACCTCTTCGCAACTTCCACATGGCTGCTCGAACTTTCACCACTAAATCGATTGGGAGAGCCTTTCCCAATACGGTAGTAGCCTCGTAGGAGGTTGTTTTAAAAACACCAGTGCATACAATTAAGGCTCTGCGCTGGGCACTCCTTAAATTTAGAAGCAGTGCTCTATTTCTATCCAACCTATGCGCCCAAACTGGCGCCGCGTATGCAATCATAGACTCGAAGACACCTCGGTACACTAAGTACATTTGGCGACCAGAAAGCCCGTAGTCTTTCCGAGCAATCCTTCTAAGTTTGTGCATCACAGAGACGGCGTCCGCCGCAACTTGTCTAATGTGGTTGCTAAAAAGCAACTTATCATCAAACAAAACACCTAGGTACTTATGAACCCTTACTCGGCTGATTACACAGCCTTTATACTTAATGTGGGGGTTTCGACTGCATGATAATTTGTCTGCGCCCTTTAGAAGCATAAACTTCGTCTTGGGCACAGAAATCTTTAAATTTTGCATGTCCATCCAGCCTTCGGCGGTTGACAAGGCCGCCTGCGCTCTACTTTCCAGCTGTGGTCGTGAATTTCCACGAACTAAAAGGAGACAGTCATCGGCGAAAGCCTGGGCCGTGACTCCTTCTGGGAATGTCAACCCCAGAAATCCATCGAACACCAGGTTCCACAGCAGGGGACCGAGAACGGAACCCTGCGGGCTTCCCCTGGTGACGGATTTTTCCACAACTAGGTGCGCATCTTTAAACAGGGCCGTACGGTTAGACAAATAGTCTCGTACCACGGCCTGTATGGCTTCGGGAACATCGCGGCGTTCCAAAGCATAGAGGACAGAACTCCAACACAGAGAAGGAAATGCTGCCTCTATATCAATAAAAATAGCCAAAACATATTTGCAGTCGGCGCTTTCCACCTCGGTAAGAGCATTTAAGATGCAATCCTCGGTGCCAACCCCTTTCATGAAGCCATATTGGCCTCGATTTAGAATACAGCTCATATCGATGCACTCCTCGAGCCGTTCCACAACCAGCCTTTCCAGCAACTTGCCGAGAACCGGCAAGAGAGGCTGATGGGTCGATAACTGCCGACCTCACCAGGATCCTTTCCAGGTTTCAGGATTACCCTCACCAAAGCCACCTTCCAGCAAGCCGGAAAGCAGCCCCAGTTTAGGCATCCCGTGAACAGTCTGCCCAGTGGCTCTCTTATGACAGGCAATAAATGATGGAAAATATCCGGGTCAAGTTGGTCAATCCCCGGTGCCTTCCCTAGTGCCATTCGAGAAACCACTCGGTCTATATCTTCGGGTTCCACGGTCCGAACGCCAGGGAATGGTGTTTCACCCGCCCTAACGCCGATTTCCGCTTCCCCCTCCGGAGCATCTGGAAACAGAGTATCCAGGAACGCCCGGTAAGTCGCCACAGATGTTAATGTGTGGTCACGACCACCTAACCCGCACCGGACACTGGACAACACGTGCAATGGCTTCGGTCGGTAACAAGCCTTCGCGAGCTGCCAGGGATCGCGCTGCAATTCCCGCATGGAGTCTTTCCAAAACTTGAGTTTGGCTTCCTTGATGGCGTGAACATATTCGTTACGGGCGCGCCGGAAGGCCCGCAGACGCTCAGCGCGCACGTCGTTGACAGTGATCCCCGTTAGGGGGCAACGCTGGTATCTTGCCCGAGCGGACCTCACTCTTGCGCGCAGCACACTAAGGTCAGAGGACCACCATTTCTTGCCGGGCCTCCGTCTGCCTTCCACAGACGACCCCCCGGAAAATGGGGTCATGACGGCTCCAGGCACGCTAAGATCAGCGGACTGGCTGCTTGTGACGGGTCCGTCCATTGGCCTAGGCCGCCGTAGGACCACGTCGCAACCAGTCTTGATGGCCCGGCCGATTAGCTCCGCCATCAATTCCACCTCCTCCCTCGACTCCATGCTCCACCGCAACCCCTGCAATGCAGCATCGCACACCCGCCTAAGCCTGTGTCGATCCAGGCCCCTTAGGTTGTAGCGACCTGGATTTGGTGCCCTTGGACCGCCTCCGTAAGCGATTTCATAGGTTATAAGCCTATGATCGCTCACACTGGCCTCGGGCCAGACAGTCCAACTACCTATCCTTCGAAGCAAACCACCCGTCACCAAGGTGACGTCTATATAACTCTCTCCCAGTTCGCTGGAGAAAGTTGGTGGTTGCTCCGCATCATTAATCAGGTAGAGGTTCCTGGCTTCTGCGAACTGTTCGAGACCAGCGCCTCTGGGGTCTGTGAGTGGTGAACCCCAGGCGGTAGATTTGGCGTTAGCATCCAGGGCAACCAGCACTCTGGTGCCCGGGAGACTGTCCAGAATCCCGCCCAACTTCGCCAGCAAGTCATCGATACTCCATCCAAGCTGGAAGTATCCCGACACGAGTACAACATCGAGCGTACCCCTCGTGATCCGCACGACGGTGAATTGCTCATCTGACCACTGGGGCATCCAGAACACACCCAAATCGTCAGAGCCAACCACAATCGCAGAGAGCGGCCGTCCCCCACGAGAATGAATAACTTTCACCCCGTGGAAGCCGACCACCCTATCCGCGACTGCGTACGGCTCCTGGACCAAGAGGACCTCAAGGTTGTACTCCTCAAGGAGCCTCATGGCCTCGGACGTGGCTGCCCGGGAATGATGCAGATTAATCTGCCCCAGGCGTATGCGTTCGAAGTGAAAGATGTCCCCAAGGGCTTCTGACCGTTCAAGCGTCGCCATAAGCTGTGTTGTTAACAGCTCGAGCCCGTGCTATATCGTACGCCTTACACAGCCGACCCCCTACCCTGTGTCCGGCATTGCTGCCTTTCACCTGGCAGCAGGCGGCGCACTTGGGTGGCGACGATTTGGCAGGGCAGTTGGTTGCCCTGTGCCCCGGAGCGGCACAGTGGCCACACATCTCCTTTTGCGCTCGGCAACGGAGAGCGGTGTGCCCAAATCCCTGACACTTAAAGCATCGGGCTACTTGAACATGGTCGACAACTCTACAGGCCGTCCACCCAAAAAACAATCTTCCACTGGCCACTAAAACCTGCCGGATCTTCGGCGAGGTCTCGAGTACCCAGTGACTCTTCAGGGATTCCTTTCTCCCCAGCTGCCTGATCACCTTAGTTTCCCTAAGGAAGTCCTCGACGGTCATATCCAACATTGGATTTTGACCGTGGATTGCTGTGAGGATTTCAGGCTCCTCTACCCGCGTTGCCCTTGGCATATCATAAACCAATATCTGAGGCCTCCGCTCGGCTAACAGCTGAGCCTTCAGCCCGTTCTTTACCAGAACTTCTGCCTCCAGCAGTTGTTTCGCCTGCCGCTCATTTACAACCTCCAGAACTACACCATGATCTCTGGTTTTCGTGACCCGGGAAATCTGGAACTTTTCCTTCCTCGGGTCCAGGATCTTCTTTAGGGTTAGCTCCGTCATTGCCGACGAAGCCCCCTGACCAGGTTTGATAGGGACCACCTTTACAGTGGCCCGCTTAATTTTGGCCGGCGCCTGTGCTGGCGGCGGCGGACCTACCCGCTTAGGCGCAGGCGCGGCTGTTACGGAGGCGAAGGAGACAGGCTTCTTTACCTTCTCCTCCACTCTCTTAATTGATTTGTGGAGCTCGCCCAAAGCCTCACCCGTTACCGGCTTGAAACTTCGGACTCCTTCCACAACCTGGTCCACCTTGCCGGATAGTCGACTGACGACTGAATCCAGCGCAAGGTTTGCACCCTGGAGGCCTTCACACTTCAACGCCAGCCCGGTCACCAACAACGTACATTCACTCAAATAAGAGTCGACTAAGTGGCGCAACTCCACCGCGACTCTAGATTCCTTTTTTGAGGAGATCTTGGCCCACTCAGCCCTCATCTCCTCAATCCGCCCCACACTTCCAGCCCCCGAGGCCTCCCGCCTTTCGACAGGCTTAACCTCCGGTGCCTTGGGCGCAGGAACGGATGTAGCGCCTCCGCTTACCTCCTTCCCAGACTTCGTAGGGCGCCGCACTTCTGACTTGGCGCCCCCCTCTTTGCCTGGTCCTCGCTGGACGGGCCCGGCTTTCGCCTTCACCGGACAGCTCGGAACCGCGGTTTCAGGCAGGATTTCCTGCAATGCCGCAGCACTCGGATGCTCCACTATCCGAGGGGCTTCCGTGACCTCCTTATCGGAGGACCGGGGCCTCGGCGGCGACCTGCCGAGTGACCTCCTCGGCAAGAAGGGGTCACCGGAGACCAGGTCCTTGGCCAAACCGACCAAGTCATCCATGCAACCTCCCCCGGATTGCTCCATCGCAGAATCTAGCAATACACCAACTGTGGTGCCAGACACTACAACCACAGTTTGTTTGAAACTATCACCTATCACAAGTCCTGGTGAGCGTCAAACCTCTTATACCCCGACGGACCGTCTGTTCGGCAGCCCAATCGAGGAGTCGAAGAATGAAACACTCCTACCACCGGCTAGGTTGGAGCGGAGAACCGCTTCTCGAACCTGCCAGAGGATCTGAAAAAATCCTGGCCTCACCAACTACGAAAACGGGGACACGTTGTATTCAAAGGAAACGTCCTTATTTGGCCGACAGCAGCACTCCTGCAACACACTACGCCGCCGCTCGGTTAAACTTCTCACAGCAACGTAGGTTGACTAACCGCTGCTGATCGTTGTCAACCCCGACGACGAGAACGTAGAACGCTGTACCTGCAGAATCAAATTGCAACCGGTTGCAGAACACAAGTTTTACAGCACGGGGCCAGAGGCCGAGAAGCTGATTGGAGGAATGTATACTATTCTCGGGGGGAATCATTTTAAAAATATTTTACTCCGCTACACCAACCTCAACTAAAAATTAAAAATATCAATGGTAGCATTTAATTACATTATTTGACAACCCGACAAAAATAATAAATTTTGGTGAAAAAAAATTAAAATTTTTTTTCCTTCGATCGGTAGGAGTGTAATAAAACCATTTGCGGTAGTACTTTTTTAATTTCAGTCAACAAAAATAATTATAAAATTGAGTGATATTACTTCTTAAACCATTTTAAATAATCACAATCTGCGGGTAAAACTGTGAAAATTATTTTTAAATTACCAACACAAAATTTCGCCCTTAAATGTTTTCTAGATTTTCAAGGGTTGACAACTTTTTTTTTAATGGAGACGATATAGCTTGTGACAAGTCATCGGATGGTCCTTAATACAGATAAATACAAAAAAATTATCAGGTTTTGAGAATAGTAGCATTATTAGGCTCTGGTAGAAATTTAAAAAAAACCGATCAAAATAAAATGTACAGGTTTAATCTAATGTTAAAAATCTCGTTAATACAAAACACCAATAATTTATAATTATTCTTTCTTGTATTTGAATTAACAAAAAAAGTGTGCAAATACACAGGTACAATGAATATCTTCATTCTAATTGTAAATGTATCCAGAAGTCTTTATGATAAAATAAATTTAAGAAGTTAGGTATAAAATAATACGTAATTGGTTTAAGTAACTTTAAAGTCAAAAAGCTATTCTTAAATTTATGTGCATACATTATTTTGTTCTGTTCTTTATAAGCCGATAGTCTTCTGTAATAAAATTTATTTAAAATTAAAAAAAAAAAAAAGTTTAATCTTTCTTATAATTAATTACCTTTTGTAATACTGCTCTTTTGTTTCAGTTAATTATTTTGTCAATATCGATTTTTCTTAAATTCTTTTATTTTCTTCTTTCATAAATTACCAACAAAATTTAAAGAAAGAAATTACAACTTTAGAAAAAACACTTTAAAAATAAATTACATTTTTTCAGTATAGGAAAAGAGATAATTTCATTAAAAGATATTCAACTTATGATCGTTCATAATTATTATTAAGATAGATACATATTTTTTTCCGGCCTCCGTGGCGCGTGTGGTAGCGTCTCGGGCTTTCATCCGGAGGTCCCGGGTTCGAACCCGGTCAGGCATAGCATTTTCACACACGCTATAAATCATTCATCTCGTCCTCTGAAGCAATACCTAACGGTGGACCCTAAGGTTAAATAAAGAAAAAAAGATACATATTTTTTAATATGTATTTTGACTGTATATTAACTTCAAATAGTTAATAAAATTTTTAATTGATTTATAACATGAATTTGGCTGGAATCTAATTATTAAGCAATTTGAAATTTATTACAAAATATAATGCGAACATTTAATTTGTAAAGCAAAAAAAGATAAGAATATGTGAATTATAAATATTTTTTATATTTTTGACATCATCGCCATATATATAAAATTTTTGAAAATTTTGTCGAATTCCGATGATGTAAATCAACATATAAGGCAAACACGTACGTATAAAATATATCTTTCAGAAATTTATACAATTTTTTTGTGTTGTAAGGACTAAGAACATATTTAAATGTCAACGCTGATTCGTATATCTATGAAACCGCAACATTAGAACTACAACTGAGAAAGTAAAAATGTGTTGCAATTCCTCTCAAAAGTTCTACTATAATTATAAATTTACACAAATTTTTGTATACCGATTACCTGGTTCGATAATCTTAAACTAGATAATTAACCCCATAATGTCGCAAAATCCAAACAAAAAAATAAAATAAAAAATGAAAAAAAAACCACGACCAAAAAACCTTTAAAAAAGTGAAATAATTAAATAACTGTATTTTTACCTTATAATTCTCTGTGACAATGCGATATTGTTTTTAAGACAATAAAATTTAATATTTTGATTAACCGTCGTGCATGACTACGATGATAACTAAAGCTTATCTATGCTTGGGTTGGATTTCAATTAACCACACATCTCAGAAACGGTCGACCTGAGACTGTACAATACTATACTTCACTTTCACTCATACATATCATCCTCTGAAGTAATACATGAAGATGACTCCCGGAGACTAAACAGGAAAAAAAAAGCTTATATATGTAGCTTACGGGTCACGCACGACGGTCAATCAAAATCTTAAATTTTATTCTCTTAAATCAACATCACAATATCAAAGAAGATTATAAGGTAAAAACACAGTTATTTAATTATTTTACGTTTTTTCATCTTGGGTTTTTTAAAAATTTTAATTTAATTTTTTATTTATTACTTTATAATGATTAGTAGGTCTGTACCCAACAGTGGGGCGTTTATAGGCTGACGATGATGAAAGTTTAATATACTTGACCGGTGAAAATTATTTAATAATCCACACAATAATGTAGTGGTATCTTTATCCCCGTCTATGAGCTAAATTTAACGGAGAGGGTGTTAGATGACATGATGATGATGATGATGATGGCAGTGATGTAACTAGTGAGGGAAAAAGCCCAAATCTATCTATCCCGCATTTATTGTAAGAATATTTTAATGCATTTATCATGGCCTGATCAAGATACGATTATCGAAAGAAATATATTCTGCTTCTTTATCAATTACGTGTGAAAGCATTTAAATTAAAAAAGAAAATATCACGGAGGAAACAACAGATATACGTATTTCAAGGTAATATAGCCGAGTAGTGATAGTGTATACAATAAACACCGATTGGTAAAATAAAAAAAAAGTAGGACATTGATTTTTTATTGTAATTCATATATCTTCGTAATTGATACTTGATCAGAAAATTTGATTTAGTTATCAAGTGAGCCACGATAATAACAAAAACAAAATGGCCGCCATATCGGTTGAGACCTATTTTCTGCAATAATTCTGTTATTGTTGTCGGACTTTTACGACTAAAGTGTCATTTTGTTAAAAAAAGATGCTTCTTAATTTTTATAATACCGCACAATATGATAAATCTAATAATTCCTGAGAAATTTAAGATTGAAAAATTGAAATGATCGTCATTTTGAAATTATCGACGAAGAGTATCGTTTTTTCTTAATAAAAAATGTTGGTTTAAAATAAAGTACAAAATTTTATTGCGTTATCTACAACCGTTCTTGAAAAATAATATTTTTCTTAAAAAACACGAAATATCGGACAGACAAAAAAATATGCGTTTTCGGACCTTTAATTGGACATCTAAAGTTCATTGGACATCTTTTCTTCAGTATGTTAAGTAGAATAACTTCCTGGAGTTTGGCATCACTTTTTAAGGACATCCGGTATAAAATGGAGCCAACACCAACAAAATTACATTGCACTGCTTATATCATGCTAACTTACAGAATTAAACCGCCCAAACCAAACTGAGAGATTTTCCGTAGATTTTATCTTTTTATCGCATCTCGAAATTTCAATAAAATCTCTGATGTCATGTAACAACTAAGAATAATAACAAAGCTTAAACCGGCATTAAAAAAAAATTAGGTACTCAAAGAGGATTACATCGAAAGTTTTTTTCATAAATAAACATATATGGAAGAATTAACAGTATTATAAGGATAAATAGATAATTAATTATCTATAAGTAAAGTAATTTTAAATAAGGTACGTATAATAAAGTCAATTACATTAAAATGAATAACTAAATAAATATTCAGAATTCCAAATCATCATACTCCACACCATGAATAATTTTACATCACAATTTTTTCTGCTTTTTTTCTATCTTTTTGAAAAGTGGTATATTATTACAAGCGCATTTTTATCATTATAAGTGTATTATTACACTGCGTAAACATTTCAATTTTTTCATAATTCTAATTTTCACATCTGTTAAGTTATGAAGAAGATATCCCATATGATTTCCTTGGAAGTATTTAGTTACGATCTAAAAGTTATAATATATCAAGATGTTAAGTAATTTTCATTATTATTATTACAATACTATATATATATATATATATATATATATATATTATTAAACATGTACCTATCCATATAGCTGTGTTAATTTTGCTTGTCTACATAAGGATGTTTTATTTTTTGTTTGCAAGAATCGTTATTAAGTTACAACGTAATTTTGTAAAAGAACAAAATAAAACTATTGTTATTACAATTTTATATTTATTATTATGATTTAATTCTGGGCTTTTTATTTTTATTTTTTTGTCATTTACAGTTTTGTTTCATATCTTGAGAAAGATTATCCGAGTTTTACGAAATTTTTTATGAGTAGCTGATAATTTAATTTTTTGTCTGTTTGTTTAACCTGCGGGACCACCGTTAGGTATTGCTTCACAGGGCGAGATGAATGATTTGTAGAGTGTGTGAAAATGCCATGCCTGACCGGGATTCGATCCGGGGACCTCCGGCATGAAACGCCGAGACGCTACCACTCGCGCCACGGAGGCCGGTATTTAATTTGGTTACAACGACTGGTGAAGGGGTGCCAAAGAACAATCATTATGGAGCCCACATCTCCTATAAATTACAATGTACAATTTTATTTTTGTGGGTTACAATGAGTTAAGTACAATTTACAATTTTTACAAAATTTTTTTTAAGAATCGAATAAATTTTTTCACAATTATTTGCTTGTTACTAGTAACAGTAGTAAAAAACAGTGATTAAGTAATTGTATGTAGACGGAGAACCGTCATAATTTCTCGAAATTGTTCTAACTCTACTCCAAGTTTTTAAAAGATTTATCCACCGATTTACTTAAAATAAAAATTAAAAAAAATCCCTTTCTGCACATCGGAAGGCGGACGTAGATTTTACCGGTGTTAGGTAGGGGATAAAAAAGATTTCCACCTTAAAGTTGAGAAAAACTTCAAATTTACTCAATACGACAATGGTTGCATGTGAAAAAAAGTTTCACATGTTTAGTATACGACAAGCCTCATCTTACAATTCCAGCAATATTTTGGTCATCCCTTGCCGTAAGGGTTGGTCAAATCAAAAATTGTTTCAGACAAAAGTTTTAGGTAACGTTTAGAGGACTGATGATCACTTCAACCCGATTCGATATTGTATGATATTTTTTGTCTTCAAAAAATATCATATCTCCCTTAATAGACCACCTTTTAACAGCCCATTTTTTCCACGCTCTGGGCCAATGGTTGGTGATATCAAAAAACTTTACTTAGATAAGTTTTAGGCCCTTATCCAAATAATAGTAGGAACTTTGAATAGCAATATTTTGTTTTTAGATAACCCCCCTCCCGTTAATACCCCCATCGTCCGATTTTGCCCATTAACGAACTTGACTGAGATTTTGGGTCGTTATATTTAATGTACAAATTTGAAAGTGATTGGCGGAAAATTACGGCAGTTATCGTGTCCACAAGAAAGTGAAATATATATATATTAACTTTTGAACTGACGGGTTTTGGGGTCTGAGGTATGTGAAACCTGAAGGATATGTCTAAATTTTCCGGAAGTCGAATCATGGAACCCATTACAATAAGAAGCTTTCTTATGAAATCTACCTTAAAAAGATTAACAGACCCACTATATTATTTTATAGCTGAATAATTAGGATGTTAATTTTTTAGAAATGAACAATATTTTCTGCGTGTCTGTTTAATGTGATCAAATTAAGTGTCCTCAAATAATGTCCATTAATATCATTTATATCGTAAATTATATTTATTCAGTTCATTTAATTAGAATCTTCAATATTTATATTTCTATAGAGGCGTGTGTATATGCATTCAATCCTTATCTGAACCATAAAATGCTTAATTAATTATGAACCAATATATATATATATATATTTTTTTTTTTTCAAAAAATATGTATGTAAATATGATGGGTGTTAATGTATATTCAAAAGAAAAAAAATAGGAAAATAAATATATGTCTGGTGCGAAAATGAATAAACAAAAAAAAAAAGAAAGATAAATTAATCTAAATAAAGTAAATATTGATTAGGGCTGCATTAAATAAGTACTATTAATATTTCCTTTACAGTTCAAAATTAAAATCGCTCACAAAAGTCATACTGCGGAAAATATCATTAAATAGTCTACGAAAACTGAAACCCTTTATGGACCGTCTCTATCAGGTTCTCTAAAAACTTTCTCTCATTCCCTTTAATTGAAGGTAAAAAGGACACTACCGTTTCAGTCCCTGAAGCGTAATTTATTCCAGAAAGCTTTTGATCTAACCATTCCAGCTACTATACCTTCACCTCATGTCTCTCTCCGCTTCGTACTCCTACCCGCATTCCGTATTTCCTCTTACTCTTTCCCTTTTGCCTCATTAACGCAACGGCTCACCCTATTTTCTTTTGTTAATATAATAATTTATTATGACGTCTAAATTATTACTAAAATATAAAAGAAAATTAATAAGAAACAATGTAATTTTTTTAAAATACATCTATTTTAATAAAAAAAAGTATTATAATAAACGACGTAAAATAACTTCTTTTCTATTGCTCTTAATGTGAACAGTTTGAAGCAATAGTGATATCCTCCCTATTTTGCGAGTCTTTTATTCTAAAAAAAAATTCTTCCGTTCTATATATTTAGGTTATTTTTATATATGTATATATATATAAAACATGTTTTGACTGATTCATAATCAACGCCGTTAGTGCTGTAGCGCAAAAACTATTGAAGATAAATTGATGAAAATTTGTATATATGTTCTTTCGGTGTAAATTATTTTGAATCCTCTAAGAGGATTTTTTTAAATTCTGAATTTAAAAGGTTAAAATGGAATCACAATGAAATTTACTATTTTTTAATTTCTCAGTAACAAATGAAGATATCAATTTAATTTTTGTTGTGTTTAATCTTCATGTAAATTCTAAAACCGGTTTTTAGGTATTCTGAAATTCCGAAAAGTTAAAAAAATTAAAATGGGTTTTTTAAATTTTTCTTGAAATCCGGCTATTTTTTTAATTTCTTGGTAAAAATAAATGAAGATATTAACTTTATTTTTAGGGTACGTAATCAGTAACATTGCTAAATGATTAATAAAGTTTAAATTTTTTTCAAAATTTTGAAGGAATTAATTCTGAGAAAATTGATGTAATAAACTCTATGAAAAACAATAAAAAAATCAATTTTTATTACTAAAAGCAAAACAGAAGAAAACTTAATAGAAAAGTGTTATGGATTTGTAAAAAATTAAAAACGTTTTTTGTACTTCAATAAATTTAGACTTTCGAAAAATTAAAATGCTTTTAATTAACTTTAAAAATAACAGTATTGATTTAAAATTAATTTTCGAAAATTCCACCATTGACATCAGTGCACTTTTCAACTCGTTTCGTTATATTTCTATCACCAACTTAATGATACCTTCGTGATCATTATGAAGGCAGCAGCACTGAGAATGCAAGCTACGTTTTGCTTGTATACCTCACATTTCATCCATTCCCTTAAACGGTACTAATCTATGCGAATAAGGTCCCGTGATCTAGGTGATCAATTTACCGGCCTTCTATCTCCAATTCATTTACCAGTAAATTTTTCCCCTAAGAATTTTCTTACTTCGTTCGGAAACGTATTAGTACTCCATCAAGTTGGTTGTACATTTCAATTTGTTTCACCAATGAAAAATTGTCAAGCACTGAAACAAATTTACCGTTTAAAAATTCCAGATAATTTCTTCCCGTGACAAGTTGTTCTAACGTGAAAGGGCCTATTAATTGGTTGTCGATCATGCCATACCAAACGTTTACTGAAAATCGCTGCTGAAGATTTCATTCGACTACAGCATGACGGTTTTCTTCAGATTACCGACGTGAATTCCGCGTCTTGTTTATACCACTACGAGTAAATGTAACATCATACAAAAATAGTTTCGACGAAATTAAGTGGTAATTATTGTTAACCCATTGAAATTTAAAAAAAAAAGAATTAAAAACGAAATTTCACTTCTTTAAATTCAGATTCATTTGGAAAAATGTACAGTTTAGAGTAAAACAAACACAAAATCACTAAATAACTTAATTCTCAAAAACAATTAAAATACAATCAAAGTTACATCAAAAACGACTAAATCGCCTAACGTTTATTATTAACACGTAACCACAATTCTATGACAACAATGAGTAGTATTCAAATTAATTTCGAAGCATAAAGTTAGTATTGCCAACCTCATTTTTCAAAGGTCTAAATTTATTGAACTAAAACCAGCTATTTATAATTTTTTATAAATTCATAAATTTTTCGTTTAAGTTTTCCTGTTAAGTTTTTAACAATAAAAGTTGATTTTTTTTTATTTTTCTTAAAATTCATCGCATCGATTTTCTTAGAATTAACCTTTTAACAATTTTATAATAAAATTTACGCATATATTTGTCATTTATTAAAGCTATTGTACTTCACACCTTAAAAAAACGTGTTTATCGTCACCGAATTTTTCTGTTTTACGTTTGATATCATAAAATCACAGTTTTGGGACTTATTTTATTCAATTTTTTTCAGGTCAATAAACATAAGAAACCATGAAGTTTACTCCTTATATAACGCCGTAAAAATTTCAATATGACCTCATTTTAATGAGGGAATTGAAGTTCGAGCACAGTTTTTCGCTAGCCGTAACTCGATAACAAAGCATTTTGGGACATAAATTTCTATCAACTTTTTCCCTTATTTCAAGGTGTAAAATCAGTTTCAAATTACTTACTTCCCTTTTCTTTTGAATTACCCTGAATATGTTAATGGTTTCCCTCTCTTTCAATTTTATAACATTCTGTTTCAATTTTTAGGGCTTATTAAAAGGAATTTAGCTCGATTTTCTTTTTGATACGTAATTGAAATGTCAAGAAAGTGCGAAATGATAAACAACTGCCCGTGAGTTTACTTATTTTACAATTATAATTCATTTAACAAACAGTTATGTGAAATCGAGGTAACAACGTTAATAATAAATCGTACTGCTCTGGCGGGATTAATATGCAAGAAATCTCTTTAGATATGTTCTTTTTGCGCACAAAATTCATAAAATAACACATAATAGCTGGTAGCAAGTCGGAGTTACATTCTGGATTGATTATTGGGTGCAAAATTCTCGCTCCAGTGGATTATTACAAATTCCAGCTCAAATTTCATAAACCCTTAATTTTATTTAATGTTGTATGCGCCCATATACTTGTGTGTCGGTGGGTGAGTTTTAAATGTGAAAAAGGAATTTATTTTCAACTTCAAAAAGGGAAAAAAATAGAATTTTCCTAATAAGTAATAGGATTTTCAACCAAAAAAAAGATGGAATCCTTAAAATTGTAGTTTACGGAAAACGTTCTTCGTCTTCCTAATCAAGACACAAATACTCGTAAAAATTAGTATGTAAAACTTACTGAATACGCGAAACTGCATTTAAAAATAAAAACGACACCAAAATTTCAATAATATTAAAATTTACACGGCTTCACTTGCTCACCACAATAATGAACATCATTAATCTTAGAGATAACGACTCTGATTTTACAATTTGTATTTAATATTCTTTACACGCATTATTATAATTAGAAAATATTCTAGCATATAATGTAAAACTTCAAATTCAGAAACAATGAACGGTCTCTAATCTGTAGGGAATAATTAACATAGTGTTTTGACAAAATTTTTGAAAAATATTTATGATATACAAGCGGTTTCATTTTATAAATTTATGTATTTTTTGACAAATTGTAACACCAATGTTAAGCATAGTAAACTTTTATAAATTATAAAAAAAAGGAATTAGTTATCAATTGTATAATTCAAAAGTGACAAAATCTGTGTTAGTTGTGTCCCTTTGGTTGTTGTTAAAAATGTTTCAATACGTTTGTTCTACACCGTGAAGTAAACAATGAAAATTATTAAATTATACAAAAGACCGTTATATCGTTAACACACTCAACAGATAGACATAAATAAATCATATTGTAGAATAATATAAAGGTTAGACAACCAACGAATTCATATCTCGATAACTTAATTTAAGATTGTTCGTATAAAGGATTTGATGCTATTCAGAAGGTAATGACTTATGCGGTAGTAAATTGAATTACTCATATCGCCTTTTCATTCTGTCTTTGTTTAAATGTACTCTCTTCTCATTTTATATGGGTTTATTGCAGTATACTCAGCGTAGAAAACAACCCTTAGCTTACACTTACACGTACAAACACCCTCTGATACACAGCTATCTGACGATTCATTCCCGCATGAACTGTCGCAATATTTAGCAAGTAAATTTATTGTTCCCAAAATACACTAGAATCTCAACTTTCTATCTCTTGCCCTCTTCTGTTCTTATATGCTATAACTCATTTTCGTAAATAAAACACACACACACACACTCAGATTACAGAAATTAATCTCTAAATATAAACACGGAATATTGTTTTAATGAAAAAGATTTACAGTCATAAATTCTATTAAATATTTTATAAGTAATCTATGCTTGAATTTTGTTTTATATAGACAAAGATCATGTTATAAAAGACCTAAATAAATTATTATTACGTGTAATTTAGTGTTGAGAATAATTTAATTTTTCATATCAATTTAGGACTAATTATATTTTAGCTGCTAAAATTCATAAATCGTTTCATATACCTATATTATAACCTAATTTATTTATTTATGAAAATAAAACAATTTGCAAATAATTTTCAAGATTTGTTTAATACATATTAATTATGCAGCCAAGTAAAGATACTATTTAGAATAAATTGTTTATCTTGTCCAGAATTAAATAAATAAAATAGCAATCTCATCTCTCTTCGAACAAAAAATGAAAAAACTATTCTTTCTTAGAAAAAGGTTTTGAAATATCGTATTTTTTTATTCTTAACCCTTTCTTTTTTGTAGATAGACTGATTTTGATGATTATCTTTTACAAAAATTCTGTAGAAAAATACAGTATTACTTTCGAATTGGGGGGTGAAATTGAATTTTTTTTAAATTTTGAGGTATGAGGAGTATGAAAATACTCCTCAAAACATCGACTTAAAAATAATATAATTTCCTTATATATATATATATATATATATATATATATATATATATATATATATATAGGCCTATGTATAAAATATGTGGCTTGAAAATCTCCAAAACGTTTAAATCAATTAATTGAAATTTGATGTGACGTAACTATTATATCTGAAGTTGTGCATGTGAGAATTTGATGAGTTTGGTCGAGTCGTTCTTGTGTTACGCTCAATTTTCTCAAAAAATAATTGAAAATTTTTTAGTTAGAAAATCTCCAAAACTATTAAATTAATTTCAATGAAATTTAGATATGCTGAGGTAGTTTATCTGAAGTTCTGCATGTAAAACTTTGACGAAGATCGGTCGATTTGTTTCTCAGTTAAGTTCAATACAAAGCAACTAATGAGAAAGTATTAAGGATGATTGGAATTGATAATCTTTGCCTGTTGATCATGTTAAAATAAAGAAGGGCTAATAGGGTTGGTCATTTATTAAGATGGGTTGTCTAAAACGATATTAAAAGGGGTAATAGAAGCCGAAGAATGGTCTTGAGGAAGACCGAGGCTCAAGTATATCGAACAGATTATGAAATTCATGGGATCTGGGTATCTGTAGAGAATTAAAGAGCTTTTCTGAAAATAGATTACCCGGAGATCATCTGCAAATCAATCCTAGTAGGATTGTCAACAAAAGAAGAAGAAAAATCATGTGTCATTTGAATATGTTTGATAGATGAGATTTAAATAATAAGATGCCCCAGGAATAGTTGGCCAAACTTATTTGACTGATTCACGGCATCAAAATATTAACAACAACCGTTCAAGTGAACAAGTGCCTACCTGATTTCATTATTCTTTGTTTTTTGTTGCTTTTTTTTAAGAAAAGAAAAAACTAAAAAACATCTTCTACAAAATAAATAAATTTGTAAGTGCCAAAGTGATGGAAATTTAAATTTGTTAATTATTAATAGCTCTAAAAATATTATTTCTACGGAATTATGTTCAATTATATAAAATGTTATGTCTTGTAATATGAACAAAAAAAAACATGTAATTTGTTCAAATCGGTTATATATGATTATGATATATATATGATATATGATGTATATAATAAACAGCTTATATATGGTTGAAGCTGTTAAAGTGGATCGCAAAATTTATATCATCTAATTACTTTTCGTCCTGTACTCCTTGCATAAAATCGTCTGACTAAAAAACTTTCAGTCATTTCTCAGCTGTTTATCAACCGATTTGAATAACTCAAGTGTCTTTTAGTTCACAATAAAAGGCTTAAAATTTTATTTAATGAAAGATAATTCGATAAAAACTTATATTTACGCAGCTATTAATGATTAATAAATTTAAATCACTGCCATAATAAAATTTTCAAAGTATTTATTATATTATGGTAGTTTTTGTTAGTTAGATAAATTTCATGGAAACCATTCAATCTGTTCTTAAAATATAAAGTTTTATTATAAAAACTCAAAATAGTGGACAAAAGAAAAATAAAGCGAGACAATAATTTATGATGTCACACATTCGTGATGTCGACATGAAAGTACTTGTTAATTTTGGTGTCCAGAATTAGTCCCTTAAATTTAGTCAACACCACCTGGGACACTTAGTATGTATATATGTATGCACCAACCTACGTCTCCCACACATTTTTCGTAATGATGTATGGTTTACATCAATGAAGTTTACTTAAAATCATACCGAAAATTTTAAATTAATTATAAAATTAACGGAAGTAACTATTTAAAAGTTATCATCGTCCTCTAATCCGTGAAAATATAATAAAATAACATGGTTTAATCGGTAATGAAAAAGAGGTTTTTATGATAAAAAATAATAATAAAAAAACTCTGTCGCAGTAAATCCTGTATTTCCGGTTTAAGTTAAGAAAGAATGTTGCACTGCTGTATGATTTTTGAAAATAATATTTCTTTCGGTTTTTTATTTATTTATTAATTTTTTTAATTCATGTTATGTAGCATCATGTGTTCTTTTATAAAACTGCGAAGAACTGGGTATTGTTCCAATAAATACATTAAACTGTATGTATTTGTGTTTTTTTCTTTCTCCATTTCACATAGTTGTTGAATTGTGACTGCATCAATTGCTTAACAATGCTTCTTTCTAACAACCCACTCTGATATTGTTACTCATATTGTGTAATTTTGGAGTCATTCTCATAAAAAAGAAAAGTTTTAAATTGACTCAAAATAATAAAACTTCAAAACTGACTTTTTAGACACCAGCCCCTTTCCTTTATAACAGTCAAATTTTGGATTATTACGAAACTAAAGTACTGTAGCGAAATTAGCCCACATTTATAGGTAATTGAAAAAATCTTTATCACTGAGTAGTGTTTTCCGTACATCATTTTCAAAAAAATATTGTTATAATATATTTAGAACATTGAGGATGAGATTACTTAAATACCTAAAATCAAAATGAATATAAATACTAAAACTCTTACTCAGAGATCTAATGTGAAAAGAACCGGTGTACTTATATTAAATTCAATGAAACGAGCTAAAATTGAGTGAAAACAGTACTTGGAAAAGAGAAAGTTTAGTAACTCACGAACATTTAAGGAACTGAAGTATACTGAAATAGTTAGAGACAAAGTATAAATCATAATATTCAGTTATTATTGTACCTAAAATTACAAGGAACTTAATAGATGAGCGATGAAACACATTTATTCTTCTCTGTGAGAAAGTTTATCTTACCCTGTCATTCCACTACGTAACTAAAATCTATCCTTCTAACAATAACTAATTATTGTTATGAATGTACTGAATAGAGATAAACAGTGTACGAGTGAAAAACCTATACAGATCTAAAAATTATTTGTTTTCATCATATATAAATTACTAATTACGATTTTTTTTTTTTGAAGAGGCAAAAAAACTCTCGTGTTATCATCGCCCAGAATAAAAATATAAGAAAAAAACAAAAAATACTAAAACTATTCTAAAGACTAAAAAGTTACGTAGAAAAATACTTGGAACTATTTTATCTCCTAAAATTAATATCACAGTCGTAATCATAAAATTCAAAATAAACGTAAACAAAAAAATGTAAAATTTAACTATACATAAATAAAATTTAACGAAGTCCGAAAGGAGTGTAAAGGTCCTAAAAAATGGGTTACAAAAATGGGTAGGCGCCCCCCAAAAACTACTAAAGATATATATGAAATCCATAAATTAAAATTTACTTCGTCTAGATAGCAATACGCTGCCACGCCTAGATCGCTGAATGCCAGCAAGTACCTTTCCATCATATTAAAGCGCTTGGAACCTTAATTAGCTGGTGGTCAGCCATCCATCTCTAGGTTAGCTTCCCACAGCAGTGCGATAGGAGTCTTTACCTTAAGTAAACTACTGTAGTCGGTTGAACAAAGCAACCGCATCAAGGAACTACCACACGGTCCGACAATGCGGCTTTCGCCACATTGACTCATCGCTTTTGAGTGGCTAATTTTCCCCTTGACCTCTAAGTTCCAGGGTGGCCTGGTCTCTGGTCCCCCCAAGAGTAGGGCAGTCAAACAACAGGTGTTCATTTGACTGGACCTCCCCGAAGACGTACAGCTCATCAGCTGCCAGGAGGAAATGAAACAGATATTGGTTCAAATTAACATCTTTGGTGAGCACATGTTTTTAAGGGCACCCGTTGCCCTTAAAAACGACTCGAAGCATACCATTCCCTCAGATCCCGTATAAACTTGTACAGGGATCTTCCCTTACAAGAAAATATGAATTTTCTCGATAATCCATTACCTAGCAAATGGCGAATTGTCTTTGGTAATATGAATTTGCTACGTAATGTCGCATAACGTATGCAATCCACAAGGATGTGGTGCACAGTCAAACGATAATCACATCGTATGCATCGTGGTGCATTTTCTATTGAAATTAGATTCCCGTGGGTTGCTCTCATATATCCTAACCACAATCGGCAGAGGACCATTTCTTCTTGGAGAACTTTTCTGCATGAATACTCGCATGGCAACACAGTATCTTTAACATGTCGGAGTTTACTATCTAATGTAGCAGTCTAGTCACCTTGTCAGTTTGGATGAATAGTGTGTTTTTTTACGTAATTAATAAAGTCAGATTTCGTATTACGAGAGATGAAGGATGGTTAAAGATGGTTAGGCGAACTACATTCGCCTTTAGCAGCGGAATCTACACGTACGTTACCCGGAATTCCCACGTGGCTAGGGATCCAACAGAAACTCAATTGTGTGTTGCATTAATGAAATCGGCGGTTGAATTATAGATCTCGGTGACGATAGGATATTTAGAAAACAACTCTTCTAAAGCTTGTAGAGCACTGCACGAGTCGCTGTAGATAAAGATATGACGGTAATTTGGGTTGACGATATTAAAAGTCTTATTGATGGCGTACAATTCAGCAGTGAGGACACATAATATTAGATAGACCAAACACAACGGGTCTGAATACTAGATCGTGGATACCGGTGTTCTTTGGTGGTTGGGTTTCAATTAACCACACATCTCAGGAACGGTCGAACTGAGAATGTACAAGACTAACACTTCATTTACACTCATACAAATCATTCTCATTCATCCACTGAAGAATTATCTAAACGGTAGTTACCGGAGGCTAAACAGGAAAAAGAAAGAAAGAAAGAAAGAAAGACCAAACACATAAGTTCTGTCATTAACAACAGATGCACACCCAACGGTATCATTTTCTTTTGATCCATCTGTGTATACTACTGCTTCTCGGTTTGTCTTGGAGAGAAGTCGGTAAAACATTTGCTAAAAGACGATAGGTGTTGTGATTTTTTATTTTATATTATAAGGTTAATATTAATTTCGTTCCAGCATATCAATGAAATTGTCATTTATTACATTCCAATAAAAATACTCATTATTGTAAAAAGAAAATATATGATTTTAGACAATAGTATTTTTTTAAAGTATAAGCCTTCACTATTGTCTTTCGATAATTACGGCTGCACTAATTTTTGTAAATAAGGTGTCAAATTATTTGCTTTAAAATAATACATGAAGAATTGATAAAAATTGAAAAAAAAAATTTTAATTTGCCAAGACCCTACACAGTCATTTCTGATGTATAGAATACAATTAAGGAAAAATATTTCGGTTCATGTATTAATATTTTTTATGATACATATTTAATTCGCTCTTTCAAAACTCACGTTAACACAATATTTATGTTATTACCATTTCTTTTTAATATTTCAAAACATTTTTTAGAAACTACGACATACTATATTGCTTGCTATTTATTCAACGCTACAGTAAAAAATACAAGTAATATTATTTTGAGTTTCATCCTAAATTCTCGACTGAAACAAAATTAAATGAAATTAATAAAATTTTGGTGAATATTAGCTAAGTTTTTTTTTTTTAATTTCACGCGCTAAATTTCTCATTTGTTTTTTTTTATTTCTCATAATTTAAAAACATATTTTTAAAATAATATTAACTAAACTTAAGCAGGAAAACCTCATGTAGCACAATAAGCTTAAGCTAACGGAAGTTTAGTTATTCCGTGTTTTTTCTTTACAGTAAGAATAATAAATGAAAAAAATGGAAAGTACATTAAAATTACCAATATTTCTCGTACAAAATAGACAAGAGAAAATTACAAAAAAAAATAAAAGAGCGTTTCGATTCAATCATAATCAGAAATATGAAAGATAATTAGCCAAAATGTAAAATTTTGAAAAAATTGGATTATTTTATATTTTCGAGTATTTACATAGATACTTTCGAATCTTTACACAGAATGTTTTTAAGATTTAAATAATAATAATAATAATAATACATACATATATACATACCAACTATAAAATTATAGAATGACGTTTCAGACAGTACAAGTCGATAGTGAAAATCTAGATTTAATACAGTTTAAACCACTTTACCTTCCTATTCATACGATAATGATGTCTGTCATGATGTATAAATTTTACGTATAAGGTTAATAAATATTAATATAACTGAAGTTTGTCTGTACATTGAAGTCTGCCAGAGTTTTTAAAAGTTCCTTTTAAAATCTTATAACGTTAGAAATAATTTTCATTTCTAGAATTCTTGTTATTTATTTATTTTTTTTTTTTGTTATACTATATCTTACCTAACGGTTCACCATGAAAGAAAAACTTCACCGTCGGTAAGATTATCAGGAAGATTGTACAGAATTTAAAAAAAAGAAAAGGAATAGAGATTTTCTTTTAAGTAAAACACAATTTTCTGTCATTTTATGACTAATTTCAATCGAAATTGTTATAACCAAGAAAAGTAATTTTTTATACTGTATTTAAAAAGCGAGTTTCAAATTTTTTTTCAAATTTTTGACTGATGTTCACTCTCTTCTCTCTTTTGATGAGTAAATAAGTATTCATATTCTAAAAAAGAGTAATAATAAAATAAAATTGTTGGGGAAAGCTTAAACATATAATTTTCAAAAGCAAAAAGTTTTTTTAAATTAATTCTACTGGATATTATTTCTAACATTGTTGAAAATTTATTTTCTAACATTTATCGTTTATTTAGTATTCGAATAATCTCCATATCCACAAAAATACTCATTTATCATTATTTTTCAACGCTAATATACTTTAATGTGCTCATATAATCTTATTTTCAAAGTTACTTGTCTAAATTTTTTTTCAATGTTAACGATGGATCAATTATTTTCAATAGGTATAATCTGGGTTCAAAAAAGAATTTTATGATATTTAATTGAAGCATTCTATCAGTCTTTTTGATGAAGTTATTCACAATAACGTAATAACGTAACTATTTCAAAATACTTTGAAACGACTGAAATTTTCAGTTATTCTGTTTGATAACAGGTAGAAATTTCCTCTCATTATATCCTATTAGACTGTAAATTTTGCTAATAATAACAGTATAACAGCAACATTTTACTTCGTAAAAATATAAAAAAATTCAATAAACAGATGTACAATAAATCTACATGGGCATCTCAAGTATTGTTGGTAGTAGCATTGGAGAGGATGATCTTCAGCAATAGAGTCACTTTGTTGTATGTGTTTGTTTCTGTTGACATTCCTTACCAGTCCAGTAAACCACCCTCACCTTGCGCTTTCTAAACTTTGATAAGTAAAATTTATTTTTTATAATAATTACTTATCTTTGGTTTTCGGAAAATTAAAAAAAAATGCGCTTTGAAAGACACACAAATGTAGTCACGGATGAGGCAACATTTTATGTAGCCTAAACATTGTACAGCGTAACAATTTAAGCTTACTTGTACCTACTAACAGGTCAACAGTTTGCTTAGCACCCTTCTGAGTTAGTTCCATTTTCGATTCCTGTCATGCATGACATTTTCATAAATGATTTTACGTACCTAATCTTCCTTATTTAAGTATGCGTGTAACTTGGCCGAATTTACAATATAATAATAATGTATGTAAAACATATTTCGTTAATAAAGGTACGATTAATAAAAGATTTTAGCGCATTAAGTTTAAATAAAATGAATTACTGATATAATTAAACCGTAAATGTATCGAATCATATCATAAACACGTACGTATAAAATATATCTTTCAGAAATTTGTACAATTTTTTTGTGTTCTAAGGACTAAGATGGTATTTAAATGTCACATTTTGTAAAATTCTGATACTTAAAATTTTGGCGGATTCATATATTTTCCCTTTACTCCGTTTATTATTTAAATTTTTATTTAAATTGTTTTCAGATAATCCATAAGCGCGTTATAATAAAAATAAATTCATAAACAATTAAATATTGACATTTTTAGAATAATTAAACGCCGTGTGATTAGATTAATGATATTATCTCTGTTATGAATGGTTTGAATTTACATGGATTTGAAACGGCAGATAGAGTTTAATGTACGTAATCTGTTGCAGTACAAGCTGAATACGAGTATTGAAATGAATTGAATATACGTATGTGTATATGATTTGTGGTATAGTTGCATAAAACCATAATTGCATAATCGATGTTATATAATGAGTGCGACTTATCACACTTGTAGAACTATGCAGACAAGCGCGAATTAAACTCTAACCGATAACATAAAGCCGTGAATATTCCGTACCGTTCACTCTTGTTTTCATTAGCTAGATAAAATGTTGTATATGACAGTCAAGATTTAACAACGTTTATTATTCAAATATATTTCAGCGTAACATGAATTTCAGGTATTTTACTATGGAACACACAATTCTAATCATATATTTACAACTATTTGCACGTGTATTGTAAATATATATGTTATGCCAACAATAATCACGTTCTGACAGCTAACAGTTGGATACTGAAGTCATGAAAGATAACTTTCATACATTAATATACTTTTTTTTTTGTCTTCAGTCATTTGACTGGTTTTATGCAGCTCTCCAAGATTCCCTATCTAGTGCTAGTCGTTTCGTTTCGGTATACCCTCTACATCCTATATCCCTAAGAATTTGTTTTACAAATTCCAAACGTTACCTGCCAACACAATTTTTTTCTTCTACCTGTCCCTCCAATATTAAAGCGACTATTCCAGGATGCCTTAATATGTGGCCTATAAGTCTGTTTCTTCTTTTACCTATATTTTTTCAAATGCTTCTTTCTTCATCTATTTGCCGCAACACCTATTCATTTGTCACTTTATCCACCCAGCTGATTTTTAACATTCTCCTGTAGCAGCACATTTCAAAAGCTTCTAATCTTTTCTTCTCAAGTACTTCGATCGTCCAAGTTTCACCTCCATATAAAGCGACATTCCAAACATACACATTCGAAAATCTTTTCCTGACATTTAAATTAATTTTTGATGTAAAAAAATTATATTTTTCTGACTGAAGGCTTAGGTGGTTGGGTTTCAATTAACCACACATATCAGGAAAGGTCGAACTGAGACTGTACAAGACTACACTTCATTTACACTCATACATATCATCCTCTGAAGTAATACCTGAATGGTAATTCCTGGAAGGTAAACAGGAAAAAAGGAAAGGTCTTCTACGATAAAATGATTAAATAAATAATTGAATCTTTTATTTTTATAGGTGTATAATAATACATAATAATTATAAATTATAATACAATTATTATTATCAGAACGAATCAGGAATAGCTGTAAAGCTACTCTATTGATTAAAATAGGAACTCTCAAAGTACTTGCCTGGAAGGATCTGGGGAAACTGTGCGAAAACTCTGATCATAATTAAAATAAAAAATAGATAGAATTAAAGTCCATAATTATTGATTTCTCTCTCTCTCTCTCAATCCTCTTACGGTGGAAGTGCACCCTAAGAAATTCTGAGATAAAGGGTTAAAATGGAATAAGAGTGAACTTTACTACCTTTTTTTAATTCCTAGGTGTTGATTTTTGGTGGAATCTTTGGTAACTCGATTTTTCGTGGTGTAATCTTCATGTGAATATCTAAAATCTAATTTATAAATTTGTTGAAATTCCACCTTGAAGATCCAAACTATGGAAATGTAAGTATAGAGGAGAATGGAGAGGATTAAGTGGGTAAAAAGAGTTAGTAACGAGAACCTATTGAAAATCAAAGGAAGAAAGAACACTGTTGGGAACAATTTAAAGCAGAATGAGCATCTGGATTGGTCGTATAAATTAAGAGAAAAAGGTATATTAACAACCGTGTCTGTGGGTACTGTGAATGGGGAAAGGAGAAAAGGAAGAAGACTGAAGATGATAGATGACATAAAGAACGAAAATTTCAATGATACCAAAGTGCTGGCCTGCGACGCCTGGAGCCGTCAGTGGTGTCAAGATTCTGCCACTGGGCAGAATATCTCATCATGATGATCGTTGAAGCTTAATAAAAAGGATAATAATAATTTAAAGGAATAAATTCTTCAAATTATTATTCCTTTATAATTAGTAATGTTTTATTATTAAAACTATTATTAAGAATTACATATTATATGTTTAATGTATTAAAAGATATTTTGTTGAACAATAACATTTATAAAATTAAAAAAAAAAGTACATGTAAAAAAAAAATTTCCGGTACCGGGAATCGAACCCGAGCCTCCTGGGTGAGAGCCAGGTATCCTAGCCACTAGACCATACCGGAATATACCCCCAAGTTCAAAAATAACTTATTAAATACAAAACATAACCTTCATTATTTTCTTATACTTAAGTGCGTAATGAGTTACTCCTAAATTAATCAATTTTTAATGAGATTTTTTCCTAACAGTTAAATCAAATTAACTACATAAGATTCCAAAAATATATATTTATGTTTATAAATAGAATAAACGACTATCCATGTACAAAATTTAATTTCATAAAAACTTATGAAATCAAATTTTTTGAAGAAACATTTTTTTAAATGTCAAATAATTTTTAAAATAATTAAATTTTACTTTTGATTAATATTATTTAAGTAATTAATAAAATATCGAATCTTTTACTTTTCTGGAATATAAATATAAGGTTATTTTTAATTTTAATAACTTCTCTAATTGTATGTTATAGTATTGAAAGTTAAAAATCAGTTTTATTTAAAGTCAAATAGTACAGTAACTGTTATTTTCAATGAATGAACAGTTTTTTATTGAATATGTATGTGTTTGAATCCTTTTTATCTCGGATTCAGATTAAACATCTTCAGAGGTTTATAAAAATGGCTGCGATCGGCCGTCGGGTTCACCTCAAAATGGTGACCAAAATTAAAATTTTATAATAATCATTACTCAATAACGGTGTAAGCTGTCAAGCTGTTTCAAAAGTACTGATGTAAGGTTTCTAAATTATAAATATAAATTTTGTAAATCAAGTGTTAAGAACTTCAGATGGCGGGGCTGGCTTTTTAATAAATGAAAAAATTAACTATGCCATAAAACAAGGATCAATAAATTTTATTAACGTATGTAGGACCCCCCTCCAAGAGAGATTTGTTAAAACCATAACAAACCACACATTAACACCATCAGCAGATTTAAAAAAAAAAAAATTAATTTAAAATTAGAGAAATTTTTTTAAATATTCTATTCATATATATAAAATTCCTATTATACGGAAATTGAAGTGTTAAATAAAACAAATATTCAAATATACTACACATACATACATACATATAAAATCTATAATTATCAATTGCGATAAATCACACAATAAATCTCAAATATACTACTTAATAGTCTTTTCTTTTTCCTGTTTAGCCTCCCGGTAACTACCGTTTAGATAATACTTCAGAGGATGAATGAGGATGATATGTACGAGTGTAAATGAAGTGTAAGTCTTGTACATGCTCAGTTCGATCATTCCTGAGATGTGTGGTTAATTAAAACCCAACCACCAAAGAACACCGGTATCCACGATCTAGTATTCAAATCCGACTACTTAATAGTCTGAGTTAAATAAAAGCTAAAGAGAATAACATTGTTAGAAAATAATTAATAATTGAGATAAAATTAATAATAATAAGAATGTTCGTTCGGGAAAGTCTTACGAGCACTTTCCACTGATAAATGGTACAAAATGAATTATTTTTTAATGATTTTCCGACAGTCATTGTAGTACGATTATTGAAGGAAAATTAAAGCAGCTTTTATTAAAATCCCTAGGGCTGCAATTTAAGAAAAACAACAAATGTAACGTAAGAAAATAAATAGAAAAGAGTATACAGCTAAAAACATAATGCGATAAAAATAACGGAATTAAAATTAAAAAAGGCAGTTTAGTACCAACTTAAAATAAGTAAAACTTAACGACAATTGAAAAATTATGATTAATTTTTTTAAATTATTATATGAAAAAGATTAATAAAAAATGGGGCATGTATTTATTCTGTAAGCAGAATAAATACATGCCCCACTCTCTCACTCACACACATAAACGCACATACACATACACACATACACACACACACACACACACACACACACACACACACACACACACACACACACACACACACACACACACACACACACACACATTAACATTAACATTGTTCTAAAGCAATATCAGGTTTGAAAATCTTTAATAAAAATCAAACTGAATTACGCTATTCAAAATAATCATTTACGAGTAGTTTAAATAAATTCAAATTCAATATATGGAAATTCTTCTTTTTTACAAATATTTCAAAATTGATACTTATAAAAAAAAAGTCTTGGACAAGACCAACTTTTCGTTATTATCATCATTTTTTTTTTGTTTTCTTTTGTAAAAAAATGTACATCATTAAGTCATTCTCATCTAACATTATATAAAAAAAATTTGATCCATAAAAATAGTTACTGTTAAAAACCACTACAATAAAATAATAAAAAAAAAAAACTTTTAACTCATTCACTAATGTGACTCATGTATAAGCGCGTATGAAAAATACACCACTACACAGTCAATATTTTTTCGACTTTAAACTGATCGTAACTAAAGAGCGACTCAACCAATCTTCAAATTTTTACATGCGTAACTGCCCACAAAAGAGAGGTTACTCGTATAACATTTATAATTAATTGCCGCCTTGGTTTAGTACCTAGGTTAGGTTTAATCATTCTAAATTTTTGTTTTGCCGGTTCAATTAAAAAAATAATAGTCTTTATTATTTTATATTGTACATTAATTTAATTATAATATTTGAACTTGTAATAACATTATACACCAATAATCCAATAATATATTATTAACACATCTTAAGTTATTGACGGCTGGCAGAAGACTGAATATTCTGATCAGAGCCAGCGTAAAGTAAAGTTTTGCTTTTAGCGTGGAGGCGGCCGAGTGCACCCGCCCGGAGCTGTGTGCAGCTGTCCGAAGGACGTATAAAATTGAAAAGTACTTCTTTAAATAGAAATTAAAATCCCTTATTAATAAAATTTAAAGAACATGAAACGAAACCAAAGTGTTAACATAACTGCCCGCCAAAAATCATATGATTTTTTTTTTTTTTAGTTTAACATTGCAAATGAAATTTATACAGGCAATAATATAATTAGAAATTACAAATAAGTTACATACATGGATATAATTAGATTATTGATTTTTACGATTAGTAGAAATTGTATTTAAATTCATTTTTGATATAATATTAACAGTATTCAACAACTGTATAATAAAGTAATTAAAAAACTCATGAAAAACATAATCTGTAATTAGTATTTCAAACAGTAATTAAGCATATTTCTTAAATAAATAATAATACAATTGAATATTTCAATATATAACAGTTTGAAATTACATTCAACTAAATCTTAAAAAATAAATAAAATAGGGAATTTTATTCCTCAAGATCAATAAATTATAACTAATAACAATATTAATAACTAATATATATTCTGAATATGAACCAAATCAGCCAAATACAACCAAATACAATTTTTCGAAATATTACGACCCCAGCGTCACCTAGCGGGTCCATTTTTTTGCAAAAATATGTATTTTCACGTAGCTAATATATATTCTGAGTGTGAGCTAAATCGGACCGTAAATATAACTTTTGGAAATATCACGACCCCAGCGCCACCAATAGTTCTAACTGTAGAATCAAATTTTACCAATTTATTTCTATTTTATTTATTTATTTTTTAATAAAACTAGTATAATCTTTTGTAAACTAATACTTTTATTTTTGTTTAACAAAGTGATGGGACTTGAAAAAAATTGTTTCATCTTCGGTACTTACATTTACTATTAAAACAAGCTGTAGTATATTTTCTTTTAAATTTTATTATTTCGGGAAGTACATTATCAAGTTTCTATACCCTAGCTAGTACTATCAATACTGATATCTAGCGGCGCGATTAGTAAACGGCTTAGGAGAAAAAAATCAGTCAGGACAAAAATTTCACATTTTCAAATTAAAAAACGTGAAATTACGAATATTATCACATATTTATCGAAAACAACCTATGTTCATTTAAAACATCTCTTTCTGCGATGCTTTATTTCATCAAAATTAGTTTTATTTTTTTTTTATTTTAAACAATTTTAAAAATGTTGAAATGTCGATTTGCGAGGTTGGTCAGATTAAATAAGTCTTTCGGTGTGGATAAATTCTCGCCGGCGTCATTCTACCGAACGACTTTACAAGTAAAAATCGTTAAAAATTCTTATGCTCATAGAAGTTTTTTAATGTTCATTTTGTGATATATATATATATTTTAGAAAAATATTGATGTCTTCCGAAACGTCTATGAGACAAAATTTCATGTTATAGTTATAATTCTTTTTAAACGCTTATTTCCTTAAAATTGTTATTAAATGTTCTTCCCAACTAATAATAATAATAATGTGTGTGTGCGCGCGTGCGCGTTTTGTAATTTTCTTCCATAACGGAGCGCTTTTTTGTCTTAATAAATAACGTAAGTAAAATTTCATTCCGGGTTACAATAATGCAGTTCACGATAGGTACGGCCATACGTGATCTGTAGTCAACGATAAATTAATTTTTATTGTTACTGAACTATTCGTTTATAATAAAATGTAATATAATTGAAGGCAAAACATTACTTTATGAATGAAGAGATTATTCGGTACTTAAGAAAAACGGAGGCTCCCCGATTTTTTTACTAGTAACAATACTAAAGGTTAAAAACAAATTGACTATTATTTGTAGCAAATTGCTATTTATTTACATGAAATATTATTAACTATTTCATTACATGAAATAGTGATGATGTCACGTTATGCGGTTCACGCATTCATACACCTATTGTCGGCAGCAGTCAATACTCCTTTATTTAGAACTGGTTTTTATCGGAAGTATTAAGGGATTACATAAAATCGCAGAAGAAGGATTCCAGACAATGGTAAACTGTTCCATGATGAATTTTATATATCCCTACGGCCACTCGTTTGTGTGAAGTCGATCAAGTTAGACGTGGTTCTTTTGAAATTAAAAAAATATTCCTCGTGTTCGAGATCTGTTGTTAAATGTAAGCGCCAAGAATTCGAATTCAAAGTATTACCTTCATAAATATTTTTTTTAATAAACTTCAAAAAATACTGTAAATGATCCGTTTGAGACAGGTTTAACAACACTTATTCCTTTTCCTACGTTCTCCTTTGAGCCGAGGAGTTTGCTGAGGAGAGATGCGGCTAGCATGATTTATGTGAGTATATTGACAACACATACTTTTGTCTCAACAATTTCCGCTTCTCCAACAATTTTGCCTCTTGCCCGGTTTTGCATGTAACTCGATCGACAGTCGTAGAAAGGAATATAGATAAATTTCATTTATACTACAATGCAGACATCAGTTTGAAAGCCCAAAAGTACTGCAACCAGACTACAGTAACAAATGAGAGTTTGGAAGTTTAAAACCACATGCTATAGTTTAGACATATTTACATTCTAACATGTTCTTTTATTGTACCGCTAAACAATATCGTCTATTTTATGTAATACGGTATTTTGCCCGTTACTACAACTATCATTTTGCCGGTTGGTTTTATGATATTTTAGAAAACCTATCGCTACATCTTCATTAACTCGAACGTAAAAAATATTCATAAGGGTAAAAATAAACACCTTGTCGCCAGTGGACAGTTCATTTATAAGTGATCGTACACGGTTAAAAATGGCAATCTTATCCGAATAGATTTTTATGAATTCAGCCTATTTGTAAATTTTTTGAAGAAAATAAAGAATAAAGTTTTTTTGCTATAACGTAAAGTAAGATTACATAATAACACATTCATTATTACAGTAGGGAAGTCAACGGGAAAACAAATATCGGCATGGTGCCGGGTTTGTTAATACAGATTATTCATTAGTCCGCCCTCTACAAGTAACATCCTTTCTTTCTTTTTCCTGTTAGCCTCCGGGAATTACCGTTCGGATAAAATACTTCAGAGGATGACTGAGGATGATATGTATGAGTGTAAATGAAGTGTAGTCTTGTACAGTTTCAGGTCGACCATTACTTGAGATGTGTGGTTAATTGAAACCCAACCGCCAAAGAACAACGGTATCCACGATCTAGTATTCAAATCCGTGTAAAAATAACTGACTTTACTAGGACTTGAACGCTGGAACTCTCGACTTCCAAATCAGTTGATTTGGGAAGACGCGTTCACCACTAGACCAACCCGGTGGGTTAACAAGTAACATCCTACTTAATTCAAAAAAACTTCAGGCATAGATCACCCTACAGCTACTTTATTTTATATATCATTTACGTAAACCTTTAGAAACAAAACTTGAGAGTAAAAAAAAAGTAACGAATCATAATTTAACACACAACATACTTTAGTACCAACACATGTTATAATAATGTAGAATCATATAATATACTAGTTAAAGAGAAATCAGTGTTAAAAATTATGAGGTTGACAAACAGACGCATCATTGCAACATTCATTTTATTCGGGTGGTAATCTATATAAATAAAATACTATCTTCATTTTGTATGTCCCTAATAATTCAAAAACTACTTAACCAATTTCTCTGAAAATTTCACAATATAGGATTATTATTTCCGGGTTTGTCTACATGTTATTCGTTCCATATGTTGTAGACCTATTGAAAGAGATTCATTTAAAATTTAAAAACACAGACCATTTTTTTCAATCGAGCTCAATATATTTTGAATCGCCGAAGAAAGAAAGAAATTTAATTGCGAATTAATACTGTACAATTTATTGTCTTCGTAATATTGTCCGTTTTCGTAAGGTAAAAAAATGTTAAAAAAAACGTAATATTTATATAGAAGATAAAATTTTTATAATTTAAAAATAACAATGCGTCAAAAACGACAAAATATTGGTTCACACACAATTTTAGCCAATAGAATGAGAGAATAAAGAAGAAACAAAACAGAAGAAGAAACAGCACAACGAAATGAAATAGATAGATATATTTCAATTACATGCTATAGGATCATCAAAACAACGTGAAAATGATCAGTTGTATTAGTTAGTAACACTTGATCGGTATTGAATTTCACTATAATTCTGAAATTGAATATAGATTGCAACTAATTTAAACGATTGCAATTTGCAATTAAACTGGTTTTGCAATAATTATAAATTTATTATAAGGCCGATCGTTGCAAGTAGATAAATTCGTAAAATCCATGTTTTTTCATGGTTAGTTATACGTTGGGCTACTTGGGGTTTCTTAATAAATACAGATTATTCATCACTGTCCGTGTACGAAAACCTAGCGATTTATTTATATATGCCCCAAATGGAATCATCAAAACATCGTATGTCCCAGAGCATTGCAATAATTTTGATTTATTTAATTGAAATACAATTAATATTGAATTGATATTGTATATTTTATTATTTTCGCAATATCATTTGTCAAATATAATACAAAATTCTTTTAAATCACATACTCAAATTTAGTAATAGCGAAACATTACCGGATCCACCAGTTACAAATATATAAACGAAAATATCGTGAGTCATTCACAATCAAAGCCCAGCAAAAACTATAGAAAATAAATTGATGAAAGTTTTTTATACACATTGTTCTTACAATTTAAGTGCACAATAAGAATGGATTTTTAGAAATATACTTTTTTTTTAATTTCTCGGTAAGAAATGAAGATATAAACTTGATTTTTGGAGTGTGTTATCTTCATATGAATATCTGAAAACCAATTTCTATATTTTGTGAAACTCCGATTTTATAGGGTTAAAATAGATTTAGAATGTTTTTTTTTTTTTAAATACGATTATTCTTTGAATTTCTATGCAGCAAATAAACGTATCAGCTTTATTATTAATAAGTATAGTCTTCATGTAAACATCTAAATTATAGTCATGATACCAAAGAAATCAGGTGCAGATAAATGTGAAGAATACAGAACAATTAGTTTAACTAGTCATGCATCAAAAATCTTAACTAGAATTCTATACAGAAGAATTGGGAGGAGAGTGGAAGAAGTGTTAGAAGAAGACCAATTTGGTTTCAGGAAAAGTATAGGGACAAGGGAAGCAATTTTAGGCCTCAGATTAATAGTAGAAGAAAGATTAAAGAAAAACAAACCGACATACTTGGCTTTTATAGACCAAGAAAAGGCATTCGATAACGTAGACTGGAATAAAATGTTCAGCATTTTAAAAAAATTAGGTTTCAAATACAAAGAAAGAAGAACAATTGCTAACATGTACAGGAACCAAACAGCAACAGTAACAATTGAAGAACATAAGAAAGAAGCCGTAATAAGAAAGGGAGTCCGACAAGGATGTTCCTATCTCCGTTACTTTTCAATCTTTACATGGAACTAGCAGTTATTGATGTTAAAGAACAATTTAGATTCGGAGTAACAGTACAAGGTGAAAAGATAAAGATGCTACGATTTGCTGATGGTATAGTATTTCTAGCCGAGAGTAAAAAGGATTTAGAAGAAACAATGAACGGCATAGATGAAGTCCTACGCAAAAACTATCGCGTGAATATAAACAAGAACAAAACAAAAGTAATGAAACGTATTAGAAATAACAAAGATGGACCACTGAATGTGAAAATAGGAGGAGAAAAGATTATGGAGGTAGAAGAATTTTGTTATTTGGGAAGTAGAATTACTAAAGATGGAAGAAAGCAGGAGCGATATAAAATGCCGAATAGCACAAGCTAAACGAGCCTTCAGTAAGAAATATAATTTGTTTACATCAAAAATTAATTTAAATGTCAGGAAAAGATTTTCGAATGTGTATGTTTGGAGTGTCGCTTTATATGGAGGTGAAACTTGGACGATCGGAGTATCTGCGAAGAAAAGATTAGAAGCTTTTGAAATGCGGTGCTATAGGAGAATGTTAAAAATCAGATGGGTGGATAAAGCGACAAATAAAGAGGTATTGCGGCAAATAGATGAAGAAAGAAGCATTTGGAAAAATATAGTTAAAAGAAGAGACAGACTTATAGGCCACATACTAAGGCATCCTGGAATAGTCGCTTTAATATTGGAAGGACAGGTAGAAGGGAAAAATTGTGTAGGCAGGCCACGTTTGGAGTATGTAAAACAAATTGTTGGGGATGTAGGATGTAGAGGGTATACTGAAATGAAACGACTAGCACTAGATAGGGAATCTTGGAGAGCTGCATCAAACCAGTCAAATGACTGAAGACAAAAAAAAAACATCTAAAAACCAATTACTAGATTTTTGAAATTCGACCTTGGAAGGGTGAAAAAAGTAAAAAAAATCAAACAATGATTGTAAATTTTCTCTATTTTCGACTATACTAAACGAGATAACAATAATCACAAGATTTGAGCTAGCATATACTCTTAAGATAAATATCTAAAAATTGTTTTTGGGTTATTTAACTTTAATATTTCAACGGGTAAATTGTTTACCGCTTCTTTATTTTAATATAAATTTTTTTTTTTGCATTTTTCCATTTTATTTTATTGCTATTGAATCAATCTTGATGGTATTTGGTAACATTGTAATGACAATTTATGTTTGTAATTCTGATTATGAACTTCGCGAGCAAATCCGCAACGAGAAATCTAAAAACCAATTAGTGGATCGTGTACTGAACAAAGTTTTGCTTTGAGGAAATTACAATATACTGATAGTTGTTATAAACTGAATCCCCTGCAAGACGGAAAAGGCGAGTGAAGCGAGACCTGTCGGGTAAATATTCTCTGACCGCGACGGGAAACGCAAGTATCCATATTACGCCTGCGAAGCCGCGTCGGGGATGCTACTCTAATTAATAATAACACGTAAATTAATTTATATAAATAACTAGACAATTTTGATACCTTTTTGTAAATACTAATAAAAAAGCTTCTTTTTTTTTTTTTTACTTTTAAGACCATAATGGATCACTTTAGTTCATTTTTTTGGCAAGTTCTTTCTTTTTTTGCTGATTTGTTGTTTTTCAGCTTTTCTTTTTTGCTAGTAATTTCTAAGGTTTTCAGATCTTCTTGTTCAGAGGTCACCCGGCTTTTTGTTTTCTTGGGTTTTGATAGGAATCTTGTTTCTTTATTTTTTAATTTCTCATAGTTTCCGGTTTCCGTTTTTAGGTTTTTACGGGTTATGTCTAATTCCTCCATGTCTTTCTGTACTTCGTATAACCGGTTCGGTCTGCTTTTCTTATTTCAGAAAAGTTCGATTATCCGTCTGATAAGTCTGGTGTCTTCCGTTCTGAAAATATCTCCTAGAAAGGAAATTCTCTTCTTTCTAAATTTATTAGTTATCGGAATGATCGTTTTGTAAATCTCTTCGTTTGGAAAATTCTCCAAATTCCGTCTTTTTTAATGTTTTTCCCGACGCATCATTGTAGAATCTGTCTATCAATCTTTTCCCGTTTGTCGGTAAACCTTGTCTAGTACGGTCCAAATATGGTTTCGCATCCGTAAAGTATTTCTGGTTGGATAACTGAGTTATAATGTCTTATTTTTGTGTTTACGGACAAGCATTTTTTGTTATAGATGTTTTGTGTTTTTATTGTGGCTTTGATGAGTTTATTTATTCTTTCATTCCAGTTTGGATTTTCTTGGAGGTTGTGCGTGATGTTTTCCCCCAAACATATAAAGTTTTCTACGAGTTCTATGTCATTATTGTTTATGGGTCTCTCACCATAATTTTGGTTTTTTCGTATGAAATATGAAAAACATGTTATTTAAAAGACGTAAATTAATTTATATAAATAACTAGTCAGTTCTGATACCTTTTTGTAAATACTAATAAAAAAGGTTTACGTTATAGAATTTTCTCTTAAATTAACTTCATGTAAAAATGTTCAGTTATAAAAAAAAGTAATGTTTCAAAGATATGAATATTTAAATTAAATTTGGATACAAGTGTTATAAATAGTATTAATGAGAATTCTACAGTAATGAAATGAAAAAAAAACTAATATTTTAGATATAGCTTTACGTAGATCCTTCTAAATTAAATGAGAATGGATTTTAAATTATGCATGAAAAATAAAATCTGTACTTTAACTATTATCTTTACATCAAAGAACTTTCCGACTTAATATAAATGTACAAACATTTTTATGAGAAGTCTGATAAAAATGATAAGTTTGTGAAATATTCCTGTTTCTTTAAAAAAAAAAAAAGATATACATACTTGAGAAATCTTTTAAAACATTACAATCTTTAAAATTTTATCTCAATAAAAAGTAATGTTAGTAGTTTTTAGGGGAAAAAGTCAAGCGCTCTTGTTGAAACGATCAAAGGAAGGAATACTCTTTGAAGATACTGTTGCAGCTCTTTAACGCTGAAACAATTTTCGTTGAATTTTTTTTGAGTATACTCAAGTGAAATTCGTTCATAAAAATAAAAATAAAACATAGCACAAATTTAAGTACGATGATGTTAGTGTCCAAATTTTACTGATATTAATATTATATGAAGTAAAAAAAAAAATATATATATATATATATATATATATATATATATATATATAATAATTAATTTTTCCTTCAACTTGGTTTTGAAATGATACAATAAAAATATTACAATAAGGATGCATAAAACAATTAAAAACAATTATCTTTTATCAATAATTTCAGCATAAATATTATTTACAAAGGTATTAAGCTTTTTTTACTTCAATAACTAACTTAAAATTTTAAAATAGTTAAATGATAAATTACTATAAGTTGATTAACTAAGTTGTTTTAATAAATTATTGAAGAAAAAAATTAAATGTAAAGTTATTACTTAATAATTGTTCAACTTAAAGAAATTTCAAGCCAAAAAATATAGCAAAAGATGAAAAAGCATTCTAAATATAAACCTAGATGTTCCACTGATGACAAATTACAAAGAGCTGAAGTCTACTAACGAAGCTCATACGAGAGGTTATCCCTAAAGTAAAGACCGTTTATTGTAAAAAAAAATTATTCTGAAAACTTTAAAAATTTTTTATTTCTCTTAAATTATATACCTAACAGTACTTCACTATACAATCGCCACATGAATTAAGACATTTGTCGTAGCGATACACCAGCTTCAATTTACTCTCGTCGAATTCTTCTGCCGCCAGTCCATTTATCCACTGATTAACAGCATTTTTAAGTTCATCGTCACCCGCGAATTGCTTACCCCTCAAAACTTTTTTCAATTTCCCAAAAAAAAAATGGTAATCAGAAGGAGCTAAGTCCGGACTATATGGTGGGTGACCGTAAATTTCCCATCTAAATGTTCTCAGCAAATCACGTGTCGGACCCGCAACACGTGGACGTGCATCATCGTGCAGCAGACGATGCCGTCGATCAGCCGCCCCGTGTCGATGTTGAATGGCGGGCCGTAACTTACGTAGTTCGCAGTAGGCTTCTGCATTTACAGTCGTTCCACGTGGCACGAAATCGATCAGCAGTATGCCAAACCAGACCCACCGGGTTGGTCTAGTGGGTAACGCGTCTTCCCAAATCAGCTGATTTGGAAGACGAGAGTTACAGCGTTCAAGTCCTAGTAAAGCCAGTTATTTTTACACAGATTTGAATACTAGATCGTGGATACCGGTGTTCTTTGGCGGTTGGGTTTCAATTAACCACACATCTCAGGAACGGTCGAACTGAGAATGTACAAGACCACACTTCATTTACACTCATACATATACATCATCATCCTCATTCATCCTCTGAAGAATTATCTAAACGGTAGTTACCGGAGGCTAAACAGGAAAAAAGAGAGAGAGTATGCCAAACCGATCCAAAAAGACTGTGGTCATCAGTTTGCGTCCAAATGGCTATGGCTTGACCTTTGTTGGGCAGATTAGTGATTGAGGATGACGCCATTCACTCGATTGCCGTTTTAATTCTGGCTTGTTTCATCGCCGGTAATAATTGAATTACGGAACTCATCGCCTTTTTCTATGTAGCGCATTAAAACTTCCAAAGCAGATCCCATTTGGATTTTTTTCTGACGTTCCGTTTAGATGTGCGGCAGCCAGCGTTCACAAACCTTTCTGAAGCCTAAATGGTCATGAAGAATGCTACCGATAACAGCTCTTGAAACATCAGGAAATAGAAGGGCCAGGTCTGAAATCATCGAGTGATGATCTTTTCTGACTCATCATCGACGCGTTTCAACAAGTCCTCGGTGATTATCGAGGGTCTCCCGGAACGTTCTTCATTATGCACGTTAATTCTGTTTTTTATAAACCTTTCACACCATTCTTACAGTTATTTTTTTCATTCATTACACTATCACCGTACACAGAAACTAGCTGCCTATGAATTTCAGCAGACGTTTTGACGGTTTAAAAAACGTATGACTACGTATTTCACAGTCATCGATTTTCCTATTCATTTCATAACGTAATAACTCACACGTAATCAAAGATACTGCAACACGACAACTTACAGACGACAATGCAATGTGTACATTACTAATCTGGCCATGAACGATACAGGTTCACCAAATTTAAGGAGAGAAATTTCCCAGCGGTCTTTACTTTAGAGTATCTTTCGTACGTAGAGTTAAAATAGTGTAAATATACAACTCTTGTGAAAAATTATCCCCTACTTCCAGCAGTACTTCTTGGACCCATCATTTGTATATCTATAGTTTCTGAAAATACCAATGGATAATTAAACGATAAGAACCCATTTTCTGTCTACAAGAAATAGGAAATTATGTTAAAGAATGTGTTATTTATGATCAGAGCTCCAGTTTTCAAATTATAATATTGTGAGCTGAGAATACGTTAAAAATTATTTTAAGTTTATATAAAATAAATATAATTAACCAAGATCTTATTTATAGCTTTTAAATCAATAAAAATAAATGGCTTAAAATAAATATAAATTTAACCAAATAATGCAATATATGGTCTACGTAAATTCAATCGTGTGGAACTATGACGGGTAAACCGAAAGAAAAACGTTTTAAAATTTTTGACAGGTGGAACTGACGAAGAATAATGAGTACTGCTTGAATATTAAGATTAAAGAATAAAATTGAGATATTTAGAGAGGTAGGTAGAGTTTGTGTGAGAGAGATGTGTTTGAGAGACACACAAAGAGAGAGAAGAATAAAGTTTGAGAAATGTGAATAAAAAGAAAATAACTGTGCACAGAATAACTTTTAAAATGCTCTTTCCGAGCTGTGAATAAAGAGAGAACTAACTTTCCCAATCTGAAAAGATTTACTGCTGACCCAAACAGCATGAAAACATACCTGTTAAATTAAAGAGAGATTGGACATTACGTATTTCACGAGTCATTTTAACAAACATCTATAAAGAGAAAAGCTGAAATCGAAATTGGATAGCCTTTGCCTTTATAAGGAGATTTTATATATAGAGAATTTGAGTATATATTATAGCGTAGGAATTAATATACTAATTGAACATATGAAGAAAAAAAACGATTTGTATTGCCAACAGTTTTTTTTTGGATAATTTTTATTTTATCGTTCTACGTCCAGTCTGGCAAACTTGTGTAGGGAAAAATTTTATTATTAATAAAATTAAATTTTGCTTAAAAAATAAAATTATTTTGTCAAGTCTAAGAAACCATATAAGAGTGTATATTTATAGTATTTTTAACATAAAGCTTTTACATAATTTAATTAATCGATTTTTTATAATATAACGTCATGATCTAAAAAAACAAAACATTTTACTGCATTCAATGTTCTTTAAATTGTATCGATAAATGAATAATTTTTATAATGAAAAATATTTGGACAAAGTAGTCAAATTAATAATACATATTTCTATTAAAAATATAATTTTATCTGTGAAATAAAATACACGCGCGTATGTGTGTGTGAGTGTGTGTGTGTGTGTACTTAACGAAAAAATAAATAAATCGAATTTAATAAAAATAAAATTAAAAAAAAACGCCTTTTATTAATGTACGTAATATTTTTTACTTAATAATTAAATATAACCGTTAAGATTGTTACTAACAATTAATAAGAAATTATTAAAAATCACAACTGCCAAAAAAAAAAAACATTGCCGACAAATGTTGCTCTTTAATATAATTAATTACTAACATAGGATATACGAGTATAAAACATAGTTCTAGCAGTTAAGATGTACTCCTAACGTTACTGACGGACATAATTTTTACAAAAAAAAATATGGTGTTTCATATTTACGCTTATATTTTTAATTTTTTTGTTTTCAGTCATCTGACTGGTTTGATGCACTCTCCAACAATCACTATTTAGTGCCAGTCGTTTCATTTCGGTATACCTCCGCGTACATCCTACATACCTAAAAATTTGTTTTACATAATGCATTTGCCTGTCTGCACAATTTTTCCCATCTACCTGTCCCTCCAATATCAAAGCGACTATTCAAGGATGCCTTAAGATGTTGTTTATAACTCTGTCTCTTCTTTAAACTATATTTTCCAAATGCTTCTTTCTTCTCGATTTTCCGCAACTCCTCTTCATTTGTCACTATATCCATCCATCTAATTTTTAACATTCTCCTACAGCAACGCATTTCAAAAGCTTCTAATTTTCTTCTCAAGTACTCCGATCGTCCATGTTTCACTTCCATATAAAGCTACGCTCCAAACACTTTCATTAATAAGTTCCTTATGTTTAAATTAATTTTTTATGCAAGAAAATTATATTTCTGACTGAAAGCTCGTTTCACCTGTGCTGTTCTGCATTTTATACCACACCTGTTTCGTCCGGCATTTTTAATTCTACTTCCAAAATAACAAAGTTCTTCTACCTCCGTAGTCTTTTCTCGTCCTATTTTTATATTAAGTGGTCCATGAATTAATTAATTAGCATGTTTGGTACTGAATATTTTTTTCTATTCACTGTAAAACATTCATAATTAAAAAAAAAAATTTTGATCTGTACGTTCATTTTAGAGGAAGATGTTAAGTTACTATCGAAGAAACCCTGAAAGTTTGTCGATGTTAATGCTTACATGGCAGTCTTTCTTATCCCCAATATTACCTAGAGCGGCCTCCACAATGGAACCAGAGAAATTCTTGTATAAAATCATCTTCAGTTCATAAAAAAAAAAAAACGTAAAGAATTTAAACAGAAATAGAAATATGATAAAACACGTTAAAAAGAATACCACCATGTTTATCAGTTACAGATTTGACAGTTTTTTTTTTGTTTTTTTTAATATAGTTACGACACTCCCGGTAAGGTAAGGATTCCAACGCGGGGTCATACATATAAATCGGTTCATCCGTTGAGCAGCTGCAATGGAACAAACATGCATACATACACTCTAAATATGTTACATTTCTTTTTGAGTAGTCGAGTAAAAATTACTACAACCGGAAAATATTTCGTTAAAAAACTCAAATTTGGGTAGGACAATGAAAGAAATGTTTTCTCTCATCGAATAACTTAATAAGTTATTGAAAAATTAATAACATTTATTGAAGACTTTTACTGTCTTTGGCAGGCGTTGATTTAATAAATTATTTTTTAATAATTTATTAAAAAATTGGTTTTAAATTTTTTTTTATAAAAATTATTGGCTTTTCGTTAAAGTGATTAGGGAATAAAGTAAAAAAATCCTAAATTTTTTTAATTTAATTATATTTTAAGCAAATTTCTTCATGCAATTAGCATAAATATTGCGTGTGGATAAAAATATCTAATGTTTGTAGTGGGACCGGCCTTCGTGGCGCGAGTGGTAGCGTCTCGGCCTTTCATCCGGTGGTCCCGGGTTCGAATCCCGGTCAGGCATGGTATTCACACACGCTACAAAGCATTCACCTCATACTCTAAAGTAATATACCCAACGGTGGTCCTAAATAAAAAAAAAAAAATATATATATATACATATATATTTGAAGTGGCAACAGATATTTAATATATAATAGCAGTTATGTCATTACTACACTAATTATATGTTCTATAAATTTCCACCTATTACGTATAATCGAAGATTATAAGTGAGTATCATTTCACAAAAGACTTAATATATAATATTACAAGACTGAACATGATAATTTTATAATTAATTTAGTTTAGTATTAAATTGAAGAGTTAAATTACTAACGCTTCTTTGATATCTAAGAACAATTTCTTGCTATATAATTATTGCTTTTTGAATAATTACATACAAGGAACATGATATTACTCATTAAGACAAGTAATCAATCTAATACAACAGTGTTCTGAAATATGTAATGAAATATGAAGAAAATTGCTTGTAACACGAAAAAAAAATATTTTTTTAATTTTTATTTAATATAGAGGTAAAGCTTAAAGCGAAAATAAGCCTTCTTAAAAAATACTCTTGATTTAAAAAAGCCACCAAAAAATTTGTTTATCTTGATAAAAAATTCATTTGATACAAAATGGAATATGAAATTTAAATTTCCCATAAAATAGCATTAATACCCACAGAAATAAGCAGTCTTATTTATTTACTTACTTATTAAAGCAGCTACAGTTTAAATGTAATAAGTACAGTACAAAAAGGAAATGAAATATAATATAGGATTACTCAGAAGAAACAAAAATAAATTCAAAAAATTAAATAAGAAAATAAAGAATAAAATCGTAATTATTTGACTAAAACTAAAATAAATGAAGGATTTATAGAATATTAATATAATTCTGTAGAAAGGAGAGCGTTTCCTTTAGTTTGAAAATAAATTACAGTAAGATAAAACTACAGCAGATTTTTTTTTTAATTTCTGATGAAAAAGATATTAACATAAGGAAATGTTATAATTAAGTAGATGAATTTTTCATTTACAATTATAGAAGAGATAACTGAAGAAAGGAAAACATTAAAAGTGGAAAACTTGTTTAAAGAAGATATTTCAAATTAAAATTAAATCTAATAAGTAACGTAGTAAAATTAGGTAAATAACAAAGTAAGATAGATAAATGAATAGAAAGAAATATATTAAACTGTAAAAAGATAAGTGGATGTTGACAATTCTTTGGCGATAAAATAAGATAAAAAGTAAGGTTTTCCACAAAACATAAATAATATAATTTTATATGTTTGTAAATATGTAAAAAAAAGCTTTTAAAAATAAAAAATTTTCCTTGTTATTATGTTTACGTAACTGCAAAATATATTTATAGCATATCTGTATACAACTTGCAGCATACTTTATGATAATTTAATACACATTTCCAGGCAATTATGTTTATAAATGAAAACATTTATTTAATTTACGGATTTACAGTCTGACGTAGATTCTGGCCACCTACAATTCGTCTCTAATCTGCGTCCGCTCCCACCACTTCACAACACCCATTGCTCCTCAAATCCTCTATCATATCCTTCACCCATCGAGTTCCGGGTCTACTTCTTCTTCTTGATACCTTCATTTCTTCATCCAAGATTTGTGTCTATTGTCGATATTCTAGCATTTTTTGTTAATGCCAACCAACAAATTGTACTGCATTTCATACAGCTTGCACATTTTTTTTTTTTATGTAGTTTCTATTTCTTCATTATCTTTATGTTCAATCCTCTTTGATAAGACCATTTATTCTCCTTAATTTCCTTTTAAAGACTATCAGTAATTTTATGTCTACTGCATTCAGCGTCCATGCCTTGTTACGATAAATTACCACGGGTCGTGATTTATACATTCTCATTTTAATGTTACGGGAGACCTATTTAAATTTTTAACACTTCGTACTTGCAAAATATGCTTTATTATGCAGTATTATTCGTTTTTTAATATTTTGGGACATTTTGATGTCCCAGGTGAGTTCTGCATCAAGATATGTAAAATACAAATCCCTCTCAAAGTTACGGCATCGATTCGTACTTCAACATACCGTTGACCCATCCTCGTTCCTGTCATCCTCATATACTTAATCTTTCCCTCGTTTACCTCCAGGCACATGTATTTTGATTCATCTTACAATATCCGGAAATTCTACTGTAGTTCTCTGATATTCCTGGTTACTAATTCTATGCATTTGCATATGCATGAAACTCAATCGTTATAGAGATATTATTTATGTTGTAAATATATATATTTTGAATGTTTTGATATGTTAGTTCGAAGGAAAGTAGATGGAATAAAGTGCTTATAAAAAAATACCTGCAATGAATTGCACTGAAATTATGCAATTCATTTAGAGTAGAAATCTAAAAAGAAAGGTTTTTCGAATTTTTTTTTAATTTCGGAGCTCTCCTATCAGGGGAGAGGTATTAAATTATTTTAATGAATTTATGTTCACAAAAATACCTTTTGATCATTAAAAATTTGAAATTGCGAAAAGAAATTGTAATCCCCAACTGGTGATTAACGTTTAAAGGAAATGGACTTTATTTAAAATTGTTTAAAAATAAAAAAAATATCCCTTTCTGCACGTCGGAAGGCGGAGGTAGATTTCACCGGTGCTAAGTGGGGGATAAAAAAGATTTCTATCTTTAAGTTAAGAAAAACGTCAAAAAAAAGTTTTTTTGAATCTTCTTATAATTCCAGCAATATTTTGGTCATCCCTTGCCGTAATGGTTGGTCATATCAAAAATTGTTTCAGACAAAAGTTTTAGGTAATATTTGGAGGACTAACGACCACCTTAAACCGATTCGATAATGGTTCTATTAAGGGATGTATGATTCTTTTTTTCTTCGAAACCCCTTTTTTCCTATCCAATGGTTAGTGATACAAAACATTTTACTTACATAAGTTTTAGGCCCATATCTAAAGAATAGTACGAACTTTAAACTTTAGAATAGTACGAATTCGATATTTTACTTAATAAGAAAGTTATAGTGATATCTTGTTTTTTGTTTTGGTCATCCCTTGCCGTAAGGTTGGTCATATAAAAAGTTGTTTCAGACAAACGTTTTAGATAATGTTTAGAGGACTAACGATCACTTTAAACCGATTCTATACTGTGCCTATTAAGGGAGGTACGATCTTTTTTTTGTCTTCAAAACCCCATTTTTTCCAACGCATTGAGCCAATGATTAGCGATACAAAACATTTTACTTACATACGTTTTAGGCCCTTATCTAAAGAATAGTAGGAACTTTAAACGAATTCGATATTTTACTTAATAACACAGAAAAGCTTATTTTATTTTTTCGTAAAATCCCTCCCCCATTTCCACTCCCATGGTCCGATTTTGGCCGTAACGAACTCGACTGAGATTTTGGGACGAGTTATTTTTAAGGAAATATTTGAAATTGATTGGCGCAAAATTACGGCAGTTATTGTGACCATAAGAAAGTTAAATATATAGATAAATCTATAAATTTATATATAAACTTTTGAGCTGACGGTGGTTTTGGTGTCTGGGGGATGGGTGTGAAACGTGAAGATGTCGAAATTTTCCGGAAGTCAAATCATGGTACTGATTATAATAGGTAGCTTTCTTATGAAATCTACCTAAAATACAATAGCAATTCCAAGTAAAAAAGCTGTAATTTTCGATGATGGGAGTGAAAATTTTGAATAGTTTTTCTCAAGAAATATTAAAATTAAGAGCTATAAAACTTACGATTTTTGCATTTTAAAAGCAATGGTTAACTTGCAAAATGCATTAAATTTAATATAAATTAAAAAAAATAATAATTAAAAATATATTTTTGTTGACACAGACCATTGGAGTGGATGGGTAAAAGTTTTTTAATGTGATTGAAGGCTATTGATATAAAAAATATAGATGCAAACAACTCCCAGTAACTCCTTTTCTGAAGTAACATATAACTAAAAAAAGAAAAATATATACAATAATTTCTTTTGGGCGATGACCATTGATACATTTTTTTGCTAATTTGTAATTTAATAAAAAAAAGTTCAAATTATTCAATAAATTTTTTTTGCCAAAATGCGCCAGTAATGATTTGAAATTTTATTTTTATAAAACACCCCTATCTCTTTTTCAAATTTTTACAAAACTTTAATATATTCTTGTCCCAAAGATAGTACCTGTCTACAAAGTTTGAAAAAGATCGGTCAACAGGATCCACAGTTATAATACCAAATACAGGCCGATATACATACTACGTACGTATGGAACATACATACGCCCAGATGTCCGTATCTCAAATATTTTTTGATTTAACAGCATTGGAATAAGAGATTTTTCGCAGATTTTTTACAATTTATTTATATCTATTTATTTTTTGTTTGAATTTTTTGAATGTCTGTTTAAAGCACAAAAATTACAAAAGACAAATTTTTTAGATTCTTTTTTTTTACCGATTTATAAACTTCCCGTTATAACTGTTACATATTGCAACATATATCGTTTTAGCTGGAAAAGTAAAAATTACTAATGTACACGTGTTTAATTAATACAAACAAAGAAGAAATGTATATTACATATAATACGAAAAAACAGACAATTACTAGTTTCTTTAAACCTTAACTAGTTTCTTTACCCGATTTCATTTCCCACATTTAAAAAAAAGTAGAAATTAAGAACTTTAAAAAACTAATCCAATTTTACACTCGCCGGGAAATGAATAAAAAATATTTTACGTGTAGGAGAATTATATTCATAGCTTATCTTTTTCCATTGGTCGTTTACATGAGCAAAGGTTTAGTAGTTATGTTTAAAAAAAAAACCATTATTTCAGTCAGCAATCGTTATTGCCTTAAAAAAAATGTAAGCTTTTTTTATATACTGCAGAAGAAAGTGTACACAGAAATTTAAGTTATCATTGATAGGATGAGAGTGAAATTAAATTACAAAACAAAATCTTTCAGAAATTAATTATTGCAAAGATGAAAGTATTGTAACAAGTTTGTTACTGTCATAGCAAATTTTACAATTGTTATTGTGGTACGGCGGCTCGTAATATTGATCGTAGATTGTATATAGCTAATTCCAATGTAAAATGTATTCACCTTTTTATTTATAGAGGAGGAAGTTGAATTTAAAGAAATTAAAGGAAAGACAAATGGAGAAAAAACAGAAGATAAAGACGTAACTGAATTTAATAACGAAGGAAATTATAAAGAGAAGAAATCAAAAGTGAAGCTAAGGTTAGAGGAAGAAAAAGTGTGAAAAAAATAGAATTTTCATTCAATTCTGTTTTATATCTTTAGAGATAAATAAATAAATAAAATATTGTTAGATATTGTTAAAATTAACAAATCAAATACAATAAAAATTAATTCATTGTTGGAATTTACTTACTTTCTAATCAACAACGAATTAAATCTTTTATTTATTTTTTTTTTTATATATGTACTGTTTACTGACAAAAATGGGTGAACTAATCTTTTTTTTAAATATTTATACGAGTCTTCCTTATGGTTATGATGCATGTAAAATGGATGAAAATCACAGAGGTACTAGTCACATCACACTTGCTTTCTCTGACAGTAATGAAGTTCATTATATAGACAGTCCTGTAATTTGTATTTCATATAAGTTTATTTCAACTGATTAATTTAAAATTTGTTATGAATTAAAAAAACAAAAAAAAATATATATATATATATATATTAACGGTTATAGTACTTAATCCACGAGATATTTATTTATTATTAACGAACAGTGATTTCTTATTTAAATTGTTTGTTAGCTTACGCACTCATAAACGTTTATAAATACATTTAAACTTATACGTACATATAAGAACGCATATATATCCAAATTGATTTCACTACTCAATATAGTTACTTAATTTTCTTTTCAATAAGTCATAGAAAATTAAATACTAAAAAAAGTAAAATTATTTTATCGTAAAACAATAATCTAACAAATAGAATATGTATTTAATTTTTTTTTTAATTTAATTTGAAATGACCCTGCAAATTTGTTTCTAAAAGAACAAAAAATAATAATATCGTATTCCCTTCTTAAAAGCCAAAAAACTTTATAAAACTAATGTATTGTTTTCGAGTTATAAGTCCATACATGGTTTATCCATTACAGAGATAAATATGAATAATATAAGCACGAACGAGTGAATATACGGGTATGCATGTAAAAGTTTATCGGTGTGCATACTAGATATAATAATAACATATGTAAGAAGGTACGCGATGTAAAAATTTTCTTAAAATAATGAAAAATTTTCAAGCGAAAACATAAAAAGAAATATAAAAATATGATCACCACACAAGGGAAATAACACGTCAAGTAGGAATCAAATTTTCTTGAAATTTATATATACCACTAGTAGAATTTTATATTCTGTCAAGAGAATTCAAAAAGAGAATTTCTAAACAAGCATAAGTTTTATAAACTAACTTAACTAAAATACTGTTTGTAAAAACTTTCTTTTTAGGATTGATCAACGATATAAAAGTTTTTTTTATGATTTTCTGTTTATACATACATTTACGGTTTCTTTTTTATTTTATTTTTTCTATTTTGAGGAACAAACATCAAAAGCGAGAAAGTATTCTCTTACCTCATTTCTGAATTTTTCTGTTGAATAGAATCCCGTATCAAGTTATTTTCTACGCAGAGGTAGTAAAAATTTATTTTCTCGATGGGGAAAATAAATTATAAATAAAAATGTATTCGTAAATTTTATTAATATCAATTAAAATATGTGCAGAGTAATCATGAAGAATATAAAAACAATTCAGGATAAAATTTCTACTAGTGAAAATTAAAAACAAAATTCATATAAACATGGGGTTCGTATACGCTTCTCGGAGAGTGTCGGGTGGCAAAAGATTTCGTCCTGATTTTTGCTCCTTTGGTAAATTTAAACCAGTCAGCTTTGGTAATTCTTGGGACCCAAATTAAGAAGTAAATTTAGCGGTTTAAATACACTCCGACCTTAAAAATTAAAAAATAGGCACCAAAACTGTATTTTTAATATTTTTCGAGAAATCTTAAGTAAAAGATAAAAGATTGGAGTCAAAAACACCCTATTTTATGTTTGCAGTAAAATAACTTTGCTAAATGGTTTATAAACAATAAAAGTCTAAAAAAAAAACCTTTTAGAGAATTTAATTCTAAGTAAAGTGTTTTCAATAAAGTCCAGAGAATCTAAATACAAACATAAGAACAAGTAGTATTTAAGCACTACTAACTTAAGTTTGGTGACTATGTACCATTTAAGTACCATTTCGATATTTTACCGAAGCAAAGTTCTATGTCGAAGAATCCAGTTCGGAAATACAATATGCAGAATGTGCAGCTCATGTTTTCATTGCAGTACCCGTTAACAAAAAGGATGTCGGCGTATTCTTCGTTGGAAAATTTATTTGGCATTGTTAGATATACGCACAGAAATACATGAAACTTTGTTATATTCTTCCTTAACCACGCTATATATAATTTCAAAAATATTGAATAACATTTTTTTTTGTTAATATATAAAATATATAATATTTAAAAAACTAAAATATAATGTGGACACCACATGACTTCCTTGTACGCCTATTAGATTACATGTATTTTTAACATATTTAAATTTTTTATTACATATGTTTTTCATACATTTTTTTTTATTATTATTGAATCATTAAAAAAAAAGGAAATTAAGTCGGATTCGAACCGATGTGCCTTCCCCTTATAAGATCAAAATATCTCATTAATTAAAGTTTTATTGGGCTATAACTCTGGAACCAATGAAAATAATTACCATTTATCATACATCGTTGAAAAGCTCTCATCAAGGACTTACTATTGCAGTTAAAAAAAAGTCAAATATCCTATTTTTTTTAATTTTAGGCTTTTTTGGACACTTTTGGTCCAGTCGATTGCAATCAAAAGAGGAGGTACACAACTATATGTTACAACAGACCTAATTCCAAAATTTCAATATCCTACGGCTAATTGTTTTTGACTTATGCGAGATACATACGTACATACATACTCGTACGTATATACAGACGTCACGCCGAAACTAGACAAAGTGAATTCAGGGATGGTCAAAATGGATATTTCCGTGGACATTTGAAAACCGAAATTTTTAGCGATTATGATAGTTTAATGTACTTTGTATAAGGAAGTAAAAATACCAGTGTAAATGATGTTCTAGAAAACAGTTGAGAATTTATTTCCTTTTTTATCAAATCATATCTAAATTGCCGAATACATTTTTATAAATCTTACGTTATAACAAATGTAAATAATACCAACATAATTAACTCATATATAAGCTAATAAAATTTAATGTATTTTATTTTTAACAGGATCTCTATGGTAAATAAGTTCAGTTTTTGTTACCTTGAATGTTGAAAATTTTTTATTTTTTTTTAGTTATAAAAAGAAAATCGATCTTAATTTCTAACTCATTTTGCTTTAAGTCAGATTTTTGCAACTGACTTATTTTATTTTATTTGGTATTTATTTATTTTAAAAAATAACTCTTCAAAATTTATTAAATAACTTTATTTCTGAACAATTTTTAAGCATTTATTTATTACCTATTTTTCATAAAGTTATTTTAAGTCATACCTAAAAAAAATTGTATTTCTGATTTGTTTTCTTTTTAAGTTTATGTGATTTTCTCAATAACAATAAAATAAGAGGTATCGTTCTGAGAACCTTTTTTTATGATTATCAGATCAAATAAAATATAGAATCTAATTTTACATCATCATAATTCGTCTTAAAACAATTCCGGGACCTACACTTTAGAACAAACATTTTTTTTTTTTTTTGCTCGAGTCAATCATCCAAAATACTATCCTTTTCTGGTGGAAGGCTGCATTTTTTTATTGTTTCCACTATACTTGATTCTTCATGTAATTTTAATAAACTTTTTAATAAGACGTCTTATTTTATTTCACGTATAGCGTATGTAGAAAAATATAAAAATTCTAACAATGTAATAGCAGGTGACGTCAAAAAATAAGTAATTTTTTTTTAAAGTTTTATTACATATTTGATCTCATTTTTGTTCTTACAAAATAAAAATTTTTTACGCTTATATTTTATGTAGAACTAAGAGGTTGTTTTTACATATTAAGGAATTATTAAATATTAATTTTTTTTCTGTTTTATGAAAGATTTGGTGTTATCAACACCTATAGTCATTAGCCCGGCATAAGAAAAGACACCATACCGGGATTCGAACCTCTGCACGAGATACCAAGACGCTACCTACTGATCTACCGAGGTAATATTCATATTTTTATTAATTAATAGCTTATCTGGCAATGTTTCGCTATTGTTACATTTGATTATATATAGATTAAATGAACACAATTGAAAATTTAATGAAACATTAAAAAATTGAACGTTACGGAACTTCAAAAAATTTAACCTTTCACTTTATAAAAAGTCAGAATGTAAATAAATTCAATTGTCAACACAACAGCGTTATCTATCGGATTTAATCCAAACTACACTCTAAACACAGTAATCAGTTCAAAACACCTTTAACTTTCTTTCTACTAATCTCATCGAGGATTTCAACAATTTTAAACCTTCTCCGAACAAGGTGGACCATTTTTCAATAAACCGCGCGTAAATCGGTCCAGTAGTTTTTTAATCTATAGCGGACACACCTACTAATTCCACCTTTTATATATTTATAGATTTTTTTACTTTTTTTATTATCTTTGCGAATTGTTACGGAATTCTACAATACGATTTTTTTTCTTTTTCTCAAGGCTTTTTTTTATTTTACTCCCTATTAGATAAGTGATAAACAATTTTAATTTTTAGCTTAGAGGAAAAATAGTTTACCTTCTACCACATTGTTCTTTTTAAAATTGTTTATCTCTTTAATACTTGAGTAACACAGACGAATAGTTTGATACTTATTTCATGAAAATCACTAAATTTACAATAGAGTTAAAGGGAAAATAAAAAATATATGAACATAATATAAAAAATTACTTGTCGTAAATGGATAAAATTAAATCAAGTTTTATCCACAAAGAATGCACTATTAAAAAAGTTAACGCAATCTCATTAGGTTTCTAACAATAGAATTAAATCCAGAGGTTAATAATTAATTTTTTCTTTATATCTATAGAGAATTTTTATATTAAAAAGCAGTGGGAATTGTAAACAAAGAAATTGTAAACAAAACCCGTCGGTGAGTGAAGCCATTCTATTTAAAAAAAAAAATAAGCTTGTACGGTTCGGAATAATTTTATCCACTTTTTTTTAAATCTAAACGTTTTCCCTAGGGTTTTTTTAAATGAATAAGAGCAAATGATTCCTCTCGAGTAAAATTTTCAAGCAATTAACAAACTCACACTGACGTAAATTAAGGTAACACGTAATTTTTTACTCTTAATTACCAAGTTAAAGGTAAATAAATTAAAAAAAAAAAATGAATAAGTGTTTATTTTTTACCTACTTCAAAAAAGGAGATGGTTTTTAACTCTATTTGTATGTATTTCTTTAAATACACTCTACAGTCTTACTCTTTGCCAAACGAACCGATCTCAATGTTTACATTCTATTTTGTAGAGAAATCTCTCTGGAGATTTCGCTGTAATTTTTTTCCATATAATTTAAGTGTATGATTTTTAAAACGAAAAGATTTGTTGAATACATAGACGTATAAAAGATAATTAACATTTATTTTTATATTTAATATTGTAGAATGGTAAATGGGCTAGTGTTTGATATCTCACTACTGTATAAAGAGACGTCATTTTTGTTTGTTCCCGATTACCGCAAAAACTACCGAACAGATCATTAAGAAATTTGTACCTTGCTTATAATCTCCGGAATGTTTGTGACTGTTTCAACCTCACCAACCTCTTTACAGTATAAATGAAAAATAAATTTAAAAAAAGTATAAATAAATAACCTGGAACTTATTTTAGTAAATTTTATATCATTGTCATCCTTTCTTTCTTTTTCCTGTTTAACCTCCGGTAACTACCGTTTAGATAATTCTTCAGAGGATGAATGAAGATGATATGTATGAGTGTAAATGAAGTGTTAGTCTTGTACAGTCTCAGTTCGACCGTTCCTGAGATGTGTGGTTAATTGAAACCCAACTACCAAAGAACACCGGTATCCACGATCTAGTATTCAAATCCATGTTCGTGGATACCGGTGTTCTTTGGTGGTTGGGTTTCAATCATTTATATCGTTGTCTAGATAGATCATTGTCTACTTAAATATAGACACAGTTATGTGATTAACTAAATTTAATAATATTGTCTATAAAATATGAATATTTATTACTTTTATCATTTACATAAAAACAAACTAGTTGACAACAGAATTAAAGGAAATGACAAATATTTACATCTTAACCATTGAAAAGGTGTTATTCATCCAAATTAATTTATTTAACTGGTAAGTTGAGAATATCAAAAACTCTAATAGCAACAGACCACAAACAATTACAAAAAGACTATTTCCAGTTTTTAAAGTTCATATCTATATAATTAATAGGTATATTCATTTCTATAATTAGAAATGAATAATTTCAATGTAATGAATAATTAAAAAGGGAGTCAGACAAGGATGTTCCCTGTCTCCGTTACTTTTTAATCTTTACATGGAACTAGCAGTTAATGATGTTAAAGAACAATTTAGATTCGGAGTAACAGTACAAGGTGAAAAGATAAAGATGCTACGATTTGCTGACGATATAGTAATTCTAGCCGAGAGTAAAAAGGATTTAGAAGAAACAATGAACGGCATAGATGAAGTCCTACGCAAGAACTATCGCGTGAAAATAAACAAGAACAAAACAAAAGTAATGAAATGTAGTAGAAATAACAAAGATGGACCGCTGAATGTGAAAATAGGAGGAGAAAAGATTATGGAGGTAGAAGAATTTTGTTATTTGGGAAGTACAATTACTAAAGATGGACGAAGCAGGAGCGATATAAAATGCCGAATAGCACAAGGTAAACGAGCCTTCAGTAAGAAATATAATTTGTTTACATCAAAAATTAATTTAAATGTCAGGAAACGATTTTTGAAAGTATATGTTTCGAGTATATGTCGCTTTATATGGAAGTGAAACTTGGACGATCGGAGTATCTGAGAAGAAAAGATCAGAAGCTTTTGAAATGCGGTGCTATAGGAGAATGTTAAAAATCAGATGGGTGGATAAAGTGACAAATGAAGAGGTATTCCGGCAAATAGATGAAAGAAGCATTTGGAAAAATATAGTTAAAAGAACAGACAGACTTATAGGCCACATACTAAGGCATCCTGGAATAGTCGCTTTAATATTGGAAGGACAGGTAGAAGGGAAAAATTGTGTAGGCAGGCCACGTTTGGAATATGTAAAACAAATTGTTAGGGATGTAGGATGTAGAGGGTATACTGAAATGAAACGACTAGCACTAGGTAGGGAATCTTGGAGAGCTGCATCAAACCAGTCAAATGACTGAAGACAAAAAAAAAAATTAGAAATATCTATATAAAGTCATAAAAAATATATACAACATTCACAGGGAAAACAGCCGTACGAAGTCTAAGGGTGTATTGCGATGGCCCCACGCTAAAATGATCACATTATATATAACCAGTCTTTTGTATTCGTAGTTCACCACAAATCGCTTGTTCGTCACTATAGTGTTGACGTAATGTTTTAACGTTCACGAGCTGTTAGGAAACTTGAGAGAATACATTTCTTCCTAGATCTCCGTCCTAACTGGATGATCCACGAGGAGTGGTCTGTAGTAGCTTTTTTTCTTCAAACCCTTTCGGTGTGTAGGTCTGCAGAGGGAGTTTAAGCGAGGTACTCGATTGTGGTAAGATCCCGGATGGCTAGGGTTCTGGCTTAGGCATTGGATTGGTTGGAGGTAGGAGCATTGGCATCGTGCCACGGTTATATTGGTACTGTTTGTGATTCGATTTAGGGCTCCTGCTGGTGGAGGTGGTCGCGCCTCCGGGGTATGGTAACCCGTGGGCGTGGCTTCCCTCCGCCGGTAACGGTCTTCATCGTGACTTGGTAATGCCACACGAGACACTATGATTGGACCGGGTGGCGATGCGGGGTTTGTCCCAGGCTCCTGCGTGTACCGGAATGACGTTACGTTCCCCTTGTTAGGTGACCTTAATTGGTCGACTTATTTGGATTTAGGTCTGAATTTCTATGTGGCGTAAGACATAATTTTGATTGGTATGAGTGTAACACTGATTTAACTGAACTCGTTGGTTTTCTGAGGCATTCACAGTCACGAATTTGTCAAATATGGAATAGGTTCGAGGTTTGCGCTTCCGCGATTTCGGTCAGTTAGTTTGAGGGAATCATGATAGGTTAGATGTGGAAATGTCTGTTTTAGGCCTATGTGAAGGCGAAATCTGATTTATATTTTACTGATGCAAATGTCTGCGAGGCATTTACATCGGTGGCATCCCGACCGAGACCTGCCTGATGACTGTGAGAAGTAATCAGTTAGAGGGTCTAAAGCCCCTCTGGGCTTTGAACGGAGGGGGTGGTGTGGCGACCGGTAACGTCACGAGGTGGGTGTCTTCCCCCTGCGGGGTTGGGATGGGGTAGTGTTTTCTTGATTTAAGGAGATGCATGGACCTGTGAAGTTCAAGGTTAGCATCATTCAAGCAGGCTCTGTAATCGGTGAATATGATTTCATTTTTTAACACGTTCTTCTTGACACCTTTCTTTTTCATTACCTTAACATTAGCGGTACGGACGTGTAAAACTTCGATCTCAGTCCGATATAATCCGTAATCACAATACCGTTCGCCTTATCATTAAATTATCCAAGGACTTTTTTGTTTATGAATGAATAGTTTGGGAGGTAGATACACATTTTCAGGATTACATAATGGGTCATATTTCACATTTTTCTGTTCAGGAATGAGTGATTCGCGTTTCCTACTCCATTCACATAAAACCTAACAGTACTTTGTGTAACCAAGCTGCAGACCAGCTGCAGAACCATAAAGTTCATAACACTTTTATATTAATGAAGTAAGGTTTCGCCTTTGGGACTTGAGAGTCACTTCACTAAATACACAACAAAAATAGTTAGAATGAAACTCTAGGCATTTTGTAACTAACAACTAATTAAAATAAATAAAATTGGAAATATGTAATACACAATAATTCAGAAACGCAAAGCTTTCACAATGACATGTTTACTGGTTCACTACTATCCCACAACTGGCATCGTTCTGATGAATGTGTGCTACAAACATACAAGTTTGTATATGTCTACAATCATCTGAACCTGCATAACAGTAGAAACGTTACCCCTTGAGTTAGCTGATTTGGTTCCATCATATCTACAATGCTCTAGGGCATTTTTTACTTGACAATGGACAAATGGATGAAAAAATGTTTTAAAATATTTAAAAAAATGATAATAACAAAAAACCTGTGGGTGATTGAGAAATTCGGAATACATATTTGAAAACAGGATAAAAACTGCATTAAGTACACCTATTGGTACTTGTGAGACAAAAATCAGATTGAATAGTGGCAACATGATTTAACCTATGATTGTAAAAACATTTTTACGATAAATATTAATTCAATAATAGTAATGTGAAAAAATATCATTAGTTATTAATGAAATAAAATTTTATGTACTTTGTATTTAAAAAAAAAAAGTGTATATGTAATTTAATAGGCGTACAAGGAAATCATGTGGTACCTACATGAGACTTTTCTTAAATTGATCGTAACTCAAAAACGACTTTTACCAGTTTTCATCAAATTTTCAGAATACAACTTCAGATACACTACTGCAGCATATCTTAAATTCAAAGAAATTAACCAAGTACGATTTTTTCTCAAGGTCCGATCTCTCACGAAATTAAAACCACAGACAAAGTAAAAACGTTTTTATTTGTAACAAGTACATACATACTTACGGTATTTCTCTACATAGTCACCACCCCGATTTAGACATTTGTCGTAGCGTGGTACCAACTTTCCAATACCCTCGTCATAGAACGGAGCCGCCTGTGTTTTCAGCCATGTTTCTACGCTGGTCTGCAACTCGATGTCTGTGCCAAAATGTTGTCCTCCTAGCCAGTGTTTCATCCTCCGGTTATCCTTGTTCAAATAGGAATGTTGCCATCAGGCATTGTCTTTCTCCATGATAATACACGGCCGCACACTACAGCTGTAACACAGAAGCTCCTGTATCCGATTTTCACCTTTTGCACACATGAAACGTTGGCTAGGAGGATAACATTTTGGCACAGACATCGAGTTGTAGACCAGCGTAGAAACGTGGCTGAAAACACAGGTGGCTCCATTATATGACGAGGGTATGGACAATTTTGTACCACCCTACGACAAATGTCTAAATCGGAGTGGCGACTATGTAGAGGAAATAGCGTAACTATACTTGTTACAAATAAAAAAAAAAATATTTTCACTGTCGTTTTAATTTCGTGACCGATCGGACCTTGAAAAAAGTAACCCTCGTTTTCTCACCTTATGATTAGTTAAAAAACAAAGAATACGATTGGTTGGAATTTTATGTCTGATAATGATAAGAATTACTCTCACCTTATGATTGGTTAATAAACAAAGAATTCGATTGGTTGGAATATCATGCCTGATAATGATAAGAATAACTCTCACCTTATGATTGGTTAAAAAACAACGAATTCGATTGGTTGGAATTTAGTGCCTGATAATGATAATAATTAGTCTCACCTATGATTGGTTAAAAAACAAAGAATACAATTGGTTGAAACTTTTTTGCCCGGTGATGATAAGAATTAGGAGGGTTATTTTTTTTCAAGGTCCGATCGGTCACGATATTAAAACGACAGTGAAAATAAAATTTTTTTTATTTGTAACAAGTACTGATATAGTTACGTTATTTCTCTACATAGTCGCCACTCCGATTTAGACACTTGTCGTAGCGTGGTACCAACTTTCTGATACCTTCGTCATAGAACGGAGCCGCCTGTGTTTTGAGCCACGTGAATGGTTTAGTGAATGGTTTTCGACGTGAATGGTTTAGTGCTTTCGGATAGTCGCTATGCAATATACCTCAAAATTACGTGGTGTATTCTTTGGGCATGAGGTTGGTGCCCTGTGGGTGCGTTTAACCCACCGGGTTTGATCTAGTGGTGAACGCGTCTTGGCAAATCAGCTGATTTGGAAGTCGACTATTCCAGCGTTTATGTCCTAGTAAAGGCAGTTATTTTTACACGGATTTGAATTCTAGATCGTGGATACCGGTGTTCTTTGGTGGTGGGTTTTAAATTAAATACACATCTCAGGAATGGTCGAACTGAGACTGTACAAGAATACACTTCACTTACATTCATACATATCATCCTCATTCATCCTCTGAAGTTATACCTGACGGTAATTCCCAGAGGCAAAATAGTAAAAATAGGGAAGCGAGTTCGTTAGGCGTTGCTTAGTAGTAAATCAACACGTCGTTACTGAGTTGTGATTGAACATGCTTCGTTTCGTGATGTTTCGTTTATCAGAATCAATAATTGAGAGATATGTAACGGTTCTTTTGGTAAGTGAACGCATTTTTCTCGTTGACAATGTTTTTCGTTAAGATGACAAGTATTCTGATTTAGTGACGCACAAGTTTTCTGAAAGATTTTCAAATATTCCTGTTCCTTACCGCAGTGCAGTTCAAACTCTTATCGAAAAAGTTTTGACAATAGGCTCTGTTGAGGATGCTGATCGAAGTAGAAGACCATCTAAACTAAACGAACATAAGCTGCTTGATATTTCAAATGCTATGGCCGAATGTTCATCAAAGTCAATACGTAGCCCAGCAGCAAGGTACCAGACTTGCTGTCGTACATAAAGCTGTAAGAAAAGAACTGAGACTTTTGCCCTACAAAGTAATGTGTGTTCAAGAACTGAAACCTACAGATCATGCCAAAAGACTGAATTATTGGTAACGGTTTAAACGTTTATTGACCAAACTTTCGAAGGTATTCTCGAAATTACGATTTTTACAGATGAAGCGTGGTTTTATCTGGGAGGGTATGTTAATTTACAAAATACATGACTTTGGTTGACAACTAACCCCGCTAAATTATACGAACAATCTTTACACGAAGCAAAAATTGGAGTCTGGGTTGTGCGAATAGAACGCGTATTGTGAGTCCATTCTTTTTTGAAAATACAGTTAATAGTGATCGTTATTAGTTAGTGATCGTTTGTTAGTTTTAACAAACTTTATTACTCGGGTAACAGAAGTGGAAATCAATCACAGGATGATTCCAACAAGATGGCGCCACCAGCTAACATGTCAATGACCTTTTTACGAAATGTCTTTGGTGAACGAATCTTTTCGAGGGGTTTGTGGTCTACACGATCACCCGATCTCGCTCTCCCAGATTACTATTTATGGAGGCAGAGAAACAAGCAGAATAACGCAACAGACCACAGACGACTGATGAACTAAAAACCTCAATAAATGCTTACGTTCGAGACATTCCTGTACATCAGCTGGTTATAGTGTTTGAATACAAATTGAAACGCGGGCACTATTGTATTGATGATTGTGATTGTATCGTATTGATGTTGTACTGATTGTATTGGTGTACTGGGCAGTATTGTATTGAGGTCATTTTCAGCACCTTTTATAAACTATTCCAGTTATTGTAATATCCGTGTCTATAAAATTATGAAATAAAATTCAAATTATTTACTAAGAAAATTTCATCAATACACCTTCATAATTCCAGTGCACAGCAACTTTCAGAACGCACTACGTTCGGAAAAATTCTGCAAAACCTCAAAAAGTAGAGAAAATTAAATTTTACTCTTCAATCCTTCCGTGCGACCTAAAGTAATATCAATTTTTTCTATGAAAAGTCGGTAAAAAAATAAAGAAGATTAATAAATAAAATTATACAATAATACTATAAATAATTAGATATAATTTTTAATAAATAATATATTTGTACTAAAATGTAAAAAATTAGGTAAAAAAAATCATTAATTTTTTATTCAAAATGTTAAAAGATATTTTATACTACCGCATCTTTTAACCCCAATAATATGTGGAAGAATAAATGAAAAAGGGAAAAAAATAAGTAAATAACAGAGCTCCTCTAATTAGAGGGTCGTTAGCAAAGCACCGAGTATTAAACAGCTCTCTGTGGTATTCTAGTGTCATAATTATGCACTACGGAGTCCAATGTAACTTTTTCTTTATACATTTTTTTCACGTGTAAAATATTTAAAGAAGAGAAAAGAAAAAAGTAAAAATTTTCATAAAAAATAGTTTACATTTTTTATCTGAAATTATCATAAATATAATTTATAACGCCTTATTTCTGTTTTACAGAATAAAAGTCCCAAGGATATAAATTTTTGATGTCATCTGCAATGTACTTAATAATGTTAACAAATGTAACAAGACAGTTTCATTAACAACAAATATTTGAAAAGTAATAATGGACTTTAAACATTAATTACACACGTATAGAAATTAAAAAAACACACACGCTTATATGAATTACAAAAACATCCGTAACCGATAATCATTTTTACGTTTCTGGCATCAAACATCTAAAGCTATGATGCAAGAAGGAAAGCACGGTAATCAATCAAAAAATAAGTTATGCATTTTTGCTTTTGCATTTATTGACGTTTCATGACCCAAGAACCCCAAAAAAAGAAAAAAGGGGGTAATGTTCGTGCATAAGTATGTACGTCTATTGGCGTGTTTGAAACTTAATAATTTATGACTAGATAAACCGACTATGTATGAAATTTTTTGCAGAGGCTGGTCTATATTTAGCAAATTGTTGGGGAAAATTTGGGTATAATATTTCCAGATGGTGAGGTGGGGTTTTATAGGGGTCAATTATCTCCAAATTTTGCAAACATAACCCTAATCTTTATTAAGTTTAAAAAAGATAAGATTAAGAGCTTATCTTTATTAAGTTTAAAAAAGATAAGATTAAGATTAAGCTTGCCAAGATAAGCATGCACGCATGCTGCGTGTATGCTTAATCTAAACATTTTTTAAAAATTTTCTCCGAAATTTCCCCTTTTCCAAAAAGTAAAAAATCTATCTTTTTAATGTCTTCCTTGGTAGTAAAAATATTGCCACAAAAAAAATATTTTGTGGCAATATTGGTTTTGGAGGAGCCGAACAAAGTTTAAAAATATTGAATTGTTACATCCTTTAAAATTTTTTAGTTTATTTAAACTTCAAATATTATCAAATGTTTAAATAATAAACTTTTAACAACAATATTACAATAAAATTTCATCATAATTTACCCACACCACAAAAAAAAAAAAATCTTAGGTAATTTTGTATCGGTTGTACATTTTACTTTCTTCCATTTAACATAGTAAATGGAGAAAAATTTAAAAAATATTCTTGGAATGTGTTTTCGGAGGTGGGTGAGCGCAAAAATATTAGTTCTGATTTTTTGAATTTTTAAAACTATTTTGTTTATTTAAACAATTAATGATAGTTTTACAATAAAACGTCATCGTAAATTATCCCCATCCAAAAAGTAAATTTAAGGTAACTTTTTTTCACGTACCTTTTTATGTATTTTTCCACAATATAAGAATAAATAACTGATGCCAGAGAGAATTACAAATTTGTTTCAGCTTTTATTTGTCTGAAATAATCGTTAATAAAAGTTTATCAAAATTCATAAACGTAAATGTTTCACCGACGTTAAGTTATCACCTGCAGCATTTTTAAGACATTGCTTGCACATTTGCGAAGCACCAGGATTAAATTTCATATTTTTCTCCAGCTCTCCTGATTTAATAGCCATTTATCTATTACATTGCTTTTTTGACAGTACGTTTATATTTACTTTCTAAATGCTTTATCATCGATCAGTTACGTAACACAATATAAAAGATATGATAACGAGTTACAGCATACTCGTTCGGGGAAACTTTCATTTAGATATATTTAAAGAAACGCACGTGAAATTAGCCTTAACATGACCAAAAAAACATTCTTGTTGCTCTAAAAATTTCAATGTAAGCTCGTAATTAGTTCACTCATTCAAAGTTGATATTTGTTGCTGCGGTCTGATTTATTTAGATTTGGACATCACGAACTGAATATGTGAAAGGCTGTGTAAAAGAATTGAAAAAATACGTATCCTAGTTTTATAGTACCGCCGTGTGACAGGAAAGAAAAGTCGTGAGCAGGGGAAAAATTATCAAGATCAAGTTTTTCACCTGGTAAAAGGATTAGAAAATCCTTAAGAAGGGAAATTGTTTTAATCGGTGTTTACAAACAAAATTAAAGTAACCGGGTTTGATTATTTGGTCGTGACCAACTAACACAATTTTCTACATCATCAGACAGATTTGCAAAATGGTACGATAAAAAGCATTGCAGGACTCCTCAAATACTATCTGGACAATTACTTTACTGAATTCATGTAGTGTCATCTGATTAATGATTGCAAAACATTTCAAGCAATCATGCCAACAGTAAAACAAACCTGAATTCTGGAAATAAATATACGACAGCGAAATATAACTTCAATATCAAAAAGATTATTAACAATAATAACAGAATATTTATTGTTGCGAATCATTGTGGCATTTAGCGATTATTAGATATAAATATTCGACGGGTATTATAATGTAATATTACATTAGATAGGTTTTTTAATTATTTCTGCGTAGAAATTATAATTAAGAGCGATTCTTTATAGGAAGTTAAATAATTTTGTGAAAATGAGACGACAAGGATATAAAGAAACGGGGCGTTTTTTCATCATAATCTCAATTGAGACATCCGTAAGTTAAATTTTATAATCAAAATATGTTCAACGACAAAAGTATTTTAACAAAATTTTGTAAATCTATTTACAGATAGTTTTCTTAAGACTGCTGAATTAAAACTGGAATTTTTAAGAATTTTAATAGGTTTAATAGGATTTTAATTAGTTTGTTAAAAACAAAACCTTCATTATATTAAAACGTTTGTGAGCCCTCATTATTGTACCCGTATAGGCCTTCAGAGTGAATTTTGCAACTCGTATTAGCATTTTACTTCGTACGCAAAAGCTAAATATTATTTCGTTTCAAAAGTCAAACCGTATAATGATGTGCTGTACATTTAGCGAGGATATGCTCCGATTGATTTGAATACCGTTTTGAAAGGGTATTTACAATGAAAATATTTCAGAACAGTATATTAATTGGGAGTGGTAAAACAGGAAATGTTGAATTCGTGGCAGGAAAAGTGAGACACTGCTTTTGTTGGTGTTTAATTACAGAGAGTTTAACCATCATATTACATTTCAGAGAATGGAATAAAATCTATTATGCTGAAAGTATATTTATTAAATTAAGAGATCTGATAATTTTTCTTTAAACCGTAGATCAGCGCATTAAAATATTATATTTGTGAATAAACGTGAATAGGTTTTCTTAAAACATTCGTTAAATAATTATCTACAACAGCATCAAACTTATCAAAATAAATGTAAAGGATGTAGAGGACATAATTGATTTCAATTAGCAAAGTCAAAATCAGTAAATTGTTTAAATCTGTATCAATTGTTAAAAGCGGAAAACCGGCTTATTTTTACAGTTTTAACCATATATCGAAATATAAACCCAGATAATGCAATACCAAGTGAAACTTACCCGCATTTAGGTAGTCTAAATTCAGGCAAAAATTATTTTAAATATAATAAATTTCAAAATTTTTTTTTTTGCGAACACTGTTATTAAATAATATTAAAAGAGTTTTAACAAGAAGCGTTTAACTACGTCTTTATATTTAACTTCAAAAAAAAGTGATACAAACAGTTGTAACTGTATTTTATTAAAAAACCAGCAGCTCACCAGGTCTTTTAATAAATCAAGTTAAAATTAAATAAAAAAAATATCTATTACAGAGAAAACAGATAATATTATTATCTAAAATGTGTAGGTTTAGAGTATTATATTATGTAATTAAATAAAAATTTCAAAAAAAGTAAAAAGTCAGTCATACTACCGATGAAAGAAACCTTTTTAATTTAAAAAATGAAATTACTTTTTATCTTCCTACGCTTTTTTTGAAGTTCCAACCAACATTTAATCCTATCGCCGAAATAACAATAAGAAAAAAACAGGATTAAAAGAAATTTATAGATTAATTTTTATTTCTAATGTTTCTAATATACTCGTATTTCCTGTTTATTTAAAAATAAAGATTATTGTACTCTGTTTACTATCAAAAAAGCCAAATAATAGAAAGGCATTTCTTATTATTTTCAGTTAAACGGTGCGTTTTATAAGAAGGTTGAGCAACTTCCTTCATATCAGTTGATATAACGATATTTTTTAATTTTATAACATCCTTTCTATCATTGCTATTAAAAATATACATATTGTCATATAATTTTTATTCGTAGTCTCACCACTCGTCAGCCTGCAAGGAAATTAGTGCGCACATTAGAAGAATTTTGCAAGTATTGTATATATCAAATAATATACGATATAATATACAATACCACAAAATTCTACAACAGTCAGAAAATCTGACAACAAAGTTGTAATACTTTCCTGGCATCGGTTATTTATTTTTATATAGTGAAAAGAGAATTATACAAGAAAAAGTCGCCTAAGATTTCTTTTTTTGGAATGGTGATAATTTATGATGAAGTTTTATTGTAAAATTATCATAAGTTAAAAAGAAATCAAAAAAGTTATAAAAACTTAAATAAATTAAAATCTTATAAATTTTAATTAAATTTAAAAGTTTTAATAATATTAAAAGTTTAAATAAACTATGAAAATTTTTGAAAAATTCAAAAAAATTATATTATTAAATTTTGATCGGCTCCTCCCACCCAAAATATTGCCCTAATTTTTTTTTGATTACTACTTTGCGTAGGAGACAGTAAAAAAAATTATGTTACAAAATATGCTACAAATCGTTCGTGTATTTTGGGTAATGGGAAATTTTGGGGCAAAATTTAAAAAGGAAATGACAAGATAAGCACGCACTCACGTACTGCGCTTAATATAAAGTGGGGTTATGTTTGCAAAATTTTTAGAAAATTGACCACCAAAAAAACCCTCTCACCTGGAAATATTTTTCACGATATACAAGGTTTAAAAGGATACATATTTATATGAGTTTTTTTAATGTATCGTATCGGTTTATCCATTCAAAAGTCATAAAGCTTTGAAACATGTCAACGCATATACATACGTACGACCATTACACCCCATTTTTTTAATGTGTTTTTTGGGGGGTTCACGGGCCATGAAACGTTGAGAATGGAAAAAACCCAATCGTTGACCGATTCCTTCTTGCTGCATAGTTCTCTACACCTATGGTGCCAAGAAAGTAAAAATGAGTATTCATATGACGGGTAATGTTAATTAAACAAAGATTTTATGTATTAATGAAATTTTATGTATATATGTTAGGAGATAAATTTAACTGAAAAGTGAAATTTCTTCATCATAAGGATCAAATAAAAAAAATAAACAGTGTCCATTAAAGGTGAGGCCAAACTTTAAGAACTGATTCTACTTAACAAACTGAAGAAAAAATGTTCAGTGAACATAAGTCCGAAAACGCATATTTTTCTGTCTGTCCGCCATTTTGTTTTTTTTTAAAGAAAAAAACAATTTTTCAAGAACGATTAGAGGTAACGCAATAAAATTTTATACTTTATTTTAAACTAACAATTTTTAATAGAAAAAAAAATAACGATATTCTTCGTTGACAAATTTCAAAATGGCGGTAGGTAGTTTCAATTACTCAATCTTAAATATCTTAGGAATTATTAGATTTATCAAATTGTGTTATATTACAAAAATTACGAAGCATTTTTTTGTGAACAAAATGACATCTTATTCGTAAAAATCCTACTAAAAACAACAGAATTATTGCCAAAAGTAGGCCCAAATCGAAAATCGCAGTCATATTTTTTTTATTATTGTGATTTATTATCGTGGTTTCTGATTAAAATTGCTAATTTTGGCAACTTTAACCAGATTTTTTTTTTTCCTCCGGTTCCACAGTTAGACATTCTTCAGAAGATGAAATGAATGATTGTAGCGTCTGTGAAAAGCCATCCCTGACCGGGATTCGAATCCGTGACCTCCAGATGAAGGCCGAGATGCTATCACTTGGTAAAATTTGCTTTAGTTACCGAGTGAGAGACGATGTAAAAAAAATTAAATAGCCGTCACATCGGTTTAGGCCTACGTTTTGCAATAATTCTGTTCTTTTTCGTCGGATTTTTACGAATAAGGTCTCGTTTTGTTCACAAAAAAATGCTTCATAATTTTTATAATGCGACACAATTTGATAAATCTAATCCCTAAGATATTTAAGATTGAAAAATTGAAACGACCACCGTTTTTAAATTTGTCAGTGAAGAGTGACATTTTTGTTCCTATTAAAAATTTAGTTTAACATAAAGCACAAAATTTTATTTCGTTATCTCCAACAGTTCTTGTAAAATAATTTTTTTCTTAAAAACCGTAAAATAGCAGACAGAAAAATATGTGTTTTCGGACCTATGCTCACTTGACATATTTTTTTCAGTATGTTAAATAGAATCACTTCCTAGAGTTTGGCCTCACCTTTAAAGGACACTCTGTATATTTGAAGCGCATTAATAACAGACAATTTTTTTTAATAATTACGAATATTTATAATAATTATTATACCTAAACTGTAAGATTTTATTCTGGAACATCTTAAAAAGTGAACAAAAGCTCTCAGCTTACAAAACTGAGCTCTCAAATTACAATTTTATCAAGAAAACACTAAATTTACTAAAAATTTTTTTGTTTTCTATTACATAAATATTTCTAAGTTTTATTATTTTTTTATTGATTGTTTTAAATATTTTTATTTAGAGTCGTATCAAAAATTAATGTCGTTGGCGTCTTATCAATGTAACTATACCGCTAACGTATAGTTTTGAACAGACTCAGGCCGACCATTCCTGAGACGTATCGTTAATTGAAACCCAACCACCAAGGACAACGGTATAGACGATCTAATATTCAAGTCCAAATAAAGGCAAAATCTTTATCTGGATTTGAACCGTAGAACTTTCGACTTCGAAATCAGCTGATCTACGACAATAAGTTTTACCACTAGACCGACCCGGTGAGTTATTTTTAATCATTTTTATAATTTTATCTTTTATTTGATGGTAATAAAATCTACCAGAAATTATTTGTATTCTCGTTTCACTTATTTAAGTAGTTAATTCTTAAATAATATAAATAGAATATATTTGGCTCTAATTTAATCTATTTTATCGTTTGACGTATTTAAATCATTAAAATCTGATATAATTATTACATTTTATTATATATTAAAAGAATTGTGCTGAAAACCTATTTCCGGTCATCAGGGCGTTCTACTTTATGAACCGGGCTAATTTTTTTTTTTTTATTCTGTTGATCGGAATGTGACCGACAGATATGTTATCAAGCGTTATCGGACCTCAAACTTGAGTCTCCGTTGAGAATGCCTCAAAATATCTTCATTCATTACTTGAGTAACTTTTACTCATAGGAAAATTACTTTGTAAGTCCGCCAGTTTTTGTTGTTTTTAATTTTTTTTAGCAAACAAAGAGATATTTATATGCAGTTTTATTCTTTATTATAATCTGGAGAATTAATTTCCATTATTATAAATGATATCTGTTATTTATTTATAATTAAATCAAATGATTAGCGTACATATAAATTTTAGAAGGGAAATTTACACAAGATGTATTAAAATCCGCTTAACAGCCACCTGATCTACTCTCATACTGAATCGATAGTCGAAATTGGATCGATAGCAGCTACATCTTATCGATTCAAGTCCTTTCTCAAGATATTTCTTTTGTATTTTATATATATATATATATATATATATATATAGAAGCATATGAAATTAACAGTGGAATTATTGTATGGGTCACCCGACTTATGTCGACTTATCGTTAAATGATTTTAATTAGGGTTGCAAGATTTATGGACGCAGTTGAATCATTGTAAATTAAAGAATTGCATGTAAAGGCTCGTACTATAAACATATTCCGTCTTCTATAAAACCACTCGATGCTCTTTCACGTTATTCAACACAGTTCTTTGGCGTACTATAAAGGGCCTAATCATTATGTTCCGTAGCTATTATTATTGTGGTTTACCGATGCGATATATTTAACAGATCTTTCCTTCAATCTATTTAAATGAAAATAGATTTATTTTACAAAAAAAAAATTACACAGTTGAATAGTTTTTAAATAATTAGAAAAAATAAAGCTGGAATTTCTTCATCTCCAATCAAGGTGTACAAATAAAATACTACGAAAGAATTCTCCATAACACCTTATAATTTGATTTAATAAAATATTCACTTATTTAGATACAAAAAAACAAGAAAATATAAGACAAGTTACATACATATAAGAGTTTACCCATTTGCTTCTATACACGATATCCAAAACTGACAATTTGCTTCAAGTGGTAGTCTTTTGTTTGCCAAATTTTAATTTTATTCTGTAATAACATTTTAAATTCTTATTATTAAATTTATAATAAATAGCCCCGTGAGAGGCTTTCTTTGGATTTCAGCCAAGTTTGAGAAAACTCTTGCATATTGTCCCAAAGTAGGAGAAGATCACATTCCGGTGTCAGTTAATAAGATTGTGGTAGTAATAAACTTTTCCTTGACCACAGACGTCGTGTAGTTTACTAATTAAATAATGCGTGGCGTGTATCCAAATCCTATGCCACCCTCTATTTTCTGGTAGTTAGCAAACATTTTCCGAGAAAATTTAATCTTTGATTCCATGCTAATAACTAAGGAATTTAAATAGGTCTTAGACAATTTGCGACTTAATTTTTTTATCGGTAGAATAAAGTTACATTTTTCTTATCGTTATTCAAAATGTTTAATTAAAAGATTATAAGTAAACACCTTTGAATGTGAACAAAGATAATTTTAATTTATGAACTACAAAAAAAAAAAAGTTTGACTAGTAGTGATTACAATTAAACAACTAGAAAATTAAAATAAAGTTTTGTAAAAAAAAGGACAAATGTTATTTTATCTTAATTATCCAAAAAATAAATTCCAAAATGGAATTTCAATAGGATAATTGCATTATTAATAATATTATAAATTAATCCGGTTTAATCTGTTGCTTTCTACAGACATTTGAAGAGTATAAATTTATGTTTGGTATATCATAGTGTTGTGAAAATTAGGATTTCCTATCACGTTCGTTTGAGAGTGGCAATGACAGCACAAACACTGCATTACATATTACGGGAGGACCCCCTACAGGCAACTTTACTTATGTTGTCGACGAATATGTACGTGTATCGGCTTGTGAGATTAAATTTGGATTATTCAATCTGCCTCAAAGTTTGAAGATACTGTATTAATCTCTCGTTGTCAATCACAATGATAAACTTGTTGACAGCGACATCTACTCTATTGTCACTCGTGATTAGAGGTCTACTAATGTGATATATATATATATATATATATATATATATATATATATATATATATATATAATGTTTATAAAATTATTGATAACTGTCATAAGCAATATTTTACAATTGTTTTCAACATGTAATACAGTAGAACCCGCAAATAACGAACTCGCTTGTAACGAATTATTTGTAACGACCAAGTTTCCGGGATTTGTTTAGCTTTCTATCTCATTAATGATCAATTTACCTGTTTTAACAAGGTTCGACGCATCATAAACTTAGTTATAACGAGAATTTGTATTTTTTTTAAATACTGCAATTCATAAAAAAAGTTAAAATAACAACCAAATAATCTCGACGCAAGGGAATTTCCATTTCTTTATTAACGAAATATACATTTAACTAGTCATGCATCAAAAATCTTAACTAGAATTCTATACAGAAGAATTGAGAGGAGAGTGGAGGAAGTGTTAGGAGAAGACCATTTTTGTTTCAGGTAAAGTATAGGGACAAGGGAAGCAATTTTAGGCCTCAGATTAATAGTAGAAGGAAGATTAAAGAAAAACAAACCGACATACTTGGCGTTTATAGACCTAGAAAAGGCATTCGATAACGTAGACTGGAATAAAATGTTCAGCATTTTTAAAAAATTAGTGTTCAAATACAGAGATAGAAGAACAATTGCTAACATGTACAGGAACCAAACAGCAACAGTAACAATTGAAGAACATAAGAAAGAAGCCGTAATAAGAAAGGGAGTCCGACAAGGATGTTCCCTATCTCCGTTAATTTTTAATCTTTACATGGAGCTAGCAGTTAACGATGTTAAAGAACAATTTAGATTCGGAGTAACAGTACAAGGTGAAAAGATAAAGATGCTACGATTTGCTGATGATATAGTAATTCTAGCCGAGAGTAAAAAGGATTTAGAAGAAACAATGAACGGTAAGATGAAGTGCTACGCAAGAACTATCGCATGAATATAAACAAGAACAAAACAAAAGTAATGAAACGTATTAGAAATAACAAAGATGGACCACTGAATGTGAAAATAGGAGGAGGTAGAAGAATTTTGTTATTTGGGAAGTAGAATTACTAAAGATGGACGAAGCAGGAGCGATATAAAATGCCGAATAGCACAAGCGAAAAGAGCCTTAAGTAGGAAATATAATTTGTTTACATCAAAAATTAATTTAAATGTCAGGAAAAGATTTTTGAAAGTATATGTTTCGAGTATATGTCGCTTTATATGAAAGTGAAACTTGGACGATCTGAGAGTATCCAGAGTATCTGAGAAGAAAAGATTAGAAGCTTTTGAAATTCGGTGCTATAGGAGAATGTTAAAAATCAGATGGGTGGATAAAGTGACAAATGAAGAGGTATTGCGGCAAATAGATGAAGAAAGAAGCATTTGGAAAAATGTAGTTAAAAGAAGATACAGACTTATAGGCCACATACTAACGCATCCTGGAATAGTCGCTTTAATATTGGAAGGACAGGTAGAACGAAAAAATTGTGTAGGCAGGCCACGTTTGGAATATGTAAAACAAATTGTTAGGGATGTAGTATGTAGAGGGTATATTGAAATGAAACGACTAGCTCTAGATAGGGAATCTTGGAGAGCTGCGTCAAACCAGTCAAATGACTGAAGACAAAAAAAAAAACATTTACGATTTTTACATAAAGATTTTGACATTTTATCTTAGGCTTCTTCAAGTCAGGTTTGAAGGGTGAGCAAAATATTATTTAACAGTTCATACAATTGAAGTACGTGCAGTGCAAGTTCCATTGCGGTAATACAAAGGCTTTTCTTTCTTTTTCCTGTTTAGCCTCCGGAAATTACTGTCAGGTATTAACTTCAGAGGGTAAATGAGAATGATATGTATGAGTGTAAATGAAGTTTAGTCTTGTTCAGTTTCAGTTGGACCGTTCTGAGATGTGTGGTTAATTGAAAACCCAACCACCAAACAACACCGGTATCCACGATCTGATATTCAAATCCGAATAAAAGTAACTGCCTTTACTAGAACTTGAACGCTGAAACTCTTGACTTCCAAATCGGCTGATCTGGGAAGACGCGTTTACCACTAGATGAATCCGGTGGGTTGCAGAATACAGACTGGAATAATTTATATAGTATACAAATTTGACGCTGCATATGATTTTTTTTTACACTTAATCTTTCTAATTGTTTCTAAGGCGACTACTTTTTATCATAGATCTAATAAATATAAAATTTTGAAACCTTGGATAAATGTTAACTTAATTAGAAAAATAGAAAAAAAGGAATATTCTTTATAGGAAGGTGAGGAATGAACCTGGGAATAATAGGTTGCTTCAATATTATATTAAATACACTAAATTTTTAGGTGAGCAGTTAAAAAAGTCTAAACAGACGTATTTTAATGAAATGCTAGATAGTTGAAAGGATTCAAGTCCCAGTGGAATGTAGTCAGTAAGCTTGATAAATGTAAGGATATAAGCGATATAATATCTGATGAGGGGGTGTATTGTAAGTCATAATTTTTTGAATGCACAGTGTTTTAATAAGTATTTTCTAGAAATATCACACAAAATTAAAGCGGAGCAAGACAAAGTAAATGATTCTGGCGGAAGTGACTTCAATAAATTTTTTAGGGAGCACTCTCCTAAGAATTCTACGTTTTTTTATCTAACTGATAAGATCATAAGATCTATGAAAAATAAGAAATCGGCTGGAATATATGGGTAGGCAGTAAATACAATAAAAAATGTGGCGGATATAGTATGTCATCCTTTGGTCTATACATTTAATTTAAGTATGGAATCAGGAGTATTCCCTTCTCAAATGAAAAAAGCTATAGTAGTGCCCACTTTTAAAAGTAATGGTAGGAAAATTTTAGGTAACTAAAGACGTGTTGCGTTGTTGACAGTCCTTTTAAAATTATTTGAAGAAAAAAACGGTTAGTAAACTATTTAGAAAAAATAAATTTTTTTAGTGGGAATCAGTTTGGGCTTAGACGATGGCAGCAGGACAGCAGGTTTATTCCTGGATTTTAGAAAGGCATTTGATGTAATTGAAGGAAGAAGTTATTGGAAAAGCTTTGGGCGGCTGGAATTAGAGGCGCGTCCATTTAAATCGTAATTGAGTGGTAGATATCAACAACTTAAGAGTCAATAATATTTTTAGTGAGGGGTCCAAGTTAATATAGCTGGATTATTAAGTGAAATAGGTCTAAATTTCGTTGCGATCAATACTTTAGTGGGGAAGTTTTTGTTATATTGCTTCGAATTTGAGACATTCACGAAGTTGGCTCATTAATTGTTAGAATTAGGCGCGGAGTCTTCCGCGGTTATGTTTCTAGCTTAGTTCCTGAGGGCGACGTGGTAGCTTTAGGTGTCAGTTGTCTTCTTAAAAAGGCATAAATCTAAAATCTTCTATCGAGGTGAATTTACCGATGAGATAACCCTCGGGGCATCTACAACAGCCTGAACTGAACGCTGTGGTGTGCAATCAGTTTGAAGGCGAGAAGATGTCCTCCGTTAAAGCCACTACTGGCTAGGAACGGAGGGGGTGGTGTAGCGATCTGACACGAGGCGGGATCTTCTCCCCTCGTGAGGAGGGGGAAATCGAGATGAGGGGTCCAAGTAATTTATGGGGTTCCCCAAGTATCTGTACTTGGGTCAGTGCTCTTGTATATATTAGTGATTTATGTCAAGGCTCCTATCAAAAGCATATGACCACCTTTGCAGATGATACAGCTTTTCGTTACGTGTCATCCTCTCGGTCTGGAATAAAAAATGACATGGGACTGATCTGAGGATCATAAGATGGTTGCTTGTGATGAATGTAATTTCATTAAATGTAAATAAGACAAATAACATGAACATCAATTTTCCAAAGTATGGCAGAAAATGTTGGAAGTATTAAATATTATTCGTTGGGATGTAAGGTGAATACTGGTTGTTCATGTGAGGACATTTTCCATGCTACATCTGTGAAATTCTTGGGCATTACTTTGAACAGTAGACTAGCCTGAAATGTTCATATTACTTATGTCAAAAAACAATTACGTGTTTGTATAAATAAATTATATTATTTTTTTAAAAAATATTAACCTATTAGAGTTTTTAAATCGCTGTGTTATGTTTTGTAGAGAAGTTTAAAGTATGGGGTGATATATTGGGTAGAGCTTACTTCAGTGTTTTTAGATCTGTGTATATTGCTCTGAAGCATGTAGTACGTATAATATTGAGTAAAAGTAGACGACGTGAATCCTTTCCATTATTAAGAAGCCTTAAGATCTTGCCACTGCGTCGTATAGAATATTAATGACGTATTATGAAGGCTGTAAACAGGATGGAATCCTTGATATTTTGGTTACGAGGCCTTTGCGGCAAACATAGAGTAGTTCCTCCTAGGCCAAGAAATGAGTTATTTAAACCTGTTTATTCATACTTAGGTCTAAAAGTATTTAATCAGTTACTAAGGGAACTTAAATCCATAGAAGACTCTAAAAGGTTTTCACTATCACTTTATAATTGGTTGTTGTCAACTGAAGATGTAGAGGGGTTTTTTAATTGATTGGCCTGTGGATTCTGGGTGGAATCGATGACCTTAAAGTATCATATTTTTATTAACTTTATTTTTGTTATCATTATTTTTCTTTCAATTTTATCTACGATTAATTTATTTTCAATTTTAACACTGTATTCTGGTATTGTATTTACGGTTCTGAATTATTTAATCTGCATGTATGTATTTATAATCTTGACACTAGCTGAAATTTTAGTACTGCAAGACTTGTATCGTGTAATTAATTTTGAAATCCAAATTGGAAATCCACACTTGACCATTATTCAATAAATGATTAGTTTATTATTTTACTCACTGAAAATAATTGGATTGTAACCTTTAATGTAGTTATTAGTAAGGGGGTACCTAGTTCCAAACGATTATGTAAGAGTTGTTTACTTTTATTATTTTATACTCTTTGGTTGTATGTCTATTAAGGTTATGTATTAATAATTTCTAACTAAATAATTTTATTTTCACTCGTAATCTTTTTATTTTGTGGAATAAAGATAATTATTATTTTCACTAATGGAGATCATCTTTGATAAACCCAGAATAAAACCTGTTCGCCTTTGGTATTCTATTGTTGCTTAATATTTAAAACTAATTTTTCTTTTAAAGTTTGTTTTGTGGAGCTCATCTTTATTGCACGGGGCTCCTCATTTACATTAAGAATCTTTTCATGATTGCTGAAAACCCTATCTGATTACTAAATAACATATTTTATCATGTATGTATCGATTATGAATATCAGCTCTTAATAAAAAACAGTTTTATACTTGATATTAATTTTTTTCTTAACATTAAACAAGCTTTCTTACGTTCGACATTAAAAATGAATTAACAATATCATGTATTGTAAAACAAATATATATTGTATACAAAACATTGTATGCTGTTATGGGAATAATCAAAGATCTATATTTATGAACGTTTTGATATTCTAATGCAAATATCGGGGTAATTTAATATCGGGATTAATTTGTTTACTGCTCGGGGAATTATCTTTATAGTATTGTTACAGCTGTTATCAATTGCAATTGTGGATAGGGAACTATATAGCTTAGACTGACAAGCGCTGTTTGAAATTAATTTTATTAATTACTGTAGTAACTGTTAATTTTTTTTTATTTTTTTATTAATCACTCAGTGACACATCATGAGAAGACGGGGATTCCCGCTGGAAGCTACAGCCACGCAAAGCACTAGTGCACAAAAGTTACCTCACGTTAAGAAAACTGACGTTAAGGGAAAAAAGAGGGCGCGGCAAGGGTCCACAGATGAAGAGGATCCTTTGCCAGAGACATCGGGTAGTCTGGTTCACCAACTAGGACTCACGATGGCGGCACTTAAGCAAAATTAAGGACCCGGCTTGCCTAAGTATATAGGCACCCATGAAATGGAACTCAAGAAGATTTATGAAGGCTTAAATTCTTTGACCGAGCTGTCGGCGCCTGTGACTTTAATCACGCAGGCCACACAGACGATGTCCACCTATAGAGATGATGATATAGAACAAATACTCACAAAAGAGCTGGAAGATGAAGAACTTATTGAGTTACTACATAAGAGATGGCCGAACGTGCTTAGGGCTAAATTGAGTATGGTTTCTGAATTGCCCGCTGGAGTAGGAGATACTTGTAGCCTGAGAGATGTTTGCAGAATCCGCGTGAGTGAAGATGACAACACAAGGAGCCCCAAATATAAGGCGGGAGATATTATGAGGGATGAGCAAACTGTCTTCGGAGAGGAGACAGAAGTGAAGCGGAGGAAGTATAAAATTTTCTACGACTCTAGCGTGGAAGAGAAGAACACTATGCTTACTATACTGAAAGCTCTGAGCAGAATTAAAGGAAATACTAATGAATTAGCATATATACTGCCGAACAATAGTATAGGAAATTACACTAAAAAGATATTGTCGTACCTCTATAGGGAAAGAGAAGAAGCTATTAAAGTTCTGACTCTAGATACGGACGGTGCAGACTCTCAGGTTAGGCCTGGGCAAATGCGTATTAAGAAGTCAACTCCTCCTGTGAAGGATAGTACAACGTTAGTCGTCAAAGCTGCGGGCAAAACATACGCTGAGCTTCTGGGTGCCATGAAGACGGCGGTTGCAAAAGATGATGCTAAATATGTAATTTCACTGAAAAAAGGAAGAAATGAGGAGGTACTGGTAAGAATACAGGGTTCCAAAAGCGCTGAAGAATTTACGAGTATTCTAAAAAATAAAGTTGCTGACCTAAAAGTGGATCTTAAAACAAGAGCCGGGCGTCGCACTATTGTACATATTAGAGACGTCGAAGGAGACACCACTGAAGAAGAAATCTTAGCGGCTATAACGGCAACAGTTGGTGATACGGAAGATGTCAGGATCTCTTCAATAAGACCCGGATTCGCGGAGACCAGGAATGTTACGGTGATCACATCCTATAGGGCAGCCTGTAGGATGGTGGAGCAGCGTTTACGTATCGGCTGGGTGAACTGCCGAGCATTCATACGAGAAGATGGTGAAAAATGTTACAGCTGCTGGGGTACGGGTCACAGTCGTCAGGATTGTAAAGGTCCTGACAGATCTGAATTGTGTTTTAATTGCGGGGGCAAAGGCCACGTTATTGCGAATTGTCAGGAGGCCAAGAAATGTCTGACGTGTAACAGCCATGAGCATAGGACTGGTGCATGGCAATGCGATATTAATAAAAATGATTAGAGTATTACAAGCAAATGTAAACAGGAGCACGCTATCACACAGCATGGTATCTAGATTGGTTGTACAGCAGAAAGTTGACATATTGGTTATTACCGAGCCAAATATTTATGAGGCAGCTAGGTCTGGTTGGTATGCAGACACTGAGGGTGACGTAGTGATTAAAGATGTCAGTAATAGAGTGGTAAGTAGATTAAATTTTAGAAGCAAAGGCACAGTGGCGCTAGAAACGTCCAAAACATTGATAATTGGCGTATATATATCTTCCAATGTGGCTCTTAGTGAATTCACTAGCACCCTTGATACGATACAAGAGCTAATTAGTAACACGGATAAGAAGATCATCATGGTAGGAGATTTCAACAGTAGGCTAGTGGCGGCTGGCGGTCGATGTACGAATAAGAGAGGTAAATTATTAACAGACTTGATGGAGACCGTTGGCTGCCATTGCGTTAATGATGAGACGCCTACATTCGAGGCCAGGGGACATACCTCTATCCTGGACCTCACCATAATTGACAATAGATGGAGGCGTCAGCAGTGGCATTGGGAGGTGATACCACATGATACAGCTAGCGACCATTATGCCACGATGATATCATTGAACGAGATCAGTTTTAAGACGAATGAACAACCCTCGTCGATTAGATTTTCTGCGTACCGAATAGAAGTAATTACCAATAGAGTGGCTACAAGACTAGAGGCGGCTGAACATCTTACGCCAGATACTTTGACCAATATTATTATGCAAGAGATGGATAGAGAATCGCGCAATGGCCTCAGGAAACACACGGTCTATTGGTGGACAAGTGAAATAGCGCTCCTTAGACAGACGCTACGAACCAGGACACGTGTAATGCAAAGGCTCAGACCCGCGGGTGACTCGAGATATCAGGAGGCAGTTAGCAACTATAAAGAGGCTAGAAGAGCTCTCAATAAAGCTATAAAGAAAGAGAAGAGAATACACTGGTCCAGGTTGTGTGCTGAACTAGACAGTGACCCATGGGGCATGGCTTTTAAAATAGTTACAAAGAGGTTTGGCAGAAGGCTTCCGATACTCCAAGGATTGGGCTGAAACACAAGTATCTAGTCTTTTCCCGCATATAATTGTTGAGGAGCGCAACCCCACTGAATGCGATAGCAGAAGATTTGCCTTATGCGAATTGCAATGTGCTGGCGACTGAGAAAAGCCCCGTACCGGACCAAATACCAGCTGCATTAATTAAGAATCTCATCAAGAAAGCACCTTGGGAGATACTCGAGGTGGCCAGCTACAGCCTGATTCACAAGACTTTCCCGGAGTGTTGGAAGGAGGCAAAAGTTATATTTTGCCTAAAGGCACAAATGATACAGGACAATTGACATATAGACCGTTGAGCCTCCTCAACACGATGGGAAAAGTGGTTGAAAAAATGTTGGCTGGCCGCATAGTGCAGGAGGTGGAAGATGGTGCGAAAATAAGTGCTAATCAGTTTGGTTTTTGGAAAGGCAGGTCAACAGTTCAGGAACTTAGTAAGGTGATTAGTTGGGCTAACGAAACTAGAAGAGGTACTTGGCGGACAAGAAACATTCCTTTGCTTGTCTCTTTAGACGTGAAGAATGGTTTCGGGTCGATTCCATGGAAACATATTAATGCGGCCATGGTTGAAAAGGGAATTAGCCCGTACTTGAGAAGGCAAGTAGAGGAATACCTCAAAAGTCGCAGCTGTATAGTCAAGGCGCAAGAGCAAGAGATATCCTTTAGTATGAACGCCGGAGTACCGCAGGGCTCAGTCCTTCGACCACTTTTATGGGTCATTGCCTTTGATGGTGTGCTTCGGCTAATATTTCCTGAGGGTGTACAAATTATAGCATACGCAGATGATCTGGCAATCCTTGTGCAGGCCAGAACGATCGATGAAGTTAAAAACAAGGCAAACGCTGCATTAGAGACTGTCGGTAGATGGCTCATTGATAGGGGATTGCAGCTTTCGATTGAAAAATGTAAATACATTAAATTCACTGGAAAACGTGTATTGCAGCCAATAGATATACGAATTGGAGACTATAATATTGAGGAAGTAACAGTATTAAAATATGTTGGAGTCATCTTACAGAAAAACTGCAGATTTACTGAGCAGGTACTAAGTGTCTGTCAGAGTACGGAGAAACTGACTAAATGCCTAAATATAATTTTGTCAAAGCAGAGCGCTCCTCGGGCATCAAAAAGAAGAGTTTTAGCGACAACCGTAGTGTCAACAATGATGTATGTCGTGCCGGCATGGAGTTGTGCTCTCACTATTAGCAGAAATAGAGACAGGTTGAAGAGAGCACACGCACACAGAGGGATACTACTGGGAGTAGTATCTGCCTATAGAACTGTTTCTTACGAGGCCCTCTGTGTGCTCTCGGGAATGTTACCGATTGACCTTATCGCCAGATATAGAACTGACAGGATTTTAGGGAGAGCAGAAAATGAAGTCAGGGAAAACATACATAGAATCTGGCAGGATAGATGGGCAGAGACTGGAGTGGCTGGATGGACAAGAACCTTAATTCCAGAATTAACAGGCGGCATGGAGAAACTGACTATTGGATCACCCAGTTCCTGACGGGACATGGGTGTTTCAATGGTTATCTCCATAAGGTGGGAGGAAGGAATGAACCCACGTGCATGTACTGCGAACAGGACGATGATTCTGAGCATACGTATTTAGTATGTAATAAATGGATAAGACTAAGACACGACGCGGGTATTCTTGGAAAAACGCCGAAGGAGACAATGGATTTCATGCTCAGCAGTAAGGAGAACTGGAGGAAGGTCGCTGATTATATAAAGACAGTACTAAAACAGAAGAATGAAGATGAAAGAAGTATGGGTTTCTAGTATGTTAGGTCGGGTGGACAGCCTCAGCGGTGAGAGCCAGCATGCTTAGGTGTGCTGGTTTCAATGATCCGCTGAGGACTCCTTGGGGTGTGCTGTAGGGACAAGAGAGTATTATAAAAGATCCGGGGGTCACATCACGACTTGTAGGTATGATGTGGTTCCATAGAGGACCTGACCTGCCATGCCGGTATATAGCCGGTAGGCGGGGAGGGCCTATTAGAGTAACGGACACTCCTCTGGGCGGCGTAGTACCATCAAGTCGGTCCGTCCCAGGGGAGTAGAGAAAAAAAACCACCAAAGAACACCGGTATCCACGATCTAGTATTCAAATCCGTGTAAAAATAACTGGCTTTACTAGGACTTGAACGATGTAACTCTCGACTTTCCAAATCAGCTGATTTGGGAAGACGCGTGCGTTAACCACTAGACAAACCCGGTGGGTTATATAATTTGAGTTGGTTTCAAGGAACCAAACGATCAATTCAAATGTCGAACACTAATAAAACTGGAGGAAACAGTCGAAGAAAACGGTCAGAATTGGTAAATCGCAAAAGAATCGTGTTCCACCAATACGATTCAAGACCTCACTCATCTTTGGCAACTCATGGAAAATTATTCGAGGTTGGTCGGGAATTGATGCGTCTTCTCCCGTATATCCCTGATCTTGCGCCAACAGTTTGCAAAATTAACTGAATAGTAAAACATAAAAAAAAAACTATTCATAAATTTTATTGTATTAATATAGTATCTTAGTAACGTATATTTTGTTTAAATATTCAGTCTGCGATGGACCCGGTTTTGTGTGAGGTTTCCTACTACAAAAATATAATAAAAGAATATTCGTAGTAAAGAATTTTTAAGCTTTACTGAATGTAAATATTAATAAAAACAAAATTATTTATGGAAGAAACGATTATAATCACTTCTAAAAATTATTTACATTAATTTTATTATATTATGAGTTTTTCGATTCATTACGGTAACGTAAATTTCAGCACTACAAAACGAAAAACAGCTAAGTATACATCAATTACAATAGTTTATGCTTTATGTAGTTTTTAAAATTAATGACAAAATTAATAATTTTTATCTGCAAGCATATCTGTAATCATTTTTACGCTTTTAAAGGAGAAAGCAACTGGCCAATTCACCACAACTCTTCACCGCAGACATTTTGTAAAAAAATGTTGAATGTTCTTTATATAACTGAAATTTGCAATTATCACATTTATTTATTATAATAAAATTTCTTTATTGTAAGCAATAAATGTTGCAAAAACAGAAAATAACGATCGTAATGAAACTAAGTACAACACCTTGTAGTAATTTATTAGTAAGTTATAAACCGAATTTACTTACGGTGTTTTTCATAAAACGCATTTCAAATAATGTGATACGGTCCCCCTTCATCATAAGTAGGTAATATTTCATATCTTGTATAACCTATCTATCCCTTCCTCACCTGCATTGCGCGGTAATTCTACAGATATTCCGTCTATTCCAGGAGCCTTCCTTCCACTGAAATCTTTTAGTGCTCTTTAAAATAGAGCTCAGTATTGTTTCTTCCATTTCATCGTCTTTTGACTTCTTCTTCTTCTTCCTCTATAACACCATTTCCTAATTCATTACCTCTGTGTAACTATTAAATGTATTCTAACCAACCTCCGACCATTCCTTTCGAATTATAAGTCGATGTGCTGTCTTTGTTTAACACGTTATTCGATTTTAATTTTTGTACCAAAAAAGATTCGTTAACTTTCCTGTATGATCCGTCTATTTTACTAATGATCATTTCTCTTTCCACTTCTGAACACTCTTCTTTAATCCACACATTTTTGGGTAGTCTGCACTTACTGTTTATACATTCCTTAATTATCGTTAGTTTCTTTTACTTTCTTCATTACTAGGATTCTTATTTTCTCTACGTTCATACATCACCTAAAATATATCCCCTTGATATCCAAGGTTTGCTTCCAGTTTTCATTGTTCCGCCTAATTTCACTTTTGCTGATTTATATGTTGTATTATTATAATCCAATTTACATGTTCATATAATTTTACCACTGCCATATTCTGTTTCCTCCTACGTAGGTAACATTTCATATCTTACTATATGCTTTTATAAGATTGATCCTTTTAGGATAAGTAAATTGCATTCTGTGACACTTGGGGACGGTCGAATGTGGTAACATGTTCCTGTCGTCATGGTGGAAGCTGGATGTGATTTACGCAGATTTGAGTGGATGTATTTATAGGTCAAATTGTCGTTTCTTACGATTCGTTATTTGGTCTATAAATGGTTCACTTCTCTGACGTATGTGGCTACAATTTCCGCACACTAACATGCTCGTAGAGCTATATCATAGAGTTGGTGGGTCGTTGAAGGACTTGCCGTAATTAGGTCTACGATGCGACTGGTATCGCTTAGTAGTTCCTTTCTCGTTATGGGTATAGTATAAGTGATGAGTCACTGCAATGGTCACATATAGAAAGAGTACACACATGTACAATTTGAAATTTATCGATTAGTCGGTCTACTGCGGGCGTATTGGTGCACTATGTTTCGGTATGGTGTGTCGATGGTCTGTGAGCGGATAGTGTGGTTTAGCTGCGCTATAAATTTTATAATTTGCATGTTTGCGTGTAAAATCTGCATTAGTTTTATAAAAGTATATTGTGAGACCCTTTCCTACTTGTACATTTTTTAGAGATTTTTATTGCGCTTAAGTACAGGTTGATTATTTGTTGAACTCAAAGTTATTGGTTGCATTAAATCACATCCCTTTATGTTCAGTAGAATCTTACTCGATACGGGGACTGGACACGGGTTTTACTTATTGAAGAGAAAGAGATGAGTTCAGAAGTAATTAGAGGGGTTGTTGTATAGGGTACAGATTAACAATTTCTGTAATCAGTCAAACAAAAAAGAAGAGTAATGAAAGTAGGCGGGGTTAAAATGGTACACTACTTGCAGAAAAGGTGTGAATAAAGTTGATGTTGCAATGACGCGACAGCTCCTGCTTAAGTAATACACCTACTGTCAGTTCCAGGTTCGGTCAGAAAATAAATTATTATTAAGGGAAGGAAATTCTAAACTGCTGTTGTTTCTACTATTGCTTTTCAGACATTTCAGCCATTTGTCTACATTTCTCCTTACTTCAACGTTCTATTCGACAGTATTTCAACAAAAAAAAAATATCGGGGTAAGTAGATAGATAAGAAGGCAATGCCTTCAACTTGCTAAATGTGTTTTGGGTACAAAACGTAAAGTGTAAGTATAAAAAAATTCAAAGTGAATATCTTATTCCTTGCAGTTACATTATTTTATTGATGACTTTAAAAATTCGATATAAATCGTCGATTGGGAACTTCAACCAGATTAAATAAATCGAGTTATAAATTTCAAATTTAGCGCAGATTATATCGGAATTATAAGCGTGCAGAACGATTCAAAATAGTAATGTTATCTTATGTTGATTCCTTAATTTTCTAAGACTTTTGGGAGTAACGAAGCAGATACAACGGAAGGTCGATTATTCGGATTGTTTTTACAAGGCTGAATCCAGATAATCAGAAATCCGGATAAATGGAAAACTCACCAAGGGATCGTTTTTGAACAAACCACCAAAAAAATTCGATCTACTTCGTTTGATGCATCCTTCATTGAATTCAAGGAAACCCTTTGTGTTCTTTTTTTCGAGTAGCAATACATAACTCAGTAATTGTGTCCATTTTTTTAATACCTGAAATATTTTGTTCTTACGCCATATTCGTCTGCTAATGATTTACCCGAAATACCATTTTTTAAATTTCTCTAAGATTTTTACTTTTTCTGACACCGATATTACAAATCATTTTCGTTTTTTTTACGTACATGATGTTAACAAACCCTAACGATATCGACATGTATTTCGGCAGCATTAGAGTTAATTTCTTAAGATCAGTAAATTTATAAAAGTTTAACGGTGTAGGTTTAAAATATCCCAGTAAGTAAAGTTTTCTGATATCATCATGAAAATTACGCAACCTATCCTGCGTAAAATTATTAAACGTACAAAGCCATAAATGCCGTAATGATTTCATTTGTTTTGACTTATTCTAAATGCACAGCAAAATAATTATCGTAGTTCATACTGACCGATTAATGTATTTTCATAAATCTTTTCGGAAGTTAGTTTTAATCGTATAATTAGTTTAAAATAAGCCTAAATTTACATATGTTTTGTGCTATACGAATTGAAAAAAAAAACAATTAAAAAAGTTTGTAAAAATAAACATCGATAAAATTGCATGTCCTGTTGAAGTAAACCTTTTACTTGAATAATTTTTTTTTGTTTTTTTAACTAGTCTATTAATTCTATAAAAATCTGTCTACACCATACAGCAAACAGGATACTTGAACGTCCGGAAGATTGGCGTATAATTGGCGTCCGACAGATATACAAAAATAATAATGATATTTTATCGTTATACACATAAAACTGGAGGAGTCCGACTGGTGAGCTAATTAATAGGCAACCCTTTGAACAACACAGACACTAATCAAGTAATCTCACAGGAAACATTAAAGCTCTCTCTATCTGTCTCTAATATTGACGATTTACTTGTACGTAATACTCCCGGTAGATTAATAATTTAACGCCTCAATTTCTCACATAAAAAATAAAATAAGTATTTAAATATATTAAAATACTATTCACAAAATATTACTTAATTACTTCTAGATATACATAAAATAGTATAATATTATTTTTTTATATATATATATATATATATATATATATATATATATATTAACAATCATTAATATATTAGATGATTTTAAAAATACATTAAAGAAATATTAATTTTAGTCTTAACGGTACTTATTTAACATAATTTTATACCGGATATTTTAAAATTATTCATGGAATGAGAATATTTTATCAATTAAAAATATAGTCACGTCGTAATACGTTAAATATTTCATTTAAAGTGTCTAGGAGTAATGTCAGTACCAAGAGAGAAATTAAGGGACCCCATAGCGCATTTAAACTGCTTCCTGACGGATATTGCTAACATAACTCAGAAGGAAGGTTACAATGACACCAGGACCCTGGATACTAAAACGTAACGTTAATAGGAGATGTTTTCTCATAATTCTTTACTTTTTATAATATAAAATCAGTTTCAAATACTTTTTCGATCGTTTTAGTTTCGTTATAAAAATAAAGGTAAAAAGAATTGCAGAAGTACAAACAGACAAAAAACAGAAAATTAGAATCATGTTGTAAGTTGGCGGTTTCTGAACCAATATTGAAGAAAAGTAAGGCAATAAAAATGTCCATTTGAAGGAAACCATTTAATATAAACTGTAATATAGTAATCTGGACTCGGATTGAGGTCAGAACAATTTCAGTTCTTTTTTTTTCATCTACTGAAAATTGCACTAATATTAGTAATAAAACTCGTAAGATCTGATATAACTTTTCGCTCTACATATAGTATCTGACACATTTATAACTTAAAATAATATTATTTTTACCTAAAAGACTACAAGAAGACGTATTATATTGCCATTAGTAAGGCAATAATATAAATTAACTTATAATAATAACAGAACATTTCAGTTTTAAGTATATATATACGATGATATTTTAAAGTCAAAAAATATTACCTGTAGTAAAAGTGATATCACTATTCGAATAATATCAATAATTTTTCGTATTATTACACTGTATTTTATAAAGAAAACTTATCTAATTCTTCGTTATAATTAAGAAAAAATTAAAAGAATATTTAAATATATAATTTCCATTTAAAAATTAAAATTTTTAATTTAAATTAAAATTAATATTGGGGTTTTAAAGTTACGTAATATTTATTCGATTTACTTCCTCGTATATTCAAGATTGACCGAATGGGGTGGTGCCCTTTATAAGACCGAATGTCTGTGCCACAAACGGCTACTGAAGTTTAGCGACTAGTGTCCTAACCGGCTCCTAGAGCTAACCTAAAAGCGTGAGCGGAATAAGCGTGGTACCAAACATCACTCGCTTGCGTGTCCCACCGCTCACTTGTCATACATCACTAAAATGGGTAGGCGAACCCCAACAACTGCTAAAACGTATCGATAAATAATTAGACTATCAATAATTAATTTATCTCGTCAAAGACAGCAACTCGCTGCCACGCCTAGGCCGCTCAATACCAGCAAGTACCTGTCCACCATTAAAGCGCTTGCGCGCGCGCGCGGAGTCTTAATCTGGCTGGTAGCCAGCCATATCTCTCGGTTAGCTTCCTATAATACCCTAAGGGAGTCTTTTCTCTTAGGTAGGCTACTGATGTCGGTTGAACAAAGCAACCGCATCAAGGAACTCCCTCCCACATGGTACGACAATGCGGCTCTCGCCACATTGACTCGGCGCTTGTTAGTGGCCAATTTTCCCCTTGACCTCTAAGTTCCAGGGTGGCCTGACTTCTGGCCCCCTCTAAGAGCAGGGCAATCGAACATCATGTATTCGTTCGATTGGACCTGCCCGCAGACGCACAGCTCATCAGCTGCCAGGTGGAACTGAAACAAATATTGGTTTAAATTTACACGGTTGGAGATCAATCGGGTTCCCGTTGCGCTTAAAAACGAAGGAGAGGCATACCTTCCCCCAAAGATCCTGTATAAATCTATACAAGGACCTTCCCCGTGGTGTGCCATTCATGCTGTCATGCTTCCATTGCGAGGCTGTAAAGCCTCCTCCGCAGGCGGGAGATGGGCAATTGTTTGAAATTTATAACCGGTGCATTGAGATCACCGTTCCGCTCCGCTAAACGCTCGGCTCGAAATCGCATCCCAAATACCTCGGCCTCTTCGCGATTTCCACATGGCCGCCGGAACGTTCACCTTTAAATCGATTTTTGGGAGAGCCTTTCCCTACATAGTGATAGCCTCGTAGGAGGTTGTTTTAAAAACACCAGTGCATACAATTGTCTTTGCGCCGGGCACTTCTTAAATTATGAATAAGTGCTCGATTTCATTCTAACCTATGCGCCGAGACGAACGCCGCGTAAGAGGTCATACTTTCGAAGACATCTCGGTACACCATGCACAAATGACGCCCCGACAGTCCGTAATCCTTTCGAGCAATCCTCCTTAGCTTGTGCATCACAGAGACGGCTAACACACACAGAAACACCTAGGTACTTATGCACTCGAATTCGACTGATTACGCAGCCTTTTTACTTAATACGGGGGTTACGACTGTATGATAATTTGTCCGCATTCTTGAAAAGCATAAACTTCGCCTTGGGCACAGAAATCCTTAAATTTTTAATGTCCATCCAGCCCTCTGCGGTTAACAAAGCCGACTGCGCTCCGTCTTCTAGCTGCGGTCGTGAATTACCACGAACTGACAGGAAACAGTCATCGGCGAAAGCTTGGGCCGTGACCCCTTCCGGAAATGTTAGTCCTAAAAATCCGTCGAATTCTAGGTTCCACATCAAGGGATCGAGAACAGAGCCCTGCGGGCTTTCCCTGGTGACGGATTTTTCCTCAACTAGGTGTGCATTCTTAAAATTAGCCGTGCGATCCGACAATTAGTCACGTTCTACGGCCTGCAGGAACATTGCGGCGTTCCAACTCATAGAGGACAGAACTCCAACACAAGGAAGGCCTCTATGTCAATAAAAACTGCCAAAACATATTTACAGTCGGCGTTTTCCACCTTGGCAAGAGCATTTAAGATGCAATTCTCTGTGCCCCTTTCATGAAGCCATACTGACCTCGAATTAGAAATGAGTTCATATCGATGCTTTCTCAGAGCCGTTCCACAACCAGCCTTTCAAGCAACTTGCCGATTACCGGCAAGAGGCTGATGGGTCGATAACTGCTGACCTCACTAGGATCCTTTCCTGTTTTTAAGAGCACCCTCACCAAAGCCACCTTCCAACAAGTCGGAAAGCAACCCCACTTTAGGCATCCCGGGAACAGTCTGCCAAGCGTCTCTCTTATGACAGGCAGCAGATGATAGAAAACATCCGCGTCAAGTTGGTCAATCCCCGGTGCCTTTCTCAGCGCCATTTGAGAAACCATCGGTCTATATCTACAGGTTCCACAGTCCGTTTCCTCTTATATTGATAAATTATACATGAATGAAAGAGCTACTCAAACAGTCTTTCTTATAAGTATACAATGTGAACACCATCCGTCACATGGCACGCATCTAGCCAATAGGAGATTTCATCCCATACTTTAATCAGCAAGTTTGGAGTAATTAATGTGACAGCTGCTTCAATCCTGGGTCTCAAGTCGGGTAGGTCAATCAGTGGCACATACACTTGATTCTTTATAAATCCCAAAGGAAAGAATCGCACGGGGTCAGATCGGGAAAATGTGGCGTAAACAAGTCTTGTAATATGATGCCCGGCGACCAATCCAGCGGTCAGTGAGAATTTCATTCAACCGGTCACGTACAGCGTTATGCTAGTGAGAGGAGGAGCACCATCTTGTTGCCAAATAAACTTTTGTGATTCGTATTGCAGTTGAAGAAAGAGCCATAATTGTAGCATATCAAGGTAGTTAATTCCAGACACATTTGTTTCCGAGAAAAAGAACAGCCCGTAAATTCTCCGTCGGGATACGGTACAAAGAACGTTCAGTGTTGGGGAGTCCCGTTCACACTACAATATTTCATGAGAATTTTCTGATTCCCAGATATGGACATTATGAGTATTTATTTTTCCATTAATATGAATGTTGATTCGTCATTGAATACGACACGATAAAGAAAGTCTTCATCGTCTCGTGCATCATTTCACTTGGGAAGCTAGCACGCAAACCACAATCTGTAGACTTAGAACTTGCGCACAGCTAAAACTGTTTGAGTTGTTCTTTCATTTCACATATAATTAACAAATGTACGTGAAACTTAACAAATATTATGTACTAGCATTAAAACCTCGATAATAATTTTCAAACACACGATATATTTAAATGATATTTGTTAGCACAAATATTTTGCCCTTACTTTTTACTACGTATTCTCTAATGTACATATTACAGATTTTATTACACACTTAACAGACTTTATTATGTTGGTTTTTTTTTAATGGTTTCTTAATTAATTATAAGGAATTAAAAAAAACAAAAAATATAATAAAAATTACATTAAAGTTTAAAAATCTTGTTGCGTAAAATAATTTTTTATTAAAAATAAAAATAAACATTTTATATGGCCAATTTAAACATTTTTAAATATATAACTTTAGCTTTCGGCCTGTTCCGACTTGAATACGAGTCCAGTCAATTCACATCGTTACGTAGCGACAAAAAACTATACAAAATTGGTACTACATTTTACACTTAAGTGAAGAAACTGTACTTTTTTCTTTTCTAGATGAACTAGATTCTATGAATTTTTAAAGGAAATTGTATTTCTTACTCAGTTTATTTTCCATCCCGTTGTACATTGAAATTATAAAACTATATAAACTTAAATAAAATAAATTGATAGTGTCGGAATAGGGTCTGAATACTCTTTCACCCTTTTTATGGAGGTTAGATAAAAGAAATCGATGAATATCAAACTACTGAAATGACATATATCTCACTCACTGATACAATCGTTTTTATTTTATATAGTTTTGTTGAACGGTATTTCTTCATTATAAAATTATATATTGTCTGTGAATAAAAAAACAACGTTTTCAAAACAACGAAATTTAATTTTTGATTTTTACCTGAACCATTGAAAATCCTTAAGTATTTCTGTGAAAACAATATTATTAAAATGAATGTTTTAGTGCAAAAATATCCTGTTTTTACTGTGAAAAAAAAATTAAAAAAGGAAATAATGATATTGTATTTATATTAAATTGAAGTATTTTTAAAATACTTGAAAATATATATAAAAATCGTTATTGAAATATACTTCGTTTATTTTTTGTATACTCATATAAATAAATTAACTCCTATTAAAATCTCATTACCGGAAAAAAGAATAATAATTAAGCAAAAGTTCCGAAGTTTTATTTGAAATAAATTTAAATTAACACGATCACAGAAAAAAATGATTATTAATAATAGGGTATAAAACTGAATTTTTCCCATCAAGCAATTTTAAATTGTAATTCTTTAAAGACAAGCTATTTCTTTCGTGAGTTATATTAGCTAAAATAAATATAATTCATTAATCATTTATCCATTCCTACAATTTATTATTCCTAACATTATATGCCTCCTCTATGAATCATGAGACCTTGCCGTTGGTGAGGGGGCTTGAGTGCTCAGGGATACAGAGTAGCTGTACCGAAGGTGCAACCATATCGGAGAGGTATCTGTTGAGAGCCAGACTAAGGAATGATTCGTGAAAGAGGGCAGCAGCTCTTTCAGTAGTTGTTAGGGGCGTGAGTCAGGACGACTTAAACGGCCGTATCAACATCACTCAGTCCTCTGAGTACTGCGCAGCTGAAAGCAATGGAAAACTACAGCTGCATTTTTTCCAAGAAAATGTGGCTCTCTGCATTTTCACATAGCAATAATGGAGGCGCCTTCCTTGGTAAAATATTCCGGAGGTAAAATAGTCCCCCGTTCGGATCTCCGGGTGGGGACTACTAAGGAAGGGGTCACCAGAAAATTAAAAAATAACATTCTACGAGTCGGAGCGTGGAATGTTACAAGCTTGAAAAAGGTTGGTAGGCTAGAAAATTTAAAAAGGGAAATGGGTAGGACAAATGTGGATATAGTAGGAATTAGTGAGGTTCGGTGGGAAGAGGAAAGCGACTTGTGGTCAGGTGATTTTAGAGTAATTAACTCAGCGTCAAATAATGGGCAGGCAGGAGTAGGTTTCGTGATGAACAAGAAGATAGGGAGGAGAGTGGAGTATTTCAAAACGCATAGCGATAGAATCATTGTAATAAGGATAAAATCAAAACCTAAACCGACAACGATTGTTAACGTCTATATGCCTACAAGCGCCCATTATGATGATGAGGTAGAGTGTGTATACGAAGAGATTGATGAAGCAATTAAACACGTAAAAGGAGATGAAAATTTAATAATAGTTGGAGATTGGAATGCAAGCATTGGAAAAGGCAAGGAAGGAAATATAGTGGGTGAATACGGGCTGGGCAAAAGGAATGAAAGAGGGGACCGACTTATAGAATTTTGCACGAAGTATAATTTAGTAATTGCCAACACCCAATTTAAAAATCATAATAGAAGAATATACACTTGGAAAAAGCCAGGCGATACTGCAAGGTATCAGATAGATTATATCATGGTTAAGCAAAGATTTAGAAATCAACTCGTTGACTGCAAAACTTACCCTGGAGCAGACATTGATAGCGACCATAATTTGGTGATAATGAAATGTAGATTGGGGTTTAAAAACCTGAAGAAAAGGTTTCAGATGAATCGGTGGAATTTAGAGAAGCTTGAGGAAGAGGAGGTAAAGAAGATTTTTGAGGAGGACATTGCAAGAGGTCTGAGTAAAAAAGATAAGGTAGAAAATGTAGAAGAAGAATGGGAGAATGTTAAAAAGGAAATTCTTAAATCAGCAGAAGCAAACTTAGGCGGAATAAAGAGAACCGGTAGAAAACCTTGGGTTTCAGACGATATATTGCAGCTGATGGATGAACGTAGAAAATATAAGAATGCTAGTGATGAAGAAAGTAAAAGGAACTATCGGCAATTAAGAAATGCTATAAACAGGAAGTGCAAACTGTCGAAAGAAGAGTGGATTAAAGAAAAGTGTTCAGAAGTGGAAAGAGAAATGAACATTGGTAAAATAGACGGAGCATACAGGAAAGTTAAGGAAAACTTTGGGGTACATAAATTAAAATGTAATAATGTGTTAAACAAAGATGGTACACCAATATATAATACGAAAGGTAAAGTCGATAGATGGGTGGAATATATTGAAGAGTTATACGGAGGAAATGAATTAGAAAATGGTGTTATAGAGGAAGAAGAGGAAGTTGAGGAGGATGAAATGGGAGAAACAATACTGAGATCTGAATTTAAGAGAGCATTAAAAGATTTAAATGGCAGAAAGGCTCCTTGAATAGACAGAATAACTGTAGAATTACTGCGCAGTGCAGGTGAGGAAGCGATCGATAGATTATACAAACTGGTGTGTAATATTTATGAAAATGGGGAATTTCCATCAGACTTCAAAAAAAGTGTTATAGTTATGATACCAAACAAAGCAGGGGCAGATAAATGTGAAGAATACAGAACAATTAGTTTAACTAGTCATACATCAAAAATCTTAACTAGAATTTTATACAGAAGAATTGAGAGGAGAGTGGAGGAAGTGTTATGAGAAAACCAATTTGGTTTCAGGAAAAGTATAGGGACAAGGGAAGCAATTTTAGGCCTCAGATTAATAGTAGAAGGAAGATTAAAGAAAAACAAACCAACATACTTGGCGTTTATAGACCTAGAAAAGGCTTTCGATAACGTAGACTGGAATAAAATGTTCAGCATTTTAAAAAAATTAGGGTTCAAATACAGAGATAGAAGAACAATTGCTAACATGTACAGGAACCAAACAGCAACAATAACAATTGAAGAACATAAGAAAGAAGCCCTAATAAGAAAGGGAGTCCGACAAGGATGTTCCCTATCTCCGTTACTTTTTAATCGTTACATGGAACTAGCAGTTAATGATGTTAAAGAACAATTTAGTTTCGGAGTAACAGTACAAGGTGAAAAGATAAAGATGCTACGATTTGCTGATGATATAGTAATTCTAGCCGAGAGTAAAAAGGATTTAGAAGAAACAATGAACGGCATAGATGAAGTCCTACGCAAGAACTATCGCATGAAAATAAACAAGAACAAAACAAAAGTAATCAAATGTAGTAGAAATAACAAAGATCGATCGCTGAATGTGAAAGTAGGAGGAGAAAAGGTAATGGAGGTTGATGAATTTTGTTATTTGGGAAGTAAAATTACTAAAGATGGACGAAGCAGGAGCGATATAAAATGCCGAATAGCACAAGCTAAACGAGCCTTCAGTAAGAAATATAATTTGTTTACATCAAAAATTAATTTAAATGTCAGGAAAAGATTTTTGAAAGTGTATGTTTGGAGTGTCGCTTTATATGGAAGTGAAACTTGGACGATCGGAGTATCTGAGAAGAAAAGATTAGAAGCTTTTGAAATGCGGTGCTATAGGAGAATGTTTAAAATCAGACGGGTGGATAAAGCGACAAATGAAGAGGTATTGCGGCAAATAGATGAAGAAAGAAGCATTTGGAAAAATATAGTTAAAAAAAGAGACAGACTTATAGGCCACATCCTGGAATAGTCGCTTTAATATTGGAAGGACAGGTAGAAGGGAAAAATTGTGTAGGCAGGCCACGTTTGGAGTATGTAAAACAAATTGTTGGGGATGTAGGATGTAGAGGGTATACTGAAATGAAACGACTAGCACTAGATAGGGAATCTTGGAGAGCTGCATCAAACCAGACAAATGACTGAAGACAAAAAAAAAAAAAAACATTATATGTTCCTACTCCAGATTTATCCATTCTTGGCATACTATATTACCATTATTTTCTTGTATTTTGTCAAAGCTGAATTAAATCTCCAACATAAATGTTATCAATGTGATGTTGTATAGAGCAATGTTAATATATCAGAAATAAACAAATTTCCATCATCTGAATTCGAATAAATAGGTAGTATGAAATACCTTTAAAATTTGATTAAATTATTATTATTGTTCTTTATTTTATTATAAAGTAATTATATTTTATTAAAATTACGTACAAATTAGCTTATGGGCGGTATCATTACGCCCGGAACGTTTTGAAAATACAGAGTAACCTTCACTTCCTCTGTTATTGTTTTGGAAGATAGATCTGGTTTTTCATTACTTCTTTTTTTAATTAAAGGTCCAAATCACCCTACCGAGAATGCGAAGGCTAAGAAAAATGACAGGTGCGAGATCGAGGTTGCTAACTCGTTCACCTGAAGCTTGAACACCAAGATCTATACCAGCCCGTTGCAGCTATCGGTCATACTCAACAAACTTTCTTTATTTTCAACCTTAGCGCATAATACTTTGTGGAAAAAGAGTCCCGATTCGTTACGCTCACCTAAGATAAAGAAATAAGTAAACCAGATATTTCAAAGATTATTAGCGGATGATCATTAAAAATAGCCTTGGATCCAGTTACAGGTTTTGCACTTATGCTACCTGCTATCAGGATAACATCGATATAACATTCTCTTAGTTTCGTAGAGAAACGTTTCGGTCAGTCGGTTTGCGTCATAAACATAATAATTGCTTCTAGGATCTTGCCCCCAATGGGGTTAATTCTGATTTCGTATCAAAGCAACCGGAAAAAGTGAAAGAAGGTTCTTGTAATTTATAAAGGACTAGAACCAATCTGCATAAACAGGATATACCAGATTTTCTTGAAAAATTCTTATGTACCTTGACTATCTTTAAATCACTACTATTTGCAATTATCAATTTAAAAAAAACCACTAAAAATACGAAATCAATATCCGCCGATGTCTGTGACGGAATGATAGCGGCTCGGTCTTTTTTCCGGAGGTCCCGGGTTCGAATCCCCCGGTCAGGCATGGCATTTTTACACGCTACTTGTCATTCATCTCGTCCTCTGAAGCAATACCTAACGGTGGTCCCGGTGGTTAAAAAAAAATTGTAATATAAAAATAATTATTTTAAAATTTACAAAAACGTATTAATTATATATATTTATTTTTACACATTAAAGTTTATAATTTTAATAATCGAAATTCATTTTTCTATTAACGTTTTCATTAATTTACAACTATCGGTAAGTATATGATAAATTAAGTCAATATAAAATATTTATCGAAATAAGTGAAAAATAATTTGTAATAAACACCACAGAGATTTCTTCTCTTCATTAAGTAAAAAATTCAATACCATTTGAATAAAAATTTACATTATGTCAATTTAAAAGGTTATATTCCAGCCTTTATTCTCTTTGCCATAAAAAAAGATACCGCATCTCGCGACTCGTAGTAATAATGATGATGCATGCATACATTTTTACTTCGTATTCATCATGTGTTTGTATTCAACAAGATTCTCCATTTCTATAATCGCAATGTTTTTTCCACAACAAATGAGTCAGGAGACGGCACACAATTTTGCATTACACAATTAAATATAACATGTATATATAGATCAATTTTATCAAATCTGAATTTACTTTTTAATTTAAAAAACAAGATTGATTCTTTAGATTGAACGAATTATTTTTTTTTTAACTGAAAGAATTCGTTTCCTTCATCTTTTATAAATATATCAACAAATTTAAGCAGAGAAATATTTCCTTTGTCTAAAAGAAAGTTCCTCTCAAAGAGAAAAAAATGAGATGGGGGCCTCCACCCCACGTCACTACTATTCAAACGCCACCATATCGTTACGGTTCAACCATTTTTCTTCTTGTTATAATTATTAATATTCTTATAAAGTTAATCTACTTTTTATAAATACTTTTATTATTTTTTATTTTTAAATTATCTTTCTTTGTTTCTTATTCGTAAAATTTTTGTGTTTATTAAGTTTTGGTTAACTTCCTCTTGAATGAAGACTTCAATTTTCTTTGACTTCAGCGAATTGTTTTTGAATTAGTTCTATTTTTCTGTTGATTCTTATCTTCTGAATCTTCCTGTTTCTTATTTATGATTTTTTTAATATAGTAGCTGTTAATCAATCGTATTGTCTACTGGGGTAACAGTAAATATTTAACAAATTTAATTAACTCTATCAATAATTAAAATAGAAGTGATTTAAATATTAAATAACAGTTTTTTGGTTACAGACAAAACATTGATAAATGAACAAACAATTAGTAATAGAAACTGAAAAAAAAGATTATAATCACTTTACGAGGGAGACGTTTGTATAATGACCTTTTTTGTATAAATGACTTGTATAAATGTTTATATAATGACCTGCGTTGACCTTTTTTGCTGTCGTAAGAGGTAACTGAAAATGGAGCAACAGACACTTGAAGATGCTTTAAAGATATGTTAGTTTATCCAGAATCATAATTAATGCAACGAGCAATGTTACCTTGAATATATCAGGATGATTCAGGAGGAAAGGGAAATAATTTGGAAACTGATTCTAGAGTTTGAAGTAAGGAAAAAATTCTTAGAACATATTCCCGAAAAGTTTTGTTATCGAGTTACGACTAGCAAAAACTTTCTTCGTATTTCAGTTTTACCGGTGAAATGAGGTCATACTGAAATTTTTAAGGTGTTACATAAGGGGTGAAGTACATGGTTTCTTCTGTTTTTTGTCCTGAAAAAGTCGAATAAAACCTGAAATTGATCCTGAAACTGTACCTTAAGTTTTCATGATATCCAACGTAAAACAGTTAAATTCGGTGTCGAAGAATGTTAAAGATTTGAACATAGTTTCAAATACTATAAATTTTATAGCGATAAACAGCACAAACGTTGATTAATATTCCCCATTCTAAAAAAGAAAGTGGATTTTAATCTGAATGATTTGTAGTATCCCAAAAAGGTAACAGAATAAAATAAAAAATGTAGTTTATTAGAATGCGAGAACAGCTAAAAATTTAAGTATTTAAAATATTCCTTCACAATCAAATCTAAACATATTTTAACGATCTCGTGACGATACTTGTAGAATCAGTTTTTTTTTCTTTTAATTAGTACTGTTCTTATTGCCTAAATTCAAGTTTAATATACAAAATTAGCTTTACTTTTGTTAATAAAAAACTACAATGAAATAGTCTAGATTTCATTTGCAGACACAAAATCTATCCGCTACAGAAATGGATTTTGCAAGAGGTACAAAAATGTTCGCATGAAAAATTTAAATCACAAAATTAAATAAAAATAAAAAAAAATAGAGAGAATAATTACGTAAATCTCTGTAAGTAAATTACTAACGGCAAAGATAAGTAATTGAATAAACAGGTTTCGTACAGTAAAGAATAAATATAGACCCCCTTATATTTCAACGTTTTTACACTGAAATACATGCTATTCATTCCAGCAGTAAACGATGGTGCTTTGATATATCGAACAGGAAATATTAATTTTAATTGTTCCGTTTCCGTTTTGGCTTCATGTTTGACCATAACTGTCATATTCATTAATTTGTGTTCGATCGTCTAAAGTGAATGTAGCTGTACACGCAACTGCAAAAAAAAATGTTCATTTGAACCCCACTAAAATTAAACAATCTTGTACTCCAGCTAAGATGGTAATCATCTATGTATTAAAAGTGACGTTATATAAGGTGGACGCACCTATGGTGGAATAAAGATTGTGATATCGCAGTTGAGAAAAGGCACTAAAGTTGAATCAAACACCAATGTGACCGGTCAGAAAAGTCTCACTTGCATCTAACAAAACAAAGAAAAGAAACCCACAAAACAATAAGGTACACCAAAAGACAATTCCAAAAAGAGTGAAATCGAAACAAAACGAATCGAAACTGAAAACGACAAAAATAATACAAGGGAATATTATAGAACGTTTAAAACACAAATACAAAAATATGAACCACCAACTCTAATCCTAAAATATGAAGATACCTTCACACAATAATAAACAAAACGCAGAAATATTAGCTGAACCGTTCAAAAAACTACTAAATTATGAATAACCCACAGAACTCTTCCAAATTGACACAAACATACTTATCAAATCAAACCGAAACCAAATAAACCCACCTACACTAAAAGAACTAAACCAAGCATTAAAAGAAATGAAAACAATCGGAGAAGAAAGACAGTGATAGAACTTTGGAAATACTCCTCCAAGGAGACTAAACAGTCACTTCTAGAAAAATCTCCAAAAAAATCTGAAAAGAAGAAAAATTACCTAAACACTGGACTAATGCACTCATACAACCACTATATAAGAAAGGGGACAAAACCAACCCCGAAAACTACAGAGTAATTTCCCTATTAGATTGCACATATAAAATACTCTTAAGAATAATACTGAATAAAATAAAAGATCAACTTGAAAATGAACTGGGAGAATACCAGGACGGATTTAGATCGTGGAGAAGCTGTCCTGAGCAAATAATCACTCTCAAATTAATAATGGATGTACACAAGAAGAAACTAAGACAACTAGTAATATAATTCATAGATTTCCAAAAAGCCTGAGACAGTATTCAAAGACCATCAATGCTGAAAATACTAAGAAACCTAGGATTACACCCGAAACTAGTAAAATTGATAGAACTTAACCGAGGAGAAATATTAGAACCATTCCTTATCAAAACTTGGTTTAAGACAAGGAGATAAACTATCCTCTCTGCTCTTCAACTACAGCCTAGAATATGTAATGAGAGTGGTACAAAAAAGACCCATCACACGTAACAATTGAAGAAAAGAAACATGTAAACCATATCAAAGTAAACTGTCTAGGATTTGTAGATGACCTAGCGTTTCTAGCCAAAAACAACGGAAAAGCTAATATCCAAGTAACTTCATTCGAAGAACTAGCAGGGAAAATAAGCCTAAGAATATCATGAAAAGACTAGAATAATGGCCATAAATCCCCTTGTATTGAACCACGTAATCATAGACGGATATAAATTCGAGCTAGTTGAAAGATTTAAATATTTAGAAGAAAATATCACACATAACCTCAAGTAAAATACTGGAAAGAAAGATTACAAAAACTCAATTATGCACAAAATACCACCAAAACAATATACGATAAATACCAAACTTAGACATTACAACACTGTAATCAGACCTATGATATCATATGGAAGCGAAACATTCTTCAAACTAAAATCCAACATTTCCTACTCAGCAAAGATGCAAAGAATTGAAAGAAAAATTCTAAGAAGATGCATCAATAAAAAGACTTACTGATGAGGAGTATGGAGACTCGTAACAAACCAAGAAGTACATAAAGACGTAGAACCAGCTCTAAACTACTTTAGAAAGAAAAGAATCTCCTTCTTTGGACACATAATACGAACAGAACCGAACAGGGTTGTCAAAAAACTAGTCGAGAAATACTGGAAAATGCCCAAAACACCGACCTGGATAACCGAAATTAACTAGAAATCACAATAGAAGATTTACGAAACAAAACTGACAATATAAAAATACTAAAAGAAGAAAACTCCAGATTTAAAACTAATGAAAAGAAAACAACAAGGATTTGTTCAGCAGTACTCAGAAAAGTAAGATCTGACAGAATGAAGAAGTGTTGGGAAGCAATAAAAAAATAAAAATAAAAGATGAACCAGAGTTGATTAAAGTAGTCCACTGTGACCTCAAAATCCTCAAAAAAAAGTGACATTATTCTGTAATTTTTAACAAAATCTGATGTGGTAAAAAAAAAAATCCGATATTTTTTCTGACTTTTTTAAAATTTTTATTATTGTTACTGACATATTATTCAACGTAAAGATTTTTTTACAATGAGAGTTTAATAATATTAATAAATCAATATATTTATCTATATAATTAATCAAAATTGAGCGAATTTTCAAAAATGAAAATCAAATTATTTTTTGACTCAGAAAAGAGAATATGCATGAACTTCGAACTCTTGAAAATTTATATTCACAAGTATATCTTGATCACACACGCACAGGTGTGTGTATGCATGTGTGTGTGTGTGTGTGTGTGTGTGTGTGTGTGTGTGTGTGTGTGTGTGTGTGTGTGTGTGTGTGTGTGTGTGTGCGCGCGCGCTAAAAATATATCTCTAAAAAATATATGCGCTAAAAAAAATATCTCTTTTGATTTTTATACTGACTATTTAAAGTTTAAAACTTTCAGTACATCTTTTTTTTTGTTTTTAAAGAAGCGATATTTTTCTTCATAAATTCCATTAAAGTGTATTGAAAGTTTATCTCTTTTAACGATGCAGGAAATCCTATAAACTTGTAACATGAAATAAAACGACGTCGTAAACAACTTATAAAACCTCATAAATGTTCATATACACACGCGCGGGTGAATTCACACACGCCCGCAAGCATACACACACACATGCATTCACTGAAGTTCACATTAACTTAAGCTGCAACCTACACATACTTAAACTATAAGAAGTGATATATATTTTAAACACTTTTAGGTTACATTAGAGTAAAAGTTTTACATTCAAACAAATACATTATTAAAACTAAACTTAGGAAATAAAAATTATTTCATAAAACTTAAAATCTTTAGAAATATTATTAAATTTATAAATGAGATCATTACAGCTGTAGGAAGCGATTTATAAATTTAAATATTTATATATTTTTTCAAAAAATAAAACCAGCTCGTAAACATAGATAAATATTTTTTTTTAATGCGACCTTATCATAAAAATGTTGTTCAAAAATTCACTACGTCGATTTAAAACTACTCGACTGTACTACAGATAAGAAGATTGTCGATTTATAATAGCAAAATGATAATGGCAGAAGAACGGATGTTTTTAAGAGGTTAATATAAGTGATAATACGAGAAGAAAAGTTTATCTTTTTGCTGACATTTAATAAAAATAATAGTACAAAGACAAAACTACCATAAAGAAACCCCTCAAAAAGTTTTATTAAAAACAAAATATATATAAAGAAATTATTTATTGTTAGAGATAAAAAAGAAAAAGATAAACAATTAGAATTAATTAATTATAATTAACAAACTTAAATATCTACCACATACGACAAAAGTTGTATTTGTAATAAAAAAACTGAAGATTAGAAATGAATAATATAACTGCAATTCCAATTAAAGAAAAAGATTGACTTAAAATTTAAACGTTTCTCACTTAAACTTTGCACTTAACTGATCGTTGCACTCAATTCCTTTCCCCTTTTATAAAATATGATTTTGTTTCAAGAAACTTCAAACATAGAAATACATTTGTTTTAAATTAAATTTAAAAAAAAACATATTCAACTTTTACCATTTTAAATGTATAATAAAAAACTATTCGAGAATATTTTAAGAACTTTTACGAATTACAAGAAACATTTTAATGAAAGTAATTTCTCAGAAATCTATGTAATTTTAATAATTTATACAAAGTTAACTCATCCTGCAAGATAAAATAAATACGTGTTAAAATTTGCATTGTAAATTTTCCCGTTCAGGAATTATGCTATACAAAGTAACAGTGAAGCGTTTTCTATTTGATTAATAGAATGAAAAAAAAATTAATTCAACATTTAAATCTCAAGTAATTAAAAGATTAGTTAAAAAAAAAGAAACTTTTTGCTATTTTAATTTGTTTCCTTTTGAAAAAGTATCAGCTCAATCTAATAACAAATTTTACAAACCTTTGATAAAAAAAAAAAAAAATAGTTACACAACAAAAAATAAATAACAAATAATAATAATAATAATAATAAATAAAACAAAAAATTAATTAAATCACAATAACGACATTGCTAACAAAAAAAACCGCATACAAATGAAGGACAATGTTCCAGCTTGTAGCTTCATAACGAACTATTGCTTCTAATTTGCCCCGCTTTTTTTTCGATATTAAATTGACTTAACTCAAGAAGAAAATCTCAACTAATCTATATATATATATATATATATATATATATACAGGGTTATCATAAAAGAATGGTGCGGTTTTAGTAATTCATAGGAAGTTTGTAGTGAAATTTCTAGATGTTATATTGGTATCCCTGAAAGCCTCCAACCCAAAAGTTTGTTTATCAGCAGTTGTAACCACAACGTCAGTTCTTGTATTGTTGCGGTGAGTTTAGTGAGTTACTATGTTCTCGGATAAAGACAAAGCAAAGTGTGTTTTATTGATGGCCGAATTAAAATCCGTAATTTTAGTTCAACGTGCGTTTCGACGTGAATTCGGAGGAGATCCACCGCACAAAAATAACATAACACGTTGGTTCAAACGATTCGAAGAAACTGGATCAGTTAAGAAACAGAAATCAACCGGCAAACCAAGTGTACCAGACGAAACGGTTGAACTAATTAGACGATCGGCAATTAGAAGTCCTGAGAAGTCCATCCCCCGTCGAAGCGTCGAATAAGGTATTCCAAAATCAATAGTTCGCAAAGTTTTACATAAAAAACTGAAATTACACGCTTATAAAATCCAGATACTCCAGGAATTGAAACCCGATGATGGTGTAAAATGTTACAATTTCGCTGTTGAAATGTTGGACAGAATAAGTGAAAACGAATCGTTTTTAGATGGTAATTTTTACAGACGAAGCTACATTCCATGTGAATGGATGTGTTAACAACACAATTCACGAATATGAGGCTCTGAAAACCCACACGCAATTATTGATAAACAACGCGATTCGCCTAAAGTTAATGTTTGGTGTGGTGTGATGAAAACCGTGTAATAGGGCCTTTCTTCTTTGCTGGAAAAACAATTAATAAAGTTGTGTATCTTGACATGTTAACCGATTATTGCTTTCCTCAGCCGGATGAACTCGAAAACATTTATCGACTTCATTTCCAACAAGATGGAGCTCTCCCGCACTTCAATGCATCGGTCACGGACGCTTTGAACGAAAAATTTGGAGATCAATGGATAGGCCGGCAAGGACCCATACTTTGGCCTCCAAGGAGTCCAGACCTGACACCTTGCGATTTTTTCTTGTGGGGGTACATCAAAAGCGTTGTTTATACACAAAAAATTCGCGACCTAAACCGCTTAAAAAACAGGATTAATGAAGCGATGACAACCATTAACGAATAAATGTTAACTGATGTTTGGAGAGAAGTCGAGTGTCGTTTGGACATTTGTCGAGCGACTAAGGGCTCATATAATGAAATTTATTAATTATGTAAAAAAATGTTTGAGATGACAAATTTGAAAAATAAAAAAACATAAACTGTAAGTAATTCTGTTTTAATTTAAATCATGTTCAAAACCGCACCATTCTTTTATGATAACCTGTATATATATATATATATATATATATATAAGGAAATCACAATTTAAGTGAGTGGTACTTTCGTACGCCTCGTACCATAAAACGTAAAGAAAATTAATTTTCATCCCCCCTAGTACCATGCAATCGTAATACCCTTTTTTCTTCGAAAAGTAGGTAAAATACTACTCCAAACGAGTTGTTTTAATTATTGCTAAATTGTAATCATTAGTTAATATGACTCATTCTTGATAAATAAATTAGGCCAATTTGTTTCCGCCATATTAAAATTCCGAAAAATTTTGAAGTGAAAGTGGATTAATATACATATAATTTTAAGTCTTTTTCTTTAAAAAAAGTTTAGCAAAATAAAAATTTTCCTTTAAAAGTGGATATTCCGTTCAAAATTATGAAACTGTTTTCTTTGGAAATCCGTTCCAAGTATGATTTTATAGTTTACATTTTCTAAAACAGTACACTTAAAATGTACCCTTATAATTTAATTAACAGTAATACGGTTATAAAGGGGAAAATACCCGTTTGAAATTAAACAATATATTTTTTAAATCATTATTTCAAATATTATCCTCAAGAAATAAATTACAGTTTTATCTTGTCAAACGGGTACAGAGAATTAACTCGAGAAAAAATCGACTATGAAAAAGCCGATCTCAGTGGCGGAGTGGTAGTGTCTCGGTCTTTAAGCCGGAGATCCCCGATTCAAATCTCGATTAGGCATGGAATCTTTCATAGGCTAAAATTTTCCATTTCATGGAAGCTTATATGGTGAATTAATCGTAAAAAACAAAAGATTCCGGTCACGCCGATCAAGTTTTGTAATTTTTCAGTTAAATCATTTTAAGCTTTGATTGTATCTTATGACATTTAATATAATTTATTTTTATTAAAAAACAACAACCAAAGTTTGCCCACATTTTTATGTAAAAATATTTAATTAAAATTTTATGATAATTAAATAAATACAATATCTGATTATTTCTATACTTCTGAATTTAAGTTGAACGAATGGATTATAGTTTTGTGTTCTTGTTCTTTATACTATGACTAAAAGTACAGCAAGTGAAAACAAAATGACAACAAAATTTGTTGATATGTCAGTCAGTTTTATCCTATGCTTGATACCTACTCGTATCAACTCTTGTAATTCATCTAAGGATTTGCTCAGTTTTGTCATTTCTTCAAAATTATTTATTTTCTCTTCGTCCATGTACAATTCAAGTTTTCAAATAGTATAAGCTCAAGTAACGGAGATATCATTCTTCTTTTTAAGTTAGTAATAGAGTCTCCATTTGATTTAATTTTTTAATAAAAACTGAGTCAACGGAGTCTTATTTTAAATCTTATTTATTTTTTTTCTACATTTATTCATTTAATTTTGATCCTTTTAACTTCTGAAAATTAAATTAGCCATTTTTCCGGGAGTGAAAACATTTCAGATTTAAAAGATTTATAGAAAATACTTCCTAAGTGGTGATAATAAATTTAAAAAAATATTACCAAATTTTAAAAAAAATATAAAGGTACAAACATAATTCTAAATAGGTTAAGTTTCAATTTCCTAGTAAGGGGTAGAAAATTTTTGGCTAATTATTTTGGCAAGAAATACTAAAGAGTAAGAGCTATCAAAAAATTAAAATTTTTACAATTTATATACAATGAGTAACTTGCGAAATGGATTTAAATCTAACATAATCTTAAAACAGTTTATTAAAAATAATTTTTTTTTGTTTCAACAGACCGTTGGAGTGGGATATTAAAAAAAAAATTTATAATGGTTTGAAGACCGATTATTGTTAAATTGTAGAACAAATAACTTCCATTATCTCATTTTCTGAAGCAAGATGTAGCTAAAAACAAAATAAATATATAATGTCATTTATTGGGGAAGGAGGTGAATATTAAATATTTCTTGATAATTTGTGAACTTTAAAAAAAAGTTCAACTTTTGTAAGAACATATTTTTTCTAAAATGCCCCGGCAAATAGTTGAAATTTTATTTCGGGTAAATCACTTCCAACTCTTTTTCCAATTTTTATCAAATCTTTAATATTTTTTCCCCCTGAAGTACGAGTATATCTGTCTACCAAGTCTAAAAAAAATCGGTCAGTGGAGTCACACTTAAAAAATCACATACAGGCCAACAGAGAAACGTTAAGTACATACGCACAAACGAATGCCATGAATTTGGAAGCATTGGAATAAATGTTTTTTTTTTTTACAGATTATTTCTAATTATTTAAATTATTTTTTATTAATTTTCAAAAAAAAAATCTCCTTCAGGCAAAAAGCTCAAAAAATGTAAATTTTTTTAGATTCTTTTTTACAGATCTATATACTTTCCCGTTATAGCTGCTAAAGTAAAAATCAAAGAAAAATCTGTTGACCCTACATGACTTCCTCTTTTTTTAACTTCCGGGACCACCGTTAGGTATTACTTCAGAGGATCAGATGAATGACAATTTTTGTAGCGTGTGAAAATGCCATGCTTGAGCGAGATTCAAACCCGGCACCTCCAGATGACAGGCATTTTTTTTACAATGAGAGGTTATTAATAAATCAATATATTTAAATTTAAAAAAAAGTAAACAAAAAGGAGATGAAGTCTGATTCGAATCGCTGTTCCTCCCCTAAGAACAAATATTTCATTAATTAAAGTTTTATTACTTGGCTATAACTCTGGAACCAATGAAAATAAGTACGACTTATGACATATCGTTGAAAATTCTCCAAGAGGGCTTATTACTGCAGTTAAGAAAAATCCAACATCCAAATTAAAGTACATTTACATACGTACGTACAAACGTCACGCCGAAACTACACAAAATGGATATTTCCGTTGAAATCTGAAAACCGAAATTTTTCGAAATTATAATACTTCCTTGTACGGTACAAGGAAGTAAAAAACATTGTTGCTATTTTATTCTTTGATTTGATCTGTCTAAATATATTACTAAATTACTTTAAAAAATGGAAGTTAAAAAATGGAAAATTAAAATTATTTTTTGTTTGTTCATGGAATTTATTTATCTGTAAAGATAAGACATAGATAACATTTCATTAACAGTAATCTTTAAAATTTCATTGTAATCGGTTGAGAAAATATTTTTTTTTTATGTAACTAATAAGAAAATAATGGATTAACTCACACCAGTATTATATAAAACGTAAAGAGTAATGACAAAGGAGTGCGGAGTGCAGATAAGATTTGGAAAACTATACAGTATAACTGTGATCTCTAATGACTCGTGAAAAAAACTAAGTTACATTCTTGGGAGAGAATGAGAAAATAGTAAGTAGGTGTATGTGTGTGGGTGTGTGCGCGCGCGCCTTTGTATATATGTCTTTATATGTATATTTTTGTATTCCATGATGTATTTGGATTTGTAGGAAAAGTTGACTTTCTCTCAAATTTAAGTTATTTCCTTTCGAAGTATTATATCAATCTTTTTTCAGCACACTCAATACAATATGCATTGGGTATGTTGACGAAAGTCCGTATATATATATATTTATACAAATTACTGGATTCTATAATGAAAGTCAATGGACGGAAAAGGAAAAAGGATGTTTCCTGTGCGTTTATTTTAAAGGTTAACATCGCATGAATGCTGAAATGAAGAGGGTGAAAAAGGAAACCTTTCTTGCGCGTGTTTTCTACCTTTTATTGCATAAGATTTTTTTAACAGTATAGATATTGTTTAATCATATAACTCAATCGAATAACTTTTTTTTTCTTATCCAGTTGTAATTTTTCAATTTAAATGCATATTAAAACATTTTTTTTATTCACTTATCGTTTATACGCAGAATGATAATAAAGAATGGAAATATGGAAACAGCTTCATATTTAAAAACTGAGGTATACCAGGAACTAGAAACAAAAGCGGATCTACATAGTTACAAAATTGTTACTTTATGATTGTTTGAAATTTCTGTCCGCCATCTTGGATACACCGTATTGATCAAACCTTTTTTTTTTTATAGGAAGATAATGGACATCTGATTCATCATTTAATGTAAACCTTTATGAGAAAAACGATGGCGAAAACCGTTTTTTTATAAATACCTTAGTTTTTGAGTAATAAGCAATCAACGTTGTAAAATCGGAAAAATTTTAAATCCGGTAGTAATATTAATACAAGGTAAAACTCCCCGTAGTAATTTTTTATTTCGTATAACCATCAGAATTACATCTAATAACAAACTTTAAATAGTTAATATTGGAATTAATTGCCCAAATACTAGTAATAACAGCCTTCGCAATCTATATAAATAAAAAAGGAAATGTTCGTTTGTTCAAAATCTTAAATATCCAAAAGTTTTTCACAGATTGCTTTGAAATTTTGACACAACTGCATTCGAAAAAGCCGGTGTATTTATATACCTAAGATGTCACACCTGTGACAGGTAAAAACATGCTTTTTTTAAAAACAGCGCTATCTGTTGGACGTAAAAACATTACACGCTATAAAAAATGTTTTACGATTCCATTTCAATGTTTCTGATGTGTGTGTCCGCTATAAACTAAAAAACGACTGAACCGATTTACGCGCGGGGAAAGAGAGAAAGGGAAAAATCGGAAAACGTAAAAGGAAAGAAGGGGAAAATGAAAAAAGAAAAAGGGGAAAATGTAAACAGGAAAAGGAAGTGCTTAGGGGAAAGTAGAAAAAAGAAAAGGGTAAATGGGGAAAGAGGAAGGAGAAACGGAAAAAGGAATGGGGGGTGGAAAATGGAAAGGAGGAGGAAAGGGAAAATGTGAAAATGGAATAATGAGAAAAATGTAAATGGGAAAAGGAGAAAAATGAAAAGGGAAAGGGAAAAGGGAGAAAGGTTAAAATGGAAAGGTTAAAATTTGTAAAGTTCCTTTATGTTAATTTTGTTAATGTTTTATCAAACTTTCAATTGTGTTCATTTAATCTACATATATATATATATTTTCAAATCTAGCAATAGCGAAGCATTCCCGGGTCTGATAATAACAAATAATAATAATGTACGATAACTAATAATTTGCAACAGTATTATAAATTAATAGCCTAGATCAACTGATATTATTTACTTTAATTACAAAATTTAATTAACAATTCTTCACATTTTGGCTTCTATTAAGTAATTTAAGACAATCTATTTGTTTTCGATTATAAATTATTTAATAGACAAAATGAGAAGACAATAACTTGCATTATAGTAAATTATCAGCTGATTTACTTCTCTAAATTTGTAATACATTTAAAAAATATTTAAATTTTATTTTTCAAAATTTCTTATTACAATTATTGTACCGACGATTCTGAAATCGGTTTTTAACTATGCGATCCAGCTTTGGGCTAGAGGAAGCAATGGCAACGTCGAGATTATACAACGATTCCAAAAAAAATTATTGAGGAGTGTCACAGAGATGCCTTGATTATAAGAAACAGTATATCTACCATTTACCGTATGTTCGTGAATAAATACAGCGATTTGGTACAAAATATAAATTGTAGCTAAGGAACCACGCGATCGATTTAACTATTAACCTTCTAGAGAAAAGGTAAAGGTGTTAGAACGCAAAAATGACTCCACGTTTTGAACCTTGATATTCGAGTTGGAGGTCCATCAACTGAATGTTACCCATCAACTCATTATTTCAATTTGTTCAATTTTAGTGACTATTCTTTCATTATTAATTATAATTTTTTTTATTTTTATTGTTTTCTCTCGCTTATGAATTCTTCTGATTGTTTTTGTTTTGTGTTGAACTACCAATGGCATTGTTCTCTGATCTAATTTTATGCGTGTACTTACATTAAATATTCTGTACAGGAATATCAATAAATCATTTTTGAAGAGCTTCGATGGAAGCCTCGCTACGTGTGATTGTATTCGATCATATTTACTTATGGTTCTGTAATAGTGTAAACGATTGTAAATATTGCTTTTAGACAAAAAAAAAAAAAAATGTATTAACCTACCATTTAAATTATAACAGAGTTGCAAATTATTAGTTATTGCGCATTATTTCTTGTATTTTGACCATTAATTGAAATATTAACATTTATTGGATATATTTCGGAAGGTAATACGAAATAAAAATGTTACAACGGAGAGTTTTACCTCGTTTTATTACTCCCATGAATTTTCCCGTTTTGGAGATTTGAGTGTTTATAACTCAAAACCTAAGGCATTTATCGAAAAAAGGTTTTCACCAACGTTTTTCTCGTAAAAGTTTACATTAAAATCATATGTTACATGTTTACCTTCCTAGTGTATTTAAAATAGAAAGTTTATGCAATATGGTGGATCCAAGATGTCGGACAAAAATTTTAAATATACCATAAAGTAATAATTTCCCCACTGATTCTATATTTTAGTATTTATCAGTTTCGAAATATGAAGCCGTTTCCATACTATAATATCATCCAGTGTATTATATTATATTTATATATATATATATATATATATATATATATATATATATATATATATAATCATTTGTGGTTGGTTATATGGATACTTTTCTTGCTAAAATTCAACCTACATTCCAATTCACATGGGTGAGCGTGGCAGGGAAAACTGTTTCAATAAAACAGCATGCAGATCAATAGGGTATCTTAGCCATCAATTTTAAACGTAGTTTTATTCTGTCTACTGCTTCAGTAATTGCACAAGGGAGATGTAACCCTTCTTCAAATTTTATCCCTAGTGATATAATTAAAGGTAAAATTCGGTAAATGCGGGTAGTAATGCCATTTTTCATTCTATTATGTACGAGTATTTATTTCATTTCAAATAGTAAAAATATATTTATAAACCAAATTTAAACTTTTTTTTATCTTTATATATTTTTTAGGGGCGAAAAACGATTGTACGTTATCATAGCTCGGAAAAAATGCAAAACATACAATAGAAATGTAAAAAATAAATTAAAACAAATAAAAATATGAAATACAAAAAAATAAAAATAAAAAACTTAAACTAAAACATTAAAAACGGATAACAGAAAAAAAAATAAATGAAATTAATAAAAGTATATAAAACCGTACTACAATGAATACCATTACTACGAAAAACTCCTCAAAAAATATTTTATTCAGTTCTCAACAAATATCTCATCAGTTTAACGTTAATTACTTCCCACTCAGCTACAATAATACTTGGATTATAGTAAAACTATTTTTAACGATGTAATTAAAGACACCTACGTTAAAAAAATGAGTCCCTTATTTAAACGAATTTTATATGAATAAAAAATTAAATCTTAACATTTTTAAAGCTACATATGCAGCTGTAAGCGTATATATAAACTAAATCAATTTTTAATCACGTAATCTCTTAACTGATCTAGAACTCGCTACAGGAGGCCGGCATATTGTAGAAATTTAATAAAGAACGTGCCTTTTCGAACGTAAAATCTTGGGTTTAATTCGATTGACTTTCAGCTTTCCTATACGTCCTTCACTGGACCTCAGATATCATCGTACTATATTTTTACCAATGATTTTTAACCGCAGTAACTCGCTTTAACACAAAGGTTAAAAATTTGTAATGTCATTTTTTTTAAATCTACTTAGATAGAAATTTTTATTACAGTAACTACTTAAAAAATTATTGACGACTGGAAAACCAAAAATTCCAAATTTCGTAAGGACTATCAGAAAATATTACAAGTTAATGGTAGTCAATAATCACACATTTAAAACTTTTTTCACGTGTTTCATACAGCCATAGTCATGTTTAATTACAAAGTAGTCAAAAGTAATATTTTCATCCAAAACAAATTTCAATTGTAAAATGAAATTTCCTATGTCAAGAGCGAATGGAGAATAAAAAGCTTCCTGCGGTTTTTTACCTTTGTATGAAGCGAATTATTACGATTCAAACTTTTAGGAAATAATATAACGTAATTAGTCATAGATATAACATTATCGAAACAGAAATGAAACCTTAGAAAAGTATATTTAATTATACATTTTTTTCAAGTAAAAATAAATATTGTTATTATGCCGAACTCCATGGCGGAGTGGTATCGTCTCGGTCTTTTATGCAAAGGTACCCGATTCGAATCCCGGTCAACCATGACATTATTCACACGGTACAAAATTCAGTATCATCCATAAATAATTGTAAGCGGGCATAAGCCTGTTTTTTTACTATATAAATAATTATTATTATTTATTTTCACGTATAGTTAAATATAAAATTGACAAATTAACATGATATATTTAAAAATAGAATCCGACTTCATTATATACAAAAAGGCTATTTAATCGTATTTTACCTTCGCTGAAGAATACACTATAGAACAATTTTACTGTGAAAATTTGCAGTCATTTGGATAAATGCAACATCTTTTTCATTTAGTAAATAACTATGATATTAGAAAACGCCTTAATGGATGTGAACCGATCACAAACAACTGATGAAAAATTAGCAATTTTAATAAAAAAATAACAAATGAAGTTATATCTGTTAATTATATCAGTTACACTTGGGTTTTTTAATAAAAATTAATTTATATTAAAACAAACAATATTTTATAATAACAATTTTATAAGCTTTCGAAACGTAATAGCTAATTTTTAATTACCGATTTCATAATATTTGGCTTAATATAAATAAAATAATATAACAAATAATACCCGTATTTATCTAGCAGTTAAATATATAATTCTTTCTTTTTTGTACAGTTTTTTTCATTAAATTATACAAATTAAAAAAATCTGTGTAAGATATTAGTTTATAATTGTTATCGTAGTTTGTTGACACCTCTAAAATTGGTTATAGAAAGAAGAATAGTGAACAAAAAAGAAGGTGAAGAAGGAAATAAAGAATCATCTCGAGAGGAATTCACGCTTACTCTTTGGAATGTACTTGAACAGACACGATGCTAGATGGTTTCTCAACTCTCTTCACGTATATTGCTTCACACTATCGCACTCTTCAACATTTTTTCTTATTTTTTATTTTCATCTCATTCACCCACTCGCTCGCTCTTTCTCTCTCTCTCTCTCTCTCTCCTTTATATTACACTTTCTTTTTCTTACTCTGATTTTCACTCAGAATATTTTTTTCTTTTTTATTTGCTACTATACTCATTCTTCCATAAGAAAGCACTACTTTTTTTTTTAGAGTTGTGTAGACATAGATTTCATCTTCAAATAAATAAACAAATATAATATTTGTTCTTTTTAATACGATTTATTATCAGTCAATATACAATGCAAACAAATGAATCATTAAAACACGTACGGAATAAGAAAAAACCTAAGATTTAAAATTTCAAATTAAAAAATCAAATTTTAATTTATACAAAAATTTTTTTTTAAATTTATTAACATTTAAAATTGATGAATATGTATATTTAAAAATAAAATTATACATAATGTGGCGTAAAATATAAAATAGCAAAATTGTTTGCTCAACTTTTAAACGTAATAATTTTTTAGATTTAATTTACTAACCGTTTGGCACCGTCGGTATTAATACAGCTGTATAAAATAAATTTCCACTTACCAACAATTTAAAAAATTGTAAATCCTAGTACTTTCGTAGCTGTTACTCTATGTTCAGGGATTTTCATGGAAGTTAATTTAAATTCAAATCGATAATCGTTTTTAAAATTAAACAGTTATGTTTGTAATAGTCAGTCGTCAAGAATAAAATTAATTCGTTCGTCAATAAGACAGTAACGTCATGTAATATGTTTGCGACTATTATCTAATAGTTGTATCTTTTTAAATTGTTGATAAGTGGAAATGTAATTTATACAAGAAATAATTTTTACCGATCAATCAAATTACTGGATTTTCCTTCACCTTTGACATCGTTATTTTGAATAAGAGTAGTGAAGTTCTGGTTAAGAAAACAAAAAAAAAAAAAATAATAATGCTAGCGAGTGATTAACCAAAACAATAAACGTCAATAGCAAATAGGAAAAGTCAGAAAAATTGTGTTATTTATCCTTGATTATTTCGGGTCATTTAGAAAATCAACCGTTTTGCTGAATTAAGGCCTTAACCCAGCTGTATCCCTTATTCATGCAGTGAGTATATTGTTTGTTACATCCCTGGATTGCTAGGTTAAGATGTATTGTTAATTAGAACCGTATAACAACATTTGTTTTTTTGGGTACAGGGATAGGAGAGTTCAACCGATAGGAGAGTTTGTCCGACTGGAGTAATGTAAGCGACAACTGCTTAAATTCTGGGCCTCAAATCTGGTAGATTAGTAGTAGGTACTGGATACACATATACAAGCTCCTACATAAAACTCCAAGAAAAAAAAATCACATGGGGTGTAATCAGTTGACCTTGAGACCATCATCAGATTCAGAGGTAGACCGACTCAGCTGTCGAGAAAAACCTCATTTCACCAGTCCCTGAGTAGGTGCACCGTCTTGTTACAAATTAAAGTTTTTGGTCTATCTTGCAGTTGAGAAAAGAGCCGTGCATTCAGCATATCAAAATAAATAACTCCTGTTACCCTTGTTTCAACTAAAAAGAAAAGCCCGTATACTTATCGTCGGGATATTGCACAGGAAACATTTAATTTTGTAAGTACATTTAACATTATAAAATTTAATGGAGATTTTTTGAATCTCTAGATTGGATATTATGTTTGTTAATGTTAACGTTTCCTTCGAGATGAAATATTGACGCGTCACTATATTAAAAAAAGCATATTAAAGATCATATTAAAAAATAGGCTCAAAAAACTCATCTTCTTCGTGTTAAAAAATTTCGATAACGAAGACGGCATCTTTGTCGGTAAGCTTCAAAGCCGCAAACATTTGTAAACTCTTTGAACGTATATAAAAGCGTTTCTTTTAAACATTCCACTCTGTCGCTTACAGTAATGCTAGTTTGCGGCTAGCCTTTCTAATGATCTTTTAAGACTATGGAAAAAGGACTCCCGATTCGTTTGGTATTTTCTTCAGACGACTTAGTCGTTCCGTACTCCTCCCTTTACATAGACAACCGGTCATTTCAAACCGATTATGCCGTCAAAGAATGTTGATGTCACTTGGATGATCAAAATTAAACTTTCTAAGGAACGCAAGTTAAACTGTTACTACAGATTCATATTTAGCATTAGAGAACGTAAAAGGCTCTTTCTTAAGAAGTTGCCATCTTTGCTAGTGGCGATGTCAAGCGGGTAAAAGGCGATCGATCTACGACCATGCTCGAAATTAAAACTGTTCTTTGATTGTAGACTTAAATCTTTAATGTACACTTCATTTAAGAGATATTAAAATAACAAATTAAAAACACCGATATACTTTTTTTGAACAACCTATTTAATTAAACATATTTCAAAGTTATTTTTAATTTTTATAATTTATTTTGTAATCCAAACAATTAACTAATAACAATAGATGATACATTTATTAACTTAAAATAAATAATTCTATACATAGAAGTTAATAATAAACCGTATTCACAAAAATTCAAATAAATTTAAAAAGAAAACTGGAAGAACTAGGGTTAAATGAAAATTCTAAAAATATTGTTTTAAATTAATAAAATAAGTTTATATTACGAATAATAAGCTATTACTACGACGTTAGATTATAACGGAATCCAAATGTATAGAGCAATAGAAACAGAATTTAGATTTCGTAATATAAACACCTAACACTATTAGCACTTAATTGAATTATATAGTTATACATAAATATCTATATGTGAATATATTTATATTCACGCATATAAGAGTTTATACTACTGAAATTAATCGAACTGTATCATTTTATTATTTAAGAGTTTCTAGTCATAGCTACTACGTTACCCCTTTTATCTTGCAAAAGCTTTTCAGAGAATTAATGTTTCTCATTGACCAGTAAATTTCCCACAATTCATTTTGTAGCAAAATACGTAGATCTAATGAAATTGTAGTTTTAATTAACTGAACTAAAACTATACAACAGTAGAATAATAATAGTAATATAATTTAGATATTTATGTATGCATTACAATTGTAATTAGATTTTCTTCTATTTTACAGCAATAATTATACTTATGTAACATTTATATTTATTTATTATTGTATCTTCAAATACAATGTAAAATATGACATTTTTATTGATATGATTAAAAATATTGTGATCAGCTTGTAGATAAAATTTATCTAATTTTAGTGTTGCAATATAAGAAATAAGTTAAGGAGGCTTTTTTAATTTTTCCTCATTTTTTTACTTTCCCACCTAGATAGCGTTATAGCAGTGCTACAGCCCTAGAAGGGAAAGTATCGCAATCGATCCAATTTGGGAATATGCGGTTTTCACTGGATATTGACGTTTTGACATCTAAGGAACCCAAAAAATTTTCCGGATGTTAATCTTTTTATGTGCGTGTGTGTGTTTGGTACTTGCCTCTAAATCACCTTTTTATCTCTCCAAAACTACTCCACCGATTTTCACCAAACTTTAAAAGATTACTTTATATATGGGAAATTGATGCCATTAAATTTTCAACTTAAAAGGTCAAGAGGTTGAGGCTGTAAAACAAGGTCACCTCAGTATCTCGAGATTTCGCCAAATTAAGATCATATTTTTCTTAGTACATTTGTTTAAAATTAAAAATAACAATATCTGCAAAAAAAAAAACTTTGGCACAATCGCATCCCCGCCGTAAAAAAGTGCTCTAAGCTGCTACTATGTTGTGACGTCACAGGTGAGTGGTAGAATTAAATAAATGAATAATATTTAATGTTTAAAAAAGTAAACTCGATCTGGGTTGGTCTTGAAACTCGATCGCCCGGTTGACTCGGTATCTGGTGCGTTGAGTCTCGCAGCTACACCAGTATGCCGACCGTACAAGCTACATTTCTTGTAAGTCGTGAAATTACATTAGTTTAGTTAGTGCCGAGCGTAGCTGCTAGTACCGCTATATCTACATGAATTAAATACGCTTCGCGCGCGTTTTATTTAAAATCATCGAATTAAATAAACGAAAAAATATTATACTTAAATAAAATGATAAATATTTTCAATTAAGTTGTCTGTGTATGCCATACATCAGAAACAACCCACAGTTGTAGGACTTTCCCGGAAAGTCCCGCAACTGTGTTGTCAACTTTTCTTATCATCTATCAAGAGATATTCCGGAACAAGTGAGTGAAGGAATTTGTAGAGTAGAGAATAAAGAAAAAGTAAATGAAAAGTTCCTGGATCTGTTTAGAATATTAGAATTCAACATAGGTGTATTATCTGAATTTATCTTCACCCTGTTGTACGATTCAACAACGTACACTGCAAAATAATAATTATATTTATTTTTATTATTATAACGTTCCCTTTTTAAAAAATGAATAAAATAGAATGAACGGTAAATAAGTATATTATTTTTGTTGTACTGAGATTGGTTATGGAAATAAAAAAAAATAAGTTATCAATCGATAATATTAACTTTGTGCTTAATACTTCTTAACTTGAGACAGTTTAGTAGATAAACAGTTAGAATACACAAGAACTATGACTGTAAAAGACATAAGTTTCAGTTTATACCACATATAGAGACTGCGATTACTGTTGTGATAAACACAAAATTTTGATTACAATTTTAATAGAAAGTTAAATTTAAGGGAAAGACCAGTAAAGAGCGTAAATGTGAACGTTCAGAAAAAAATAAAAATATTTTTTTAAGCGTTTGAGTTCTGTCAGAAAATCTGATAAAAATCAATTTGGTCAAGGAATGAGGAAATTTATGAAAAAGAAGAATACTGAGAACAATAAGGAGTATAAAAAACCAATTAAAACGAATTCTAGTAAAAAAATGCCTGCCCCATTGATGCACATGCTTTGGTGGTAGTACAGATGGTGGCAATTTATATCCAGATTAAAATTGCTTTTTGAAATTCATTTTAAATTAAGTTTAAAAATAATACTCTTTTTATGAGTATTAATTTACTAATTATGTACTAATTTAACTAATAAATTATATATATTTTTCCACATTTTATTCTCAATATTCAATTACACTCGTTATTTATTTGTTTATTTTTTACAGCAAAATAAAACGACGAAAGCGATACGTTTCTTTTTTCCAAAAGAATTTTAACGTTAACGAACATATATAGATAACTTAAAACCTTTTATTACAGAGCCGTTTTATACATTTTATTGCGATTCAACATAGATATTACTTTGAATCGTTGAGCTGAAAATACTGTGAGGTTACAATTGCGGTTTCCCACGCCCCTATATGGTTAACTGAAATGCCAGCGTAAACCAATAAACCACAGCTGACTGTTGTAGCTAGGTCATTGAGTACAGACCTCTTTTGAACAGATATGCTCATACGTAACGTACTAAAGAAAATTAGTACACGGTACAAATAATTTATTTAATAGATTATACAGCTCTTTACTGCTTTACAGGAATTTTCCATTATTTTAATAAATTCTTTAGTTCGTTGTAACACATAGGTTATATTTTTATAATCGTGTTAAATATTTGTTATTATGTATTAAAATAGATATTCCTAAAAAAATCACACGTAATTTCAAATCATCTACATTATTAAAAATTAAAACCGATTCATATCTAAACATTTGGGGAAAATTAAATAAATTTTATTGAAAAACTATTTTGATTTTATTGTAATACCAACATTTGTAGATTGCAATATTTTACACCTTTTTATTACCGGGCAATTATGATTATTTAAAAAAGAAAAAAATGTATGTTTGCAATTAAAATTAAAAATTCTTCAAAGGAACGGAAAGCATTTACTTGGAACTTTTAACCGGTATTTGAACAGATTAAAGAATATTAAAAATATATATACATAATACTTTGCTGCATTGGTTATTTATTCTTACGTGGAAAAATTATCTAAGATTTCTTTATTTGTGAAGTAATGTATAATGTTTATATGAAATTATCATAATTTTTTTAAAATAAATCCAAAATGTTTTAAAATTCCAAAAATTCGTATTTTTAATTTTATTTTTGCTTCCCCTCCAAAATCACCTTCTAAGAAATGTTTTTGATTTTTCTACATTTGATTTTTCTACGTGCGGTAGATTATGATAAGATCTTATTGCAATATTATTACTAAATAGTTATTAAACTTTAATACAATCAAAAAATTTAATAAACCCAAAAAAGTTTTTAAATTAAAAAAAAAAATCGATATTTTTAAACTTTGATCGCCTTCCCACCACCCAATATTGTACCAAAGTATATATATATTTTTTTGGTTGCTTTCACTACTACAATCCCTAGGAAGAAATTTAAAAAATGCGGTAAAAAAATATGCAATTAGTAAAAAGAGAGTTTTTTGATAATTGGGGAAGGGGAAATTTGAAGGTACAATTAAAAAAAAAATGGTAAGATAAGCATACACGCATGAACTAAGTTTAATATAAAGTGGGATTAAGTAGGCAAAAGTTTGAGAAAATTGATCCCAAACGCTTCCTGAAATTTGACCCCAAAATTTTACTAACAAATTCTCTAATGTTTTGAGTATACATAAAAAATTTCATCAAAATCAATTAATCCATTCAAAAGTTATTAAACTTTTAAACACACCAATATTCGTACATAATGTACGTACAAACATTACCTTCACTTTTTTATTTTTTTAGGGTCCCTGGGTCATGAAACGACCCGAAAAATCCACACCTTATTTTTGGGGTGTGGATTCTTGCAGCATAGCTCTAGAGCTATGATGCCAGGAAAGTAAAATTCAATACGTAATATCATTTGGAGTAATATTTTAGAATTTTTTGGTTTAAAAATTTTGTTAAAGTTTATTAATTATATTTTCATTTCTGTCCGGCTGACTTCAAATTTCAGTACTGTAATATATGTGCTACTACTATAATCCTGTTCTATATACTACTGAACATTACATGCAATATACCGAAATTTAAATTCTTAAGATGCCTCCACAAAAAGTTGGAATTTCAAAAACGCTGTAAAAGTCCCAATCATTTGTTTGACTAAATTCAAAATTTAATGGAATCAATGCACAGTATATATAATATTTGAGTCAAATTTCAGTTTTTTATACATAGGTAATCCGGTGGTATATTCTTTTTGAATTTTCCATTGGTTTTTTATGGTTTAGGTTAGAGGGTCATGAAACGTTTTTGCAAAAAATCGCACACCAAAAATTTTAAACGATCATCGTACTTCCCTTATAGCTGCAGTTGTAGTATCTATAGCTATTGCCGGGAAAGTAAAAATAAAAATAAATAACTATACAGTACACTATGTTTCTATTTTACCGGTTTTAATTACCAACAAATCGTTTATAATAACTAACTTAACTATTGAATAGGTTACTTCCACGATAGCAACTACAACGGTTTTCAATGGAAAAACAATATTATTCAGTAGATGAGTTTTCCCTCGTAGTAATTAAAATAGCAATTAATTTCTCATTCAACTTGAACTAACATATATACATCATAATAGGAACTTAATACTGTTTGGTAACCGATTAAATTCTTCTATTAATTATGTAAATATTACTTACCTTAGCTTTTTAATTCTATTACAATTATTTGTTCATTTTTGATAGTTTTCAATTTGTTTTTATATTGAAAAACTCGTAGTTAATTGTGTATTCATATGACTCAAAATATTCAGTCATCTATGATCTGTTAGCGCTAAATAAAAGACATTTTCAGACGCCAAAAAAATTTAATTTGTCAAATTAACCTTGACCCAAATTAATAGAAATTATATAAAAAAAACTTTTTTTAAAATATTTTTAATAATTTGTGACCCAAAACATTAGTATTAAATCGTTTAAAATCAAATTTATTAGATGTTCCAGCAGAAGATTTAGATTTTTCTAAAAGGTATGTTTTTACGTTCTAATATCAAACACGTATCCAGGTTTATAATAATGTATGTAAGAAAATAAAAGCAAAATAATTGTGTAAAAATGCAGTATTTTATGTAAACATAATTTTTATCAATGAATTACTTATTTCTTTACATAAATATATGTGTAGATATTAAAGTGCTAGAATTTTCTTCTTAAAAATCTTGATAGTTTTAATAAAATGCAGAAAAAATTGAATAGAAACGCCGTTCGTACGGATGGAATTTAAAAAAAAATATATATATAGAATGATTCAGGAGTAAAGGATATAATTTGAGAACTGATTTTAAAGCTTGAAGAAAAATTTCATAGAAACATGAAATTTCCTCGGTAATATGAGGACATAATGAAATTTTTAAGGCGTTGCATAAAGAGTAATTTTATGGTTTCGTATACTTTTGACCTAAAAACAGAATAGAAATAAATCCCAGAACAATACCTCCCGTAATTTTCATGACATCCAACGTTAAATATAAAAATTCGGTGTCGAAAAACACGTTTATTTTGGTTGAAGTATAAAAGGTTTGTTAAATAACAAATTAATGCGTATTCGTCGCCAACGTTTTCTGTTATACGTTGGATATCATGAAAAATACGAGACATTCAGCTCTGAGCTCTTTATTTGACTTTTCAGGTCAAAAACATAGAAAAAAAGCATCAGTTTACCCCTTCTATATCGCCTTAAAAATCTCAGTATGACTTCATTTCTTCTAGGGAGCTAAAATTCCGGCGAAATTTTTTGCTAGACGTAACTCGATAACAAAATATTTTCTGACAAATTTTTGTGTGAACCTTTTTCCTTATCGTATCAGTTTACAAATTATTTCCCTTTCTTCCTGAATCAATCTATATATACTAATATTGTCCGGCTGACTTCAAATTTCAGAACTATAATATATGTGCTACTACTATAATCCTGTTCTATATACTACTGAACGGAAAAAATTGTGTAGGCAGGCCACGTTTGGAATATGTAAAACAAATTGTTAGGGATGTAGGATGTAGAGGGTATACTGAAATGAAACGACTAGCATTAGATAGGGAATCTTGGAGAGCTGCATCAAACCAGTCAAATGACTGAAGACAAAAAAAAAAAATTAAAATATTAAAATAATAATAAAAGTTATTAATCTTCCACAAAAAAAAATTTTTTTCTAATATTAAAATTTAAAAACTTTGACATAATTAGATGAAAGAAATAAATTCAAATAATTAAAACTAAAGGCCAGTAAAGGAATAAAAAATATTAAATGAAATGATATAAGGAGAATGGGTTTTCATCAATAAAAAAGATCAAGGGATAGAGGCATCATCGAAAACTTTAAATAAATAGTATGTAAACCAATAAGTTTTGTAAGGTGTTTTTACAACAATACATAGCTAAAGAGAAAGTGAAATTCCTCTTTTTTTTTACAAGTAGCACAAATAAGCTGTTTATATATATATATATATATATATATATATATATATATATATATATTCACGTTCAGAATAAATAATTTATAAAGTTATTTACGGTAAACAGACGACAAGGAAATTTCCTATCTTTTACATGAAATTCTTTTCAGAATTTAAGAACGATTTTCTACTTTTCTTTAAAAATCGAGAAACATTTTGTGATGAAATTTTAAACGCTTCTTTTCACATACATTTTTATTTACTACGTTAGAATGAAGTTACAATATTATCTTTTCATCGAAGGCTGTAAAAATAAATTTTATTGTTTCTTCAGATTTTATTTTTTTTAAGAAAATAATATTTTTGAAGGTTTTAAAACCAAAAACCCGTTAAAAATAAAAAAATTACATCACAAACAGATTAAATAAATATGCCTATATTTCATACTTAACATTATTATATAATTTGTAATAAATTTAACAGGAATTTCAAAGATGATAATTTCAGTTGTTTAATTTTTTAATTACCCTTTTTATTTAATTATATTTTGAGGCTTTTTTATGATTTTATATTTTTCAATTTGGTTTCAAATATTCGTTTTAATTTTATTTAAGGTAGATCATTTAATTCAAACGTTTACTTTCTGTATCCGTCTACTATAAAATATTTCACTATGAAAAATTCTGATCAAATTGTATTCAAATTACAAAAAAAAAAATTGTTCCTGTTATATAAAATTCGACATTTTTTTTTGTGATCTTCATTAGAAAAAAGATTTTATTCTTTTTCAAATTATTTACAATGGTAAAATGTGCAAATTATTTAAAGTGTATTTTAATAGAATAGCATATTTGTAACCGTATTTTAAAACAATTACCTTGTCAATCAAAGCAACATTTGTCAAGTTATTTATAATTAATATGTTTTAACAGAAGAATATTTTAGTTTAATTCATTCTAAATTTATAAGGAAATGTAGCAATCTAATTATTATTAAAATTAAACAACAAACTTAAATGTTAATTAAATATAAATTAATATCAATATGCAATATAATATATAATATTTACACAGAATTGAATAATATAATATTTTTTTTATTTATATAAAATATGTAAGTAGTAAAAATTAAATATAAATCTAATAAAAACCCCAATAACGGCATTCATACGAGACATTTCAGTACACCAGCTGGTTGAAGTGTATGAAAACAAACTGAAACAAGTACAGTTGTACTGATATTGGAGGAGGTCATTTTCGATATCTTTTATAAACTTACCCAGTTATTGTAATATCAGTTTCTATAAAATAATGAAATAAAAATAATAGTAATAATTAAGAAAGTTTCGTCATTGCATTTCCGTAATTCCAGCGCACAGAACTTTCCGAATGTACTGTATAAAATACTAATTAAAATAAAAATATAAAATACTGAAAATATTTTAAAGTTCAAATAAAATAATTCGTATATTGTTTTAGTGACGTAGACAACAGAATTTCGGCTTTTCCCTCCTTTATATTAAAGTAAATTTTAAATAACACACCAGTGAAAAATAATAAATTAAAAACACTGGCTGGTCTGATTTTTTTTTTATTTTGCTTCAGAAAATCATACCTCAAAATAGACAGATATTAAAATAAAATTATTAATTCGAAATTCATAGATATGAGTATATAAAGATATTTTATTTATAAACTTCAAAATGGTAGTCACGTCTGTTTCTAAATTTTAAGAATTTTAGTAATAAATATATCCCTTAAATTAGTGTTTTTATATATTCATTAAAAATAATAAAAAATCACACAAAAATTAATTAAATAAAAGATATATACCAAAAACTCAATAATTGTAATTGAAAAAACGATTTATAGTAAAAAGGAAAAAAATGTAAGGTTAATTTTTAATAAAATACATAGGTAATACAGTTAAAAAGTAAATTTACTTTCATAAATGAGGTGAGAGATAGCAAGGAGATTTTACAAAAATCATTTAAGAATAAAAGTACAAGGAGTATAAAATAAACAATGAGCTTTTTGCAAGGAAGAATGAAAGTAGAAAGTTAAGAAAATAGCGTGGAAAATTATGAAAATGAATAAACAAAGAGAGAAATTTAAGGGAAATTCATTAGTTGATTTTCCAGAAACTTGCGTACAGAACAAATTAAGGAATATACCTTACAACAAACATTTAAATAAAAATACAAGTACTAAAATATAATAGGCCTAAATATAATATAATATAATATATATATATATATATATATATAACCACGTTTGGAATATGTAAAACAAATTGTTAGGGATGTAGGATGTAGAGGGTATACTGAAATGAAACGACTAGCACTAGATAGGGAATCATGGAGAGCTGCATCAAACCAGTCAAATGACTGAAGACAAAAAAAAAATTCTTTGCAATTCGAAAATTTGCAATTCAAAAGAGTAAACCACTCGGTAAAGTTTGTCGATCTGTATATTGTGGGTCATACGAAAATGATAGAAAGAACGGCGTGAGAAGTTTTGGCAAATGTACCTAGATATGGTAAACGAAAGCACGCAACATTTTGTTGGCCATCTGGCCGAATTCATATTTCATCGACTCAATCCTGATTATAAATCATAAACCCACCCCCTACTAATAGCAATAGGACAGCTTTACAACGGTTTTGGGCATCAGCAACAGCCAAATCTTCTGAAGATGACTTTTACGGTTAGTTAGTTGTGGATGTTTTTATGAGTTCTGACTTAAAATATATGTTTTTTATTGTTCATACTTTAACTCTAAGAGTTTAAAGGCAGCGGATAGATTGTAAATAAAAGTTTTCCCAATTTATATTACATTTTGGGTACTTACGTATTAAGGCCACCGCAGCTACAGCTTTATTTAAAAACAAAGTAGTCAATCGGATTTCGGTGGAAAATGGGCCGAAACAGATTCAAAACAGAATATAAATGGTTATTTATATTTATTTATTTTATAAATATAATTTAACCAAACTTAACCTACGCTCGCTAACCTTGACTAATTAACACCGTAATTTTTTGAGTATTTATTTAATAAATTCGGTAATTATTGCAAATAGAATAAAATAATTTGATTATTTAAATAATAAATAATTGCAATAATTACTGAATTTATTAAATAAATACTCAAAAAATTACGGTGTTACTTAGTCAAGGTTAGCGAGCGAAGCTAGTGTAGGTTAAGTTTGGTTAAATTATATTTATAAAATAAGTATTTATTTATTTATGTTAAACTCTATATCGGCCCATTTTCCACCAAAATCCGATTGACTACTTTGTTTTTGAATAAAGCTGTAGCTGCGGTAGCGTTAATAGGTAAGCACCAAATTTTGAATAAGTTTATTATATATATTAAAATATCAGGCTATTTAAAATGAAATTATAACAATCCAGTATGTCATACATGCCAATGATATGCAAACAATTCAAAAGTACTTATAAATTGTCAATTGGATGTAGATCATCTTATTCTTCGTTTTAATCATATTTTCACAGCTTTTTCTTAATTAATTTTCAAATAGACATTAGTGAAATATTAACTACAAATACAAAAATAAACAGCATTGCTAAATTTTACTGGAAAATGAACCGAGGTATGACTTCTGACCTTTATCAATCTATCCTTGTTGAGACATCATTTAAAAATTTTAATAGTAATCATTATATATATATATATATATATATATATATATATAATGATTATGATTATATATATATAATGATTATTATATATAATGATTATTATATATATTAATGATTATATATATTATAATGATATATATATAGATATATATATATATATATATATATATATATATATATATATATATATATATCTGAACCTGGGAGGGATACTCCATGTCAATTTTAGTGAAAATGAGATTTTTACACTATTTATACCTACTGTGTTTCCCTTTTTAGAGGGAGACGACACTACATTCTAAGTGTTGACATTATTGAAAAAGATCATGTGCTTTCTTCCTGAGAGGCATACAACACCATTTGGACATAGAATTTTATGCCTCTCAAAAGTTATTTATGCTGGTAAAACTATCTCCACATGCTGTTGTCTGCCTCAAATGAACTCTCATGGATTGTTCTGTAACCACTGGACATGATGTACTGTTTCTGTCAGTCATTTGTAAACAACTTCATAAAATTGTTAATGTAAATTTGTGCTATGGTTATGAGTTATTAGAGAATATTTTGTTCATTGTGTTAATAATATTATTTCAAATATTTATTATCTAGAAAATATCAATGTTCAAAAATCTTGGGAAGAAAACATTATGAATGTATTAATTACTTCTGGAAACAACTGAAAGTGAAGGTAAGTGAAATCTATTATTTTCTGGTTATGACAACAATCAAAAGACCTCCATGCCACTTAGCAATCGCATTACAACTGATACTGTTTTTAAAATTAAACTAATATATTTTAATCAAACATTGTCAATTACAAAAAATGCTACCTAGTTCAAATTTTTATCTAAATAACCCAGTATAATATTTGGAGGGAGGTCTTTTGAATTTATCAACGAGTTTTAGATAATATAATTTCAGTAAGGGCAGATGAACATGCAATGCCTGTAATTTTTCACTAGTGTATATACATCATTATGTCTCAATATGAAACAAATTGTAGATGGATGCAGCCATGTATCATATACAATTAGCTGAATAATATATGATATTTTCATATTGTAGCCTACGTGTGTAAAGCTTTAAAATATTATTGATGTATTTTTATTTGCTTGTGATAATGTAATGTATACAGATTCTCAAGATTAAGTCTATCTTCTTTTCTTTTTTTTTTTTACATAATACAGCTAATTTTTGATAAAATTAACTTTAACCAATACCCAGTCCAGAGTGAAATTCAGAGGTGAACTCTCTCAACCCTTCTACATAAAAACTGGATTGAGGCAAGGAGACGGCCTCTCACCACTCCTTTTTAACTGCGCCCTTGAATTTGTCATGAGAAAATGGTATGAAATAAATCCCAAAAATATAAAAATGGGTACTAAGAAAAACTCCATCACACTAAATTGCCTAGGATTTGCAGATGACCTCGCTCTTTTAGCAAATAATATTCAAGAAGCCAAAACACAAATCATGAGCCTTCAAAACCTAGCACAAAAGATAGGGCTTCATATCTCTTTCGAAAAAACTGAACTAATGGCCATAGATCCTCTGGTAATAGAGCGCATTACGGTAAACAATCAGAAAATTAAAATAGTAAAACAATTTAAATATCTAGGGGAAATAATAACTTATAACTTAAATGAAAAAGTGACATGGCAAAACAGGACAAATAAAATGATTAAATCCCAAAAATTAACTTGGTCAACATATAACAAAAAATGCCTTTCTGCTAAAACAAAACTTAAACATTATAAAACTGTAGTACAGCCAGAAGTCACCTACGGAAGCGAGACCCTTTTCAAAATCACTCAGAAAAACCGAATTGAAAAAATTCTGAAAATAGAGAGGAGAATTGTCAGAACGTGTATCAATAAAAAACACCAAAAAGAAGGCCAATGGTGGATCGTGCCAAATGAGGTGGTGTATCGAGAAATAGAGCCTGTTACTGATACTATGCGGAAAAAAAGAATCTCTTTCTTCGGTCATCTCATAAGGACACCGCAAACAAGACTGTCAAGAAATATCATTGAAAAGCTCTGGTTCCAAAAGCTAGAAGTAGGATGGATCAAAGAAATTAGAGAAGATATGAAAGAATTGGGAATTTCCCTGACTGACCTACAGAATAAAACTGGAAAAATTACAAAGCTAAAAGATAAAAGCATTAGATTTAAACAAAAGACAGACAAACGACAAAATACAACGAAGAGGGTGTTTACGGATGAAGAAAAGAAAGCAAGATCTGAACGGATGAAGAAATACTGGGCAGCTCGAAAGAGTAAAATAACACGCTTTTCTCAGAAAAGATCCAACTAAAATTGACTTAAGTGGTCCCATGTTGGCCGTAAAAGCATAATAAATATAAATAAATAACAGCTAATTTTTACTTTGCATCACAGAACTTTCAGTCTTTAACATTTCTTTGTTTCCGACAACCACCAATATGACAAAATTGCCTTTTTTAACGATGGTTATATTATTTTGATGTATTATGCTCCTTTTAATATTAAAAAAAATTGATATATGTGATATGAATTTTTCCTAATAAAACACTCCTAGCATGCAGCAATAATATGTAAAAATTGTTATATTTTTGAATATTAAGAATATACTTTAAACAATTTGAAACTGTTAACTCGCCTGTTAGGGGAATCAAACCTTTTTTATGAGAGCATTTAATATAGTATTTTTCTGAAACTCAAAAGGTCTGGGAATTGAACAAATTTTAGAATCCGAAAATTTATTAACACATCCGGTTACTTTAAAATGGTTATAGCATTCCCCTGAAATGCCTAATTTTTTATTTTAAAAATAATTTTTTAATGTGATATAGCAGTCTGATTTATGTCAGATTTAAAAACTAAATGATCATTTTGCTTTACCAAGTCATTTTTCTATTAAATTTTATTTCTTCCACAGGATCTAAATGTGATGAATTTGAAATTAATTGTGGGCCTAGTCAAATAGTAGAAGTTTTATATGTAACTAAGGCTAGTTGCAGCTATACTGGTAATGACCAATCAAATTTAGAAGTATTAAAAAGTTATTTGATTTTAAGCAATGATTATGGTGATGTTTATGATGATACTGATGTCGATGAAAATTATGTATCTTCTGCTTGTGAAATTTCCCTTAGCGATTCAGACAATGAGGTAATGTATAACCTGAACTCTATACCTGCAGACACGGTGAATGTTGCAGATGATAGCATCGATAGTAATAATAAATCTAATAGGAGGGTAAAAACCAAAACTCCACACTGACACTGTGATCAATGGCTAAACACTAAACGTAAACAAAGTTATGCAGGAGGAAAAGAGTACATCAGCAAGAAAGGAAAGCAAGTAGTGGCCAGGATTATCAAACCTGCATGCACATGCAGGATGCAATGCGGTTTAAAAATAACTCAAAATGATTGGGAACAAATTTTTAGTTCATACTGGGATGGGGAAAAATCTAATGACATAAGAAGGCAGTATATCTGCTTTCTATGCATGAACTAAATGTATAGAAAGCAGACATACTGCTCATTCAAGGAAAGTAGACTATTAAACCAAAAGAAAATTCAATATTTTACAATTTTAAAATAAGTAATAGAAAAGTAAGGGTGTGTAGTGTAATGTTTTTGAATACTCTGGCAATTTCGAACACCATTGTTGTCAATACTGTTAAAAATATCCACCAAAGAGAGTTTGTCATATCAGACATGAGAGGTAAACATACCCCAATGGGCGTAGCCCAATGAGGAGGTAAACTATTCCTCTGGAATAAAACTCCAGAGGAGGTAGTTGAACATGTGGTCAATCACATTTCATCTCTTCCAGCTTACACCACTAAAGCCACTACACCAGAGAGAGTACTGGTAAAAATTAACTGGGACCAGAACTTACATTTGCTAAAATGTCAAATTGGAATTCTGTTTTGATAAAAATGTATCGTCCCAACTTATAGCATCTGAGTTGACTTATCGTCATGTATTTAAAACTAGGTTCAAGTTATATTTCAAAACACCCGAGACAGACATATGTGCTGCATTCTCACATCGCATGAAATGCAATTTGAGTAAGAGAAAATCAAAATTCAGGAAGAACACACTTTACATCTTCAGGAATCAAAATTGAGGTATAATTTAAATAGAGGACACAACACAGTCTAAAGAAAAATAATAAAACATAGGGTATTCACATGCAATCAGAAGTGTCTTCTGACACCACTATTAACTAACAAGTTTAATTTCTACAAATGAAAACTTTTGACTCTGAATTATACAGCATATGATTGTTCTGATGGATCCTCTTACTGTACAATGTGGGATGAGACCAAAGGAGGAAAAGATGGGCTGACTGTCATTCCATGTTTATCAGTTGAAGATATAACCACATGGTCTGACCGCTGTTATGGGCAGAAGAAGAATTTAGCTGTACTGATGTTTTTCTTTTAATTTTAAGTAAATACCCACAGATTAAAAGCATAAATCAAATATTTTTACTTAAGGGGCATACCCAAAAAGAGGCTGACACTGTGTGTGGCATTATTGAAAGATAATAAAAAAAACTTAAATCTATGACGATTTCAACACCATGGGATTGGCAGCAGTTTATATGGATATTTTGCAGTTCATTTACAGTACTTAATATGGAATTTTCATATTTTAAGGACTTCAAATCGCTTTACAAAATAAGGACACACCTCTTGTATGCAGAAATATAATAAAAATAAACAACCAGTATTACTTTCACAGAGTGTTCATTTGCAAGTTCGGAAGGAAGACATAGGTATTTTGTATTTCAAAACATCATTCAATGAAAGCAATCACAAAATTAAATCTTAGGAGAAAAAAAGACCAAAGAATATTGAATTACCATCCGCTTTAGAAAACATCCTAATTATTCAAAACCCATTTCTACTAATAAGTTTAATGATATTATGTCACTGTTACCTTTTATACCATCAGAATATCATACATTCTACAGAAACCTGAATCATGAAAATACAAGTAGCAACTACCCTGCGAAGTGAAGTTGAGGAAGATATCTTATAATTTTAATTTTTTTTAATTTTGTTCACTATTTCAATTTCTACAGTAGGTTATAATGAGATTACATGACTGATTCAAGAATATTGAGCAATAGTTAGTTATTTTTTTTATTGTTGTAATAGTATGTTTTTACTGAAAGGCCAAACAATATTACTATTCTAATTTACGTTTTATGTTTGCTTGGTAACTTCCTAAAACTGTGCTATCATGTAGGTCTGTTATCTCTTACACTTTTTGTGACTAATATACTTGTACTTATAATTAATTTTAGATACCCTAGGTCAAATAAATACTTATGTTACACTTAAAATGTAAGATTTAAGTACAACTTTAAAGTATAACTTTTTATGTGTTAACTTTAAGTATAAACTTTTTTTAATATACTAATGTTTCATTTTATATACCGTAAGTCAAATAAATAGATGTTTTAAAATGTTAAACTTGCTGCATTTTTATTTTTCCTGGAGAAAGTATCAAGAATAAAGAAAAATTAGTAACTTTTCCTTAGAGACATAAAAAAATATGTACAATTTTTTAATTAAAGAAAATGGTTGAGGTAAAAAATTGTTTCGTATGTTAAAATGTAGTATTGTAATAATCTAAAAACATAATCATAGTGGTGGAAAAAATTAATTTGAGAACACTAACAAGAGAAGAAGAAATAAACAAACTTTGATTAGTTGTCCTGAAAAATTTCATGTTTGGCACATGGTGTCTTATGCCTCCCAAGTACAGATATATATATATATCATATATATCATATTTACATATATCATATCAGTATAAGAAAGAAAAAAAAAACACATACATACAAAACCAAACATAATTTGTCCCTTTTTGGCATTTTTCTACTTTTGATGACTTTATAAAAGCACAAAACTAAAAAATAATGTGGAAAAGTGATTTCTAGTAAAAGTTTTTCCCATTGTTGTCCTATGCATCCAAATTTATCTGGGTATGCAAGAAGAAATAAAGCACCTTCTTGTTGAATGAAATATGGTTATTTTGTTGAAATATAATTAAAAAAGATAGTATCAAATTAATTACATTGACTATATTTACTATGTTTAAACGTATACGATATTTTCTACTGATCATTCCAAAATCAATCGAAATCAAATTAATCAAAATTTTAATTAAATCTTGCACACAATACTTTTTAATTTTATGTTAAACTATTTATGAAAGGTCCCATTATAATAATTCGTAAATTTATAACATTTTTGTGAATAGATTCAACGAAAATATTAAGTACATTTAATTTTATTATTTGTTTTTTTGTTGTTTGTAATCACGCTTTTCTTAGAAATCTTTTAGTTTTTAAATACTATTTATACATCAAAACCCTATTTTTTACTTGTATTGTAATAGCTTTCAAATAAACATTATTATAAAAAAATTTCTCCTAATGAAATCTAAAAGTAATTAAATGTACACTATAAAAAGAAATATGTGTGTGTATGTGTATGTGCGCGCGCGAGTATGTAAAACGCTAATCCGTATTAGCGTATTTATTTTATATTCTAACAGAATACCAATAATCACCTGATCACACCAGTCTGCACTTTACACCAAACTTGATATTTTTCAAAATAATCGCGGTGGGTATGAAAGGGAACATCAGTTGAGATTCAATAGAGCAATTGCTTTTAAATTTTTAGGATATATATTTTTAAGGGAAGGTATTAAGCCATAGATCAAGGCCCTAGCTTTCTTAGGGAACAAGTACGGGGGAGTAACAGTGCTTCTAATCACGAATGAGGGAAACGTTTGAGGATTGAGAGTTTTTCAGGCTTTAATCGTTATTTATCAGTATTATTCTCACAACCACGAAAATAACGAAAACGTAGGAATCCACGAGGCGGAACTCTCTAGCTAGACGGGAATGACCGGCTAGTTTACATTATACTAAAGAATAATTAAATAATTCTACTTCTTTCTTTTTCTGTTTAGCCTCCGTAACCAGTTTAAGGTATTACTTCAGAGAACGAATGAGGATATGTATGAATGTAATGAACTGTAGTCTTGTATAATCTAAAGTCGAAGATGTGTGGATAATTGAAACCCAATCACCAAACAACATCGCACCGCTATCCACGATCTTAATAATTGTAATTATAGTTATTTTAATTAACGTTTAAACAAATAAGAGAATGATTGTGTATTATTGCAAACGGGATACATATGTAAACTCAAATCTGTTAATGGTTGCTCATCAATTCTGTAGACAAAACCAGTTAAATGTTTTAATTATGTCTTACATGTTTTTAAAATAGTAATGGCGTACGTAGTTAACACAATAAATAAAATTAAGCAATATTAAATTTAATAATTTTCTGTACTTATTAATTAAAACATTAAATAAGAAAATGAAAAATTAGTAGAACTTACAGTAATTAGAATCCACACATGTAACTGTACATTTACGTTTACACACACAAAAGACACAACACACATAAATAACAGTATAGATCTTCCACTGGCAGCGATGGAAGTACTTCTGTGTTAATCGGTAACTGTCGGTAATTGTCGGAAACGCTCGGAACATGCTACATGTAAGACTATTGCAAGGCACGTACGTTAACATAAAAGCCGTCTACATACAAGTAAACACACTGGTCGTCAGTGATATACTGTTAGATATAATTACTTCTTAGAAATCGTTTTTGTTTAATGTAGTTAAATGTGAAAATATAGTTAAGATGAAATTAAAACAATGATTCGAATTAAATTACCTCAGTGTTAAAATTATTATATAAATATTTTTCAAAAAACATAATAATAAATATTTCTCTTACATTTAGCAACAATTTAAAATTATTAAATAATGAAAATTTTTATATTTAAATATAATTTATGTTATACAATCAAACCTTCCTAAATCGAACCACCTTTATTTCAATAACTCCCTAAATCGAATATTTACTTTGTCCCTTTGAAAAATTCTCTTTAAATCTAATTAAATCACCTTCTTTATTCGAAAATTTTGAGGTCTTGATATACATATTATTTCTTTGATAAAAATGTTATTTAAACGTTTTCAATAAAGAATTTACATACTGTGCACGATTTCCAAAGAAGCATAGATAGTAGAAAATTCAGTTTAATAGTGTGTAGACTGAATTTTGTCTGGTACTGTATGCCTAATGTTAATCAACTTCCGACTTGTTTATTTCCGTCGCCGGTCGCTGGAGTAGTCGATAACAAAGCTACGTGCAAGGTGCCTCTGTATGATGAGTAATATCCGGTCTTATTCCTTACAGCATACTATGCATAACGTATGAGTCAGATTTTACTACAGTATGCGTTTTGATTTTACGTAGTTACCTTTAAAATTTTTGTTACTAGTTGTATTTTACAATTTACATTTTACTGATAGCACTAGTTTTTTCTCACGGAATTAAAGTTTTATTTTAATTAAAAATTTACGATTCGGTTACATACATTTTTTTATCTTCTCGCTCCTTTTTGTGTTTAAACTTTGATATGTAGGCCTACTGTACGTTTTTAATAGCCGCGTTTTATAATGAACGTACAGCGGAATCATAAAGCATTATCTATCCGTGATAAAATAGAGATTATAAAAGAGATTACAAAATTCGCTCACGAATTTGGAATTCCGTCAAGTACTTTATCGGCAATCTAAAAAAATGAAAATTCGATCCTTTCACAAGAATATTCTTCGAATGTGGAAGAAAAAGATTGAGAGATAGAATTCACCGTTATTAATGAATGCGTGATGAAACGGTTCAAAAAATGTAGAGATAATACTGTCGGTTTAGAGGGTCCAATCGTAAAAAAAGCACAGATGTTTGCAGAGGCGTTGGGCGTAAAGAATTTAAAGCGAACAACGGGTAGTCAGGAAAATTTCAAAAAAGAAATGGAAATGGCGTTCTATAAAGTTAGCGGTGTAAATGCTAGTGTTTTTTTAAGAAATAATTAACACTATCAAACTGTATTTCTTTTTTTAATTTTTACATAATACTATAGACATTTTTTTTCTTTTCTAACGTAATTTAATACTATAGTACATTATATTATTGATTTAACATAAATTTTTATTAAATTCTGAAATTTTTCTTACAAATTTTGAGTTTCATTACTTTACCTCCGTAATAGAAAACTCTCTAAATCAAAAAAAAAATATTGGTCCCATAAGATTCGACTTAGAGAGGTTTGACTGTATACATATAATACTTAATTTTATGTTGTTTTATATATATATATATATATATTTTTTTTTTTTTTTATTTATTTGTATATAATAACATAAAATTAAAATTTTTCCTTTCATTTAATTTTATACATTCAGAACTACTGATCCACATTTGGTAAAAAATAAAAAGATGTTTCCTCTCTTGTTAAAATATATACTACATTATATTACAGCCAATAAATTAAAAATTAACCTGTTGATCAATATCTACCATGAAACAGAAAATAAATCGTCCATCTTATCCAGCAGTAACATAATCTTAGAGATACCGATTTTAAATTTAATAGTAAATATATATATATATATAATTCATGATTATTTTTTGTCCAGCAAATCCCAATTTATTAATCTACGTAGACTCATCACACAAACACATATGTATATGCGTATCTATCTGTACACATACATACGAATGATCAAAGTTAATCTTATGTATTGGAAAAGAAAAACAATTATTTAAACCGACCGTTACTCTGAGGCATGTCTCTCGCTTCGATCAGTCGACAAAAGGGGTAGATGATTCCGGACCTCCAGAGATGCCTGGACCCCTACCAGGGGGAATTGGAGTACGAGTTGACCGGTTCCTTATCGATTACGAGTATTTCAAAACATACCTGTGAGCGTGTACGTTACGGGAAGAAGTACATCGCAGAACATAGGTGTCCATGAATGATAGGTTCCTGCGGTTCATGCTTGTGGAAATTCGACTTGCTTTCCGCAGATAACATAACACGAATCGAACGGATGTGCACACGGTGTTCGCGATATTGGTGAAGATTATCCGTCCGACGATGGTGAAAAAAGTGCAAGTGTGAAGAATTCCCCCTTGAAGTTTCCCTTTGGGCTGTGTTCATATTAAAGCAGATCCGGCCCCTATGTGAAGTAACAAAGCAAAAAAAAAATGGAAATTGGTCCCTTAACCCCATTACCGTTTCCATTCTATTTCCAGCTAAATTTTAAGATCCTGCTACCCCTTATTTCCCTTTATATTCTTATAATTTTTATTTATTTATTTTGTTTCTACAACTTATACTGATTCTTCTAGAATTGATTTTATCAATCTTTTTTCTTTCATAATATGTCCCAACCTTTCCTGATGTGAATTTTCTGAACTATCTTTATTATATTTTTATTTCTCACTTTTGTCTGCCCATTAAATCTTCTCCGATCTCCTTCGTGCTCACATTTCAAACTCCTAGCCTTTATTTTCTATTTTTTTTAGTATCTTTATTTGACATCCAATATAAAATTATACTTCACGTTTAACATTTCAAAAAAAAAATTTTTAAGTCTTAATTTCTTTCTACGTGTAGATTTTTTTTTTGGAAAATACTTCGTTATTTATTGTTATTCTTGATTTTATTTAACTTTCACTTTTTTCTTCTTTTATTAACATAGTAGTTATATGTAGTAGCAATTTTAGGCCTTAGTAGAAGGAAGATTAAAGAAAAACAAACCGACATACTTGGCGTTTATAGACCTAGAAAACGCATTCGATAACGTAGACTGGAATAAAATGTTCAGCATTTAAAAAAGTTAGGGTTCAAATACAGAGATAGAAGAACAATTGCTAACATGTACAGGAACCAAACAGCAACAGTAACAATTGAAGAACATACGAAAGAAGCCGTAATAAGAAAGGGAGTCCGACAAGGATGTTCCCTATCTCCGTTACTTTTTAATCTTTACATGGATCTAGCAGTTAATGATATTAAAGAACAATTTAGATTCGGAGTAACAGTACAAGGTGAAAAGATAAAGATGCTACGATCTGCTGATGATATAGTAATTCTAGCCGAGAATAAAAAGGATTTAGAAGAAACAATGAACGGCATAGATGAAGTCGTACGCAAGAACTATCGCGTGAAAATAAACAAGAACAAAACAAAAGTAATGAAATGTAGTAGAAATAACAAAGATGGACCGCTGAATGTGAAAATAGGAGGAGAAAAGATTATGGAGGTAGAAGAATTTTGTTATTTGGGAAGTAGAATTACTAAAGATGGACGAAGCAGGAGCGATATAAAATGTCGAATAGCACAAGCGAAACGAGCCTTCAGTAAGAAATATAATTTGTTTACATCAAAAATTAATTTAAATGTCAGGAAAAGATTTTCGAAAGTGTATGTTTGGAGTGTCGCTTTATATGGAAGTGAAACTTGGACGATCGGAGTATCTGAGAAGAAAAGATTAGAAGCTTTTGAAATGCGGTGCTATAGGAGAATGTTAAAAATCAGATGGGTGGATAAAGTGACAAATGAAGAGGTATTGCGGCAAATAGATGAAGAAAGAAGCATTTGGAAAAATATAGTTAAAAGTAGGGACAGACTTATAGGCCACATATTAAGGCATCCTGGAATAGTCGCTTTAATATTGGAAGGACAGGTAGAAGGACAAAATTGTGTTGGCAGGCCACGTTTGGAATATGTAAAATAAATTGTTAGGGATGTAGGATGTAGTATGTGTATATTGGAATGAAACGACTAGCACTAGATAGGGAATCTTGGAGAGCTGCATCAAACCAGTCAAATGACTGAAAACAAAAAAAAAAAGTAGTTATATTTCTGTACTGTTTTAGTTGTTCAATTCTTCTAATTTTTGTGGAAATCTTTGTTGATCGTCTCTTACGCTCTTCACTTTAATTTTTTTAAAAGCCATTTCCATTTCTTTTGTTTGTATCTTTTAATAAATTTTGAAATAATTTTGTTGAATATCGTGTACGTCAACTTCTAAAAGTATCATGTCACCTCCAAATTTATTCTTCTTGTCTCTACACTGATTCTTACTATATATTATAAAAATAGTTTATAAATTACCTCAGGGATACAAAGAAAATTATAAAATTATAAAAAAAATAAAATTATTACAAACACAAAATATACATTTGATATAATATACTATACATACAATTAGATTCTTATAACACGTAATTAAACATATGACAAGTGTCTTCTAATTAAAAAAAGAGTAAAAATAAAGTCGAACGTGGAAAAAATAAGTAATGTAGAATTAAGAACATTCTGATATTTTTTTTATGTCATTAGAAATAATGATGTATATTAGTTATTTAAAAAATACATTATTTTAGTATGATTCGCATATTTCTGTTCAAGAAGATCGATAAAATTGTGGGAAAAATTCTAAAAACACACTAACCTCCCTTTTGTATGCAGATGACACAATGCTCATACTACACAGCGAGAAGAAATTGTAGAGAGCAATTCAGTCAATCTAGACTTCAGTATGTTGATTCCAAATCACGGTATTTAAAGTCAAACGTCAAACGGCTAGTAGTTCTAAAATTATTTTACATAAAATAATTCTGTTTACCTGGAGTAAACAGTAAGTAAATCTGTTTACATGGCAGGTAAACAGATTTAAATATTTGGATTGTGACATCTCTTTTGATCGAGATCACAATGGTAATAAATTAAGAAAATTTATCATGCTCCATGAAATTATCCATAGAAATTTAAAATCTAAAACAAAAAAAAAACAGAAGAGATCAAAATTTGATAAGTTAATGTTACAAAATATAGATAACAAATAGAAAAGACGAGTATCGAATCTGAACAGCTGAAATGAGCATTTTATAAGTTTTGAAGAACTGTTCTAGAAAAACCCGTTTAAATGATTATAAATTATCGGGAGGAACTATGCTACTCCCAAATTAGTGGTATCATCAAACAAATAAAAACAAAGGTTTCAATAATTTTAGAAAACACCTCCGTATTTTTTGTCGCTACTAATTTGGTATTATAAATAAGAGGACGAAGAGAACGCCGGAACAGACCGGTTTGGCCTAATCTACAAAGAGAATAAGAAAAAGAATCACTAAAATACGTGAAAATGGCATTTTGAATAGGATATATACTTGATAGAATATAATAATTTTCTGGAGGGCTCAATTATAATTCAACTTAAAATTTTAAGTTGAATTATAATTATTATGGAAGTAATACACTTCTTCAGTACTACCTATGTTTTTTAAATATAAATTTATCAAACAGGATTTTAACGCTTATCTTCAAGATATTGCTACCATACATAACATTTATTTAAAAAAAAAAAGTTTTGTATACGTTTTATAATTATAAAGATATAACATTTATATGTACACCGTAATCAAATAAAAAAATAATAAATAAATAAAATTCAAGTTTTTAAACATAAATACAATATGCAATAATTAAATTTAACGATAAAACATAGAAAACCACAAGTTACTAAAACATTAAATTATGATAAATTGGCCGCAGGTGTAGCCTAAATAAACTTTATGTTAGTAAACTACTAAAACTTAATATTCGACTAACTTTTTAACCTCCATTAATCATTTAGTTACTCTCAAAATAGAGTACTTAAAACTAAACTATTCCTGAATTTTTTATAATGGCAAAATTAAAATATGGTAATCATTAATGTTATTTTAATTACCACTAAAATAATTACGTATTATCATAAAAGCGAATTAAATTCATTCGACAGAATTTTTTTTATTAAAAAAAAAACATATTGATTTATGAGGTACTCCTAGGATTAAAATCAGTTGTTCTGTCCTTTACCTGGAACGATTAAAGAAAATCGCTGGAATACTTTAATAGAGCTGCATTTAAAATACCCAAAATTAGTAAATAATTATTAAAAATTATGTTTTTGAGTATATCAGCTGTTTCCTGTGATATATTTATTGGTTATAATTAAAAGTTATATTCGTATTTTTAAGAGAATTTATAAACTACAAAGTGAATCGTAAAAATTGTGTCATGTTTGCAGTGGTAATTGCTTTTTAAATATAATTTCCGTTAGATATTAAGATTTTGTTTTTATTTAGTTATAGGCCTAGGGAAGGGTACATAACCTAGCGGTCGCGGTGTTGCTATGTACCACTTTCCAGCTACCAGGCATAGGAACCACTCAGCGAACGGTAAACAACAACACGCAGGTGAATAGAAAACGTGGCTCATTCAATTACTCCAACTGATATCCACGGAAGTAATCGCGGAGGAAAGTAACAACGGGTGAGATCGTTGAAAATATGAGTGGTTCTTCGGATAATAGCAATGACTCTAATATTACGGACTCGATTCCAGTCTCTCAGCCATGGCAAACGGTGCTGGTTTTACGCACGTTGCCGGTACCTGACACGACTCCTAGGATTGACATATCTCTCTCGAATAGATTTGATGGTCTGTCGGTGTAGAAAAACTGAGCTGTTCTACAAAATGAAGAGGTTAAGCCGTCTCCGATAGTATTTAAGATATCACGAAGGTGTATGAGTTTTTGGAATCGGTATTAAACAAGGCGGAACGCACCGTCAGAATAATAAACAGTAAACAGTAAACTTCGGCTGCTGTCAAAGGGTATTGTGAGCTACAGAAAAATTATTCGAGTTCATGAAAATAACCGAATAGGGCGCACCTTCACGAGGGGTGATAAGAGGGCGTTTCCGGTGGTGCTTAAGAATCTTTACAATTCGATTCCACTTGCAGCTATATAGCAGAAGATTTAGAGTCAGGGGCACAAGGCCCGGAGCATCGTAAACGCATGCCACCGAGTAACGAAGCAGCCGTTGGCGTCTTTTTTCGTAAATCTAGAATCTCAGGATAATAATAAGAAGGTTTTCGGGATAAAGTACGTAGAAAACTGTTGTTTTGGTTTGAAACACCAAAGTGAACTTCAGGGTTGCTGAAGTGTATGAAGTAACAGTACGGTCACACTAATAATAATTTCATGATGTCATATCGTATTAAGTGTGCAGGGAGACACAGGACCGCCGATTGCCAAAAAGTAGATAGGAGTACACCGCCGATTAGTGCTATATACATATATCACTCGCCTGTTCTTCTGACGATCGCGAGGAAAGAAAGGATCACTGTTCTTTCACAACATTCGAACGGACTGGGAGTCGTATAGGATTTTGATTGAGGACAAGCTACCTTTCGGTATGTTGCAGACGAGCGCTGATGACGTTGACGTAGCTCCAGGTGTTTAACCGCGGTCATGCAGGAGGCGGCGTGGGGCTCTACTCCGTTGGAGGTGGATGGAATACAACGAGCTACGGACTATCTCAGGGAGGTTATGGACTTGGCTAGAAAAAATAGAACGTTTAGAAGGAGATGGCAGCAGTTCAGGAGGCCTGGGGACAGAACGGCGATAAACAGATGGCCCGTGGATTGAAACTACTACTGCGTATACACAAGAATTAGTCGTTTAACGAGTCTTATCTCCTCTGAGGAGAGACGATCATTCTTTGTAGAGGGTAACAAGGAAATTCAAGCGGCCACCATTCTCTTTCCCACCGTTGAAGAGATGGGTGGACCTGTGACAACAGCCAAAAGGAGATTTGTTCGCTGAACACTTTGGGAAGGTGTTTCGACCGCATGAGATACACGGTGGTATCGAGGAGGAAGTTAGTGAGTTCTTAATTAGCTCAGTTCCTTTCTGCCTCCCTTTGAGGCCCTCTCTTGTGGATATAGCACAAGAGATGAAGAGGATGGGGTGCGTACGGAAGGCTCCAGGGTTTGACTGCATTACGCATAGATGATATCTTCACTACAGTCTCAGGCTGTTTCTTATATCCGAGATCTATTTAATGCGATCCTTAGGACAACCCACTTTCGGAATAGAAGGTGTTGCAAATAACGATGGTCGCGAAGCCTTTGCAGGAGGTGTCTTCGTGTAGGCCTATAAGTCTGCTACCAGTATTACCCAAGATCTTTGAGAAGCTGTTCCTGCGCAGATTGTGTGTTGAAAAGTGAAGGAGTGATACACGACCATCAATTCAGTTTTAGGAGTGGTCACTCGACGGTGGAACAAGCCTATAAAATTACTGATGTTATCGTCAGGTGTCTGGAATAGAAACAGTATTGTTCGGCAGCCTTTTTGGATATAGAACAAGCATTTGACAAGGTTTGGATATCAAGTTTTCTTTTCAAATCGAAATCGTGCCTACCATAAACGTACTTTTTAATTCTACACAGCTACATAGACGGTCACGCGTTAAATACAGTCAAGAGATATCTGCGTTTTTCAATAACAATTCGAGGGTTTCGCAGGGCTCAGTTTTGGGGCCGATTCTGTTCCTGATTTACATTTCTGATTTGTCTACTCCAGCCAATGTCATGGTTGCGTCGTACGCGGTTGACACGGTGATCTTGGCGGTTGATGATAGTCCGGCTTCTGCCTCGGAGAAATTGCAATCTGCAATGGATGCCATCAGTGTTTGGTTGCTAACATGGAGGATAAAGATTAATCCGGCGAAGTCCAGCCACGTGACATTCACGATGAGAAGGGAAGATCTGCATTTCGGTTAAACGGTCTCAGGATATCTCAAGTCAGTTCAGCAAAGTACCTGGACTTTTACCTTGATCGCCTTGACGTGGAGGGGGATCTTGTTAGAAAGAAGAGGAAGTTGCTTGAAATTAAGCTTAAGAAGATGTACCGGGTGTTGGCTAAGAAATCATAACTTTCTTTGTCCAACAAGGTTCTGCTTTACAAGGATTTCATGAAACCGATATGGACGTAGGGGATTGAACTCTGGGGAACGGCCAGTAACAGCATCTTGGAGGTTATTCAACGGTTTCAGAACAAGCTTCTACGGAACATAACCCACGCGCCGTGGTTTCCAGGAAATGCTGAAATCCACGATTTCGTAGGTATTCCGTTCGAGAGGAAGTTGGATGTCTGATTTCAAGGTGTGTGTCCAGGTTGGATAAGCATATTGATCATCTAGCTTTGAATTTGCTAGACAACAGCGAGGATATTAGATGGCTAAAAAGGCTCCAAGTATTTGAATTTGTTGATGGCCCGTTATTATGTAGCAGCTGATTGAAAGTAAATAAAGAAATTCAGCAAGTTCATTTAAAAATATGTAATACTAGTGATATAAGCATGTAAAAATAAATTAAATAAATACAAACCCACCGGCTTGATCAAATGGTAAAACTCGTCATTGTAATCAGTTGATTTCGAAGTCGAGAGATCTAATTTTCAAATCCTAAAAAAGGTCGGTGCTTTTATTCGGATTTCAATATTAGATTGTGGATGCCGGTGTTCATTGGCGGTTAGGTTTCAATTAACCACACGTCTGAGGATTGGTCGTCCTGAATCTATGAAAACTATCTGTTTACCGGTACATTAACATAGATATTGATGAATCGCTAATGAATTTAATTGTTCATGCGACAATAAATAAAAAATACTTTTAAAAATCGTCTCCAAACAAACAGAAAATACTTTTAAATTAGTCAAATATTGACAAATATTATCAAATCCTGGCATTATTAACACTTCCAGGTAACTGGACGTTTAAATTTGTAACCATTTTAATCTAGCATCAAATTATTTTCATATTTATGTTCGGAAATTATTTGCTGTTGATATAATAGTATTCAAATGCTGATGATTTTTCAATTTGAAAATGAGTACATTCCAGTTCACAAATTACTATTACTAATAAAATCGATTTCACCATTCCACTTTGTATCATTTATTACATTATTCAGCGGATGAAAACAACAAAATAACATATTTTCATTATTATATTATTAAAAAATCACTGTTTTCACTGATTTAAAAAAAAAATCTACTTAAAATACAAAATAAGTAAGGAATTATAGAAATATATTCATTTTAACCGTTAGCTACGCCCTCCTCTTTTTTCATAAAACTCTATTAAAAGGTTTATTAGAAATTTATATTTCCGAATTCAAATCGTATATTTTATATCTGTGTAGAAAGTTAACGCTTGCTTTTCGTGCGGATGGTACAAAAGTTTTATTTCCGGCCTGAATAATTTATATTTTAACAATAAACGGGCTCAATGATACCTTCTACCGGTGATGAAACAATTATAAATGAAAATTTACAACGTATAAAAGATAAATTTAGAAAAAAAAAGCTTATAAGACTTTCCCGTTACGGGGCTAAAGCCGCGTTCTGGGAAACTTAAAACTGTGGGTTGTGTCTGATAAACGGCTTACGCACACATACATACACAACTTAATTTGAAATATTTATATTTTTATTTAAATGTAATATTTTTTCGATTACTTAATTAAATTATTCTAACTAAAGCGCCCGCGCATACCGCATTTAACTCGCGCGAGTGTGGCGGTACTAGCGGCGACGGTCGATACTAATTAATGTAATTTTACAACATAAATAGAACAAATTTCGTTTGTATGGTTGGCAGACTGTAGCCTCGAGGCTTAACGTACCAGGTACCGAGTCAACCGACCGATAGCGTTCGAGACCCAGCCAGATCGAGTTACGTTTTTACACGTTAAATATTATAGATTTATTTAAATCTACTACTCACCTGTGACGTGATAAAATAGCAGTGGTTGACAGGATTTTTTTGGGGTAGAGGTGAGATTAGGCAAAACCTTTTTTGCAAATATATATTGTATTTTAATTGTTAACAAATGTGAGTAAGAAACATATGACCTTAATTCGGCGAAATCTCGAGATGCTGAGTGTGACTTTGCTGTGCAGCCTCATCCCTTTGATCTTTTAGTTTGAAAATTTAATGGAATCGATCGATGCCCTATACATAGAAATAATTTGACTAAGTTTGGTCAAAATAGGTTTGGTCCAATAGGTTTGGAGATGTAAGGTAATTTAGAGACCCACAACGAACACACGTACATACGAACGAACATTAACATACGGAAAATTTCCATCCGGTTTTTTGGGTTTCTTAGGTTCAAAATATCAAGATTTGGTGAAAACCGCATACGTGTATGCCAAAATTGGACCGATTACAACAATTATTCTTGTAGTGCTATAGCGCTATCTAGACGGGAAAGAAGAATTAAATTGAAGCAGCTGCTGACCTATAACCCATCAGGTTGGTCTAGCGGTGAATACGTCTTCCCAAATCAGCTGATTTGGAAGTCGAGAGTTCCAGCGTTCAAGTCCTAGAAAAGTTAGTTATTTTTACACGGATTTGAATACTAGTTCGTGTGAATATCGGTGTTTTTTGGTGGTCAGGAATACTTCAGAGAATGAATGAGGAGGATATGTATGAGTGTAAATGAAGTGTAGTCTTGTAGAGTCTCAGTTCGAACATTCCTGAGATGTGTGGTTAATTGAAACCCGACCACCAAAGAACACCGGTATCCACGATCTAGTAATCAAATCCATGTAAAAATAACTGCCTTTACTAGGACTTGAACACTGGAACTCTCGACTTCCAAATTAGCTGATTTGGGAAGACGCGTTAACCACTAGACCAACCCGGTGGGTTACTCACCTTTCCATTGTACGTACTTTTCCTAACGTTCCAACTCTGAAACGCACTTTTTGAAATAGTTTCAAGACTTTCAAAAAATTTTCTTTAGAACTCTATTGTGTCAAATCGCTGTGTTTTTACGGCAATTATAATTTTTGAAATTAAAACAAAATCAGCAGCGGCTAGATAGAGTGAGTACCTTAAGTGAACTGAAGGTTTTCCCCTGTCTTTATCAACTGTCGGCTGGCTTAGGCGGCAGTGACGACCGTGGTTTGTTGTACTATCTATTTAGATGACATTATCAGATTATTAATAACATGACAAATTTTTAAATTAAATGAAAACACAACGGACTAATACAATAATGCCTAGTATACTAGACACAGCAGATGGCAAGGGAAAAACTTTCACCTCGTGTAATGAACAACGGGTAACGGACGACGCTAAGCGAATTTTTTTCAAAATATTCCGGAATTGTAAGTGATATTGTGTGATTGTCTGGAATTGTAGGTGAAGGAAAATGAGTTTTTGCAAAAGTTCTGATCTCTTCTTCGTAACATTTTCGGAGAGATTTCCTGTAAGAAGTAACGGCTGCCTATCTGCTCTTGTAGGTAGAAAATCATAGTGAATAATCTATTGTTATAGTCAAAAAATACTGATGAAAATGTGATGTGGTAATAAAAGGAAAAATAAAAAATAAACCATTAACATTACATTTGTATCTGTGAATTATATATGCGTGCTTTTTTAGTCTTAGTGACGACTTTCCGACACAACGCGATGACTGAGGTTTTTTCCACATAATACCCATACATCCATATTTCATCGCCGGTTATTATCTTCGACAAGGTTTCATCATCATCATCATTTGAACATGGTAGCTGACTACCACGAACGAAATAAATTTTAATTTATGGACGTCGTACATATTTTTAATAGTTGACGGGTGCGCCTATCCACTTTAGCAAATAACATGACAGTGAGCAGTTGGGACCAGTAAGCCGGTGTATAGCACTGCGCTTAGTCCGCTCATGCTGTTAGGTAAGTTCTAGGAGCTATTTAGGATACTAGTCGCAAAACTTTCGACTACGTTGAAAGGTTTAAAACGTTCGAGGCTTAGTTGCCGTTTGTGGCACAGACATTCGGTCTTATGTTTTAGGGCGACCTAAGGGTGGCGGGAAAAATTCCAAGCAAACCAATCATTTATTTGATCGTTCAAAAATTTTTGACAGACCACGCTGCACGATGGTCTTTCTGCTATTGTGTGAATAAACTTGGAAGGTGGTGCGATAAATTCCTAATTTTTGGTTAGGTTTCATGAAATTAACCTACCAATATCCCAGTTTCCGTGGAAAATCACGGCTTTGCCACCATTCACTATACTATATACTATATACAGTCTCTACTACTCAACAAGAGACTATATCTCTCATTGTTATGTCTTGCAAAAGCACTGGCACTGTAATTCACAGCCACATTTTGGTTTTATTTGTTTCACATTTATTAGTTTTTGTCTACCTTCTGTTGAATTATATTATTATTGTTTAAATATAAATAAAAATCTGTCCATCTGTTTGAGGTCAGTTTTGTGTATTACACAATCCTGTGTAACACATAGGATTTTAAAATATGCAAATGATGTTGACCTTCTCCGTACGATTATTCTAAAAGTTTTTTGATATTACCTTTCGTTATAGGTATGTACCCTGCCGAGTAGACGTAATGTATATAACGCATTGTTTCTTAATAAAAGAGATATATTAATTTGTTTCTTTATACTGCGGTTGTTCCAGTATTTCTCATGGTTATAACACTCGTACAGCAAATTAAGAAAAACTTGTTTTCTCTAAAACTGATGTTCGCTATACAGAGCAAACGTACCGATGTATGAATGAACTTCCTCTGCATATCGGTGAGCTTGACGTGCCAAAATGCAGCAGTAGGATAAGCGTAGTGAAAAAGGCAATGGAAATTTATTTTAGTACTTATTTTACTCAGAAATTCTGGAATGGAGTGCTTGATAACATTGAGAATAGCTTTGCCAATTTCAAGAGCGATTTGTAATCCATGTCAGATAGTAACAACCTTTTCGATTGTACTACCTAGCATATACACACTAAATCAGTAGTATACTAAAGAGAACATAGAATACATATAGGTCTTATAATAAAGACCAATGTACTTACCAAAACAATAAAAAAATGTCTATTTTAAAATAATGAAAGTAGAAAATATTACGGTTAGGCTGACTGAAGTTTTGTGAACAAGCAATGATTATAAAAGTACTTCAAAAAGCTGTGCAATGTTTTTTTTTTTTTTTTTATATGTAAATAACATTAAACATTTTAAAACCTCTCAAGACGAAATTAAATTGGATAATTAAAGAATATAATTAAATATTAAAATATTAATTAGAAAGACTTAGAAACATTCAAAAACCGTTTTGAGGAAACATATCTACTGCAGCGCCCCCTAGCGGCGTATAACCGTAAAAGTAATCTAAGAACCTGCTCTGAGGCGATACCTATGTAATGCAAAAAATTGGTCCGGTAGTTTTTGAGGAAAATGGTAACACACATTATACGCGCACGCGTACACGCACAAACCTCTTACCCGAAACGCATATACCGTCTCCGTTCCGTCATGGGTAAAAATAATTAAGTTTTCCTCAGATCCAAATCTCCTTTCATAGGATTAAGAAAACTGTTTGTTTTATGAAAATTAAAAACTTGTTTATTGCTTTCCAACGAATATTCACATAAACGGTATTGTTTAATTAACTTTTTTTAAATTTTACGATGCATTACGTATTTTTTTTTAATTTTTATAATACGTTTATATTTATTTTGTAAATAAGAGTAAATTAATTATTTAATTGTTAAACCAATTAAGTGATGATAAATAGTTCATAAATCAGGATAATGAGGAATTAAATATTATTCTGAATGCAAAATATTTCTTATAAGTTGAAGTAATTATTATTTAGAGATCAAAATTATACCGGATCAACGAAAATTTGCATGACAAAGACATCTGATAATATCAAATACATATACCTAAGGATTATAAAATTATTTTTGTGAAGCTTTAGTGCTTTATAGTAGCAAACTATTGGTAAAAGAAAAAAAGAAAAAAGAAAAAGAATAAAACCATTTGAAATCTGAAATTAAGGATGATGTTGAAGATTAAGTTGCTTGATAAAATTCAAAATGTAAAAGTTTTAAGAAATGTAAAAGATGATAAAAATCTATGAAAACATTTTACAAATAAACAAATGAGATTGTTTGGGTACGTAACAAAACAACCAAAATTAATTAATTTTGAAATATTTAATGAGTCGGTAAATTTTGGTATAAAGCGATAAAAATTTAAATCCAAAAAAGAATTAAAATTAAAAAAAAACTAAAATTTAGTGTTTGAAATTTGTAAATTACCAAGAAATAAAAATGACTGAATTGAGTTCATAAAAATTCATGAACTGACTGACATAGCCGATCAAGTCAAGAATAACAATGTAAGATTTAAGCATTAAAATTCCCAAATTGCAAGTAAAAAAAATTTATTTTAGGGGTTGTATACTCTGTGGGGAAAATTCAAGAAAAACTTATTTTTGAAGAAGTGATTCATATTAAAAAAAAATAATTTAAAAGAAAGTTATTTAAAAATATTGAAAAAACAAAGCATAATTTTTATGAAAGTAATGAAAAAAATTGCTTATCATTTTGGATCTGGAATATAATATATGTAGCAAAGCTACTTTAATTTTATTAACCCTTTAAATTATGAAGAAAAAAATTAATAAAAATTTAGTTGAGTAAAAAAAAAAAGAATATATATTTATTAGAAGTAGGGAATAAATTTTAAGAAAAGTTTTCTAAAAATATTCATTTATAGGTTAAGCTTAAGCTTAACAAATTTTGTTAAGTAAAGTTTTATCTAAATCAAACACCCTCTTCAATACAGGTTAAAAGTTTTAAAAAAGATATTCTGCATTTTAAATCCGGAGTCTATATTAAAAAAAGAAAAATTTGCAATCATTGTTCAAATTTTTTACTTTTCTTCATCTCTTTGAAGCTCGAATTTCGAAAAATCTAGAAATTACTTTTTAGATATTTAAATGAAAATTACACAACCAAAAATCAAGTAGATATCTTCATTTATTACAGAGGAATTATTAACATAATCATAAAACTTAATGTTAAGCCATTTAACTCTTTAAACTTGGAATTTCAAAAAATCCTTCTTGTTATGCATTTAAACTGTAAGAGGAGCTGGCATAAAATTTTTTATCAATTTATACTTCAATAGTTCTTGCTAGGCGTTGATTATGAATGACTTACAACCTATTCTTTTATATTTATGAAAGATCAGAAATTGTTATTTATAGATTGATGTAAACCTCTGGTAGTGTGGCGACTGAAACCGTCAAATGGAGGGTGTCTTTCCTCATGGGGTCAGAATGTACTCTGGTAATAAAAATAATTTTTTTTTGTAGTATTTTATTAATTCAGGTGTTATTGTATTGTTAAATTTCAAACGTGCATCTTATCAAATTCTTATAATACAGTTTGATATAATTGTTCTCAATTTAATTTAAGTAAGTTTTACAAACCTTGATTTAGAAGACTAAACTATAACTATAATTTCATTAATGGATTTTTTACTCATTAAAGTAAAATATTATTACACTAAAAAATTTTAAAAAAATATTAAGCTATTATCTTCCTTTTAAAAACACACACCTTTATCTCCCTTATAAAGACACGCGCGCGCGCGCGCGCGCGGGTGTGTGTGTGTGTAGAGAATAATGTTTTATTTATTTAACAAACAAATGAATGTTTTATCAAAAACAATAGAAACGGTATTAAAATGATAATAATTTGAAATATATTGGACGTTTTTAAACGTAGGGAATGTGAATAGTCACATAAAAGAAGTGTAATTTTATTTACAATAAATTATTTGGAAAATATTTAATTTCCAAGCTGTCAATCAAATGTTATTTAGATATATAGAAAGAAAGTACTAAACATACTCAATTAAGATTCGTAATCGAATATTACCCGTTTTTATTTCATTTAGAATAAATTTGATAGATTGTTTTTAAATATGTTTTTTTATTTAAATATTTAAATAATTTTGTTTTCATGAAAAATTAAACGGTTAATTTTCAAAAAAATATGGGTTTGTCCTTTTCAAAATTCTAGGTTTAAAATTATTTTAAAGTAGAATTTGATTTATCTGAAATTAAATATAATTCTTATAAAATACTAATTTTATTGTTCTCCCCCCTCAACGAAAATTCGAAAAACAATGTTCTTGTTTTAGGCAATTTAGACATGGGGTACTTATTTTCCAAAAGCAAGCTACTCTTGACTAAGATAGATGTAGTGTTATCCATACAACACAATGCTTTATGTACAAGTTGCAATTGCTATTTAAATATAACATTTATATGTAAATTTTATTTTGATGAATAAAAAAACCTTTTTATTCGTAGATGTAAGATAAAGAACAGAAGAATTGGTATCTTTAAAGTAGTTGTATTGTCTTCTTTACGTATATGTTTGGTCACGTTTATTAAAGTGAAAATTACGAACGATTAACGATAACTCTTGACTTAATGTTATGTTTTATATTTAATAAAGAATCTTCATTATCGTAAGCATCATTGGTTCAGTGGTAGAATGCTCGCCTGCCACGCGGGCGACCCGGGTTCAATTCCCGGCCGATACATGTATTTTTTTAATTTTTTTTAATAAATCACGATATAAGCTAGCAGTTTTTTTCGTGGGAATAATGAATTGAAATGTTGTGTGGTATCAAACTAATATAATACTAATACTAGTTACCAGACCTTCAGGATAATAAGCCGAGACGCTACTACTACTTGTCACAGAGGTCGCGGAGTGTTTTAATTTCCATAAATTTGCCTGAGATATAAGGGGATTACGAATTTTTCTACAAAACATAAATTTAGAAATTACAATTTAAAAACATTGAAGTTGTAAAGTGAACATTGTAACTTTGAAACAATGAAGTTTACAATATTGATAGGATAATTAAGTCACTACATTAAAAAAAAATATGTATATAAAAATAATATTATAATAATAAAGTAATAATAAAAACAATATAAAAATAAAAAATATAAATTAAAATACTGTAGTTAATATATTTTACCATACAATAAGTTCGATCAAAACGTTTTATTATAAAAATTTAAATTATAATAAAATAATAAAAATAATATATCGGCTAAAAAAGATTAAACTGTACACATTTACGAGTGTTTGACTAAAAAATGAACCACCTGTAAATATATGAGTCAATAAAAACCACGATATGAAGTCTATTTTTCTTTAGATTTTATTTCATATTATAACAACGCCTTTTTTACTTTTATATTTTATTTTCGTGGAATAAAATCTAATAAAATTATTATGACACTCCAGTTTCCTATGTTTTTAAAGATAAAATTACTAAAATAATTAAAAAATTCAGCCAGCATTAATGTTTATAGTAATCTTCTGTCTACAAAGAACAAACTTAATTAATTAACACATTATTATTTTATGAAAAAACCTAAAGAAAAAATCCATTATATTTAAAGCAAGACTCAAACAGGGGTTAATGACCAAAACAGTAAAGGGCCCAAAAAAAAAAAGGCTCAAACATGAATTTTTTTTACTTTTTTTAATTAGGCAAAGCAGTAAGATGTCACTTACCACGACAAAGTGTAAACTAAATCTATTTTTAGCGGATGTCCAAAGATTTGGAAGTTGTTACTTCATCCAGCCATTCTTGTACAAATATACATATTTCTGTATGTATGTTTAAGATTTTTTCGTCCGCTTTACAGGACGCAAATTTTAATCGAGTTTTAAGAAACTTGATGGGGTCATGTAACCCTAGTATAAATAGAATCCTATTGATTTTCAAGCGAATCGGGTCAAAGGAACCATAGTTAGAGACATGAAACGGGGTTTTGGGGTAAATGTTTAGCTTTTTTCGTTCTACTGGGTGCATTTTTTAAAGTTTTCTTTTATTTTTTAAGAATAAATTATTTTAAGAGATAAGACTGGTCTGATACTTATCAACTGATCCATACAAAGTCAATGTAGCACTTTTTTTTTTGTCTTCAGTCATTTGACTGGTTTGATGCAGCTCTCCAAGATTCCCTATCTAGTGCCAGTCGATTCATTTCAGTATACCCTCTACATCCTACATCCCTAACAATTTGTTTTACATATTCCAAACGTGGCCTGCCTACACAATTTTTTCCTTCTACCTGTCCTTCCAATATTAAAGCGACTATTCCAGGATGCCTTAGTATGTGGCCTATAAGTCTGTCCCTTCTTTTAACTATATTTTTCCAAATGCTTCTTTCTTCATCTATTTGCGGCAATACCTCATCATTTGTCACTTTATCCACCCGTCTGATTTTTAACATTCTCCTATAGCACCGCATTTCAAAAGCTTCTAATCTTTTCTTCTCAGATACTCCGATCGTCCAAGTTTCACTTCCATATAAAGCGACACTCCAAACATACACTTTCAAAAATCTTTTCCTGACATTTAAATTAATTTTTGATGTAAACAAATTATATTTCTTACTGAAGGCTCGTTTAGCTTGTGCTATTCGGCATTTTATATCGCTCCTGCTTCGTCCATCTTTAGTAATTCTACCTCCCAAATAACAAAATTCTTCTACCACCGTAATCTTTTCTCCTCCTATTTTCACATTCAGTGGTCCATCTTTGCTATTTCTAATACATTTCATTACTTTTGTTTTGTTCTTGTTTATTTTCACGCGATAGTTCTTGCGTAGGACTTCATCTATGCCGTTCATTGTTTCTTCTAAATCCTTTTTACTCTCGGCTAGAATTACTATATCATCGGCAAATCGTAGCATCTTTATCTTTTCACCTTGTACTGTTACTCCGAATCTAAATTGTTCTTTAACATCATTAACTGCTAGTTCCATGTAAAGGTTAAAAAGTAACGGAGATAGGGAACATCCTTGTCGGACTCCCTTTCTTATTACGGCTTCTTTCTTATGTTCTTCAATTGTTATTGTTGCTGTTTGGTTCCTGTACATGTTAGCAATGTTCTTCTATATCTGTATTTGAACCCTAACTTTTTAAAATGCTGAACATTTTATTCCAGTCTACGTTATCGAATGCCTTTTCTAGGTCTATAAACGCCAAGTATGTCGGTTTGTTTTTCTTTAATCTTCCTTCTACTGTTAATCTGAGGCCTAAAATTGCTTCCCTTGTCCCTATACTTTTCCTGAAACCAAATTGGTCTTCTCCTAACACTTCCTCCACTCTCCTCTCAATTCTTCTGTGTAGAATTCTAGTTAAGATTTTTGATGCATGACTAGTTAAACTAATTGTTCCGTATTCTTCACATTTATCTGCTCCTGCTTTCTTTGGTATCATGTATCAATGTATCAATGTAGCACTAGTGAAACATAAAAAATACTTTTAATTATACTGTTATAGGTTTTATTTTTTTTTTAAATTATAATATATGCTAAATTAAATTTTTAATTATATGCCATTAAAATTTTTTTTTTCATTTTTGATATTCTAACCGAGAAATTAAAATATTCAAACAATAATACAATAAATATTTTTTTGGTAGATTTCCAAAGAATTTGTAAATACTGCTATTATACTCCGTCAGATTTTATAAGATTTTGTGGAGGGTGAGAGGGATCAATTTTTCTTTATTTTTTGCAATTTCCTGAACACGATTCTGCAATGTTTATATACATATGTATATGTATGTATAAGGCATTTTAGTTCGCTCTACCAGATGAAAATCTTGACCAATTTTGAAGAGACTTGTAAAATAATATAACCCGAATAGAAATAGAATCTTATTGATTTTCTAGCGATTCGGCCCGAAGGAACTGGAGTTAACGGCAAAATACAAGGTTTTCGGTACGTTTCAAAAGTTAACTAAAACCGGAAATCCGTCTTCTGACGCACTCACCGCGACAGAGTTTTTTTTTTAGCTATTTGGCTTAACTTAACTGGTTAAAAATAATTTCAGAAGATCCAACCTTTCTTATTCATTTCATATTTTCAAATTCTTATAACACTTTTTAGTTATACTTGCTTACTCGATGACAGGGAGAAAATATATACCCATGGTCATTACAAAAAACCCAAAAATTAAAAAAAAACATAAAAGTAACTCGATTTTGAAATTCCAGATTTTACTTTTTTCTATGTTTTTAGTGTGTCCTGAGTTATTCAAGTCACTAAATAGTTTATAAAATTCATCAAATCATATATAAATACACAAGATACAATTAGAATTTACGTATGTTATGACATTTATTTATTTTACAGGATTATGTAAAATTACCATGTTATTGTCGCAACGCTATTAGCACTTATGAAGTATAGCCTACATAAACTTTCGTGCAGGTGGCAATAAAATTACACTAAAAACAACACGGTATAACCGTAGACTTCTGTCGTCAAGGCTTAAGGATATACTACTAAAAGTAGTTGAGAATTCCTCTATTATATTTGTTATTTTCTCTTACACGAAGCTTAGTAATTAGTTTATTATTCTATCCATATCTATATTAAATCAAACATAAGTAAAATTGTAAACAAACTCAATGAATTTTTCAATGAATCTAATCATACGATTAAAATCTTACATTTAAAACTAATTTTCATTAAATTAAAACTAGAAAAAATTAAATAAATTTTCTTCAACGAAGTTATAGTTTTTTAAAATTTATTAGCGATTTGGTATTTATTTGTTAAGTTTTATTAAAGGTATTATCAGATAGTCGTGGTATTGCAGTTTTAAAATTCAATATTTTGGTTTTTCAAGTTGGATTGTAGTTCGGAACCTCAAATTTTGCTCAGTAATTGGAGTCTACAGAGATAGTTTGATTTTGAAACCTTCATCCGTAATAGATTTTTAGGAGGGATCTTTTATAGCTCATGTCTCAAATTTGGGGTGTTTTTGAGATTATATTAGTACGAAGTATTTCCTTTTTGTGATAAGAAAAATGTATTTATGGGAATATCTACCTCGAAGGATACATTTAATTTTATTTTAATATTGAATGACATACTTTTACATAAATAAATTATTATTATCTTGAGGTTTCTCACCGTTCTGGTAATTCAGATCATGTAACGGGAATGTACCAATCACATGTTCTTCTATTATACGAACTTCCTGACTATTGCAGTTCTTTTTGGAAATATGACTTTCTGAATTTTGGTAAATACGATTGGGAGATCTAACATCTTCTGGTATCGTGTCAGTGTTTTTGCTGTTACGGCTGTGACTGATATTACGATGGCTAATATTGCTATCATGTTCTATTAACAAATTTCTTTCAGCTCTATTATATGAGGAGCATATTTTTCTATTTTCTCTCTTTCTTCTAATATTAAATCGTTATTCGGTATAACAAAATCTATTATGTACATATGTTCTGATTTCTTGATTCATACGTTTATTAATCTTGATTAATATCTGATCTTTGGCATATAATTGTTTTCTGTGTGAGTATCGATCTGTCTAGTATAATTTTTAGTTTGCGTTCTCTAGTATATTTTCAGCTGTGTACTTGTAGTACGGCATATGTGTTGTGACATACAATTGCAAGTTCTTGGTGAATTATTTTCCCTGCTGTGTTGTGTCTTTCAGTGTAGTCCGTTCCAGCGAGTATTTTACAACCTCCTGTTATATATCTGATAGTTTCTTTGAATTGTAGGCATTTCCTGCACGTATCTGTTTCTATGTTCTCTTTCATAATATATTTTCTGTAGTTTTTCGTGGCTACTACTTTACCTTGTACGGCTAGTGCAAATCCTTCAGTCTCTGACGCTGAAGGATTTATGGTTACTGTTATTATTATTATAAAGTGTTTAAAATTAAAATGGTTTAAAATTTTTAGTCAAACCAAATAGCAAAGTTACTACTACTACTATATAACTTTATAATATAACTACTACTTTATAATATAACTACTACTATATAACTTTAGAGTTACTACTATATAACTTTGATTTTTTGATTTATTCATCAATCGCTTCACCAATTAAGCATTTATAGTACATAAGCGTGCGTTCAACACGCACATACACAGACAGTTCACGGATATATAAGGAACAATCCCAATAATTAACCATTATACTCAACTCCTCCGTTTTCATCATAACGGCTTTACCTTCACCAAAAATCTATAACGAAAAATTTTGAATCTATCTTTAATTACATTCGAAATTTTATTTCAGAATTATAATTTGTTACTATTACTGTTCACTCGGTAAAACTATTTAATCAATTTGTTGGTGCAAAACTATAAATCAAAAAAACTGTTTTCATACCAGTTACATCGCACCGACACGTGCCCTACTAAAACGTATTGAGTTAAATTCATGTATTGTTACCCAAATATCAGACGTCTTGGATAGTGGAAAAACGGTTTCCAAGACGTAGCATTTTAAATAATATATTTCTAAATAATTTTAACGCGTTTAGTGAGAAAAACTTGGTATTATTATAAAAATATTTTATAAATTGGTAAATAAAGTTTTTTTAAGATAGAAAACAAAAAAGAAATAAATAAAATTAGAAAAGTAACATAAAATCTCTCAAAACCGTTGCTTTAAATATTACTCTTTAATGAATTATACATTTTAATCACAAATAACAACCGTTTAAAACGTAATAAAGAATAAGATTGTTAGCTTCAAAGACTAGTATAAAAAAATAATTTTTATAAAAGGAATATAATTAGTTATGTATTACAAGATGAATATTGTATAGGTAAAGAACGGACAAAAGATTATTAATTAACCTTTTGACTTTTATTTAATTAATCTTTGGATCCTTTTGTAATAATATTATATTATATAAGATATATTCTAATTCAAAAGGAGACAAAGCATAAAACTATGGTGTAATCTCATTAAATATAATTATTTAGCTGTGAAATTAATCCAATATTTAATGGCTACAAAAGAGGAATAAAATTAAATAAATATAACAGTACTAAACTCAGTTTCTTTAAACACCCAACAAAACGTTATATAAAAAAAATTACGCAAAAAATAGATTAAAAATTATGAGTATAATAATAATTTTTGAAAAATAATAACGTATATTGAATTGAAAATATTCTTATTAATCTGATACAATGGTTTTTAAGTACAAGGAAGTACTGTAATCCCGAAAAATTTCAGATTTTAACGGAAATATCCATTTTGACCTTCTCTGAATACATTTTGACTAGTTTCGGCATGATGTCCGTAGGTTACATATGAATCTCACACAGCTAAAAAAAAAATTAGTCGTAGGATGTTGAAATTTTGGATTTAGGACTGTTGTAACATTAGTTGTGCACCTCCCCTTTTGTTTGCAATCGACTGGATCAAAAGTGTCCAAAAAACCCAAAATCCAAACAAATTTGGATTTTGGACTTTTTCCTAACTGCAGTAATAAGCCTTCATTGAGAGCTTTTCAACGATATATTATCATAAGTGGTATTTATTTTCAATGGTTTCAGAGTTATAGCCAAATAAATTTTTAATTAATGAAATATTTGGATCTTACAAGGGAGAAGGAACAACGGTTCGAATCAGTTTTCATCTCCTTTTTTTAATTTAAATATATTGATTTATTATTAATCATTAACCTCTGATTGTATTAAAAGTTTTACAATACATAATAATTCAATAACAGAAAAATGTAATAAAAAATATATGTAATGCAATAGGCGTACAAGGAAGTAATGTGGTGTTCATATCAGATTTTTATATTTTTCATAGAAGCAGAAAACACGGTAAAGTTTTAAATCTTGATTTAAATGTGAATATAGATTTAAAAAAAAAGTAGATATGAAAATACATTTTAAGTTAAATTATTCAAAAAATATCCATGATAAAATTAAAATAAACTATGTACAGCAGGCGATTACTGTATACGTAAATATTGTATTTACTTAGATTTAATCTAATGAATATGCAAAAATTACAACGAATATATCTGCCAGCTAACATTGCCTGTTGTAAGCAAATAAGCCGCAACGTAATAGATTCATTACGATATTACGAACCGAGGTTTTGTACAACATTTAATAATTAAACAACTGCTCGTAAAGAAGGCTTAATGGCTACTAATTACAAAAAAACGGTATGCTAAATGAGACTGTGTTTAAGGGAATATTACATTTAAAAATTGTTTGTCGATGTTGTCTAGGTAATCGTGAATCACTTAATTATAAATATTTTAAGAAGGTTAGATTTTTTTTTAAGTTTCAAAAGCTATAAAATGATATTATAAAATTTGTATTAACCAAATTAAATTTACATTCAGAGGGAATGCAGTAACAGGAGAAATTTTTTCTCTAGTGACTAAAAGGCTTAAATAAAGAAAATAATAATAATAATTACTTTGTAAATTAGAAAAGATTAATAAAGAACTAATTAAATATAAAGAAAGTAATTTTAAATATAACTTAAAATTATAGTACAAAAAACCCCTTTCGGCACGCCGGAAGGCGGAGGTAGCGGAGGCGGAGGTGTTGGGCGCTGGGACACACCAGTTTTGAGTGCAGAGGTCCTGATAGGTCGGCTTTGTGCTACAACTGTGGGGGTACAGGCCACTTTATACGTGATTGTAAAGCGGCGTCCAAATGCCTCGATTGTAATGGGACTGACCATCGCACCGGAGGCGTAAAGTGCGGCAAAGCCAGAAATTATTAGTATAATATTGTCCAATGCCAATAGGAGTATTCTGTCCCATGATTTAGTCGGAGAGACCGCCAGGGAATTGAATGTTGACATCGTGATTACTACTGAGCCGAACTTGGGTACTGCTGCTCGTCATGACTGGCTGGCTGATGCTGTTGGTGATGTCGCTATAACAAACATCAGTAATAGGATCGGATGGCAGTTGCATCACAGAGGAGAGGGGATTTTAGCGATTATTTTGCCGAATTTTGTCCTTGTGGCTGGATACGGGAGTCCTAATATTGGAATTGCTGAGTATGAACGTTACATTGACGAAATACAACGGGTCATCTTACAGTCACCGAAAAGAGCCGTGGTTATGGGTGATATTAACTGCAAGGCCACGATTGCTGGTAGCAGTTATTCTAACAGAAGAGGGCAAATCTTTACAGAAATGATGATGGCGACTGATATGATCTGTCTAAATGACGACTCTTATACATTTGAAGCCAGAGGTCATAGATCTGTATTAGACCTGACATTGGTTGACAATAGTTGGGATCCTTCGCTCTATCGATGGAGAGTTTTGAGGTCAGAAACTGGTAGTGATCACTTTGCCACGTTATTTTCTTTTGACGGTATACGACCGGTGATCGGGAGAACATCAAAGCCGCTGAGATTGACTAAAAGACAGGTAGAAGTAGTGGTTGACAAAGTTGCCCGCAAGCTCATGGATGGCAGAGAGGTTACGCCTTTTGTTCTGCAGGAATTAATAGTCACAGAGATGGCGAGGATTCCCCAAAATATCAGGGGGTATCAACCCGCTTACTGGTGGACTGCGGAGATTGCGGACAAAGACGGATTTTGCAGTACTGGCGAAGGAGAAAATTTAGACTCCGTAGAAGAGGCGGTGCTGTGCATGAGCATGCTGTAAATATGTTTGCTGATGCCAGGCGGCTACTAAATTACCTAATAAAATCTAGCAAGAGAGCACGTTGGAAGGAATTATGCTTGGAGCTGGACTCGGACCCGTGGGGACGTCCTTTTCAGATCGTCATGGGAAGACTGGGTAGACGTTTGCCTGTCCTTACAGCTGAGTCTGCTGGTATACAATTGAGAACACTTTTTCCGGTGGCCGAATCGGGTCTATCGGAGCTGGTTGAATGCGATGCAGGTCGATTCACACAATATGAAGTCACCTTGGCGGTATCTAGACTGTATTCCTGCTGCGATCCTCAAGGGACTTATGATGAAAGCCCCTTGGGAAATGACAGATGTGGCAAGTTATTGCTTGCAGAACAGGACCTTCCCTAATTGTTGGAGGGAGTCACGCACTGTGTTCTTGCCCAAGAAGACTGCTAATGCAGAAGTAGTTGGTTACCGCCCGTTGAGCCTGATAAACAATATAGGGAAAGTGGCTGAGAGATTGATCGCAGAAAGGTTACTGTTTGAGTTAGAGACAGGCGGGGGTATTCATAACAACCGGTATGGGTTCAGGCGTGGCAAATCGACGCTTCAGGCGATTGAAAAGATAACTAGCTGGGCTATAACAGTCAAGGCTGGAACATGGCGCACCAGGAAGATTCCTTTACTGGTTATGCTCGACATTAGAAATGCTTTTGGGACCGTCCAGTGGGACTCCATCATGGCGGCTTTAGTCAGAAGGCGAATAAGCCCTTACATTAGGAGACAGATCTCCGAATACCTGTCTGAAAGATGGACAGTTAGCACGCTTGATGGTGACATACGATACCAAGTTCATGGTGGTGTCCCCCAGGGGTCAGTACTGGGACCGTTACTTTGGCTACTGGTCATTGACGATGTATTACGACTACAGCTACCTGAAGAGACGGAAATAGTGGCCTATGCTGATGATTTAGCGATACTCACCTCTGCGAGATCAGAAGATGTCCTCGAACAAAGGAGCAATGATACTCTAGAGATCGTAAATAACTGGCTAACCGACAAAGGATTAACACTTTCAGTAGATAAAAGTCAATATATTATGTTGGCGGGAAGGAGACGGCTGCGAGATCTTGAACTTAAGATAGGGGAACATAGCTTGAACGTGTCAATCAGGCTAAATATCTGGGAGTGATAATTGATAAAACCTTGAGTTTTAGTGCTCATATAGTATATATATGCGAGAGAGTCGATGGATTACTACAAGCCCTCATAAGGCTATTAACTGGCCGAGATGCCCCAAGATCATCTAAACGTAGGGTTTTAGTCTCCGCATGCACCTCGGCTTTATTGTATGCTGCACCTGTTTGGTATAGAGCCATATTCACGCAAAGGAATGCTAAACGATTGAGGAGTCTACATAGACAGGCTCTAGTTGGGGTGATGTTCGGATACCGCACAATATCTTATGAGAAGGCGTGCGTTCTGGCGTCCACAAAACCCATAGAACTCCAGGTCTTGGAACGCTGGCTTCGCTTTCAGGGCATGGAACGGGATGATGCTTCTGAAGTGGTTATGCAGGCACGGCAGCGTAGATGGAGTCAACATGAGGGGGCTATGTGGACAAAAAGGTTGATCTCAGACATTAGCCAATGGGTCAAACGAAAGCACGGCAAGGTCAGCTACTATGTCTCTCAGATGTTCTCTGGACATGGTAATTTCGAGCAATATTTATTCTTTGGCAAAAGAAGCTCTCCACGTTGTCGGTACTGTGAACGCGATGACACAGCTGAGCATACAATATTTGAATGCGATAAATGGACAACACATAGGTTTCGCACGGGAATACAGAATCTCACACCCGAGGAACTAATCGGCTTCATATTGAGTTCTAGACAAAATTGGAATAATTTTGAAAAATTCTCCTTTTTAGTTTTAAAAAAGAAAAATGTTACTGAAAGACGTATGGGGTACTAATAAAGACTGAAGTAATTGTAGAACTAGGATATTCATGAGTATTGTCTCTTTATGAAACCTACGACCGCGAGTAGGCGTTACGAGATCGGCCTGGGAATGTAAAGACCGAGACCCGGCTTCGTAGTTGGTGGTTGGGAACGACATAGTCAGGTCGACATAGTCGACATAGCCTACCTTCTGCGGGGTTAGAGGCAGGCAACACCAAAAGACCGAGACCCGGTTCCCGGGGCTGGGGCTGGGGACGGCATAGTCGGACTCGGTTCCTGCCCTGGGGATTTGAGGCAGGCAATGTAGAGAAAACAAAAAGAAAAGATCCGACCGGGGGGGCTGACCTACCGTGCCGGACATACAGTCGGTGGGTGGGGAGGCCTCCTTTGAGTAAAAGGACACTTCCTCGGGCTGCGTATACGTAAATGGATAACCGGCCCGAGGGAGTAGGGGGGAAAAAAAAGTAGAGGATAAAAAAGATTTCCACCTTAAAGTTAAGAAAAACTTCAAATTTACTCAATACGACAATGGTTGCAAGTGAATAAAAGTTTCACGTGTTTAGCATACGACAAGCCCTATCTTACGATTGCAGCAATATTTTGATCATCCCTTGTCGTAAGGGTTGATCATATCAAAAATTATTTGAGAAGTTTTAGATAATTTTTAGAGAACTAACGACCACTTTAAACCGATTCGATACTGCGCCTATTGAGGTGAGGGTGACAGAATTTTTTTTGTCTTCGAAATTCCATTTTTTCCACACCCCCTGGGCCAATGGTTGATGATATTCAAAAACTTTACGTAGATATGTTTTAGGCCCTTATTCAAAGAATAGTAGGAACTTTAAATGAATTCGATATTTTACTTAATAAGAAAGTTATAGCGGTATTTCTTTTCTAAAAATCCCCCATTTCCACCCCCATGGTCCGGTTTTGCCCCTTAACGAACTCAACCGAGATTTTGGGTCGTTATATTTTATGTATCAATTTGAAATTGATTGCCGGAAAATTATGGCAGGTATAGTAACTGATGGTAGTTTTGGGGTCTGAAGGATGTAAAATGCGAAGATATGTGAAATTTTCCGGAATCATATCATGATACCCATTACAGTAGGTAGCTTTCTTAAGAAATCTACCTAAAAGAAAATAATAATCATTTGTAAATTAGAAATAATTAATAAAACACTAATTAAATAGAAAGAAAGTCATTTTTATTATAGTACAAATTACAGTATGTTTTACGTATATATTCTAATATTGTTACAGAAACTTATTCATTTCTTTACTGATATACATAACTGTATCTATAACAAAACATTTTAGTCAGCAGAAAATTGATTGAAAATTTTTAAATTATGCAGTCAATTAAATGCAAATTACCACGTAATCTTTTAAGAATATTTAACGAATTAATACCAATTTTTCAGACAAAGACGGTTGAAGAAATATGTAGAAAAAAATTGGAACAGATTATTAGTAAAATATACAAAGTAAGAGGTAAAAAGAAAAGGTTGTAAATATTTATGTTTCTTACTTTTCCAATAGTTTTAATTCTGCGCAAGAAAACCGACGTTCCGTTAATTTAATTTGGTTTAATAATGCTAATAATAAATATTATAAATAAAGAAACATTAAAGTTCATTTGCCTCTCTCAAATTTTACGATCTTAAATTAAGCGTAACTCAAGAACGACTCAACCAATTTTCCGATTCACAACTTCAGATATACTACTGATGGAATTTGAAGATTTGGAATGTTGGAGATTTACGAACTACAAAATTTTACGCAAAGGCCTATAATAAATTTAAATTTAAAGAAACCCCAATTTACATAAATGGTGTTTTCGTACTCCTCATATCCCACAACTTAAAGAAAATTCAGTCTCTTTACGGAGTGTTTTGGAACACCCCAGTTCCATCATGTGACTGAAAGTAATACCGTATACTATTCTTCAAAATGTCGGTAAACTCTTTGATCACCTAACACAATAATGAAATTTATTTACGTTCTATGTGAATATATATATATATATATACATATATTCACACAGGAAACGTAATATTTGTATATATATATATTTATATATGTATGTATGTATATTATATGCTTGCATACGTATGTAGGTGAGAGCAAATATATGTAGTGGAAGATGGAAATATTAACAATAAAAATGCAAATTGTTTCACATTTTAATTTAAACGATGTAGAAGTGTAAATAAGGTCATAATAAAAACAGAATGAGACAAAATAATGACGAAGTTCCTGCTTCTCATTAGAGTTGCGAGCTCAAAAACGGTAGTTGGATAAAGGGAACAGTTTGGTTCCATTCAGTGATTTATACTTGGCAAAACAATAGCGCGCAAACGTTCTTACCATTTCTAACCGAGAAAAAAAAATCCCACGAGGGAATATTTATCCCATTATTTTTCCATTTGTAAGTACGGTCTAAGCGACATGAAGGTCCCCAAGGAGAAGTTATTCGTTCTTTCTTCTATTATTACTGCTAAGAAATAAAAAGAATAGGGATGAGGGAGAAATCGTTGGGTCTGGAGGAGGAGAAAAATAGGAAGAAGGAAAAGAAGAAGAACATTGTAGAAAATGGCGTACGTGAGAAGAACATACAATTGCCGAACCCAATCTCACCTGATCTCAATTCTAGCGCTTTTGGAGTTCACAAAAATGAAATTGCCACACTATTACCTCATAAATCCTACTCTCTATAGCTAACCCTTAATATGGTTTTAGAGATGTCCTTAAACTATATACATACATTCTCTGCTCCGCTACATTGTATGTAGTATATTTAATAACTTTGTCGCAATGTAACAGAAACTCTGTAAGGTAAGGAAAAACTAAAATCTCGTTATATGTTCTGATTAAAATTTAATTAAAAAATTTATAATTCTGTTCGCGTTTATAACAGCTTCATTATCGTGGATTATAAATCAAAGTTTGAAACAAAAGTAAAAAGATCACAATATTTGCAGTAATTAAAATTTTGTAGGAAAAAATGATTACACTAAAAAACCTTTAACGAAAAACTTTACTTAAGTCTAAGCGTAGAAGGTCGTTTAGATTGTTTAACAATTATCGTAGAAGACGATATGGAAAAATTATATATATAAAAAATAAGTAAAACAAACCAAAAATCTTATGTGACACCACATGACTTTCTTGTACGCCTATTAAATTACATGTACACATGCACACATTTTTTTTAAAATGGAAAGTACATAAAATATTATTTCATTAATAATTTCTATTATTTTTTTGGTTATTATTGAATTATTATTCATCGTAAATTTTTTTACAATCAGATGTTAAAAATTATTAATAAATAAATATATTTAAATTAAAAAAAAAAGCTTAAAAAAGGAGAAGAAGTCTGATTCGAACCGTTGTGCCTTCCTCCTTGTAAGATCCAAATATTTCATTAATTAAAATTTTATTTGGCTATAACTCTGGACACAATGAAAATAAGTACCACTTATGTGGTACTATATATTGTTAAAAAGCTTTCGATGAGGGCTTATTACTGCAGTTAGGAAAAAGTCCAAAATCCAAATTTTTGGTGATTTTGGGCTTTTTTGGAGACTTTTGGTCCAGTCGATTGCAATCAAAAGGGGAGGTACACAACTAGATGTTACAAAAGTTCTAAATCCAAAATTTCAACATCCTACGGCTAATCGTTTTTGAGTTAAGCGAAATACATACGTAAGTACGTACAGTCGTCACCCCGAAATTGGTCAAAATGGATTCAGGGATGGTAAAAATGTATATTTCCGTTGAAATCTGAAAACCGAAATTTTTCGAGATTACAATACTTCTTTGCACTTTCTACAATGAATTAAAAAATCATATACTACATAACTTGACAATAAACAATACTTACGAGGTAATACAAAAAAATTATTTTAAACTAAACTTTTTTAGTATAAGAATGAAAAAAATCATAGAATAATTTACGATTTATATTAAGATTTTAGAGAATCCTAATAGAAAAAAATATTAATTAAAAAATATTTAAATCATTTCAGCCTTAAATCCGGACTACCTATCTCGACTTCATGGACGTATCTTTTACAGATTGGATAGATAAAAGCTATCTCATCAAGAAAGATAAAGACAGCACATATATATATATATATATATATATATATAACAAATCGGAGAGAAAACCTCCTCCAATGACAAAAATTTAAAGTTGGGATAACAGTTAAGTAATGTTCTTATTCTTTGGCAAAAAAATGTTTAAGAAATTTAAACTTTAAGTAGTCCGGATATTGGTCGCTAGGGATAACGACTATTCCTAATCGATGTCGTTATGACGACAGGCAATACGGCAGTATCATTTTTATACGTTATGAATATTGATGAAATATTCACAGTGATAAGTAACATGATTTTAAATGCAAAAATCAAAAACGGTTACTCAGTCAAAGGTTTATTAATCCTTTCGAACAGATGGATTTTACTCCAAACCACTGTATTACGACATAGTTTTATCCTGTTCTATTCAATTACTAATCCTATTTATTTATCAGAACTATTATAACAATAATTAAAGGTCAAAAAATTTAATTAGAAAAAGTGACAATGAGAAGTATCAGTGACTCTCGTATCCTGTAAATTATCAGATATAGAAATATTGGTTATTCAGTGGGCCTCACTTAGATTACGCCCCCCCCCCCAAAAAAAAAGCCTGAAATTTCTAATAAACGATATTTTTTCTGTAAATATATATACCTTATGATAAATTTTATTAATCTGACGATTAAGCCTAATTACCACAGTCACTAGGTTTTATGCGATCATAAACCTAGCGAGCGTATGTTTTGTTTGGTTAGGTTATGATTAACCGTTTGAGCTAATTCCCTGATTTTTGGGGCCTTATTGTAGTATGTAGTATTTTGTATTTACTGCATTCCGTGAGGATTAGATGTTTGGCTGCAGATTTTTTTGTTGTCCGATGTATGCATTTTTAGTGTTGTATTGTTGCACTGATCGTGTAATATTAATGAATGTCTCTTTTTAGGCGTAATTTTATGTTCTTGCTGTATTGGTTTTGATGATTTTTTTAATATGATGTTTATATTGTTGTTTTCTTGAGTTTTTCTTCCCGTGTATATGTATATATTGTGTGACTTTTTTCTTTGTATGTAGTTTCATAATCTGTTTTCTGTATCTTGATGTACGGTGATGTATCTTGTTTGCTGTGATCGATCTGTTTTTGTTGATGTTCCTATTATGATGCGATTGCATTATGACGTATGAGTGTGTGAGTGGGCGTGTAACTCTTCTTCCAGAAGGAATGCTTCGCTAGCGGTTCCAGGAAGGGTGTAGCCAGGTGGAGGGCGGTTTAGTCGGTAGTGCGCAGGTTTACATACGCATATTAATAACATCTTGCGGCACCTGTTAGCCAGCCCGACACTGCTTAGGCGTCCGTAAATAGGATTCCCCACCTCTTTTAAAAGAAAGGTTATGATTAACCAAAAATAATCTACGCTTGCTTCGCTCGCTACAGTAATGGTTTGATTAATTAAATAATAAATTCAGTAATTACTGCTTATATTCGAGTTGTTTTTTTAATATGTAAAATATGTTAATATAAAGAATATGTAAAATGACCGGTTTATTTAATAAATTGCTATATATTTATTAAATTCTCCAACATTGGAGGCGATTCATCAAATTCACCGGTAATAATGCATAATCACCGGATTAATCAAATTTACGGTAATATATATACATTCTTTTTAACAAAATTTAATTCTGGCCTTGTTATACCCAATATTATAAATTTACTTGTGGTCAATACAATAGAAAATTTCATAAGAGAGTATTCAAAAGTTAAAACTATTTATACACAAAACATGGCTGTCTTTATGTTTTTTTGGTGTAGTTGGTTTTTTCATTCCTTTCTATTCTATTCTATTAGTCTCAAAATACAACTTACATCCAAGCGGTCTTATTATGTGTATAATATATTCAAAACGTTTTCTTTTTTACTGTTTTTTTCTTTATTTATTTCTAGAAATAAATTCATTTAACAATAAGGCTTGCCAATTTTTTTTTATAAGAATCTGTAACAAATTTTTTTATTCTCCAATTCGTATATAATTCTCTTTATTTCATTCTTTATCAAGCTAACTAAATGTTTAATAGTTTAAAGTAATACATCAACATTTCAAAAGTTACTATTTGATAATAAACCTCAGCAACCAGAAGTTATCGGAGATGGTGATTAGAGAAGAATTTGTAAATATAGAGATTAGCTGCAAATAAAACTATAAAATAATTAAATTATAAGACGTGATTATACCATCAGGATATGGAAGGAATAACACTTGATTGGATTATTTATCCTTTCTAAACGACACCTTTTACCGTTTCATGATAAGTATCACAATAAATAAGCAATATGGAGGGCAGAGAATGAATGAATGGTCTTGAAGGAGACTGAAAACTGTATCCAAACAATCCCATCGCCTCAAACTACCTCAGAAGGAATTAAGGTTCCCCTCCCAGGTAGCCGGGACTCGGTCTTTAATCATTCGCCATGCTTCTAATTAGGTGATCCAAGGGAATTCCCGTATCGGGACTCCGATCTTGACACCACGCCTCTAATGGGGAACCCCAGAGGGATCCCCCACCGGAACTATGGTCTTACTTTACTTTGGAGTCCCCGTCCAATCATCGAAAGTAGGACACCTGTGCCTCCAACCCCTACTTTTTTTTTCTCTGCTGCTCCAGGTCGGACCAAACTGGTAGGTATAACTCCACCTGAAGGAGTGTCTGGTTACTCTAATGAGTCTTCCCATCTACCGGCTGTATATCCGGCATGGTAGGTCGGTTTACCGGTCAACTCTTTTGATCTTTATGCCCTTTCTTGACGCCATGTCCGGACATATCTGCCCAAAATACAGCGCCGGGTGTTTTCTCTTTTACTGCGCCTACCATCCCCTGGAGTCCCCAGAGGCTCATTGGTGCTGTCACACCTAGGCGTGCCAGCCCTCGCCTCTGGGGCTATCCTCCCTACCCTACGCTAATAGCCCACGCGCCGCTCCTCTTGATCTTTGCGTTTTTGCATTTCCTTAGCGTATGCATCTACTCTCCTCCATTGACCTTCACTGTTTTACATGAAGTCCACCAGATCGTCTGGTGAACACTGACCAATTCCAGCCTTATTCCGCAGTGCGTCCCATCGTCGACATCTGTAGACTGTGTGTTCCACACAGTCTTCCTCCTCACAAAACATACATGTCGATTACTCTCATTTATCAATTTTATGTAGGTAGTCCCACCCCAGGAGGGGTGGGACTACAAAAAATACTCACGCGGTTTTTTTATTTTATTTTTTTTACCTCCGGGATCACCGTTAGGTATTACTTCAGAGAATGAAATGAATGGAAATTTTTGTAGCGTGTGAAAATGCTACGCCTGACCGGGATTCGACCCCGGGAACTCCAGATGAAAGGTCGAGACGCTACCATTCGCACCACGGAGGCCGGTATTATTATTACTATTATTATTTGTTTAATAATGTATAATGTGTGAAAAAGCTAAATTTTCAGAAATGTTGCATGTAATAAAATACCGCTTAAAACTTAGTACAGTATATATCAATTTGATATTAAGGTTTGTTTTTTCTTATCTAATAAGAATTTATCTTATCTTACCGATCTCCATAGCGAAGTGGTAGCGTCTTGGCTTTTCATCCGGTGGTCCCGGGTTTGAATCCCAGTCATGCATAGCATTTTTCACTCGCTACAAAATTCCATTTCCATATCCCACGCACAATCTTCAAGCTTATGTGGCTATATCATGAAAAAGAATAACTTTGCACAAATAAATTATCTATTAAGAGATAATATATAAATATATGAAATACACTAACACAGAGATTATGCTAAAATTAATAGAAACATATTAACCGGCAACATAAGTTTAACAATTTATTTAATTTCATGTTTAATAACTGTAAAAACTAAGCACTTTTCAATTTATTTAATAATAAAAAAAGTTGACTTCTTTAAATCCGCGTCTTGAGCAATATATAGAAAAAAATGAGAATACATTTTTTGTTAGAAAGAGAACAAATTTTTTTTCACTACTAAGTACACGCGAAGTTGATATACAGACAAAACCTATCTTTGTTAAGTAGAATTTGAGTTGGATTTGGATAGTTTAGCAGAGATTAGACAAGCAGAATTTAATTACAGTGGTGATTATGGGATGCACATAATTAATAATTTTGGATACCAGTAACTGAAACTGTGCAAAATGAAATTACATTGTTTGTATTGCTTACATTAAACCTATTTATTAAATTATTGTTAAAAAAAATTATTCAGTTATTAATTAAATATATGATGTTATTTTATTACATCCTCTTATTATAAAATCTTTTTTAATTTGTTTGATTTAGTTTTACAAAATTTTATTTTATTTTTTATATTTAAATTGACTGTTAATTTTAACATTTAATTTTGGAAAAATCGATGGTGTTATTAATCTTAAAATTCCCTCCTACTTTCCACACTTCTTAATTTTTTTTTTTTGAATTTGATTTCCTAATGAAATACGAGTATTTATTAAAAAAAATTATCTTGTCCGAATAGGTATTTAACCTTTCTTTTCTTTATAACCATTTTTTATTTGTAAATTTTATAATTGTAATTGTTTTTTCTTGTTTTCATATTTGAGCATATTTAAAAACTATATAATTAAACAAAAAAACTATATAGGCTAAATTATAAGTGTATTTGTTTTTATTATTTTGAACGAGACAAACATTTAGGAAATAATATAATTTTTTTTAACATCAATATCACGTTAATATAAATGACACAATATCAAAATGCTCAAATAATTTAATTTTAAAATAACTGTGATCACTCTATCCGATGTTGTTTTACACTCCCATACTGTATCTCTCTTCCCGGTAACAACAATCTTATGCACAATTACAATAATACTTTCTTTTTTTGGATAATTTTTCTACGTATGAAAAAATATATTAAGTCTGATCGGGATTCAAATTCAGAAGTTTCGCGATGAAATGCAGATACCTACCGCTCTTGGTAAGATGCATTTTTCCGATCACAAGGTTACCTCAAAAATTTTCCAGACGATATTTTTTCTATGGGAAGCAATAATCTTTTAAATCGTTAAATTTCGTCATCATTAAAATTATGTACTAATATCATGTTAAATCAGAGCGGCATTCCGATTCTTTATTCTGTTTCAACCATAATAACTACATAATCCACATCACTTTATATAAAGTGATTCAAGAAGAAAGTAAAAAACTTTAAGGAGATGTTGGTGGAATTAAAGAAGAAAATTCATATAAAGATAGATTTGGAAATGTTTCGTTAGTGACTGTAGACTAGCGAAAGATTTTCCCCGCATTTTAACGCATTCAGTAAAATTAAGCCAGAATGTAATTCTAGGGAACCTAATTAAAGAGATAGTAAATTTAATGATTTTTATGTGAAATCGGACCTGAAAATTTGAAAAAAAAAATACTCAAACTCGCATTTTTAGTAGTTACCGAGAAATCTAGGGTAAAAGACAAATGATTGGAGTCGAAATTTTATGTTTGACGTAAAATAACTTTGTTACAACGGTAACAAACAAACAGATGTTTTAAAAGAGGCTAGTAGAGAATTTGATTTTGAGTAAAATGGTATGAATAAAGTTACAGAAATTAAATATAAACCTAGGAATTTTAAAGTTTATTAAAAAAATAAGTTGTATTAAAATTTGGCAGATTTTAATTAGGTATTAAACGAAACAAAATTTGTTATTGTATAAAACCAATGATTTGAATATTTTAGAAAAATAACAAATACAAACAGTTACAATAAAACCAACTTATAAATAATTAAATAAAGTGCTGAAAATCTTCTCCACCACAGGGAATACTACATTTTACCCGACAAAAAATGTTTTTCGTGGCTTTTTTTATTTCAAAAAGGTTGTTTTTTTATTAATTGCAATGCAATAAAAATTCTAAAAAGTAATTTTTCTTTTATGTTACACATTATTCGTATAAATATGATTTTAGGGGTCCCAGAGAGAGCAGTTCAGAGGAAATAAGTCAGGTAATCTGAAGACCAAAATATTTAACCTTACATTTAAAAAAAAAAATTATAATTTTTGTTGAAAGCATCATTATTACTACCTCGCATAAAAAAAAACTATGACTATACAGAAATTTTTATTTAATTTTTAACAATATAAATTATTTCTTTATCACATGTAAAAAAGAATATGGTAATTAAAAGTGGAAGAAAATTATAATAAAAATCAATTTTTTTATTAATTATGTGCTGAGGATAAATAATAATAAATTACAGAATGAATTACAGAATATCTTTATCTAAAAAATGAATAGGCTTGATGTCTTGTTAGCCTTTCTGGATGTGATTCCTGCACCCAGCTACGGGTTTCTTTGGAGTAAAAGTACAATAAAATGTATTCATAAAATGCACATTTCCGGCCTCCGTGGCGCGAGTGGTAGCGTCTCGGCCTTTCACCCGGAGGTTCCTGATTCGAATCCCGGTCAGGCATGACATTTTTCACACACGCTACAAATAATTCATCTCATCCTCTGCAGTAATGTTTAACTGCGGACCCGGAGGTTAAACAAAAAAAAAACAATGTGCAAGCAAGCAGTTTTAAAACTTACTGCCGTTGTTTAAATCGTTTTAACAATAAATATATAAAATATTCAATACGTAAAATAACTAGGTATAAAATTTTATGTGATCGATAAAAATATTTTTCCTCCTAATATTTGTACAAATTTTGTTTTTCCTAGTACAAATTTCTATTAGTACAAATAAAATTTGTGAAGTAGTATTTTTTACGTTTACTTATCATAGTTTACAACTGTACTGTGAAAATATTTTAAAAATATTTTGTATTCCATTAATATTTATTTACAAGACAGCACTATATAAAATAAAATTTTCCTTTATTTTATTCAATTGTCCTTAAACAGAAAAAAAAAGAAACTGGATTGCAACCGAAGCAGATTTAGTTACAATTTTTATTGTTCTAAACCTTTAATATATCTCGACGTTATGTTTTTTTATTTCACATTTTCCACATATGTGTGATAGAATTTCCATTACTTGAATTGTTATAAAATAATGTGTAAGGGTAGGTTTGGTTAGGGATGATGTACAGAATGTTGTAGAACAAGAGGGGACAGTTAAAAGGGTTATACAGGTGAGGGTTAGTTGACCGCAGAGCTGCCGATGGCCGTTGTCTATACCAATTATCATCCTTTGTAACGGTATAGTGTTCTCTCTTGTTGCAGCTCCATCTAACTGAAGTGTGGGTAGTTCGGAACCTTCTCCTCATACAACTGACCCCTTTGAACCCTTGTCAAACTAAAATCCTGTTTGTGAGAACTTTACCTTGTTTTAAATTAAACAATCATAATAGTAATAATAATATTAATAACAATTTATGTTTATATTTCGTTTGTGCTTTAAAGTCTGAAATGAGAATATTTTTTAATTTACCAGTATATTAAATGAAACAATGGTCTTACCTAGTTTCTCATAGATAAGCCTGTTTAAAAACTCATAAATTTTTATATTTAATTTAACATCTTAATTAAACACAAAATAAGTAGAATACTTCTGAAAATTAAAAACAATTATAAGAAAATTTAAGTTTATTTTTTGTGAATTCTAAAGAAGAAGTATGTCTATTGAAAAGGGTACTAGGAAAGATTAGACCGGAGATAAAAGTAATCAAAGAAATAATATGAATAGAATAAAACTAGTTGTAGAAACTGTACCTAGAACAATAGAATGGAAAATACTAAATTAGTATCGATACATGAAAAAATAAAGGGTACTAGAAAACCAAAAGGCTAAACTATCATATAAGAGTATGAAGAGAGACTAAAAACGGAAAGAGGATGACCGACAACTAGAAGGCTCGCAAATGTTCGAATAAAAATTGAGCTACTTTTACTTTCCTAGCATCATATCTGTAGAGTAAGCTGCCAGAAGGAAAGAATGGTAATCACTGCTAAACAAAAAATTCTTTTTTTAATATTTCCTTCGCTTCACGAGTCAAATCTTGACTCGTGACAAAGAAAAATTTTTATTAGCTCAAGTTTCTGTGATATACAATAGGTGGGGGTATTTTATTTTAACGGATTAAGAGAAAACGATACATTTTAATTTCATAAACCGACAACATAGAAAGATCGTTTGACATTTTTTTAAAGACAATTACATTCTAAGAGTTCTTAATCGATGGAAGAATATCTGGTAGTTGGAGGTCTGAAGAGAATCACGTAGCGGCTTCATGAGATCGTTGTCTTTTGCATTTTCTCTTGTAAGTGAGATCCGGAGCATCCCTACATACAGACCGGCAGTAATCGTCAAGCATTTCATTCCAACGGCTCTGATATCTTTGTCCCGTTACAGAAATATCCTGATGGAATCTTACTCCTTGTTCATCACTGACAACTTGACAACTAGGAGGAAAAAAGTTCTGGTGTGAGTGGATAAAATGGATTTTAAGGGACATGTTGCATCCGAGTTGATGATATTTCTGGAGAAGTAGTGTCACCAATCAACTGTAGTTTTCATCTATTTTGTCGCCTAAAAATCTATGAATGTCTCCCTTTGAGAATTCCAAGTTTCCTTTTCTTTTCCTTCCAAAATTCGGTCAAACGCAGGATCTTTTACAAGTTGTCGAATTTGTAGCTCGACAAAAATATCTTCGTTCACTTTTGCATCACATAATGTAGGAAATTTGTCTCTTAAGTACTTAAAAGCCTGTCCTTCTCGGTTCATACTTTTGACAAAAAGTTTTATCAAACCCAGCTTTATATGAAGGGGTGGGAGAAGAACATTTTTTGGGTCCACGAGAGGCTCGGAAATTACATTTTTCTCCCTAGAGTTAAGATTTCTTACAGGCCAGTCTGCTGCAATATAATGTCCCTACTGTTTCACATAAATAAGAAGCAGCAGTATTTAGTGGACCTCAGTTGCATACCTACGAGTACAAGGATGACTTTTTGATGGCCGCAAATTTTCCACTTGTGTTCAGCATATTTGATCGAGCCTAGGACGATTGCCACGTTTGCATAAATCTTCTTCATGTGAACTTTTGTGATACAGGATGAAATCCAGTGATATCACTAGTCAAAAACTTATGCGACAGTACATCCATTTCTCATATATTTTAAAAAATAAGGAAATTTACAAAGGCAAACCTACTGTGTGATTAGTGGGTACTTGAAGCACAATATTACATCGTTCTTCTGCTTCCCGAACAAGTTATAAATAATAAAGACACTGTTACCACAAGTTAAACAATTGTTTTTATTTTTCTGATGGATAATATAGAACAGTTATAAGAATACTGAAAAATCATCCCATTGAGAATACATACATCAGATATAGGCGTAGGAATAGTAAATGGAAAAGCTGGAAAAATATTGTGTCACTTTCTCGCCTAAGTCATGTTTACCAAAATAAGATTTAAGCATAAAGATTCCTAAATCTCAAATAAAAAATTTTGATTTTAGGGGATTACTTATTTTTGGGAAAAATTTAATTAAAATTTATTTATAAAGATGTGATTCCTAACAAACAGTATTAATTTAAAGAGAATTGTTTAAAAATATTGAAAAAAATGAAGTATAATTTTTATGAAAGCAATTAAAAAAGTCCTTCTCATTTTGGGTCGGAATATAATATAATTGTCAAAGCTACTTTAATTTTATAATTGATGCGGAAAGATACAAAAAAAAAAAAAAAAAAAAAAAAAAAAACATCATATATATTTATTAGAAGTGCGGAAATTACAAGAAAAGGTTTCTAAAAATATTCTTCTATAGATAAGTTTAAACAAATTTTCTTAAATAAAGTTTTCTCTAAGTCTAACAACCCCTTCATTAAATTATAAAATAAGAAAAAGAGGATTTTCAAAAACAACCTGCATTTTAGTCCGGGCTTTATAATCTAAAAAAATCTGTGGAAATTTCTGAAACCACCACAAACTTATATATGAAGTAGCTTTATGTATAAGCTCTATATATAAAGCTACAATTATATAGAGCTTATAACGCTGTTAACTTTAACTTTAAAATATCTTAACTTTACCTCTATATCGTGCATTCAGGTTTTCTGCTTATCTAATTATAAAGTTACTTATTATATTTTTTTGATAAGAAAAAGTTCTTTCTTTTTATATATTCGGATTTTATACTGTGACAATTTAAGGAAGTATAAACTTTCAAAAAATATTTGAAAAATATTTCAACCGAAGGGAGTTAGAACAAAAAAGATGTATTCAAATTTTAAGAGGTGGGGATTGATTTTTTGAAAAAAAAATTTTAGAATTATTTGTATACGCATTGTAAGTAACAGATATGGTTTAATGAAGCTTTCTCTAAAATAACAATGAAGAAAAACCAAAATAGTTTATTCGCGATACCTCCACATCTTTACGAGTTTCGAAAAAAAATACTACGATCAATTACCCAAATATACAAATAATTGAGCCAAATTTTAAGAAACACGGTTTGGTCAGCCCGTGATACTACATAAAGCTAAAAGTAGTGCGACGCATGTACTTACGGACATAAGAAACCTAGCTACCTATTTTAATGGGTACCATGATTCGACTTCCGGAAAATTTCGACATATCTTCGCGTTTTACATCCCCCATACCCCAAAAACCCCGTCAGTTCAAAAGTTTACACACACACACACACACATATATATATATATATATATATATTTCACTTTCTTGTAGACACGATAACTGCCGTAATTTTACGAAAATCACTTTCAAATTGATACATAAAATATAACGACCCAAAATCTCGGTCGAATTTGTTAGTGGGCAAAATCAGATCATGTGGGTGCTTTTACGAACTGGATAAAATATCGCTATAACTTTCTTATTAATTAAAATATTGAATTCGTTAAAGTTCCTACTATTCTTTGGATAAGAGCCTAAAACCTTTCTAAATAAAGTTTTAAATATCACCAACAATTGGCCCAGGGGGTGAACAAAATGGGTTTTGACGACAAAACAATCATGCCTCCCTTAATAGGTACAGTATTGAATCAATTTAAAGTAGTCCTTAGTCTTCTAAATATTACCTAAAACTTTTGTCTGAAACAATTTTTGATATGACCAACCCTTACGGAAAAGGATGACCAAAATATTGCTGGAATTCTAAGAAGATGGGGCTTGTTGTATGCTATACATGTGAAACATTTTTCACATGTAACCACTGTCGTATTGAGTAAAGTTGAAGTTTTTCTTAACTTTAAAGCGGAAATTATTTTATCACCTACTTAACACCGGTGAAATCTACCTCCATCTTCCGGCATGCCAAAAGGGACTTTTTTAGTTTAGATGAACTAGTTGGACTCTAAAACGTGATGGTTTGCAAAAAAACGCTATACCTCATTCACCTTTCCGCTTTAATAAAACTACTATTCTAGTTATATTTACCGAGAAAGTAATAACGTAATAATGAAAGTAATATAGTGGAAAGATTAGTGAAAGATGTAAATTAACTAATATTTAATAGGCGCAACGAAATAAAATCACGTTTGACTACTTGTTTAAAAATAATGATACCTAGGTTTTACCAGAACCTAGAAATCAGAAAACTAATAGAAATCAATGACTCTTAAACCACCATGTGAACAGCCATACTATGACGACATTTAATTAATTATTATTTGTAATTATATATATATATATATATATATATATATATATATATATAAGTTATCTATGTGTATACAAATTAATGAGTATAGATTTACTGTCATTTTATTCATATAAGAAGGCTAAAAATATAATAAATCTAATATTATTAAATACATTTTTATAATGTGATATACATTCTTCGTGATAAAAATTCAGTATGTTTATGAAATAAAACTTCACGCTATTTATGATATTATTTTATGTTAAATTAGGCATTAAATATTTTTCATAAAAATTGTTTATTTGAATAATGCATTTTATCTTTTTACTTATCTCCTAAAAAGAGAAATATATATATATATATATATATATATATATATATATATATATAGAGAGAGAGAGAGAGAGAGAGAGAGATAGAGATTCACAATTTAAACATTTTATATATATATAAAATAAATAAAATTTACACAACGTATTTTTTTAGCATCTTTAAAACTGAACGTGACGTAGTCATGCGTATACAAATTTATAATAATATAAAGTGTAAGAGTTAATGGGACAAGAAAATACCTGAGAAGTGCAAACAGGTGTTATACAAAACTTTCTTTACAGGAGTACTTGTATGTATTAAGTACTATACAACAGAAAGCTTGTTCAAAACTAGTTAAGAAAAAAAAACTCCAAATGTTATAAATTCAACTTTCTGTTAGTAAAAAATATAGAAAGAAATAAAATATAAAACCGAGATAACTTTCTGTTAAACAAAAATAATCTATATAAATAAAAATATAAATTACTTATAGATATTTATAATAGAAAGCAAAAACAGATGATTATTTCTTTTATTGATTTCAAAAAAGCGTACGATTGCATACACAGGTCTTCGATGTTAAAAATTCTGAGAAATCTCGGATCGGATCCTAAATTGGTAAATATGATCGGTTTAACAGTGACAAACACAAAATCTAAACTGAAGTTTAGATTTTGAAACCGGACTGAGACAAGGCGACGGACTTTCACCTTTATTATTTAATTGTGCACTAGAATTTCTGATACGCGAATGGTTTAAAATTAATCCAACAAATATTTACGTAGGATACAAAAGAGAGAACTTAAATTTAAATTCCCTAGGATTTGCCGACGACTTAGCTTTATTAGCTAATAGTATCGCAGAAGCCAGAATACAAATAACAAGTATAGAAGAACTTGCGAATAAAATTGGACTTAAAATTTCTTACGAATAGACTAAAATGATGGCTATAGATCCTTTAGTTATTAATTCTGTGAATATTAATGGAAACAAAGTAGAACTTGTAGAAAATTTAAATATCTTGGAGAGATCATTACTTGTAAATGTAACTAAAAACAAAATTGGACTGAAAGACTTAATGAATTATTTAAAGTGCTACAAGTAACCAAAAATACTTACAACAAAAAATCGCTCTCGATTAACACTAAAATTAGACGTTACAAAACTGTGGTTAAACCACTAATTACTTACGCAAGCGAGACTTTATTTAGATTAAATCAGAAAAATAGGACTGAACCTTTGCTTAAAGTTGAACGCAGGATTCTTAGAATCTGCATAAACAAATAATACAAACACGAAAATCAGTACAGAATATTGCCTAATAAATTTCTGTACGAAAACTTGGAATCCTTAATTAATACTATGAAAAAGAAGCGAATTTCTTTCTGCGCACACTTGTTAAGATTACCGCAGGATTACTAAGAGAATTATCGATCGATTTTGGTCTTTAAAAAATCGGTCATTATGGATCAAATAAATTAAGAAGCCATTTAATAATAAAATTTGACTTACGAAGATTTACTTAATAAATCCGAAAAATTAAAATTTGTTATTAAAGATCCGAATACCAACTTTAAAGTAAGAACTTTTAATTATACAAAAAAGGTTTATTCAGAAGAGGATGGTAAAGCAAGATCATTAAGAATGACTAAATATTGGGAGAAAGTAAAAGCTAAGAACTTAAAGGCCAAAAGATCGGAAAAAAGACTTGAATTATTCTAACTAAAGTGGTCTTTTGCGGCCTTAAGTGTTAAAAAAAAAAAAATGTAACTGTTCGTTTGTTCAAAATCTTAAATCTCCGAAAGTTCTTCACCGATTGCTTTGAAATTTTGATACAATTTTGCATTTGATTACGCGCGTGTTTTTTAATAACTACTTTTTATATACTTAAGATGTCACACCTGACAGGTAAAAACATATTTTATTTTTGTAAAACACAGCTATCTGTTGGACGTAAAAGCAACACACGCTATACTAAATATTTTACGATTCCATTTTAACATTTCCAATATATGTGTCCACTGTAGACTATAAAACTACTTGACTGATTTACGCGCGGGGAAGCAGGGAGAAAGGGAAAAATTGGAAAAGGGAAAAATCAAAAAAAGATAAAAGGGAAGAAGGGGAAAAATAAAAAAAAGATGGAAACGGGAAAAGGAAACGGAAAGGATTAAAATAAAGGGGAAATGCGGGAAAGAGGAAGGGAAAAGAGAAGTAAGGGAAGGCGAACAGGGGAAGGAAATGGAAGGAGAAGGAAAAGGGGAAAATATGGGAAAGAGAAAGATGTGGGAAAGGGAATATGGTAAAATATGGGAATATGGGAAATGAACATGGTGAAAAGGGGAAAAGGGAGAAAGGGTAAAATGGAAAGTTTAAATTTTGTAAATTTCCTTAATGTTCATTTTGTTAATGTTTTATGAAACTTTCAATTGTGTTCATTTAATCTATACATATACTCAAATGGAGTAATAACGAAGCATTACCGGGTCTGCTCTTTACAAATAAAAGCATAAAAGGTAAAAAGATAATTATGGGTAAAGTGCTGCTAATAATTTTGTGAGACGAATGAAGGAAAAACTCGTCAACTTTCGTAAAACGAGTTTTTGTTGTACGCTATAAAAATGAGTGATACTAATTATGAGCAACGTTGTACAGTCAAGTTTTGTGTTAAACTCAGTGAGAATGCTAGTAAAACGTTTTAAAAATTGAAAAGGGCGTATGGAGATGACGCTCTGCCTCGAGTCCGAAGTTTTTAGGTGGTTTAAAGCATTTTCAGATGGCCAGGAGTCAGTTATGGACGAGCAACGCTCTGGAAGACCCGTCAAAAAGTGAGGATAATGTTGAGCAAATCAGAGACTTGATGTCGAGTGGAAGCTTGTGTTGCGGTCGGACGTATTGTTGTGCGCTCTGCCTTATACTGTTTTTTTTTCGGATCAACGGCTTTATATCTGATTTTTGGAATTGGGAATCGACGGTGGAAAATTTTCGGAAGTGTTTTAATATAATTTGGTGATTTTTGGTTGCGGACTGACCTTTTTATTGAATTTTTTTATCTGAGTAGCCTTATTGCTATTGGCAATAATGTTCATAGTTGACTGCTGGTCGCAGTGGTTAGTGTGAGTTAGTAGTGGTGTACCTTGAGTTGTTTAGGGTGTAGCTTATCTGTAGTGGATGGCATAGACAATTGTAACTGGCATCGACTGATAATATTGTTTATTATTCTTCAAGTGATAAACTTTTGATATTGGAATTAATTTCGGTTGTTGTTATCTCTTGATAAGATAGACTGTTGTAGCTTAGTTTATCAAGCTATCATTTATATATATATATAAATATTTTATTTTTTTTGGTATCAACGGATGCGGAATTGTCCCCTAAGTACAATTTCGAGACATGCGACGTCGTAGCTCCCTCCCATCTGAGGATACAGCCTCACAAGGGGCTGGACCCTTGAAGGGAGCAACTGGAAGGAGAGAGAATGGCACAGTGGACACTGAAGGTATGGATACTACGGTGAGCACCCAGGAAAAGAATAAATGTAAAGAAACCGAGGGCAGAGCAGCCAAAAGACCTAGAGCGGGTTCTTCGGAGGAGGAAGAAACCCCTCCTACTCTTGAGGAAATTACCAACAAATTAGGTAATGCAATCATACAACTGAGACGCATGACTGGCAAGGGGAGTCAAACGGCAATCAAAGCCCATGAAAGGGAACTTAAAGAAATATATGAAGACTTACAAAGACTGTGTGAAGAGAAAGCGGAGACAAGTAATCAGACCACTCAGACTGAAGGTCATTATAACAGCGAAATGAGAACTGAGAACTAAGGAAGAAGAGGGCGGTAGACTGTGATTAAGTTAAGTAGGGAAGGGTGGACAGTCTCTCCGTGGAGGGCCCGTATGCCCTGGTATGTGGGTTCCTGCGAAGGGGGAGAACTCCAGGGGAGATGGGAATAAAAGAAAAGACCGAGTCCCGGCCGGCGGTAGTTTCTCCCTGCGGGCGTCTAGGCGCTTTGTGGGGTGGGTACCGTCGGTTAGAGGCATAGGCGTAAAGACCGAGACCCGGTTCCCTGCGGAGGGGCTGGTGGACGGCATCGCCGGGCCTTGGCCCTAACGCGGGGAATTAGAGGCAGGCAAAAAATAAAACAAAAGATCCAAGACCGGGGGGGCCAACCTGCCGTGCCGGATGTAAAGCCGGTGGGTGCGGGACGCCCCCTTTGAGTAGAAGGACACTCTCCCCGACTGACTATACTTAAATGGATATCCGGTTGGGGAGAGTAGGGGAAAAAAAAAATCAGAGACTTGATACGGTACGACCGGCGATTAACTGTCAGAATGATTGCAGAACAATTGAATTTCAACCATATCACAGTCCATCACATTTTTACGAACGAATTGGACATGAAACAATTTGTGTAAAATTGTCCCAAAATCCTCATTGCTGATCAGAAAAAGAACAGGGTGGAAATGTGCCACGATCTTCTAGGGAGAATTGAAACTGATCCTGATTTTCTAAAAAAATTGTTATTACTGATGATAAATCTTGGGTATTTGAGTACGACCCAGAAACAAAACGCCAGAGCAAGAAGTGGCACACTTCAAACTCACCACGTCCCAAAAAAGTAAAAATGAGCAAATCAAAACCACGCTAATTTGTTTCTTCCATAATAATGGCATTGTCAATAAGGAAGTTTTGCCTACAGGACAAATTGTAAATCAATAAGTTTACCGAAAAATTCTTGAAAGACTGCGGAAATGAGTTGCCCACGTGAGACCAGCCATCAAACACAAATGGATGCTGCATTATAAAAATGCACCTTGTCATACTGTACACTCAATTGATAAGAGTTTTTGGCAAAGAAAAACATTGCTGTAGTTCCTCAACCATCTTATTCATCTGACTTGAGTCCTTTCGACTTTTTCCTGTTCCCGAGATTAAAAAACACCTCAAACGACACCATTTTGGAACAGTAGAAAACATTAAAAAAAAATATATAACCGACCATCTGAAAGATATCCAAATTTCTGAGTTCTGTCACTGCTATGAAAAGTGTGAAAATCTTATAAAGTGTTTCGGGGCTTTCCAAGGGAACTATTTCGAAGATGACAGAGTCCACCTCTGAAACTGAGATGATAGAGTCCACCTCTAATTAGGCTGTAAATAAAAAATTTTTCTGAACCAGTCTCATTACTTTATTTACAGACCTCGTATAGTATTAGGTGCATAGACTGTGACGCCACATATGTTGGAAAATTGATAGATCGTTCAAGATATGATTCTTAGAACATCAGAGGGAATTCAAGAATAAGAAGGAATGTTTTTCAAAGATGGCGGATCACTTGATTTCGAATAGATACAAAATTACAAGCTTTGCAGATAATCTTTAGATATTACAAGTTTGTAACGTTAAGAATAAACGAAAGAATTTAGAAAAATATTACATTTATAAATATACGAACTTCAATTTAGTAAACCATCATACATATTTTGAAAACTACGATCTATTTAAGTTGACTATAACAGCTGTACATTGACATCTATTTTTAAAATCTGATTACGATTTTAATTAGTTTTACCTTAGTGACCAAATACCTTGTTTTATTAATGTTTTATTAATTATGTTATTTTGACAACTAATGATGGATCCAGCGGGTCGGAAAAGGCTTCTCGAATAAGAAAAAAATGTTAACACTTGAAGGTGAGATCAATCTTATTATTTTTTATATGTATATCTATATGGTGATTATTAAAGTATAAACAATTTTTATATATGTATATATATATATATATAGATATAAACAAATTTAATTAATAAAATTTCATTAATTTAATCCATAAAAGTATGTAACCATTATATTGTGGACATAAAACTTTTATAATCCTGCAGAAAATATTAGGGTTTTTTCTTTAGTTTTAAACCCCATCACATAATTTAAAAGTGCTTATACATTGTTATTATTTTGTACGAAAAGAAAAATGTTATAACTTTTTAATGTTATAATAAAGATATATAATTTATGGTTTCAAGAAAAGGTATATATATTGAGTAGAAGTTATTGCAATTATTTTAGCGTTATAACATATTAGTGATAAAAACTTCTTAGGTTTTAAAGAAAATAAGAAACGAAAGGAATTTAATTGATATTAAATCACCCTTTATATATAACTAGTATTAAATAAATAAAAATAAAACGCTAATTTAGAAGGATTTTATAGCACCTATTAAAAGCTGAGAACTTATCTTTTAGAATACAGTTACTGATATACGTTTAAAAGTAACGAAATAAAAACTACCTTAAAGATTTACTTAAGAGGCAGGATACTATGTTTGCTTAGGCATAAAAACACATTTGTCAAGACAATAATGTTCGGTGAAGAGAATAAAATTCTTTAAATTTGTATTACAGCTCACAGCTTTCTTAATTCTTTATATATTTAATTAAGTCTTCTCTACTTTTTTAACGACTTCAAGAAACAAAAATCTTGTTGATTTTTTAAATAATTTATTTACGTCTTATTCTTCAGCAAATACCGAATTCGATGATATTTTTTATTTTATGGATATTGCTCCTTTGAGAGTTCCGTTGTAGTTTCTTTCTAATGGAGATTTTAGAAAGTATTTTATTGTCTATATAAATACTGTAACTTGAGCATTTTTTTGTCTTATTTATGGTGTAATTATGTATAGTCAGTTTTCATTCAGACAGTCAAAATAATATTTACGCAAAAATCGATTTGAAACAGAATGTACCGTTCACTAGCGGAAAATCCCGATTCTCGTGGTGGTCAGGTGTTATACTTGTTATATTATTACATATATTATATTTATATTATTATTATATTATACATATTTATATTATTACTTGTACTTATTATTTATACTTGTAATGTATATTTATTTCTTTAAACGATATATATATATATATATATATATATATATATATATTAATGATATATATTTTTTATTTATTTGGTTATTTTTCAACATATAATAATGAATTATAACCAAAATGTAGACACCGGAATGTACCGATCACTAGCAGAAAAATCCCGATTTATTAGTACTTGTCTGGCGGTGATTAGGTGTATACTTGGCCGAATAAAATCTAAGATCGGTCAAGTACGGTCAAAGTCCCGTGTGTTTTCGATTGAAAATAAACCGATTAACGAAGGGGGTTACTTGGTTGATTGCTTTTTTCTATAGGGATCCCATTGTTATACGAAATTTTTTGTTTTTACCCTACAAAGATTTCTACAGGATGCATTCACTAAGATATGAAACACTATTAAGAATACTATACAGAGTGTCCTTTAAAGGTGAGCCCAAACTCTTTGAAGTGATCACATCTTAACATATTGAAGAAAATATGTCCGGTGAACACGGGTCCGAAAACGCATATTTTTCTTCATAATTTTTATAATACAACACATTTGATAAATCTAATAATTCCCAAGATATTTAAGATTGAAAAATAGAAACTACCGCCATTTTGAAGTTTGTCAACGATGAGTATCGCTTTTTTCCCCTATTAAAAAATGTTAATTTAAAATAAAGTACAAAATTTTATTGTATTATCTCCAACCGTTCATCCAAAGTATTTTTTTTTAACACAAAATGGCGGACAGACAGAAAAAAGTGCGTTTTCGGATCTATGGTCACTGGACATCTTTTCTTCCGTATATTAAGTAGAATCACTTCGTAGAGTTTGGCCTTACCTTTAAAGAATACTGTCAAAAAATAAAATGCGATACGTTTTGTTCATCGCATCTCTTTTGTTGATATTTAATATATAAATGGTTTCCAAAAGCATTAGCTCAACACAAATATGTTTAGGCACAGAGTTCTGTGTAGAAATATTGAAATAAAAGAAACTTCATGTATGAAAGTACATGAAGTTACTACTACTTCAAAAGTAGTAGTACATGAAAGTACTTCTTCTCGTAGTAGGAAATAATCGAACGAAAATTTAAGCTTGACAGAATGTGTTTTGATTTCATTTTTTACATAGAGTTGAAGATAGTATTGTCAGTAGAGTTCTTCGTAGATTGTCATACTTGCTACTAAACAATCTTTTTATAAAAAAAATAATCACTACAATATATGTATATAAAAAGGAGTCGATTTCTTTGAAATGCAAGATTAAGGACCCCATAGGTATACAAAAAAATATAATTCGGCTAAAAGTTTCTATTTATTGAAAGGGTGGCTTTCATCTTTTTCTTGTATACTCTCGATTATCCGGTGTTCCGGTTATCCGGACATTAACTTATTCCGAAATTAAGTTACGAGACGGTATGACCAATTTAAAAAATTCAAACGATTAAGTTTTTACCATATCGGGTGCTAACGTTTACATAGAAAAAGATGTACGTTGGATCATTCGGTTATCCGTTATTTTTCCGAAATTTACAAAGGCTAACGTTAAAATTATGAAATAGAAATAAGAAATCGAAATGAATAATTAAAGTACCGGGGAAAAGATAGTAAAACTCTTTTAATTACAGTAATTTTTTGTGATACGCAGTTAATGTGAGGCAGGCAAAAATGAATGGCGTCTTGAAAAAATGTTCAAGACTACAAAAAAACCTACATTTAGCCGCCCCTCATAGGTTGTCTGGAAAACAGTTACAATTATTTTGTAACATGTTTGTGAATTTTATAATTAAAGTTATGTATGTTTACACGAATATGTAAGTAAATCTGTTTTCAAAAACTGAATTTCCTTTTACGCCCTGAAGAGTAGAGCGAAGCGATACCTGGCTGAACAGCTAGTTATTTCACTTAATTTTTATATGGCCGGCATTGTTGTGGTAGGTCTGTTTTTATATGGCCTGTATTTTAAAATACTTATGTATAATTTAATAAAAATAAAACAAAATAATGTAAAAAAAATAACATTTGTAAAAAGCGATTAAAAATATTTTTTTAGAAATTAAATAGTAATAATTAATACACAATATAAAAAACATAATTTTTAAATGTTTTTCTAATTTAACTTTTTGAATTCGGTGTCAAGTTAAACGTTTGTAACTCATCGGTAGTTGTTTTAAATTTGCGCCGACTTGGAAAAGTTTAAATAAAACAAAAGACATAAAATTGCATAATAAGAATATGATTATTTATGCTTGTTTAATGTTGTTTTTTTTATAACTCAACGTAGCAGTTGGTTACTGGAAAACTACAACTTTATTTAAATAAAGTTGTATCGGTGTTAAAAATGTATGATAATACAGATTAACAAAGAAAATTACTGTTTTATTTACATATTTATAAATATTTTTATTTATATTATTTTCCATCATGTACGCTGCAAATTGTTCAATTAATGAACAATAAACAATGAGATGAAGATGATACGTAAACGAGGTATAGTCTTGTACAGACTCAGGTCAACCGTTTCTGAAATGTGTAGTTAATTGAACCCCAACCATCGAAGTAAGTCGCGTAGGATTCGTCATTCACCGATGATCCCCTTAGGACGTCGTTCTGGCTATTCTAATTCGGTGACAAGAGCACTCGGGTGATTCCGCAGGGGCTGCGTTCATATCATGTGGATTATGTCTGGCCCCATATGATGGGGCCAGACGGGGAGGTTTTTTAGCGAGTAAGACCCCCGCATTTGCCGTCAGAGCGGGCCTGGCGGCAGCTGGCAGAGCTTTTTCCTTTCCTACGCAAAAAACAACCGTCGAAGTACACGGGTATATATTGCAAAGTATTCAAATCCGTATAAATAACTAACGTTTACTAGGAACGAACCTCAAAACATTCGCCTTCAAAAATCATCACTTAAGCAAATGATTTGTGACGGACGATGAGTTAACTATCAGACCGGACCAGTGGGCTTTAATAATTAAAAATAGTATTTTTATTTGGTTTATAAAACAGCATTTTTCTGCAATTTTTTGGTGCGTTCTGTTTCAAATAAAAGTTAATTTTTTAAAATATTTATTTGTTTTCGGTTGATTTTATTTAACAGTGTACTTAGAATTAAATTCTCTAAAACTTAATTTTTACTTATTTGCTATTCGTTTGCAATTTAATGAAGGTAAATCTACTCGAAATTAAAAAAAAAAAAAATAGTAAATATCAGGCCACATATTTTGCTAATAATTTTTCCCAGGAATTTAGGTATATATTACCCCAAGAGGAAAAATCAGGATCAATTTTTTCGATTTTGGCTGGAAAACAAAGCGTTTCTGGACCAATGTTTACGTGAATTTTAATCAGTGAAATTACTCAAAGAATATTCCTTGGAAAACTGCATATTACGACCGATTTTTTTCTAAATTATATAAACATCGATCGAAACAGGAAGTAAATTACTTTTATCATATAGGAAGAGATATTACAGAAAATTAAAAAAAAATGGAAAGAATTCAAATGCTAGTCTTATATTACGTTATAATAATTAAAAATATACAGTACTTTTATTAAGAGCTACCATTAAATGTCTTTGGATAAATTTTGATTGACACATATCGAGACTGAATAAAAGAATTCTAAAATTAAGGACAAACAACCTGAAAAAAAGTTTTAAAAGATCCTACTGAATTATCGGCCGACAATTTAATCGCCATTCCACCAAAAACTACCTATGTCATTTACCAAACCGATGTGAAATAATAGAATTCATAGATGGAGGACAAAACAAGCTATTTGAATATCGATATAATCAATTACTTCTGCGAAAATTCAAACAAAAATTGACTGTTATACCGTAGAAAATAACAAAAATATTCATTTAGCGCCGCCAATTTCAAAAAAGGAATTTCAAAATTTTATTAAATTCTGAAAATAATTTAATTCAAAAAGTTATAAGTTTAGTTCATTAATGTTTGATTTTTCAATTACAGCAGAACTAAATCTTTTAAATTTCCTTTGAATATTTTTTACCAATAAAATATATATTATCTATTGTACAACACTTTCAATATCTACTGTTCAGATTCAAATCATTTCTTCTTTATTAATTAAATGAACTTCCTTCTTCTTACTCCTTAATATATGAAGTTGTTACAATTCAGTCACCGGTTGACATTTATTTATTTTACTTATTATTAATTTCTTATGCTGTTTTAGTTTAAATTTATCATTCGTGGAGTGAAATGTACGTGTAGGAGATTATACTTATTACAATAAAAAAGATGTTAAACATAATTTAGAGATTCATTGAATTATTTCTTACGTAAGTATGAAGTGACTTCAAAATCAAGGGACAGTTCACCATCTACTACCGAATAATAAAATAATAAGTTACTGGCTGAAATAATATCTTAAAGTTGTTTCCGGCTGGAAATGCCACAAAAGATTAACAAAATTTTGTATTAGCAGGTTGTAGGATTTGAGATAATCGAGTAGTAAAAAGGGAAAATACTAGAAATTAAAATTACAGCGACTAACATCGACCAAATATGGTATAATCGTTAGAAAATTAAAAAAAAATTATTTATTAGCAACATATTTAATTTAATCGAATAAATAGCGAAATAAAATTTTATGAAAAGTAAAGAATAACCAAATATTATATGTTTAAAAATTAATAAATTAAAAACAAAATTACTTTAAAATATTTTATATTTAACAATGTAGAAATATAACATTTCTAATACGAACGAATAAATTGTATAAAAGTAATGAAAAAAGATGTTTTACTGGATAGTACATTTAATGGTATAAAATTGTATTTTGGTATGGTCCATTAGTGTATTGAACCACTCAACGTTAAAGGGGTTAAAATGGTGGAAGTTAACCCTAACCCGTTCCTTTTTTTCTACGAGACGACCTACAACGAACACGATGTATAGTTAGTTGTTTTTGAAAAGAGAGAGAGAAATAAAAGTTAGTGTTGTTAGCGAAAAGGAGGGTAGGGGATGAACATGTTATCCTGTGGTCAATTAGATTAAAGAATCATTCTTTTACTCAATTAAAGCAAGAGAGCAGATGGATTACTACTTGACTTACATGTTGAACTTAAATTTTTGTTTGTTTTACAAGTAACAAATTAAACAAAATAATTAGTTAAATTAATTTTTTATTTATAAAAAATAATAAATTTGACTAAAATATAATATTTTGATAAATTATTATTATTTAAAAAAAAGGTTTTCATATAGAATTAATTTTGTTAAAATGTAAACAATAATAAAAAAATATATAATTCGTCTCTAAGCACCATTCTCAAATAAAAATTAAGCTAGTAAAAGGGTGATTTGTAGGCTATTCGATATAACTTCCTAATTACTAAAAGAACATATAGAAAATTCAATATAAAGTAATTATCGATATAACTGCTAGAAGTTACAGAAAACTCAATATAAAGCCGTCTAGTTAAGACGTTCCGGAAGAAACATTTTATTGCCGTATTCTCAATTATCATTAATTCATTTCTAACAAAGTTATTATCTGCGTTTTCAACTTAACTCAGATTATTAAATATAACATGCTTTTATAGTATATTTGAGTATTATTGTTTCATTTAATGCAGTTGCTATTTATACGTATGTATCTGAGTATATGTGTAATATAAGCAAATATTATATATAATATTTAATATTTATGTCATTATAATATAATTAGCTGAACAATGTCATTATTGTATATTAAGATACTTTAAAGGATTATTTTTAATTTTTAAATTTCCCTTAAGTCACTTGATCATTATTTAGTGCCCCATCAAATCAGTACTCACATATTATGTTAATCATAATCTATAGTCTTTGTATGTCGCTGGTTTCTTTTCAGTATCTGTAAACATTAAAAAAATTACAAATTTTTCTAATTTTAAATTTAAAAAATTGTTTTAAAAATTTGCAGGTAGCGCAAGTGATTTTATTATGGTTTTAACAGATCGTTATTGTGGTCCTACATACGCTAAGTTAAGATAATTTATTTATCTTGTGTTTCGGGGTTTTATGGCACACTTTTTAATAATTAAAAAGTTAGTTTTCCGTCATTTTGAGGTCTTACATTTGATTTACCAGTTTTATATTTATGTATTTTATGCATTTTAGTAAACCTTATATTAGTGTGTTTGAACCAATTTGATAGCTTAAACCTTTAACGCGTTATGATTATTAAAAACAATTTAATTTTGACGGTTATTTTTAAACGAATCCGATGGCTGATCACGACCATTCGTGTATTTTATTTTTGTAATCCTCTAACGATGCTCAATTCGAAACCGAAATCAAAATCAAAATCCGTGACAAAAAGTATTCGTACAAATGATATATTGAATTCAACAACGAACTGTTCGTTCGTTGAAAATTAGTAACCATTATGCTTGAGTATTCGCTGACTAACATATAAACATAACCAAAAATAATTAATAAAACCAAATACGTTTAACACATTATACTGACTGTTAAATATATATTTTTAATTTACAGGAATGACAGAACATCTCATACCGAAGGGGAAAGGCGGCCAATAAAATAGATTCAGAAATGTAGTGTCTTAGTAGAAAAAATAATTAATACTTTATTCACTTAGATAATAATACAAATTTCGCACCTATTTTATGAATGATCTTTATACCAGTTTACCCAGCGTAAAACAAAGAAATTCAAATTGAAAAAATATTATTTTCTCTTAGAAAAATATCTGAAAATGAAAAACAATTAATATTTTATTTCAGAAAATATTATCAATATACACTAAAATTATAATAGTTGATCTAACATGAATTACAAGTTACTTAAGAAAAATTTAAAGCTATTTTCAAATCATAAAAATCATCTCATTCCAGGTTTACTAGGATATCTAAGGTTATAAAGTAATTTCCCTTTGGTTTATCATCGATTGAAATATAGATACGTATATCATGATGCGAAACCCTATAGAAGTGATGAAGATATTCATTTATTTAATAGAAACTTTCGTTTTGTTTACCACGGAGACTGTCTTAATGGTAAACATCATTACTATCAGAGAAAGCTACAGTGTATCTTGTAATTCAGTAACTTTACAAGCATTACAGCTTAAGAAAACTGCTTCAATTAAGCACAGAATACGATAGGTTGAATAATAATTTTCATATTATAAAAACATTTTGATCTATCATATTATATGCGGTATCATATCTTTAAGCAATAGAAGTTAATTTTTATTTTATTTTTAAATACTTTATTTTTAAGAAATTTAGCTTTAAAATTTTTAATTTGACACTATTTAAAAAATTTGATTAATATTTTTTCCTTGATGGACTGCTTTTAAATAATTATGTGTATCAAATGCCTATCAAATTTGGATTCAATATTATGCCTACGAAATAACAAGAGTAATTACTTTGTCTTTTTAGAAAAAAGAATAGATTAAAGAAAAACGAAATATAAATCTAAAAATTTTGGGTTACATAAACTGAATAATCCCTAGGTATATTTTCTAAACGTTGATATATTTTTATATCGACATTTAGATATATAAATATACATCTATATATATATTTGATATTTAAATATATCAACATTTAGATACAAGCAATTTCCTGATCGCTTAATTTATACGAGTACATATTTATATACGTTTAATTTATCCCGTATATACGTATATAGAGCCATTTCCTGAACCTTTTATAACAATTTTTTATTAAAAAATATTTTTAAAATAGTTGCTCCTAATAGTTAAAAACAAAAAAACAAATTTGTTTAAAAACAAACAGTGAAACAAAACGCAAAACAGGTTCTCTGAACAAAAACTAATGATTCACCAGAGGTATGTAAACAACTTTAAACGTACACAGTACACTAATTTTGATAAACACGACATAGAAGCTTTACACAAAGAAACAATCAAAATACAAATCCACTATATTGATTGGAAGCATTTGTGAATCAATAGAAATAGACCACAGATCACAAATACAGCAACACACACTTAGTTTAAAATTTATGTACATTATAATTAAAAATTATTACATTCACTTCCAGTGAAAAATACAAATTTATGCAAAAGACTATATATAAAATTAATACAATTTAGATATAAAAGAATTATTTTTGATTATATTCGCGATAACTTTAATTTTAATTAAAACTAATAAACCTACAAGAATGAAATAAGGTGGAATTGCAACACTACGATTACATCGAAGTAATAAGTGTCAAAGATGAAAAAACTAACTTTAACTCAAATATAAGTGAACGGAGTAGTCGGTTCTTTAATATTGCACATTCTAGTGGCTTCATCGATCGTTTTAGATTTACTCGTTACAACAATGAATATTTCAAAAACTATTCTAATCTGAATTAGAAATTATTAAATTTTGATGATAGATATAATATTAAATAATTTAAAAAAAAAATATTGCTCAAAGAGATTTTCTACGATTTTGATGAAAGTTTTAACATATTATTTTGTAATGTTGACTATTATAATACTTGCGAATAATTTTCGCACTACAAAAATTTAAAAATAAAAAAAAATAGCCATATAATTTTTTTCTGTTTTTAACATTTAACTCTATTATCGGCTTTATTTTCAGAAGTATAAGTTAGGAGAACATACTCAAGAGTTTATTGTAAAATATCCTAAAGAAGTTTTAAAAGTAAAACTTTTTTTTTCAAAAGCTCACTTTTTTATAGCGAGAGATCTCCAATTTTATGTGACCAATATTATAAAGTACTCATCTTAAATGTAAATAGTCGTACCGGTAATGAACTATTCATTATTTTCAAGCGTGAATTTACAAACCACCCCGTTGTGAGAATATACAAAAAGATATTACTTGCGTTTATTTTAGCACTTACCTAGTATCATTATTTAAATGCCTTATCTTCCTCATCATCTAGTAAGTATAAAGTACATACAGAATCTTGAAAATGAAATAAATTACAAATATTTTCTTTTTGTTTGTTTTAATATTTCTTTTAATATAAGTTTGTTATTGAAAAAGCGGTCATCAATAGATCTAGTCATTAGCCCGGTGGAAATTGGAATCGTTTGAAAAAATTCCTTGCCTGAAAGGGATCGATCCCGGGACCTCCGCACGAAATGCCGAGGCGCCATCTATTCAGCCCGGAGTCGGCTAATATAAAATAATTAAAAAATTGTGTTTAATATTACTTAATTTAACTAATAAAATTTGTAATTACCGCAAGTATTCGTTACGATAAGATTTCCTTCGTAGCAAGTGTATATGTACCGTTTTGCTTGTTAAAAGAGGTAGAAAATCCTAAAGAAATTCATTATATGTTAAACGTATTTCCCATGTTTCGCATAATATTCGACAAATCAAATGAATTTGTTATTGAATACGTCACTATTTATGTAATACTTCCAAAGGTATTTTATGGCGTTTATACGGTAACGGAAACGTTATTAGAAATATAACTTTCAGTTATAGATTTTCTGAACATAATCTATGCAACAACTTTTTCTGCTCCCCAAACAGAAAATAATAGGTAATGAAAGATTAGGAGAAGTATATAAAGATTCCTCGAAATGAGTATGGTTTTTATATTTATTATTACCAGAAAGAACCACATGATATAGAATTTTTTTTAACGGTTAATTTGCAAAAAAAGGATTAAGGAATTTCTAGACTAAAACTTCGACAGATAAATCAGAAACACTGTCTAAGTTGAAAAAAAAAAACTAAAAATCTAAATAAATAACACTACCTAGAAAAGATTATTTCAATAAATGTACAGCGCTTCCCATGCAGAAAACTTCGTTTTGCATACGTCATTGAATCATCAACGTGCTATATTGGTAAATATTTGTAAAGAAATTATAGCTTTCATTAAAAAAAAAAAAAAAATATTAATTATTTTTTTCTTTTACTTTTTTAATCTAAAATATGTTGACCAATGTAGGATTTTGATTTTAATAAGAAATATCCAGCGAATAGACTGGTTACTGAAAAATATGACACGCACATAACTGTATGCTGATTCCAATTTTTGTGACTTAACAGAGCTTCAATTTTAGTTCCTTCTGTTTTACTGATATTTAAAATTCATTTACTAAATCAGTATTACTACTAAACAGTAGAAGAGGAACGAACATTTTGTCGTATTTTATGAATGTATTTACTTTTTTATTTATTTATTAAACTAGCAGATCCGACAATGCTTTGCTATTGCTAGATTTGAGTACATATGTAGATTAAATGAACACAATTGAAAGTTTGATAAAACATTAACAAAATTAACATTACGGAACTTTACAAAATTTAAGCTTTCCGTATTTCCCTTCCACAGTTTCGTTTTCCCCATTTTAATTTTTACATATTCCCTTTTACCTTTTTCGATTTTCCCTTTTCCTATTTTTCCTCGCGCGTAAATCGGTCCAGTAGTTTTTTTAGTATATAGCAGACATACATATCGGAAACACTGAAATGGAATCGTAAATATTTAGTATAGCGCGTGTTGCTTTTACGTACAACGATAACGCTGTTTTTTTTTTTTAAAAGAGCATGTTTTTACTTGTCACAAGTGTGACATCTATATAATAGTAGGTATATAAAATCACGCGCGTATTCGAATGCAATGTTATGTAAAATTTCAAAGCAATCGGTGAAGAACTTTTGGAGATTTAAGATTTTGAACAAACGAATATTTACTTTTTTATTTATGTAGGTGAGTAAATTTTTATTTGCTACCATTAGGTTATACCAATTAGGTTGATGGTTTTTATAAAGTTTATTCATAGTAAAACTATTTAAAAATTAAATTAAACATTATCAGAGCTTTATTGACTTGTACTATTTTTCTAATATCCAGAAAACCTTTATTTATTTCTTGAATAAAGAATACAAATTATTTTAGTACCAGCTGACAAAGGAATAGATTTATAAAAATCAGCGTTAAAAGGTTCCTTATTTTATCCTAATTTCGGTTGTGTAATACTTAAAGGAAAATTTTCAAATTCTAACTTCAAATTGTTTTCAAAATAAATTAATTTTTTGATCGATTAATTTGTATAAAGTTGTGAAAGTCTCCTATATTTAACAAAGCTTATCGATTGGAAGCCAGGAGGAAGTTACGTTCCTTATTCATCTATTGAGTGTACCTGTTGCTTGTTTCACCTTTAGACTGCAGGGTCACAAGATGCGTTATCAATTACAACCCGACAATAAGACGGTGCTGTTAGGCAGTCATGAGAATCCGTAGAAGTGAAAATATAATTGATCTGGCTGAAGTTCAAACTTTCTTCGTCCTGCGAGGGAGGCTTACACCGACATACATTTATTTGTTAAACAATAATTTCAATTTTTCTTTTAAATTAATACTAAAACTTTAAATTCAAGTATAATTTGTATTTTTTGTAATGTTCAGTTTATAATATTTTGTGGGTAAAATTTAGTACTAATAATTATATAAAAACTACTGTTTATTCATAATCGGTAGTTGTATTTGTGGGATTATATTATGAAACATATACTTAATAATTTTTTTTATATAAAGTTTAGCTTCACATCCTAGTTCTCAACAAATTAGCAAATCCATTAGGAAAATTTAGCTAAAGATCTATATTTTATTAATTTACAACATTTTTTATATTATTTAACTATTGAGTATATTTTTCGGAAAAAGATTGTCGCATTGTTAAAAGTTATGTACAGTAATTAGATAATTAGCTTTTTTACAAGTTATTGTTTTTATTTTTTTACTCTTTTGAATTATAAAAAGAGGTTTTCGTTCCAGAATTAACTGCTAAGGAGTAAAATAATTCATTTTAAATTTATTTATTTACAGCAGTTAAGAAATATATTGAAACAAATCAACCTTATAATAATACTATTAGTTTTGAATAGAATTTAAATTATAGAATTTTTTCTTGAAAATTACCCAAAAAAATCTTTATTAAATATATATCCCTTTAAAGAATAAGTAAACCAATTTATTACTTTTTAACGGAATAAAGTATCAATAGTATTTCAGAAAGTATAGTTTTCAGTTGAAATAAAATAAAAATTTCAATTTTTTTTCATTTGCTCTAATCAGTGCGTTTAATATTAAAATAAACCTTTAGAAAATGTCTAGAAAATTGCATATATTCATTGTACTTGAAAAATAATTTATTAAAAAAGTTATTTATTTTATTATAACGACACAGAGACTTCACAGTGTGTTCAGCAAGATAATTGAACAATAAGTAAATAAGATGTATTTGAACTAATATTAAGTCGCCACAGACCCACCGGCTTGTGACTTAATAATGAAGTAGAAGAGCACTCCGTACAGCCAGACAATAAAGTCACTTAATTGAAACGATAAGGCAAATCAAGAATATTGTTCCTCAGCAATCTTGAAAAATCACTGATCGTGTTATCTAATAAATTGACCGCCAAATAATCTGGGTGCAGATCCAAACGATTTTGGTAACCGTAGGCTGACCAGAGAGATTTCTTGCCAAACGGTACGCAACAACATCATTATATATAAGGCTATTACTTATGTACTAGAGTATGTTGTGCATTTTCCGCAGTGTTTTTATTTGGTAACGTTCAAGTATGTCGATACTGAAAAAGTAAAAGTGAAAAGAAAAAGAAATAACAGATTTGTACGCGTAATTATGTAAGTACTCGTTAGAAATAACAAATTGTTATTTTCCAAATTGTAGGGTGGTACCAACTTTCCAACACCCTCGTAATAGAATGGAGTCACCTGTTTTCAGCCATGTTTCTACGCGGTCTGCAACTTGATGTCTGTGCCAAAATGTTGTCCTTCTAGCCAACGTTTCATGTGAGCAAAGAGGTGAAAATCGGATGGAACCAAATCCGTGCTGTACGGTGAGTGATCAAACACTTCCCAACGAAAACGCTGCAGGAGCTTCTTTGTTACAGCTGCAGTGTGCGCCGAGGATTGTAACATTCCTCTCCGCTTATTCTTATTTGAATAAGAATAAGCGGAGGATGAAACGCTGGCTAGGACAACATTTTGGCACAGACATCGAGCTGCAGACCGTGTAGAAACATGGTTGAAAATACAGGCGGCTCCGTTCTATGATGATGGTATTGGAAAGTTGGTACCACGCTACGACAAATATCTAAATCGGATTGGCGACTATCTAGAGAAATAGCGTAACTATGTAAGTACTTATTACAAATAGAAAATGTTTTATTCTCACTGTGGTTTTAATTTCGTGACCGATCGGACCTTGAAACAAAAATAACCCTCGTATTATGTTTTTTCACTATACCAACTCACCGGCTAAACCGATTCAGATGTATGACTCCGTGTTGGAATAGTTACATTACCGGGAGTTTCACAAGCTATATAATATGTATATATGTATGTATTCAAATAAATTTTTAAAATTTGAAAATTATACTATATACAAGTCACCCACACGATCCTTAATTATCCTATATTAAAGAACAATGTTTTTATTGTCAGTCGTGTTTTTTAATTATTGATATTTCTCTCTTATTTATTTTATAGATTTTCACATCAAATATATATTATACAATACAAACTAACTGTGTTCTGTTTGTAATTGAAATGAGAATTTCTTTTTTTTTACAATATGATTTACAGCGTAAAGATGAATTAAAGTTCAATTTTTTTTTTCATAAAATAAAGAAGCCTATTTTAGCTGATTTATTTCACTTGGGAAGTTAAAGGATAATAAGTTATTTCGGCTGACAGGGAAAAATAAATATAAATTATAAAGTAGAAGCAAGGAGGAATAACGAACATCCAAATTATTCAAATCCAAGCAATATTTCGACTCCCTTGGAACCAATTAAACAAGATTTAATGAAATTATCTCTGTTATTTTCAAGGGGAAACATGTATTCCTATTTTCCAACTAATTCGATAAGCTAAGCCATGTATTTTATTACCTAGGCTGTCTAATATCCTTTTTCTTTGATGAACATTATTCTATATATGACTTTGGTTTTAGGATCTAGATTTTATTTTAAGAAACAAAGGAGTCTGTCCCTATAAATGAAGTGTATTTATTATACGCGTATAAGATATGAAAACAAAATAATTTAATATACTTAATGAAATCTAAATTCTATCGTTATGTACATCGCTTTAATACATTTTCATTGCTATTAATTAATTTAATACTATCCATAATTAAAAAAGTAAATATGTTCTTGTCTTTATTAGTACAGCACATATTTTGTTAATTTTGAATTTAGATTAAATAATTAGCTAGTTCATATATAGTAAAATAATTTTAAAATGTACACAGAGTGATTCATGAAGACTGTAATAAACTTACAGGTCATGTTCTTTGGTAAAATAAAGAAGAAAGATCAAATAATAGTAGGTACGTAAACACTTCCACGGTGAGAGTCAGCTGGCGAAAGATTTCGGCCTTATTTCTGCGACTTCAGTAAAATTAACCAGACCGTAATTCGTGAAACCCAAATTATGCCGTAAAGTTAGTGTTTTGTTTTATGAAATCTAACTTGAAAAATTGGAAAACGTAGTTCTTAGAACTGTATTTCTAGTATTTTGTTGAGAAAATTGTTCTAAGGAAGCATAGACTTTTGCGAAAGTACTAGATTGGAGAAAAACAAAACAAAAAACTATAAATGATAAATTTTTAATTAATTAATATACTGATAAGATGCAACTTTTTTTTATACAAACATTAAATAAATAAAATATATATTATTTTAAATGATGATGGTTTATTTAATGACATGTTTGTAAGTTTAAAGAAAACAATAACTGATATGATTCTATATTAGTTTCATTTACAAATAGTACTTCAAATAAATATAAATTCTCCTTAGTATAAAACAAAAAAATATTGTGTTAATAATTTCTATCCATTTGGTTTATATTTTATAATTTTTATTTCATTTATTCAGTAATAAGATTATATTTTAACTATTTATTTTTCTGTAATAAACTAATCAAAATATTTCAGTAAAATAATATGAGCTTAAAGGAAGAATGTAAAAGCGTAGGATAAATAAAAACGTTTCCAGAAATAAGGTCTAATAATAAATGGATGAGAAGCATAACATTGGGCCTTGGTCGTACTTGCATAGCCTATGACTAACCACAATAAGAAACCACTAGGAATATTCAGGCTGTTACTAGAAATGTATAAAATATTTTTTATCCTCGATCCGACTTTAGCATTTTACAAAGGAGAGAAAAAAAGAGAAAATATACTCTACATTTTGTATATGAGATGGATATTTTTGAAAAAAAGGATCTTCCTTAGGATGAAAACCTAAACGAATTTTTATTGTTATTATTATAGCGTTTAAAATTCCCTTACATACTTTATAATATATTAAAAAAAAAAAAAAAAAAAATCGCCGGAAAGGACTAAAGATAAATTGTTGTTCAACTACTACGGAACAAACAACTGAAATATATTATTAAAATACAATATATTATAATTTTATATAAAAAAGTAAATAATATAATCTCCATATATAACTCCAAGGTTAATTCAATTATCAGATCATCAAAGACTACATACTGGTTAATTATGAAAAAAAAATTAAAAATTTACATCGTAATTCAATTGGCTCAAGCAAGTTTTCAGTCATAGCAGTTTTTTCTTCACATGATTATGAAATAATCCTCAGAAAAATCATTACCATTAATGAAAATTTATTTAATCTAAACAAAGATATAAGAAACAAGAGAATCGAAGAAATACGTAGAATGAAACAGTAACTGATAGTTACATCATCTCGTCAATAAATGCAATTCCACATTTCATCGTCACCATCTTTATTAATAAATTTTTTTTCTCTTGCATAAAGCTGCTAGTATCTCAATATCAATGAAATTGCAAAAATAGATTATTTTATATTATAAAACTTGGAAAAACTGGCAACCGTGTTAAATGTATTGAAAACCTAAAATTTATCTCTTACCCAGTTTAAAGGTTGGAATTTAAAAAAAAAAATTATTTTGGGAAAAGAGAAATTTTCTAAAGGCACGAGGCTTGGGTGGTAATGCCTGGTCGTGTGGGATTCTTACCCGCTATAAACTTCTTTCACCCTCTTTCGCATTATTTCAGTCCGGGGTTCTGCTGTCTGTTGCGTAAGAACAACCCTCCTGTTCGTACTAACTTCCTAGCCATTTAGGGATCCGTCTCGGGAATCATTTGACATAAGCCGTTACCAAGTTCCAAGCCTCCATATCCATCAACGTTACCGAACAGTGTTATCAGGATAGACCTCCCCCAATGACAAATAGAGGGCTCTTCGCTGTGGGGATAATGGACACAGCCAAAAAAGGTGTAACGTGCATCTTCGCTCTTGCTGTATCAGCACTGATGGGAGGTACTAACTCTGGAGGTACTTGCAGAAGTAGCTGTACCCTCCTTGAGAAACTGGATAAGATAAAATTTCACCTCATTATGCGTTGTTGTTGTTATTATTATTATTATTTTTTATTATCTGAATTTTTACGGGCATCGACTGCTAAGGTCATTAGCCCTCGTCACATTCTTTAAAAGAAATTATTATCTCCATCAGGATCGTCATATGTAAGGGTGTAAAGGGCCCTTACATTTTATTTAAAAAACACAAACTTCACAATAAACATTAAAACATAAAAGACAAGGACAATCACAAACACTTACGGGGTGTAAAGGGCCCCAATATTAAAATTTGAGATAGGTTCTCAAAAGACCATGAAATTAAAATTAAAATTAATCTTATCAATACCATATCTTTCTTTCTTTCTTCTACGAAGTCTCATTTATAGTTTGTTTAAGCACCCTCGGGGCGACCAGAACCGCCGTTGAGCAGTATATCAGTCGTGCCAGGGTGCCGTGGCAGTTGAATCCTTCTTATATCAGGCCATAGGCATGCACGGCGTACACCCATAGCCTCGCGCCCTCAATCCACCCTTGAGGGTCCCCCATGCCATCATCGGACACACCCCGACTCACTGCTCTTGAATGCAGGTGAGCCAAAATGGCCTAGGCAAGAGGGCTACCTCCCGTCACTATACGTGCCACGCTTCGAGACTCCCTTATATGTATATATAAAACTACCGCTTAGAGTATATCTTACCACAGCTTTAAACTTCCATTTTATAGACTTTTAAGAAGTCCACTGGCGTGTAAAAATGCAACTATATTTTCATTTCCATTATCCACTTGTTTTTTACTATGTTTGTTAGACGGTTTTTAACATCTGCCACTCTTACAGGAAATGCATCCAAATCATCGCAGACTGTTGCCTTTCTGGCAGCTTCGTCTGCGATTTCATTACCTGTAATACCAGCATGCCCCGGAGTCCATACAAAAACGCATCGCTGTCCTCGTTGTTTTAGTACGTATAAAATGGACAGGATGTTTGCAATTAGGACATCCTTAATGTTCTTGTTCCGAATTGCGACGAGTGCACTTAATGATTCGGAACATATTAGCACTCTCTCTTCGCAATAGTGTTCAGTGTAGCGAAGAGCTTGCTGAATTGCAGTGAGTTCTGCCGTGTAGACACTGGCCACATCTGGCAGTCTCCAAAAGTGGGCTTCTTCATTTACATATATCGAGCATCCAACACCATGTTCGGTTTTAGAACCGTCAGTATAAATTCTAATATGTTCTTCGTAACTACTGACGGTTGCTAAAAATTCCTGCTGGATGATCACTGCTGGTTTTTTTTTTATTTCTCCTTGATAGAGATCCAAACTTGTATTTACCGCTGGCAAGAGCCATGGCGGTATTTCTCTAGTAGAAATTGCTAGAGTCTCTGGTATAGCAATTTCATATTTTCTTCTTAATTCGCGGTACCTAATTTCGGCTGGTCCGGAATAGGTAGCACGACGTTTGTATAATACAGCCATGGGATGAATCGTAAACAATTTATTATTTATATGAGCAGGGAAAGCCCATATATTTGCTGCATATCTTAACAAGAGGATGTCTCTTCTATAATGTAGTGGCATTATTCCGGCTTCAGACATCAGACTAGCCGCCGGACTTGTGCGGAAAGCACCTGTTGCATATCTGATTCCGCTATCATGAACTACGTCTAACTTTCTTAAGTGCGACTTTCTAGCGGATGAATATACGATACATCCGTAGTCTAGTTTAAATTGAACCAATGCTTTATACAGTCTCAATAATGTCTCTTTTTCTGAGCCCCAATTTAAGTTCGATAAACATTTTATAATGTTTAGGGCTCTTTTGCATCTATCACTCAAGTCCTGTATATGTAATCCCCATGTAAGGGATTTATCCAATACTAGTCCTAAATACTTTACGCTGTCTTTATATTGTATTGGATTATCATCAATTGTCAACGCCGGACTTTGATGAGGAATTCTCTTCCTACAAAAGTGTACACAGCACGTTTTTTCTGGTGAGAATTGGAATCCGTTATTCCTTGCAACTTCATTTATAGCATTGATCGCTCGTTGCAATTTGTACCTCACCATAGCAGTCTTGTTGCTGGCATATACGATTGCCAGATCATCAACATAGACGCTTTTGCTGATTTCTACTGGAATGGCTAATATCAATTTATTAATGGCAATGGTAAACAAGGTACCGCTCAACGGCGTTCGCCGTTGAGCGGTACCTTGCCATTTTCCAATATTCTTTCACATGAATATTAATTTTTGACGCGTACTTGGAAGGTACGGTCATTCATGTAGTTGCTGAGGTGTATAGGCAGATTGCCACGAATGCCCCATTCATGTAACTGGAGCATTATACCATGACGCCAGGTCATATCGAAAGCCTTCTGAAGATCAAAGAAGACTCCAACACAATGTTTCCTTGTAATAAAGCTGTTATATATAATGTCCTCTAAGCTGATCATTTGATCAGTGGTAGAATGGTATTGTCGAAAACCTGCTTGATACGGTGATATCAGGTTTTCTTTTTCCAAAACCCAGACGAGTCGATTATTAATCATTTTTTCCAATATTTTCCCCATAGCACACGTCAAAGAAATAGGACGGTAGCTATTGGGGTCTGTTAAATTTTTATTTTTCTTTGGTACTGGAACAACATGAGCTTTTTTCCACTGCTGCGGGTACGTTCCATCCCGCCATATTTTATTATAAAGTTCTAATAATCTACACTTTGCAGTGGTATTCAGCTGCCTGATCATATTATAGTGGATTTCATCCGGACCAGCAGCTGTGTTACCTGCTTTTTCCAACGCTTTCGCGAATTCTTCCATTTTAAATGGTACATTATATGAGTAATTATACTCAGTTCTAAAATTTAGTAGACCTTCGAGTTCTTCTTTTTTGGTTCGAAAACCTTCCTCGTAGTTGGCCGTTTTGCTGGCCTTTTCGAAATGATTGGATAACAGCTCTGCAATTTCATATGGAGTGTCTTTTATTTCATCTTCATCTTGAAGGCTAGTTATGGGAGCAAAATCATTACGCCCACAAATCGCCTTCACTTTCCTCCAAACATCTGATGCAGTAGTAGTTTTGTCGATGGATGACACGTATTGCTGCCAGGATCGTTTTTTCGAATCTATCATAAGACGTTTTGCATACGCCCTGTATTTCTTAAAGGCAACAAGATTTTCTATACTAGGACGCTTCTTAAAGGCGTTATACGCCCTTTTCTTTCTTTTTATAGCTTCACTTATTTCATCGTTCCACCATGGAACGGGTTTTTTCGTAAGTTTCCCAGATGTTTTGGGAATATATCTCGATGCAGATTCAATTATTGCATTTGTTATGGCGTCGACATCGTCTCCGATAACTCCAGTTGTTTCTGGGAGTATCGTTCTAGCTGTGAAGCTCGTCCAGTCTGCCTTCTCAAATAACCATCTTTTAGGGATGGGATATATTGTTCTTGTAACATCAGTTACAATTTGCACCGGGAAATGATCGCTTCCATGCAGATCATCTATGACATGGAAGCTGTACCTTGGTGCTATCGATCTGCTTATAAGTGCAAGATCTATACAGGACGTCGATCCATCTCTGGCATTGAAAAAGGTTCCTGATCCGTCGTTTAAAATAATAAGTTCTGAATTCATCAGGAACCCTTCCAGTTCTCTTCCACGGGGATCTACTCGATCTGATCCCCAAAGAGAATTATGAGCATTAAAGTCACCCACCAGTAAAACAGGTGGGGGAAGCTCGGAAATTAGTCTTGCTATGTCATCCTTATTCCAATCAAAATACGGCAAGTATATGCTGCAGACAGTGACCTGGAGCGGACGCTTCATTCTAACGGCGACCGCTTGTAGGTTTGTGTTTAGAACAACCGCTTCGGTGGTAGCTCTAGTCGATGTTAATATAGCTACTCCACCTCTAACTCTTATATTTGGCGGTTGATCTCGCCGAAATATATTGAATCCTTTTAATTTAAAATTTTCATTTCGGCGGAAATGTGTCTCTTGCAGACATATACAGATCGGGTCTACATCATGTACCAAGCGTTGGAGCTCATGGATGTTTGAAAAACATCCAATGATGTTCCACTGTACTATCGACTCACTAATTTTTAATTAAATTATTGTCTGGGTTTACCTTTCGGCCATCCTTTTTTTCGTTTCTTCTCCATGTTGCGAACAGCAGCATGCTCGCGGAGAAGGTCGTCGCCTGTAAGGCTTCCGGTCTCCGTGTCGGAGACCACCGAAGCCGCCGACGACGACGGACATGGATCGGCGCCGGTTTCAGGCGCCGATTGAGAGGCGGCAACCTGGCCACTCCCCGACACGGGGATAGCACCGGTCACCGCCTGTGGGAGGGGGTCACTCGCCCCCCCTGTGTGATTTTTTGTGGCCTCTGAGGCTTAGAGGCCACTACAGTTGCAGGAGGCTTGGGAGCCTCCATAACAGTCTCTGTAGGTATTATCGTTTTCTTGTCATCAAGAATCTCACTAAGACGGACTTGGCATTCTGCTTTGGCGTCCGTTTTCTTCAGCGCGAGAGCAGATTTCGCTGTTTTATCTTCGGGAGGAGGCTGTACTAATATCTTTGGCTTTATTGGATCTTTAATATTGAAAGATTTCATTTTATTGTCAATAATTCTTTCAATCATGTTAGCCAAGTTCGGAGCAAGTTTACTGATGAGCTGACTTTCATCTACAGCAATTGGAGCAGGAGCAGGAAGAGTAGCCGCAGCTTGAGCATAAGATGTTGTAGCTCTGGGTTTGCGGGCGTTAACAAACTTTTTGGCTTCGATGTGGCTGACTTTCTGCAGAGTTTTAACTTCCTGCACAGCTACTTCTTCTTTGTAGACAGGACAATTCCTGGATCTACATGAATGCTGTCCCTTGCAATTGATGCATGTAGGGGGCTCTTTACACGGCTCTCCCTCATGCACCTCTTCGCCGCACACGCATATTTGCGTTCTCTCACATTTGATGGCGGTGTGGCCAAAACGTTGGCACTTGAAGCATCGCATTGGTTGCGGGATAAATGCCCGCACATCCAATCGATGTATCCCCGCTCTAATCTTCTCCGGCAAGGTAGGCCGGTTAAATGTGAGAACATGAGAGGCTGAAGGTAGGACCTCGCCATTCCTCCTCATGTTCAATCGGCGACACTCTATGACTCCCTGCGTTGACAACTCCTCAACAATTTCTTGTTCCGTACAATTTAGAAGGTCCCGACAGACGACCACACCTCTTGAGGTGTTGAGCGTACCGTGGGGATCAACATGCACAGCCAGTTCTCCAATCTTTTTAAGCCCTAAAATCTTTTGAGACTGGACATCATTTACAGTCTCAACATGAAGTCCCATGAAGGTCTTCCTTATTTCTTTTACAGGGCCACCAGCGCATTTGGTTATCTCCCCAGCGATGAGAAAAGGACTCACCTTCGAAAAATTTCCATCCTCCTTGGTAATAACCAAATATTTAGGTTTCGGTGCATTATTGCTCTTGAAAAATGCTTTTTGTAAGCTTTTTCTAGCCTCAATCTCTATCTAGTTTCCACACTTTTTCTCCGTTTTGCCTCAGGCGAAACGGCTGGTTCTAAACGAGGGTGTTTGCGTGAACCCTCTGCCACGTTTAATTGTTCAATTTGCATGAACAATAAATCCCTTCTGTAGTAAGGCTAGCCGCCGGGGTACACCCCCACTCCAGGGCTACCAACCCTGGAGGTCCGTTCCGGTACTCCGGTGGAACCGGCATATGTCCTGGCAGAGAGCGGATGCGCAGTCTCTGCACTGACTCCAGGCCCTTACACACCGAGGCTTTCAGGGCTCCCATGCTCCGAACAACATGGGCACCTTAACTACATGCTTGCCATCGCGGGGGGCATGTGGACAACAAAAGGTCTCCGTTACACCTGCAAATAACTTCGACCGTGGCCGCCACATCGCCAGCTCTAAGTTTGGTATATGTCCACTTCCTAATCCATAAATTGTTCATATCCTGCAGGTAGCCAAAAAATCCAATCCATGAGGGGACCTGAAGGTGGAAACAGGTCAAAAGAAAAGCATATCCGAGGAATTTACTCGGAGCCCCGTTAGCCAGCTATATGTATTTTACATAAGTACGGCTGTTACCGCCCTGGACGTGGAACGTAGATGTTGTGTTCCGGACGTGGGGATTACCTACCTCAGGGCATTATTATTATTATTATTATTATTATTATTATTACTGCGAAGTTATTTGATTAATTGTTTTGTTGCACAAAGAAATGTAATTAAAATTCTTCCAGAATAATTTGCCAAATCAGTAAAATTTTGTAAATATTAGTGCACATTAAATCCTGTGGTAAGGTACTTTACATCAAAGTATTATAAAGATCGTATTGCATATTATCATTAGCTAAATCAAAAGTAGCTCATATTATCTTTTTGAATAAAATAGTAAATATCAAAATTGATTGAAAGCTATTTCCAAATACTCGATCTGAAAAAAGTAATAAATACTTCAAACTGATAAGTTTGTAAGCACAAACTTAAAAAAAAATAAAAATATTAGTATAATTGTTTAAGGAGAGGATAAGGTATTCATTAGTCCCTAACCCTTTAATACATATATATGTATATATATAGGTTGTAGATTACTTAATGTGAGAATTATATTTTTCACAAAAAAATAGTATGTCAATTCTCAAGAGTAACAACCATTACAGCTAGGGATTTACTTTAGAAAGTGAGGAGTGAAGTGGTTTCCCAAAACCTTTCTTACAGAGCTAAATACATTGTTTATCAACATGTGAATCCTTATAAAACACGACTAATATTTATCCCTACAATGTTCACAATATTCACCACAGAAATTATCGGTACAATGAACATCATTAATCTCAAAGAAAGCACTCTGATTAGTATGTAAGCACTCTGATTGGCATGTATCTCAGTAAGTTTACATGGGTCACATATGTAAAATATACTAAAAAAGATAATATTTAACAGCAAAATTAATATACTAATGTCTATGGGAAAGAATGCATTATATGAACTGGTCTTCGATTCATTAGATAATCGATTTCTGATAACGTTTTATAACTGTTCTCACTCTAGTAACGGCGCAATTAAAAGAAAAATAATATTCAGATCAGTGCTTTAAAAAAATAAGCTATTAGAAAAAATTATAAAACCTAACATACAAGCTGTATAAATAATTTTTATGGTCATGGATTAAACAATTTTTTAGATAAAACAAAAGAAAATTTCATCCGTTTAAACGTCATTTTTATCAATAAATAGAGGCCCAAATATATAATATATTTCCTGTGCGCACAGGAAATTGTATAAATACAAAGTCTTATAGTTAGAATTTTAATGTTTTGATTCAGAGGATCTGAAATCGCTGAGAACGACAAAAATATTGTTAGGTTTCATCGGCCACTAACAGTTTGTTGAATACTGTTGAAAACATATTTTTTTCTGATTCATAATAAACTATCAGAAATTTATTTTGTAAACTTGTGGAATTGATAACATCTACAAAAAAACTGTTTCTTAGATCAATATCACGGTATCCTACACATTGGTAGAGATCCATAACGAAATGACATCTGTAAATTATAAAAATCGCTGTTGCAAATAAACATTTACTGTGAAACAGCTTTTCCGCATTCATCTGGAAACTAACTGTAATGAATTTTTTATCTGGTATCCAACTAGAAATTATTACAATAATATAGGAACAGATTGTCGAGCTATAATAATTACTACAATTTTAAACCTGAATTAATTTTTTTTTCTGAAGCCAGAAGCATCTAAGTAAGAATCAAACATTTGTGAATTTAAAAAAAAAAAACAACGTACCAACCTATGGTATGAAAGATTTTGTAAAACATAGACACCATAAAATTGATCCATAAATTTATCTGGATTTGCTGCGTGCGTTGAAAATGATTTAATGAAATATTACTTTTTCAACTTTAAGAGAATTAGGATCTTTTGTTTTGGGCCGAGGAGTCTAGAAGAGGTACTTGGCGAACTAGACAGATTCCATTAATCGTATCACTTGACGTGAAGAATGCATTCGGTACAATAGCATGGAGACAAATAAATATGGCCGTGGAAGAGAAGAGAATCAGCTCGTACCTGCGGAGACAAATTGAGGAATATCTCAATGAAAGAAGGTGTAAGATTAGTACACAAGAAGATAAAGTACACTTCAATATGTTAGGCGGTGTGCCACAAGGTTCAGTTCTGGGCCCGTTACTATGGGTTCTGGTCTTTGATGGCGTACTTAGTTTAAGGTATCCAGAAGGGGTACAGCTTATTGCTTATGCTGATGATTTAGCTGTGCTCGTACAAGGTAAAACAATGGAAGAAGTTAAAGATAGGACAAACCTGTCACTAGAAATAGTAGCGAGATGGTTGCGTACAAGAGGGTTACAATTATCTGTGAATAAGTGTAAATATGTTAAGTTCACCGGACGTAGGGTACTAGAGCGATATACACATCGATGGTCACAGAATAGAGGAAGTACAGATGCTAAAATATTTGGGAGTCACATTGCAGAAGAACTGTCGTTTTACAGAACATGTTTTAAAAATATGTGATAGTGCAGAAAGAATGATAAGTTTGAATGCGTTAATGTCAAACAAGAGAGCAGCAAGGGCTTCGAAGAGAAGACTTCTTGCGTCGACAGTGACTTCTGCAATGTTGTATGCCGTTCCAGCACGGTGGTCAGCATTCAATATTGGAAGGAATAGAGATAGAATGAAGAAGATACATAGAGGGGTAGTCTTAGGAGTTGTATCGGCCTACAGAACGGTCTCTTATGAAGCCCTCCGTGTCCTTTCTGGAGTTTTCCCTATAGATCTTATCGCTAAATACAGAGTTGAGAAATACTTAGGCAGAACAGACAATCAAGTAAAAGAAGAGATATATAACTTATGGCAGCAAAGATGGCTGGATGCAGGGGTAGCTAATCGGACTAGATTATTAATACCTGACATATTAATATGGACAAGTAGGCGTCACGGTGAAATGGATTATTATGTTTTTAACAGAGCACGGTTGTTTCAACGCATATCTTCATAAAATTGCCAAAAGAGATCAGCCTATGTGTATGTACTGTGTAGAACAAGATGATGTTGAGCATACCATTTTGAGGTGCCACAAATGGCAGGAGTTAAGGCAGTATGCAGGTATTAGAGGGAAAACGCCGAAGGAAACAGTCGACTGTGTGCTTGATAGTAAGGTAAAATGGAAAAAGGTTGCTGATTACATCAGAACAGTTTTAAAGCAAAAGAATACAGATGAAAGAAATACGGGGTACTAGTTTTTTAGGCGGGGTGGACAGCCTCAGCAGTGAGAGCCAGCATGCTGAGGTGTGCTAGTTTCAATGATCTGCTGAGGACTCCTTGGGTGTGTTTGGTAGGAATAAAAAATATCAAATGATCCATGGGCCGCACCACGGCATTGAGGTACGGTGTGGTGCCATAAAGGACAAAAATGAAATAAACCTCAAAAGAGCCACCGGTTAGCCCGACCTGCCATGCCGGTATATTGCCGGTAGGTGGGGAGGGCTAATTAGAGTAACGGACACTCCCCTGGGTGGCGTAATACCATCAAGTCGGTCCGGAACAAAAAAAAAAGGATCTTTTGTTTGGGTTCTTTAATACCTTGTTCTGTATCGTTTATTAATTTATGCTATTTTTAATTATCTTCGTTTTATGTTCTAGATTTATTATTTATTGTTTTTTTGGCAATTAAGATATTCATTTTTTAGGGTGTTTAATTGAGCAATTCCCATATGTTTTACGTTTTTTTCAATGTGTTTGTGTGGTTTTCCTTTTTTTCTGTATTTTATTGTAGGGACTTTATTTTAGAAATATTTTTATTTACGTTGAAGGTAGAATAGGAAGTGAAATCTAAGCAAGATTAGTTAATAAACACGTGGAAAAAATAAAGAAAATACTAAAATTTGTGGAACTTTTAACGTTAATAAACTGCGTAACTGCATTAATTAATAAATTAAATTAGACTTGATGATATTTAACTTTCGTAACCCGCTAAATTTAGTTTACTTGTAAAATGAGTACTGTATCAATTCCAACCCTATTTTCCAATCAATTTTAACGTTGTTAATTGACTTACATGTTAATAAAGATATTTAGCAATTTATTGATGATGAAACATCAATATTGTAATTAATTTATAACATTTTACTTCATATATCAATATTAAACTAGTTTATGGAATGCAATATATTTTGTAAGTAAATTACAAATATTATAACAAGTAAATATTATTAGGTAATTAATGTTACGAAAACAGTAATTTCATCTATAGCCTTTTTTTTTATTAAAAAGAAACCATAAATAAATGACGCGACTTCAAAACAGTACAGCTGTTATTAAAACTATTTTATTTTTAAAATAAACTTAATATCGTAATTAAGATTTTTTACATTTGAAGATAAGAATAATTTATCGTAAATGAATAACTTGCTTATTTCAAATGTACATGTTTAGAACTATTTCTCCTACCGAGAAGATTTTAGTAATACATTACATTTTCAAGATAAAAAAGAAACATTAATTTTTTTTTGTTTTTAATACAAAGAAACTAAGAGTTCATCAAATTTGATTTCTCTGAAATTAATAATGTTCCCTTTATTAAACAGTCTGAAGTTATCAAATGAGAGCCGTAAGAGAATTTAATGAGCTAAATTTATGTGAGCTTGGTATACTGATATTTAAAGTAAAGTAAATGCTGTGAAAATAGTTTTTCCTTAGTAATACTGTTATCGAATGCCTCTTATTGATCAGTGTAATACGCCTTTGAATAAACATCTTTAATACGTCTTTTTATACACCTTTTAGTAAAGGCATATTGAATAATATGCCTTTACTGGATGATCACTAATGTCTTGTATAAGACTTTAAAAGTATTTTATTTTTGTATCATACGGTCGATTATGGCTTACACATGTATTTATACGAGAAATTAAACTATACGCCAACAGATTAATAATCGTTCGCGAACGAACAAATTTATTCAAATTTTGAAGATGGTATGTTCTTAATTTAGAGTTAAAGGAATTAAATTTGAATGAAACGCTTTATTTTTTTTAGTGTAGTATATATTCTATAAATATTTAATAACATTTACTTAGTTACAATAATACTTAGATACATGACTTAATACTTAGCTATAGGAATATTAAAAAATTATAAAGTAGGTGAGAAGTAAAAAGGCGATATTTTTATTAGCAATAATGTTACATGACGAATAAAAACAAAAATTTACCGATAAAATGTTTCTAAAAATTCTAAACTATCGTTATAACAAAATATAAAAGTAAAAATACACTCGGTCAAAAAAAAGAAAAAATTGATATTTCTTGCTAACTGCACATTCATCTACAAAATTTTATTACAAAAAATCTGGTAAAATATTGCAAGACATTCCTGGCTATTAATAATACAAATTAAAGAGTTTTTTTTGTTTTTTTTGTTTGTGGGCGAAAAACGCCTGGGCGTTATCATCGCCCGGTAGTTATTATTAAAAGGGTAAAATAACTTCAAAATGATAAACCATACAGGATGTAAACGTAATATTAACCGTATAATAAAAATTTACTAAAACAAGCCAAGAAAGCAAAACAAAACCCAAAACTAATACCACAGACAAAGTTGATATAATATAAAAGCTAAAATAATAGAATAAAGAAAGAATGAAAACTTACCCAACTCCGATGGGTTGTGCAAAAATCCCCTCCCCGGACAGAAAATTTATACACATAGAACTAAAAAATCAAATCGAAAATAAAGGTTAAAATAATTAAAAAAACTCTCTTTACAGAAAAACATATATGAGCATATTAAATCCTTTGCAGTAACCCAGTGCCATGTAAAAAGAGAAACATCCGTTCCAAAATCCCGCCATCATTACACAAGATATCACGAATGTTGCTGGGTATATTAATTAAAGAGTTAAAACTAAAAAAAAACGAAAAACCAAAATATATGTTTTTTAGAAATGGGGAATGAATTTTAAGGAAAATTTTAAGTAAAGTTTTCTCTCAATCAAACACCTCCTCTTCAATGGAGACTAAAATAAGAAAAAGAAAACTTTCAAAGATTTTTCGTGTTCTAAATCTGGGGTCTATAAAATTTTAAAAAGTTGTAAACATTTCTGGTTAAAATAAACGTTTCTAGTATCAATTGTAAACATGTGGAAGTGACGTACGAAAATTTCAAAAAAATCTTTGAGGAATATTTAGATGGAAGGATGGTAGATAAAAAACATATATTTTAATTTTAAGAGGAGAGGATTGATTGAAAAACATTTTTTTAAAAATATTTATTACGAGCATTGTAAGTAACAAATTTGTTTTAATTAAGCTTTCTTTAAAATATCTCTGAAGAAAATCGAAATTGGTTTAACGTGATATCTCCCCACTCCCTTAAAGACATTTGAAAAAATGAATAAGAACAACGTATGATAAATAAAAATATTTGAGCTAAATTTTAAGATAAAATTAAAAATGTATAAAGCCTTCAAAAAAAAGGTTAAATAATTAAATAACTGTATTTTTATCTTATAATCACAATTATGATTAAATAACTACGATGATTATACTTAAATAACTGTGATAATAACTAAAGCTTATAAAGCCTACGGGTCACGCATGACGGTCAACCAAAATCTTAATTTTTTTTTGTCTTAAAAACAGTATCACAATGTCACAGAGGATTATAGGATAAAAATACAGTTACTTAATTATTTCACGTTTTTTAAGGTTTTTTCGTCGTGGGTTTTTTAAAATTTCTAATTCTATTTATTACTTTTTAAAGATTATCCACAACAATGGGACGTTAATAGGCTGATGATAAAAAATCGGTTTCATCAATCCTGAGATATAAGGCCAAACAGCAGTGGGAAAATACGTACATATGTTTTTTTTTATTAGATGAACTAGGTAAATACTAAAAGATAATGTTTTCCAATAAATTCCACACCTAATTTTTTACATGATCACCATACTTCTTAATATTTTTGCAGGTATTCTATCTATATTCGCCGGGAAAGTAAAATATTTTTCAAGATAACAGGATCGAATACCCACGCATCTTTATAAAAATATTACTCATTGTGTTACTGTTCATAATTGTAAAAAACGCTAATCAAAATAGTGGATTCAAAACTAACCGAAACCGGTTAAGTAGGGGTTTCGGTGTAAAGAAATAAAAAAAGGACCTACTTATTTCGATTTTATATATATCACTAGCTGGTTAGGGCTTGCTTCGCTCACCCGACCGCCTAGCCAGATACCATCTGAAACCGTCTAGACCCCCAATGCGTTCGTTATCCGCATGGTTGTGAGAATTTTAAATATTTTACAGATATTCTATTACAGAAAAAAGAATTCTCATTTTCCTTCATTATATTTCTAATCCCATGTTGACGGAAATATAACGATGTAAAATGATAATTTTTCTTTCTTTAATAAATATTTTTAATTCATAACTTCACCTAGAAGGGGCTAGGACCTAAATCTATGGCTTAAAACCTTCCCTGGATAATATCCTGAAAATTTGAAAGCGATCCATCGGTTGGTTCTGGCGTGATGCTGTTGCAAACAAATTTCGCATTTATATATTAGATAAACTTATATATTATAAAGCTTCCAACTAAATATTCTTTTTACAATATTTTCATTTAATTCATCTAATGGCAAGTTAAAAAGGTTGAGTATAAAAGACTACAACTTTTATATATTTTTTTAAATAATTTGTAACTGAAATATGTAACATTAGCTAATTTTACGTTTCGATGAATACAGAATGATTTTACTTGGCAAGTTGATTTACGGTTACTCTCTGTTATTGCCTGGATATATTTTTCACGATTAGTTTTGGTATTTTCTTATTTCACTCGTACCAGAATTTATTATTCTTTCTTTTAAGAGGGAATAATAAAAACGTAAACTTCTTTCTCACTACATCAATATTTTGTTAATGAGATGAGTTTTTAATTGATTTAATGAGAAAAAAGAAAAATTTAATATACCAAAAAATAAAAATAATTGAAAACTTTTTGTAATTTTTATTTTAAATTGAATTTTTTTCTCTGTCTTAAATAAATATGTTTTTCATTATATAATGAAAAACATATTTATTGAAAATAACCGCTTGAATGATTATTGAAGAATGTAATATACTATTTAAAAAATAATAATTCCGGAAAAGTTATTTTTTGTAATAAAACACTTATGTTTATTCTGTTTTATGTTATATGTTTTTTTTATATTTGAAGAGAATATAGAAATCAGTTTAATCTTTCTTTATCACTACGTGAAAAAATTAAAAAGATTTTTTCAATGAAAACTTATTAAACAAATCGAAAAAACAATTATATTTACATTTGTATAAAATTATATCAACTTGTGTGTGTAATCAAAACTTTATAGTTTTATAATAATTAAGTAATTTTAATAAGTAAACAGTACGATAAAATTCGTTAATAAAAACTGGAATATATTATTTAAAGAAAAATTTTTAAACAGCAGTTTTTTATGAAATATACTTTAAGTGAAAAGTTTTCTTTACAATTCATTAAAGTTTAATATTTTATTAATACCTCGACTGTTTACTTTACTGTTTTTGTTTTGAGAAAGACAAATTAAGGAAGTTTCAACAATTTAGTTCTAAGTTTTCAATGTAATACAGAATGTAACAGCCGCTAGAAAGTTCGAAAACATTTCATTATTAGTTATTTTCGATATTTTATCAAGATCGACCGTTACAACAAAGTAATAGTTTTCTTATTTTTAAAAAATCTAAATTCCATCCCTTTTTGTACATACATACATTCGTAAAAACTACTGAAAACTATTAATTTTTTTATTTATTATACAGTTAAAACGAATAATTTATAAAATTTTTATATTTAATTTTAAAATGTAATTATTTTATAATTCTAGTAAGCTACTTCATATGCTACAAAATTTGGATTCCATATTTCCACGGATAAGCTTCGAGTTTGTAGTAAAAAAAATTCTGCAAGATGACTGACTGTTACATCCTGTTGTGAAATAATATTTTATGGTTTATTAATCTCGGAAAACAAAATTAAAGGATAAAAATGTAATAAAATACATAAAAGAAAAAAATATATAATGATAAAATGTAATGAAATTGATAATAAATTTTAAACATTCTTCATGGAAAATAATTCATAATTTCAATTTGTAGTCCGCTAACTTTTTTAACTTTTTATTTTTTTTATATTACGGTTAATAAGCTGAAAATGGATTTAAATAAAACTTTTTTTATGAAAAAATAAGATAAGAATACCCATAAAAATACTACAATGAATATTTTTGTTACATCAATTATTAAAACGTAAAATTTTTCATATAGAAAATATTACAGATATAATTAGCATCTGTATAATTATCTTTTATTAGCAAAATAATATATATACCGAGAGAGAGAGAGAGAGAGAGAGAGAGAGAGTGAGAGTGAGCGAGAGAGAGAGAGAACCCTATATAAAGCATATAGCAAGATAAGAGCACGCTAAGGTTGATAATTCAAAGACCGAGTCAAGTAGGTCTATAAGGGATTCTGAAGACAAATCTAATTACGCACGCCCGCTTTTGGTAATAAAGCCCATAGTAACTACTTGTGTTACTCGCATCCTCTTTTCATAAAACAATCTAATAATCGGCTATAATTCATCTTTCATGTTTTGGGTAACTCTTATTTTCATTTAATTTTTCTAACACAGTATAATTTTTAACTTAAATATCCATTTAATTTAACTTGTTATTGAACTCTAAATCTGTATCAGTACATTAATTGCCTAAAACTTACAAAGGTGTGTGCAAAATATTATATTTATTATTACAGTTTTCTCTTATTTTGTGGTATGATTTTTAATAAAATACCTGTAAACCACTGTTTTACATTATTCTTCTTCAGTCACAGGTTGAGATTCCTGTGACAGCATCGTTAATTAAATCCTTACAAAGTAACAAAATCTGATGTGAACATCAGATGACTTCCTTGTACACCTATTAAATTACATATACACATTTTTTAAATGAAAAGTACATAAAATTTTATTTAATTAATAACTTCTAATTTTTTACTTTTTCAATTGTTATTGAATTATTATTTATTGTAAAACTTTTTTTTACAATCAGAGGTAATAATTATTAATAAATCAATATATTTAAATTAAAAAAAAAGGAGATGAAGTCTAATTCAAATCGATGTCCCTTCTCCTTGTAAGATCCAAATATTTCATTAATTAAAATTTTATTTGGCTAAAACTGAAAATAATGAAAATAAGTACCACTTTTGATACAGCGTTGAAAAGCTCTCAATAAGGGCTTATTACTGCAGTTAAGAAAACGTCCAATACCCAAATTGTTTTTGGATTTTGGACTTTTTTGGACACTTTTGGTCCAGTCGATTGGAATCAGAAACGGAAGTGCAGAACTAGATGTTACAACAGTTCTACATCCAAAATTTCAACATCCTACGGCTAATTATTTTGAGTTATGCGAGATACATACGTACATATACGTACGTACGCCTGGACATCACGCCGAAACTAGTCAAAATGGATTCAGAGATGGTCAAATGGATATTTCCGTTGAAATCTGAAAACCGAAATGTTTGGCGATCACAAAACTTCCATTATTTCGTACAAGGAAGTAAAAAAACAAAGATTAATATCAAAAATCCATTAAAAATGTAACTAATTGTACTGAAATTTGAATAACATTATAAAATGTACTTTGATAATTTGTGTTCAATTACTGGAAGAATATTACGAATGACTAGTTTGAGAATGAATATAGCTTTTAAAGGAAATTTGAATTTAACAACTAGATATCAGATCTATAATCTAATTTTTATTCGTCAGTTATTTGGAGGTTGTTTAATGCTATTCTTAACCCTTTTTTTCCTGGGCAATACTTCATACCCTGAAATATTTATTTTATTCTACATCCTCAACTATCTCCTTTGTATATTTTGCGTGTTTTTCAAAATTTTATCCACTATACAGTCCTCAGTAATAGAACTAACTAAACCTAATTATCTTAATATACAAAACGTAACATAAGAAAAGTAATAAATAAATAAATAGTCTTGACTAATACTAGAATAAATAAGACAAATACTGTGGGATTTTATAAAAAAATTAAAATTACTCGTTCTTCCCGGATAATATACTAATTGGTATCCATCACCGAAAAGTAAACCCTTTATTAAAATGTCAAACAAATAATTTTATGAAAACTATTACAAAATATATTTGCCTTAATTCTAGTTTCCGTTGGAATCGTAGATTAAACTATTTCCCCACTGAGTAAATAACAAAGCCATTTCAGAAAGATAATGGAAAGAACTTGGATTAAGGTTTCCGAAATAATTCTTTAACTATTCTTTGAAATTTGATTTTTTAAAATATTTATTAAGCTAAATTACAGTATATTCTAAGCTGATATGTCATGAAATTTTTGTATCAAAAATTAAGAGTTATTTCTCAATCTAAATGCAAAAACATGTTAAATCAAATTATATTTTCGTTTGTTGAAATCTATTATTAAAATACATTCAGAGAAAAAAAAATATTCTTAAAAAACGGAAAGATTTTTATTTTTGTCATATTATTTTATTTTCTGGGGGTGAAGTACATTAAAATAAGAAATACTAATAAATAACAAAAATCAATTTCGCTTCATGCAGGCCAACTAACGGTAAATATATCGAGTGTCTGAGAATTATCTGAACAATTCCGATGGCTTATTAGAAAATAAGTAATAATCCTAGAAATGAATGTCGGTTTCTCTTTAACAGGTAAATCATAGTCTCCCTCGACAAATACTAAACAGCGCTGTAATTGCATACGTAAACGCATATGTCGTCGCCATTAATCCACAGATTAAAACACAAAGCGTAGAGTGGTTTATTGAAACAAAATCAGACACACAAATTCGACACAATTTTAGAACTCCGTAAAGTCACCCTTTAGAACAAGTATTCGTTCACGGTATGATAAATTTAAAGAAACTGACAGTTTTTAACATAAGAAGGGACTAGGCAGGCCTTGAATATCAGATGAAAAAAATAAGGATCATTCGTTAGTCTTTTGTTCACAGCCAGAGGATGTCAAATCTTAGAGCAGTGCACGAGTTAAATCTTCCGCAATCAACCAATCCCAATGTTTTGAAGGTACAATTAAAATTGCTCCTTATAAATTACAAATATTGTAGCATATTACACCACAAGATCACACTGCTAGAAAAGATTTGCTGTGGAAATGAAAGAATTTAAAATGATGATTATTACCTTAAAACAGTTATGTTCTCAAACGAGGCTAAATTTCACATGTCTGGAAAAGTGAACACACAGTACGTTTGAATATGGATATCAGAGAACCCACCTGTTACACTTGACCGTATTAGAGATAACGTAAAAATTAATGTTTGGTGCGGACTGCTTCACGATAGTGTGATTGGACCTTTTTTTCTTGGCGGAAACGGCAGTTAACTCGAACATCTATTTGGAATTGTTAGAAGGGTTTCTTTAGTTTCTTTACTCTCAGGTTGAAGATTTACAACTCGAAACCATATTCCAACAAGATGGAACGCCGCCATATTGAAGTTTATTAGCGGGTGAATCCCTCAACAATACATTCTCAAAACGCTGGATTGACGTGATTGACCGATTGCTTGGTCACCTCGATCACCGGATATAACTCCATGTGATTTTTTGGTGTAGGGTTTCATCAAGGATAATGTATACAAAACTCGGGTAGTGAATATTGATCCCGCATTCGAACTCAAATATATGGATATGTTACAACGATCATAGCACAAGACTGATTGATGAAGCGGTTGAATGATTAGCGAATTACTTATGGGTCACAAATTGAATGTCTTTGATTACAGGTAAAAACTAAACTTTCAGTTTTAGTGTACAAATTCTTACTACCCGTTTTTGTATCTTAATAAATAAATAATTTACTCAATATCAAAGTTGTTCAGATAATTCTTAAGACATCTCGTGATTTTAAACATTATAGGTAAGATTCCAATCGAGTAAATTACTGTATATTGTCACAACACATTAATTCAACAATTTTCGTTTAGATAAATTTTTCCATTCATCTGTATCTCTATACAAAAATAAAAACAAACCGATAAAGTTTTTTTTTTTCCCCCGTTGGGGGAGGAAAAAGCTCTGCCAGCCGCCGACAGGCCCGTACTGACGGCAGTGTGGGGCTCTTACCCGCTAACAAACCTGCCCTCTTATCATGCAGGGGCCGGATTTAAGCCATATGGTATGTACAGCCTCTACATGATCCCCAGGCACTCTACTATCCGAATCCGGATGACCGGAAGGCGTCCCCAGGGGGAGATCGATGAACGACTACTCCGAGGAGATTGAGTAAGTTACATAATTATAGGCTTTAACTTAATTGTTTTAGTATTATGAAAGAGATAAAATAAAAACAAATAATAATTAGTAACTTATAGATAGAATTTTAATAATTAATTCAACTTATAAACAGTGCACTCTACGAAAAGTTACGTTACAGGCCTACCGAAAAAAGAATTAACGAAACTTATTATCTGATATCTCGAAAATAATTTATATAATTTTAATAAATTATATAGATATCAAAACAAAATTTCCGGCAACGGCGATCAAATCGTAAAATAAATACTTTTCACATCTTTTTTACTGCAAATTTTGTTTTGTATTTTAGGTGTATAATTTTAAAATACAGTAGATATTTCTTGATAGCTCTATAGTTTATGAATATAACTTTCAAAAGATTTTTGAATATTTAAACCAAAGGGAAATATTTAAGCGCATATATTTCAATTTTAAGATGGTGGTTGATATTTTGAAAAATCTTTTTTGCATATATATGTACATGCAAAGTACATAATAAAATCGCTTTAATAAAGACTTTTTTTAAATATTTCTGAAGAAAATCGATATTATTTTCTTCGCGACATGCCACCAGCCTCTTAAAGAATTATATCAAACTCGAGATATAAAGCCAAAATCAGTGCAACACATATTTAGATACGTTAGCACATACATATATACTAGAATTTTTCGTTTCTTTTTTCAAAATTAATTTACTGTTTAGAAGCTGTAAAAAAATTAAATAAAAATTTTTAATATAATTGTGCAATGAATATATGTGCAGCTTAATTGTCGGATTACAAATATTTTAAATAATAAAAAATAAAATTAAATTAAAACTAAATCAAAAAAATCTAATGATATCAAATGACTTTCTTTGTACGCCTATTAAATTATATATACACATTATTTAAATGAAAAGAACGTAACATTTTATTACATTCAGCCTTCCCCTCGTAAGATCCAAATATTTCATTAATTAGCTGTAACTTTGGAACCGATAAAAATAAGTACCACTTATGATATATCGTTGAAAAGCTCTCAAATAGGGACTTATTTAGTGCAGTTAAGAAAAAGTCAAAACTCAAAATTTTGTTTGGATTTTGGGATTTTTTACACTTTTGGTTTTCGATTACAATTAAAAGGAGAGGTGCACAACTAGACATGTACAACAATCGTAAACCCAAAATTTCAACATCCTACGGCTAATAATTTTTGAGTTACGCGAGATACGTACATACGTTACGCTTAAACTAGTCAAAGTGGATTCAGGGATGGTCAAAATGGAAATTTCCGTTGAAATCTGAAAACTAATTTATTTTACTTCACAATACTTAATTTACACCAGTTTAATGACTTGAAAGTTAATTAGGAAATGGTAAAATAGTAGTTTTTAATATAATTATATATAGAGTGTATTTATGAATTCGGTTTTTGTGTATATTTTTATTTTTTTATGTTATGTTTTATGTTAAAACTGAATAATGTATACGTCTAATAGCTTGATGGAAACAGATAAAACGTTCGACAAAACATAAATAATTTTTAATTTTTTATCATTCCCCCTGATAATAGCGGAACACATAAAGCGCTTCAGCTTTTGTTAATTTATATATGTTTGATATAGTAAATTTATTTTTGTTTTTATTAATATTTTATATACACCAAATGGATTACGGGTGTTTAGTAATATTATTCGATGTTTATTCATATAGATTTCAAAATTGTATTCTCAAAGTTATATTTTCTCTTTTTTTTTGATTTGGCATTAAATTTTGGACTAAAATAAAAGAGGATGAGGAATACTTTTCACAATGTTTGATTTCTTTACTATCCGTATAGTGGATTTTACTGTTAGAAAACTAAGCTGTAGTACAATGAAAATAACTGCTAAGCGATTTAAAATTACAAATTTTAAAGTCAATTTAGGAGTAGGATATTTAATTTTACTTCTTAACGATTTTACCTTATATTCATGTATATTCATACACCAACAAAATAAAAAAAAAAAAAAATTGGATAAATATTTAGTTAAATACAACCAAACTTAATTCTAATTTTCAAACCTATCGGACAAGAGATGATCATGGTACCCAAATTTGTTTTAAGTAAACTACAAATTTTAGCCTTGTTGAATAACACTGCACAAAAGTGGGAACTTATTGAATTAAATATTTACTTCAATAAATAAACTTATAGACCTCTAAAATCAAGGATCCGTCCTTAATATATCAATATTTTTTACGTAAAATCAAGATTGAAAATCCAGCAGTATACAGTATCACTCTAGACGATAATGAGAATTTAAAAAAAAAAAAAAGCGGGGGGGACTTTATTTCTGACATTTTATTATTTTTTTTTCACGGGGGTCAAATGAGACAAAAGATTTGTAACTACAACTGTTTTATCTTACGACACATTTACAGTGTCTGTATGCATATTATCCTGCAATGATCATGTTATATTAAAAAGTAAAACAATTATAAAAAAATCATTAAATTTATGGGACTTATGAAATAACTTAAACTTCGAGGAATCCAATAAATGTCATGTAGCCTGACTAACGCGACAGTTATGGTTGATCCATAAGTACAATATTTACTATTTCCTGACAAATCGAGCTGTCTAAATGTAGTTTCGTAATATATAACAAAATAAAATAAATAAATAAATAAAGATAAAAAAAAATATGAAAAGATAAAATATTAATACTGCTTCCGTAAATATTTTTCTTTTTTTTTGTGTTCAGTCATTTGACTGGTTTGATGCAGCTCTCCAAGATTCCCTATCTAGTGCTAGTCGTTTCATTTCAGTATACCCTCTACATCCTACATCCCCAACAATTTGTTTTACATACTCCAAACGTGGCCTTCCTACACTATTTTTCCCTTCTACCTGTCCTTCCAATATCAAAGCGACTATTCAAGGATGCCTTAGTATGTGGCCTATAAGTCTGTCTCTTCTTTTAACTATATTTTTCCAAATGCTTCTTTCTTCATCTATTTGCCGCATTACCTCTTCATTTGTCACTTTATCCACCCATCTGGTTTTTAACATTATCCTATAGCACCGCATTTCAAATGCTTCTAATCTTTTCTTCTCAGATACTCCGATCGTCCAAGTTTCACTTCCATATAAAGCGACACTCCAAACATACACTTTCAAAAATCTTTTCCTGACATTTAAATTAATTTTTGATGTAAACAAATTATATTTCTTACTGAAGGCTCGTTTAGCTTGTGCTATTCGGCATTTTATATCGCTCCTGCTTCGTCCATCTTTAGTAATTCTACTTCCCAAATAACAAAATTCTTCTACCTCCATAATCTTTTCTCCTCCTATTTTCACATTCAGCGGTCCATCTTTGTTATTTCTACTACATTTCATTACTTTTGTTTTGTTCTTGTTTATTTTCACGCGATAGTTCTTGCGTAGGACTTCATCTATGCCGTTCATTGTTTCTTCTAAATCCTTTGTACTCTCGGCTAGAATTACTATATCATCAGCAAATCGTAGCATCTTTATCTTTTCACCTTGTACTGTTACTCCGAATCTAAATTGTTCTTTAACATCATTATTGCTAGATCCATGTAAAGATTAAAAGTAACGGAGATAGGGAACATCCTTGTCGGACTCCCTTTCTTATTACGGCTTCCTTCTTATGTTCTTCAATCGTTACTGTTGCTGTTTGGTTCCTGTACGTGTTAGCAATTGTTCTTCTATCTCTGTATTTGAACCCTAATTTTTTTAAAATGCTGAACATTTTATTCCAGTCTACGTTATCGAATGCCTTTTCTAGGTCTATAAACGCCAAGTATGTTGATTTGTTTTTCTTTAATCTTTAATCTCCGTAAATATATAAAGAAATATTTATTCTGTATTTATAATTAATATTCATAAACGATATGCAACTTTTTTCATTAAGTTGAGAGATATAGTACTACCTGAATTTTAGGTATATTTCATAAGAAAGCTACTACCTATTGTAATGAGTACTGTTGTGTTGTTGAGTGCTGTTCTGCGGTCAATTGATGAAATAACATGTACAGATGAAGCCCAAGTTCAGATGTGGAATTCACATAGTGAACATAATACATAATGAGGTTAAAATAGTTAATACAATACAAAATTCAGTTCAACTAAGTTAGAATTCAATTAAGTTAAGATGTTTTCAGTAAAGTGTATATACAATTGAACTAAAGTGGGATTCATTTGTTTCCCAACAAATATCATGTGTCGAAAAATTTCAACACATCTTCGCATTTCACATCCCTCAGACCTCAAAACCACCGTCAGTTTAAACGTTTATGTATACACATATATAATTTCACTTTCTTGTGGTGGACAATTACTGTCGTAAATTTGCGCAAACTACTTTTAAATTGATACATATAATATAACGAGCCAAAATCTTGGTCGAGTTCGTTAATGAGCAAAATCAGACCAGGGGGGTGGAAATTGGGAGGACTTTTTCCGAAAAAACAAAATATCGCTATAACTTTCTTATTATGTAAAATATCGAATTCGTTTAAAGTTCCTACTATTCTTTGGATAAGGGCCTAAAACTTATCTACGTTAAGGTTTTTGATATCACCAACCATTGGCCCAGGGGATGGGAAAAATGAAGTTTTGAAGACAAAAAATATACCTCCCTTAACAGGCTCAGTAAGGAATCGGTTGAAAGTGGTCGTAATTCTCTAAACATTATCTAAAACTTTTGTCTGAAGCAATTTTTCATATGACCAACTCTTACGGCAAGGGATGATAAAAATATTGCTGGAATTGTAAGAAGACGGGGTTTGTCGTATGCTAAACATGTGAAATATTTTTTCACGTGCAACCATTGTCGTATTGAGTAAATTTGAAGTTTTTCTTAACTTTAAGGTGGGAATATTTTTAATCCCCTACTTAGCGTCGGTAAATCTACGTCCGCCTTCCGACTTGTTGAAATGGATTTTTGTTTAATGAAAAGTCTATTCCTGACTATAAAATAGGAAAATTTTAAAAGATTAATGAAATCTAAGAATGCTTTTTCATCATTAATTTTTTGTATTTTGTAATGGAAAACTCTTACATAGAAAAAAACAAAATTAAATTAACTTGCTGTTTTACATAAAAATGTTACAAATTTTTAAGTAAGGCTTTTGAATACCAAGGATAATAATAGATGAAAAAATCTTATAAAAGTCAAGGGAAGAGTGATTAAAGTGTTTCTTAAAGTAAAAGAGGGTTGGTTAAATGACCAACATTTTGTTTACTTACTACTTTAATGGCTTCTGAGTGAACAAGTCCCATCTAAGCATTTCATTTTTTTAACATTTTAAGTAAATACAGTACGCTGTAGAATAAATCATATTTCTAGTGCTACGTTTCTGATTTCAAATTTTATTATATACATATTTAAATAAAAATCATTTTAATTATTAACACCTTATTTATAAAAGAAACATTGAAAAATTACTTACGGAATGAACTGTTCGGTCTTTTAAGACTAGGACAAACACGCCAAAGTCCAATTTTGAATGTTATTGTTGTTGATATATGATTTTGTGGAGCAGGTAGATGAACAGGCTCACGTGTAAATAGCCAAACGTTGCTAACAAAAGCTGTAAGTAATGTTACAAATGATACCAAACCGAAGAAAACACCCAAACGGGAGAGAGAGCCACTGGAGCTACTGCAACACATTCCTATTTTACCCCGTTTTGACTCGGTCCCCTTTTTGTGGTACCTCGTTAAAACTTTATTCCCGTTTTCCTTTATGCATTTCCTGAAAACAAAAAGAAACAAACAAAAATTAATTATTTTATAATCCTATCGGTTAATCACTAGTTTATGTTTATTGGTTAAATCCAGCTTATTTACGGCTTTTTCTAAAATTAAAATTGATTTTTTGATATTATAATTGACGAAAATGTGGTTTATGATAAGCAGTAATAAAACTGATCTGAATAATTAGGAAATTAAAGTCGTCTAAATAATTAATTCTATTGTAGATGCAGATTTTTAACTCTGAAATTACGTTCACCTTGAAGGGACGGAAAGTCTAATTTATCTAAAAATCTAATTTAATCTCTCTTATTTCTACAATATAGAAGGGAATATTACGTAAATAATACAGTCAAGAGTGTGGTACCTAACGTTGAGCATCATTGTTATTCTACTACTGTGATGGTAACCGGTAGCTAAAGTATTTAGTTAATAAAAAAGAGAGTTTTGGTACTCTGAAAAAATATTTAAATTCCCTTTTTGCAATAAACTGCCACATGATTCTCGAGACGTTATTTGAGATCGTATTTGTTATCGGTATGAAAAATCTCAGAGAAATTTCGTAAAAAAAAAATTTGTTTGTAAATTTCGTTGTTTATTTAAAAAAATGTAAATGCAAAATTCATCTACAACGTTTAAACAAAATAACCTCCCTGAAGAGTGAAGGGAGGATTTGATTTAATAGTTTTTTTGGAAACAAAGTACACGTAAAAGTTAAAGAACGTTGTAGTTACTTTAATTTTTACCGTTTAAAGTACTTTACTAAAATGCATTTTGAGTAAAATGAGAATGAATTTAAAAGTTGTCCTAATACTTTTTTTTTGTAAAATACATCTTGATCGAATAAATTCAAAAAAATGTATGATTATCATATAGAAAAGATGACCTCATTGGTAAATATATTAATACAAGCAGAAAAAAATAACACATTTTGAGTATGAAATGAAATTAAAATAAATAAAGCCATTATTGTACAACCTGTTTTGCTTTCATTTTTTGAAACAATAAATTAATCTGAAATTAAAACGAATCATACCAATTTACAGACATAATTTTAGTTCTATTAAAGTCTAAAGTTTATTAATTAAAATAATTACCCCTGATTTAAATTATAAATTAGAACTTACAACGAAATTTGTCATCTATCATTTACCTATGAAATGTGTCTCAATAAAATGTTCCCTGAACATGTTCATAATAACTTAAGAACAGTTTATTTGATTTTAATACATAAATATAATAATAAAATCCAGTTTTTTTTTACTATAATTTTTACGTTCTCGTACCTATCTTCTTCTAGGTAAAATGATCTACCTAGCGATTCAAAATATTATTATACGAAATATTATACTGTAATATAAGATATAGTCATTATAGAAGATTTACAACTCATCCAACAATATGCTTATCTGGATAAATTTAGTCTAATATGTATCAAAGATTAGTAAAAAAAACAAATTGGTAAAATAATAGTACAGTTAGGTCTATTGATACTTAAGTTTTAATTAAACATCGTTTCAAAAATCTACACGGACAGTCTGATAACAAATATGAATAGATTATAGTAAAAATGTTAATCATATTTTATATATCAATAGGCATGAGCAACAAACTGATTTTTATAAATTTCATTTACCTGCTAATTTAATTTATTTATTTTAGATTTTACAGTTAAAGATATAATCATCATCATCAATTAAAGTAACATAATCATCCTAACCCCCGTAGGGGAAGACACCGTCTTGTGACGATCCCGGTCACCATACCACCCCCTTCTCGTTCATAGCCGTGATGGGCTTTACCGTACAGGTCGTTTTTTAAACCCTCTAAACTAGATAACACGACACAGTCATCAGTTTGGCCTCTATTAGGATACCACCGATACAAATGACTCTGCAGACATTTCCATCAGTGTATTTACACAACCTGCTATCGCCTTCGTATGACCCCCTCCAATCACGAACACCTAACATAACTTACAATACGCACCTATCAAATTAATCGATTCGTAGAAGCACGATCTCCGCACCTTCCTCTTAACACCGAAGGTGCTCTTAAACACCATCGAATGTTGCAAACTGGAGTACCTTGGCTTGCCTCCGTGGCGCTAGTGGTAGTGTCTCGGCCTTTAATCCGGAGGTCCCGGGTTCGAATCCCAGTCAGGTATGGCATTTTTCACACACACTACAAATCATTCATGTATCCTCTGAAGCAATATCTACCGGTGGTCCTGGAAGTTAAACAAGAAAAAAAACTGGAGTATCTTGAGATCTGGGCTGCCCTGAATTCGATCTCATTCGACGAATCTCCTTTAACCAGCAAAAAAATATTATTAATTAATAATATTGTTCATTTTTAATGCGGTTACCTTAAGGCGAACTTTTATCAGAAACAAATCGCACAGAGAAATAGCGTAGCAAATCCGTAGAATAACAAACATCCCATGCCATGTATAGAGTACTCAATGCCTTCTTCCCTGAACTGAATATACCATTGAATATCATCTTATCTGACTCGGCAAAATACATGTGATATTTTGTTCTATATTTAACATATTTATTCTGTTCATCGTGCTTTCTGGCTGTTTAATGAACATAATATTTTTCAGGGAAAGCAGGTTTAATGGAAGCCGTTTGTACTTCAGCTTCTTTAAATGTAGTCGGCCGTAATAAAGACTAGAGAATATGGTATAAGGTAACAATCTAAATTAATGTTTTTCTTTCTGTAAGAAACAACACATTTGTAATGCCTCCATTCAGTAGGGAAAAATATTACTTTTATTATTATAACTCTTCTAAATAACGATGTAAAGAAATGTACGTAACAGTAAACGAATACAAAAACAAAAAAGAAATTACTTAATGGGGTGATACGTAAATTGCAAAAATAAAAATAAAGAAAAAATTCATCATCATGTCGACAAGTACGTTAGCAAACACGTTCACGGAAGTTTATTTAATATAAGTGATGAACAAACTCAAACACATAAACACACCCTATAGTATACATACAACACGAACAGAAACATTGCTCATTCGTACGTAGAATAATTTTGTTATACCCAGAGCAATTACAGTCAGCAAACTTGTTAAACTAATATTAGCTCATTATGTCACAGGCCTCTACACATCTGGTAGAATACGAATATTTTGCGTCAAAATTTAAACTAACCCTTACTTGTTCACTTCTGCAGTATTCTATACTAGACAGACACTTTTACCACAACTTTATATTTACTCGTGCAACGCTGTACAATATTTATACAGAAACTTTAAACTGTTTTAATATAAAGTGTTAAATACTGTTAGCACACTAAATTGTTATTTTTATACTGTTTAATTTAAAATTGTTATAAATTATAACGATTAATGTTTTATATTGATAATAATAATAATGTATCGATATTATCGATACAATTATTAATATAAATTTTTGTATTAATGATTATATCGATAATAAAATTAAATGAAATAATTTATCAGCCGTTGAAGTTCTTAATTTCAACTTAACTTAAGGAAGTACTCGAGTTTCTATAAATAACTGTTACTCCCTTCAGAATTTTCGTATTGAGGTCCCTAGGGTCAAACATCATTGAAACTCTTCACGTTTAAATACTGTATATGTGTGTGTTGTTGACGACTTACATTCTTATTTACATCTGAGGAACGACTGAGTGCAACACAGTATCACAAAATCTGATGTAGGTGGAGTATTACAGGAATTTATTATATATATATATATATATATATATATATATATATAATATTTTTTTTTTAATATTATTTGTTTTAAAAGATTTTGTTTTACTTATAAAATCATAATTCTAAAAATAATATTGGAAAAACTTTGAAATGTGTTACAAAAACTCTTTCTATTACCCTACTAGATTAAAGAATTATTTTTCAACGTTTTAATTTCTAATAGATGACTTTATTTTTATTTTATTAGTTTCTTTAAATGGGTTTATATTAAGATAAAAAAACATAAATTAGATGTTTTGTGTTGTTTTGATCTTGATGGTACCAGTTAAGCTTTCCATTTTTACAAACTACAAAATATTTTTATTTCAAAATAAATAATTAAAAAGACTTTTTTAAAAACTTATCAGATTATTAACTGTATAAAAATCAGCAGTATTCCATTAATTCAAAAAATTGCTGCACTTTTTTTTTAAATACAGATTAAAAATTCTTTTTTTTAATGTTTGTATTTTTCCATGATAATGAGGCCTCATAATGTCTAAATGCCTTATTAGAATAGATTAATTGTTAAACATAATCACAAGTGTAGAGGGAAAATTAAACAAAAAATTCTTTAAACCATTTTATTTTATTCAACTAGCTCAAAATATTGAAATATTAATTTTTTTTAAACTTGTTTTGATACCCTAAGATTATTGTGGTACTTTATATCTTATTATTGTGGAGTTTATACCTTATGGTATTTTACCATTTCAAAATAAAGTTTATCAAAGATTATTTATTACAAGAGAAGTTTTACTTTTTAGTTCTATTTGAATTACGTGAATGTTACAGAAAAATAATTATTACCAGTTTTTAACATTTATCTTTTTATTATTTGATTTTATTTACTTTCGCAGTAATATACAACTGTAATTATAGCTGGTTGACGTCAATCGACGATCGGTTAAAATCGTTCGTGAATGTTATGGACACATCTAATCGATAGGAATTATTATTATTTTCTTTTTTAGCAAATTTTAAATGTTTTTCTATTTGTTTTTGAAGATTAAGACATGGAAACAGTGGTGTACAAATTCTGTCCAGTTAAGGTTTAGAAAAAGTTAAAGTGGTATAAAACTTTTTTTTTTGTAAGTAGTATGACAGACTATCACTTGAACCCACCGGGTTGGTCAAATGGTGAACGGATCTTCCCAAATCAGCTGATTTGGAAGTAGAGAGTTCCAGCGTTCAAGTCCTAGTAAAGGCTTTATACGAATTTGAATACTAGATCGTGGATACTGGTGTTCTTTGGTGGTTGGGTTGCAATTAACCAAACATCTCAGAAATGGTTGACATGAGACTTTACAAGACTACATTTCACTAACACTCATTCTTCCTTTGAAGTAATATCTGACTGTGATTCCCGGTGGCTCCCGTAGGTAGGAAGGGTATGTAAATAGAAAACTTCAGATATAACATCAATAAATGAAATATTATCTTTTAGATAACCATAGATAAATAATAAACGTAAGCATCAATAAATTTATATAACCGAAAATAAAACAAAAATAATTATAGGAAGTGTTATCTCCAATAAACCGAATTATCTTAACGATCCATCAAACAAATGGAGTTTTTTAAACCTAACGTCTTCACTGTTGTCAAGTAAATTCACAGATAGATAATTATCATGTTTTTCAACCTGGGCATATATATCGAAACTAGGCGTTCATTTTAAACGTGTATGGAATGCTTACGTAATCGTGGATCTCAGAATTCCTGACGAACCTCCGTTATGTTCCATATTTTATTTTGCAACCTTTGAATGATTTCTACATTGCTGTTGTTGTGCCTACAGTTCAATTTCGTAAGTCCATACCGGCTTTAAAAAAGCCTTGAAAAGCAGAATTTTTTAGGATAAAGAAAGTTGAGATTCTTTACCCAGTATTTAGTACATTCTTTTAAAGTTAATGTCAAGCAACCTCCTTTACTCTTTCACAGGATCCCTCCAAGTTAAACGGCGATTGAAGCATTTCTAATAAAAAAAGTTTTTTTTTTCATATTACTAACAAATTAATTTTAGCAAAATTTTGTTTAGAAATCTGATGTGGACAAAATATGACTTCCTTGTAGGCCTATTAAATTACATTTACACAAAATGAAAAGTATATAAAATTTTATATCATTAAAAATTTCTGTTATTTTTTCATACTTTTTTGTTTTTTAGTTATTATTGAATTCATCGTAAAAGTTTTTTTACACTTAATAATTATTAATAAATCAATATATTCAAATTAAAAAAAAGTTAAAAAAAGAAGATGAATTCTGATCGAACCGATGTGCCTTCTCCCAAAATCAAAATATGTTATTAATCAAAGTTTTATTTGGCTATAACCCTGGAACCGACGAAAATAAATACCACTTATGATATATCGTTGAAAAGATTTCAGTGAGGGCTTATAACTGCAGTTAAGAAAAAGTCTAAAATTTTTTTTGGATTTCGGGCTTTTTGGACATTTCTGGTTCTGTCGATTGCAATCAAACCGGGAGGTGCGCAAGTAGATGTTACAGCAGTCCTAAATGTAAAATTTCAACATCCTACGGCTAATGGTTCTTGAGTGATTCGAGATACATACGTACGTACATACATACATACGTACGTACGTACAGACATCACGCCGAAACTAGTCAAAATGGATTTAGGGATAGTCAAAATGGATATTTCCGTTGAAATCTGAAAACCGAAATTTTTCGCGATCACAATACTTCTTTACTTTGTACAAGGAAATAAATAACGAAAAAATGAAAAACAAAAATAGAGCGAGTTGGTCTTTGACTGCGACAGCGTGTGGTTGTGTTACACGCTCCTGGATCGAGATTCCCTTGTAACATTTACTTTTGTGTTTCTTTTGTTTGGTTCGTTATTGTATTCGTTTTGATTAGTTGTTTTCGACGTTATTGTGAGTTCTGTGTTGTTTATTTTTTTGTTTATTAATATGTTTAGGGACTTAGCCTGTTAGGCGGCCATCTTGGCTGCGCAGGCTCTAGTATAAAATATCGTCGTAGACATTTTAATCGTTCTTTTCCTTTTTGTAATTAATAAAGACTTTTATTATTTTATTAAAAGACTAGTGTAGACTTTTCTTTTGTTTATCGGAAGTTATATGTGTCAGCTTTATTTATTTGGATTATCTGTTGTTTGGGTGCTGTAAATAACGGCTGCCTAGTAATCAAGAATTTGAACTTTTGTATTATTTTTAGCTTTATCCGCGTTTTTGTTATATCCTCGGATTTTTACTGTGATACTATGAATTCTGGTCGGGGAACTGCTTATTTTAGCGATTCTCCTTCGGAATATTTAATTGTGAATTATTGACATTTGGTTGTGGTGTCGGGCTTTTTTGTTTGTTTACAATAACTGTAAACAATTAGTTTTAGTGGAAAAATTTATTTTAATTTTTTTAATTTTTAAGACTCTTTTGTGTTTTCATATCATTTCGAGTATTTGTAGTGCGTTCTGGATGGTAAGTTACCTTTCTTATACCATTCAGTGCGAATTTATATTTATATTACAGAATAATAAACTTCGTACTGTTGCTAAGGTGGTTGCTACAGGTGATTTACTTCGTAGCCAAGTTCCCGATCATTCTTTGTTTACATTTTGACTTTTTGATTTTTGCCGTCATTTTTACTGTTTACTGTTACCTCTAATCCCGGATGGACGCAGGGTAAGCCCAACCCTTCGTGATGGATTTTCCGCCCCGACTGGAAAAAGAGTGTCACGTAGGTGGAGATCGGGACGCTTACCTCGGAAGGACGTAAATTTGTCTTTCCGCTTGGAGGTCAAGCGGAAAGAGGACAAATTTTTGGATAAATTAAGTAGGCTACGATGATCGTCAGCTACCACGTCTTTGCATCAGTGAAGACATTGGGGATGCTGGCGGATTAGGGAGGGATTTCCCACCGCTGTCGAAAATGTCCAGTGAGGACGTGTGGCGAAGCGGCAGCTGCGGCTCCCCCCCCCCGGCCACCGGGGGAAGGTGAAAAGAATAAGTTGCGGGCCAACAGTGTCACAGAACGATGTGATTCAAATGAAGGAGAAAGGGGAAGGATAACGGGAAGAGAAGCGCGTGATGCGGTGCCATAGGGAGGAGTTTGTCGATGAACTGCTTGATGTGTTATATTATATTACACGCTTAGAATTCCTAGTCTCCCAGAATGTGAACACGAAAGTAGAAATAAATACGCAGTGCCAGGAACCTGACTGCAACGCGGGTAGAAGACCTACGCAATGCTTGGAGGGAGGTAGCTGATCTGGCGAATAAGGCCAAGAAGACATTGTTGAGAGGACCCGGCAACGTGACCTCTAACCGGAGAGATTACGTCACAACCTCAAGAACGTAATCAAAGAGTCATTGACTGATGAATTATGAGAATAGTGGTTAGGAGAAGTCCCGCTGAGGCTACCAGGTCCGTTACACAGCTCAAAGAGCTCACTTACGGCGCGGGGGAGGTGGTCCAGTTCCCACGATTTGACCGGTGACCTGAGTTCGGCTGAGGTATCCTCGCGCTTTAGGGAAGTGAAACCGGCAGATGTCGTTAGAGACGAGTTCATGGTGAACAGAGATGCTCCCGCTTCTAAAAAGAGCAGGTTAACTGTTTTTTAACAATCTGTGGACGCCGATGAGGAGATGTTGATTGCGATTCTCGTTGCGAAAAGGAGGATAAGTGTGGACTCGTCCTCGGCTGTCTTTGTGCTACCTGGTGGTAGACTAGGACATCAAGTCAAGAATGTACTGGCTTACATACATCGCGAACGGGAGGAACTGGTTCGAGTTTACAACCCTCACGCGGAAGCTAAGATCACCAGCCGTAAAGCACTGGGAGTCTCAAGATCCACCCCGGCTGTCGGAGATAGCGGTGTTATTAGAGTGAGGGCGATAGGTATAACGTATGTAGATCTCCTTAAGGCTGTTAAGAGGCTGGTGACACAGGAGGAAGTGGGAGAGGCGCTTCGGAGGAACTGTGTATGCGGGTTAAGGGAGCCAACAAAGCAGAGGAGCTAACTGCGGCCCTGCGTGTTCAAGCATCGGGCCTGCAGGTGGACATAAAGTCTAGGGGTACTATGTGAACCGTGGTGCATGTCAAGGATATTGACATGGATACGTCCGATCAAGAAATTCACGACACCTTGTCGACAGTGATTGGAGTGACCGATGGCTTCAGAATAACGTCCATCCGTCCAGCCTAAGGTGAAACCAAGAATCTCACGGTTATAACTACGTATCCCGCGGCTAAGCGTTTGGCAGAAGAGCGAATAAAGATAGGGTGGGTTCAATGTAACGCGGTCATCCGGGAGCACGAGGACAGGTGCTGGGCCACAGGGCACTTCTCTGCTAACTGATCGGGGATCGCAGCTCTGCTTCAACTGCGGGAAACGGGACACCGGCGGACTGATTGCAAAGAGCCCGCTTTATGCGTGATACGTGGTATGGTGGATTCAGGAGGGCGAGTGGTGTGTTTTCACAAAATGAAGTACTTACAATTCACCGATAATCGCTGGGGCGGGCAATGGACCTGTGTTGGTGGTTCCGGAATGAGACAGCGTCGTCCAGCAGGGGTGGTATGCTCCGGCGTCTCACTATCGATGATGGACGGGGACTCCTTAAGGAGCTACAGGGGGAAAGTCAATTCCGTTGTCCCGCTGGAGGATCCCCGTGGGGATCCTTTACTAGAGACAGGCAGTGGAAGACCAGTGCCGTTGGGAACGACATAGCCGGGCCTAATGTTGCTACCCGGGCGGCATGAGGCGAAGGCACCTCCTAGAGCTGCGTTTATACTTAAATATGGGTCCGGCTCTGGGAGGCGGGGTAAAAAGTGGCTAAGAGCCTATCTGAGTTCTAATTGATAAACAAACCAAATATATTAATGTGAAAATATATAAACTATAGATATTACTGTTTTAATAATTAATAAAATAAAATTATAATCGTTTAAAATAAAATATCCTTCTTTAATACTATCGATTAACTTCGAAAACGATATCAAAGAGCTCACAACAAAATAGCTTGAAAGTAGAGTCTATCGAAAAATAGCAAAACACTTTGTTTCTATAGCATGCCACTTTCTCTACCAATTACATCGGCATTCCACCCCGTCGTTTTGGATCTTGAAGTAGGATGAGGAGGGGAAGAATCCATCTAACAGCCTCCCTAAAACCCTTTCTATACAATCGATCTCATGAATATTATACTCTGGGTTGTATTGGGTTGGCAATAACACGCATTCCGCACCCTAAACTTCAACCCACTGCTATCAGTATATCAATATATACCACCACCCCTACTGCCTTTTTCGCATAGATATAATGTATTTCATTTTAGAGTCTATGTAATGTGAACATTATAAAAGACGCATCGTTTTAAAACGTTTTAGTATAAATTCTTGAAACGCAAGACAGTTAAAATAACACGATATACATTTATCTACTCAATAACGTATATAAAGTGTAATACTTTATGCATTATTCATAATGAAAATAACAGTTTCGAATAAAAATGATCTAAAAACACTTTTCTTTAACAATAAAAATAATATTGTTGTTTAGTTTTATACTCTGACATCAATAAAATTATTAAATGGAAAATCGAAAATTTATAGTTTGATAAATTTTTATTTCAGCTTTATTAAATAATTTAACAAGTACATTTTAATTTTAACTTTAAATATTTCGTATTTAGTTGTACAATTAGAGAAAATCTTAGAAACTTAAAAAAATAATAAATCCCTCATTTTTAAAAATTCCGGAAATCTTTTAGCAGAGGCTGTTTCTGTTTAAAAGACAACACTGCTCCCAACGGACTGGTAAAGCCTCTTTTTAACATCCTAAGGGATCATTGTGGTGTGAAAAGACTTAATGGACTTTAACATGATAAAGTAGTTTATTTGCCATGTGTTTCTTAAATGTGAATTCATTTATAATTTATTTTTTAATCTCAGTTTTAGTCATTCATTTAAAAAAATGAGTTTTTTTAGTGTGGTAAGGATAAGAAAGTATAAATAATTAAGACTTCAAATTTTTGATCTCTTTTTTTTTCTTTGAAATTAGGTTCCTTTTTAAATATGTATATATGTATGTTTTTTATGAATAATTAATCAATTCGTACTCTTCAGCAAACAAACCATAATTGAGATTTTTTTCTTTGAACTTACTTAACCTATTGTGGTCTCATAAAAACTTTTTTATTAAAAATTATTTAAAAATCTATACAGACCATGGATTTTTAAATTAATTTTTTTATAATTTCGTCTTTCACGTTTCGTACTAGATTATTAATACGTAACGTTGTATACCGTTAAATCATTATAATGTTTAAAATATCATGTTTGCAGAAAACTCAATAACAATCCAAAAATTCAGTTTATAAATAAATTTCCCTGAATTCTAATGGATATTTCATACAATTGATGGCAGCCTATTTACCTCGTTTCTCTGCAATCTTATTTTTCATTGATATAACGGTTTCTCTCGTTTGCATTTCATTCAAGCGGATTTCTCATACAGACAGTTTGTTGTAAGCCTTTAAAATAAAGATAAAATTGAAAACTTTTTAAATATGAATTTTGTTAAAAATTAAAAAACACTAAAGTGAAAATCAACACGTTTTCTTGCATATGTACCTTTTTAAGTCGGCTTTTTGAGTATAAGTATCCTTATGGTTGTCACTTGAAATGAAATAATACACCGATTTAAAACATCTTTTATGCTTTAAAGTATGTAACGAGATCTGAACAAAAAATATAAAAGTCTTATACTTTAAAATTACTTTATTATTTGTTTTTCTCTAATTTATACCCGTTCAGTTACTATTTTTAAAGCTATAATTGTAATAATTGTTTGAAAACCCCTTTGTTTAAAATCTTAAGTTATTAACCTCTGAAATAAACTAAACTACTTTTAGCAGCAATGTCTATCTTTGTTTAAACAATTAGTTCGTATAATAAAAATTATCTTTTTCATAAAAATATTACAAATTTCTTATTTCATCAATTATTACATTTTTTTTAATGTAAGATAAATAGAAACGTATATTATCTAGGTAATTAAAGATAAATTTATAAAAGCATCTAAAATACGACAAACTTCTTTATTTAATTTTTCTAATTATGCGAATATTCTACTTCTACGTGGTAACTAATGAACTAACTTACTTCTTACAGTTTTGATGTAAAATAAAAAAAAAAAGTCGACTTTATGAGTGATTTTGATGGAGTTTGATTTGAGAAGAAGAATTTTTTAATTTATTCAATTTTATCTTTGGAAAAAGGGAAAAAGTTTTATATTTTGAGGAAAATATACGTGATTATTTTATTGTATATTAATAAGAAGAAAATAAAATAACTTTAAAAACTTACTGGCATTAAAAGCAATTACACCAAATAGTAAAATACAATTTCCTATTTCTTTGATTTCGATTTTTTTTAAGCTGATACCAAATTACAAATATACAACCACGACTAACTAATCCTTAATTTGGTGCTGATTCTAAAATAGTTGAAAATGAAATAAGAAATTAAAAATAATTATTTTTGATTTTATAATGCGGTTGTTTTTGTCTACTTAATTTTTAAGTTTAAATTTTATTTAAAATATGAATTGGATAAAAAAACTGTAATAGCATAAAAAAAAAAATCAAGGCGTTTGCAAGAAATTCAAAAACAGAAAACAATTTTAATAAGATAAAAAGAGTATTAAAAATCATGTAGAGATTTTTTATTATTTTACCTTAAGTTTTACGACTTATTTTCTTGAATTTTCAGATGAATTTCTAAGTACATGAATATAAAATTTTGATGTATTCATAGTGATTAACGAAGAGTGAAACAGATTTTCAGAACGTGCTCAACTAGTGAAAATAAAGAAGAAAGTTCATATAAACATAGATTCGGATACGCTTCGTTATCAAGTGTCTGCTGGCGAAAGATTTCGTCTTGATTTCTGTGCCTTCGATAAAATTAAGTCAGACTGAGACTGTACAAGATTATATTTCATTTACACTCATACATTTCATCCTCATTCATCCTCTGAAGTAATACCTGAAAGGTAATTCCCGGAGGCTAAACAAGAAAAGAAAGAAAGGCCGGTGGTGTAAATTTAGTGGTTTTATACGAAACCTAATCTGAAAAATTGAAAATAAAAGCTTTCAGAACTTACTTTTAGTAGTTTTGAGAAATCTGAGGTAAACAACAAAGATTGATGACATAAAACATACTATTTTGTCTTTGGGTTAAACAAATGTTGTAGAAAACTTGATTCTGAGTAAAATGGTATGAATAAAGTTCACAGATATAAAATACAAAAGTAAGAGAAGTTTATTACACATCTTTATGTGTTTATTACACATCAAAGGTAATTAAAAACTAATTATTTTCTAAATTTGTGAGAAATAATTTATTTCATAACTTTTCAAGCGTTTGTAAACCTGTGGTAATGTGAATTTTCTTCTTTATTTTTACCAGTAGTAAATGTTCCGAAAATATTTTATATTCTTCGGGAATTATTCTGTAAATAAAACTATTACAACAATCCACTACAATACTGATGTTGAAAAAAAAGCACAGAAATATATTTCAAAATCGATTCTGTTTAGATGTAAGTTTTAATTTAAAAACTCTTCTCGAGTTATTTGGAAACAAATTTCTGCAAAATCACTAGAAGAACTTTCTTAATAAAACGTAAAAAAAGGTTTTTTGGATGAATAATTCAACCATATAAGGGCGAAGCTTACGTATGAGAATATGAAATGGAAAGGTCATTGAAATTAGTTAATTTGGGGATTGTGAGATTGGAATATGCATAAAAGGGCATGTGAATGTACTTGAAAACCTCTTTTTTAAAGTCAGAAATATTACTTAGAATAGACTTAATTACTAAATACTAAATTACTTAATTACCAAAAATAAACTTAAATGAAATATATATGAAAATATCTTATCAAAAAAAAAAAAAAACATCTGCGGACACCACATGATTTACTTGTACGCCTATTAAATTACATATACATATTCATTTAAAACGAAAAGTACATAAAATTTTATTTCCTTAATAACTTCTGATATTTTTTCATTTTTCTTTTGTTTCGTTATTATTGAATTGTTATTTATCGTAAAAATGTTTTTACAGTGAGAGGTTAATAAATCTATATATTTAAATTTAAAAAAAAAGAGTTAAATAACTCTTTCCCTAGGATCCAAATATTTCATTAATTAAAATTTTATTTAGCTATAACTGTGGAACCAAAAACTAAGTACCACTTATGATATAGTTGAAAAGCTCTCAATGAGGACTTATTACTGCAGTTATGAAAAAGTCCAAAATCTAAATTTGTTTTAGGTTTTTGGGCTTTATTGGCCACTTTTGATTCAGTCGATTACAATCAAAAGGGGAGGTGCACAACTAGATGTTAAAACAGTCCTAATTCAAAAATTTCAACATCCTACGGCTAATCGTTATGCAACATACTTACGTACAGTCGTCAGGCCGAAACTAGTCAAAATGGATTCAGGGATGGTCAAAATGGAATTTCCGTTGAAATCGGAAAACCGAAAGTTTTCGCGATACTTCCTTTACTTCATACAAGGAAGTAAAAAACATAGTTTTCGAAATTTTTCAAATTATCCTTTCCGGTTACTAGTACGAAATAGGCTTAAAAATTTTGCAAGCCTAAAAATTTAATTTTAATCCCCCGTGAATTTTGTTTACTGTACATTAGCTAACTTTTAAAACGTACGAAAATTTTACTCAGCCCACATTTATTCTTTTTTGAATAAACATATATACATGTACTTTCGAGATCTGTAAATAAAGTAATGAGACCGGTTCAGAAAATAATTTTATTTACAATCCAGTTATACATGGACTCACCTTCGAAATAGTTCCCTTGGGAAGCCATGAAACACTACAAACGGTTTTCCCACTCTTCATATGCAGATCTCAGAAACCGGAATATCCTTCAGGTGGTTGGTTACATTTTTTTTTATGTTTTCTACTGCCACAAAATGACGTCTTTTGAGATGTTTTTTTTAAAGTCGGGAACAGGAAAAAGTCTCAGAGATTCAAGTCAGGTGAATAAGGTGGTTGAGGAACAACAGGAATATTTTTCTTTGCCAAAAACTCATTAATTGTGTAATTGTGAGTGCATTGTCATGATGCAGCATCCAGTTATCTTTGACGGCTGGTCTCACGCAGGCAACTCTTTTTCACAGTCTTTCAAGAATTTTTTTCCGCAGTTCAAATTCAATTGTTCTGCAATAATTCTGACAGTTAATCGCCGGTCGTACCGTATCAAGTCTCTGATTCGCTCAACAATGTCGTCACTTTTTGACGTACGTTAACGATTTCCCAGACATGGATTGTCCACAATCGATTCTCGGCCATCTGAAAATGCTTTAAACTATCTAAAAACTTGAGCTCGTGACAGATCATCATCGCCATTTTCCCTTTTCAATTTTGAAAAAATTTTAGTAGCATTCTTACCGAGTTTAACACAAAACTTGATCGCACAACGTTGCTCATAATTATTATCCCTGATTTTTAAAACGCACAACAAAAACTAGTTTCACGAAAAGTTTGTTTACGTCTCACGTGGCAAAAATAGACTAAAATATTATACCTAATATGAATTAGGTGTTCATGTAACCATATGTTTACTAGTAACTTTACAATGTTGCCATCTTGGCTCTCAAAAAAAAACTAGTCTTCATTACTTTATTTACAGACCTCGTATATTTAAAATAATTAAAAAAATGATTCGGTAACGAGTAAACCTTCATAAATCGATAAATAACTTCTTTATACAATCACTTATTTTACATCTTGCCCACGAATATGTCCCCCCTCAATTAATTTTATAGTATATAATACTACTGTATATAGAAAATAGTATAAACTGCTTCATTACTGTTAATGAGTAAAAGGTATCCGTATAGCTAATTTATTAAATTTGCACAGATTTCATTTACATTTGCGGAATCGTGGTTGCCAAATTCAGGCGAGTTACATTCGTAGCATTTAAAGGATATGCTACAAACTTAATACGGATGGTAAAGGTTGGTTCTGAATCTAAAATCACTTCTCCCTATTCTGAAATGTTATTTACGGTTCAGTAACTTATATATGTTCTTAATTAGGTAGACAGATATACCTGCGGTCTATATACACTTGGTTTTAGTTATAATCTAATAACAAAGATACTGTTTTCTACCCAAATAACTATTTGAGCTAGGTTGTGTTTAAACAAAATTTATTGTTATCTATAATATTTGGATATTATTATAGTTGATTTTTGTGAATTCTAATTAAAAATCATTATCTAAAGAGTTCAGGTGGTTTTAATGATATCTTTTTTATAATCGTACGATAAAATTTAAGTTGAGTGCAATTAAGCTTATATTACACAATTAATAATTTTTATTATTTTTACACGTATATACGGTGAATTAAAAGACGCTTGTGGTACAGTTCAAATCCACATAATCAATCCTAAAAAAAAGTGTAATAACATTACAAAAATATATAAATAAAATTATTAAAATAAACATAACTTAGAAAAGAAAATATGCATTTTGCATAAAAGTTTGCTTGCCCGAGGTTGACAGTTGCTCTGCAGGGCATTGTTATAATTCCCTTTTCTCGTAACATTAGGCTCATTCAGAAACCGAGTAATTCTACAATATAGTATGTTAAAGAATTTTCATAAATAGCAAAGATTCTTTTTCACAATTAAAATTTATTATTATTTTGTTGAATTTTAGATAATAATTCTTTAAAAATATTTAGCGAACTTACAAAAATTTCTTTCTGTACACAGTACAAAAACAAAAGTTGTTAATACTTTCATTAATAAATGAATAATACACTCCTTCCATCAAGCAAGTTATAGAATGAAGACCCATATTATACGAATAAAGTGATGGTGAGCGGTTAGTGTGGCAGGTGATATTTTTTTTTGAGTGTTGGTGGGAGGAAGCCCTGAATAGATTTAAGATAATATTTATTGTACGCGTTGTTTATGAAGAAAATATAAAGTTCCATAGTAAATCTCGTGAAATAGTTAATATGTACGATTTTATAAAGAAAGCAGCTATAAAGTTAGATAAATAGATGACAAACATTTAATACGCATTCAAAAATTTAAAGAAAGAACAGCTGGAGCTGCAGTCTGTGGGATTTCAAGATCACAAGTTCATAAACTCCGTAAATAAAAGTAGGATCTTCTTAAATCTAAATCGCAGTCGTAATCATTCAACACACCAAAAAGGTATAAACAACGTTCAAAACCGGTTAGTGGATTAGACAGTTTTGATCACAACGTTGTAAGGTGTACAGTTAACGAATTTCACACAAAACATAAGGAAGTTGCTGCAGTAAAAAATTACGTGAAGAACTAAAAAAAATGTATTCAATATAAAGGTTGAAGAACAGCAGCTATCCTATAACAGTTAGGGTTTGAGTGGTCTAAAACTGATAATAATAGGAAACTTTTGATCCAATATACTTTCGAGCACTAAACATATTTTTTAGTTTAAAAAGACACCTAAATTAAAATTTTTTTTTACAATCTTCATTTCTTGAATTATTAGTACTAATTACGTATAATAAATTATAACAACGTAATAAAACATGAAAAGGGTAACTAAACGTGCGTAAATAAAATACGTAGATTTTATTATTTTTGTTCTATTAGATGGTTGTAAATGTTTTCAGGTTCAGTAGTAATGTACAGTCTCAGCCTTCTCCACCACAAGCTTTTATTTTCATTGTATGCACTATACATACGTTCGAACATTACCTTCCACATTTTATATTTTGTATTTTGGGGTCTGGATCATGAAACGTCGAGGTATGAAAACAACTATAGCTTATTATTTGACTCATTACCATAGTTTCCTTCTTCAGAGATAGCTATAGAGCTACGATAGCAGGAAAGTAAAAGTATAATAGTGAAAATTTTATAAAAATACGAACAATAAAAGTAAATACACTCTTATGCTGAGGTGAGACAGTTTATTTTACTAATGGTCGCTCAAATTAGGGAAGCGACATGGTACGGTTAGCGCAAAAGTAAGAAATTTATTAAGAAGCTATCTAGGTGAAGTTCAACGGAAATACAAAAAATTTTCAGAAAGCGATGAAGATAAATTATTTTTGCCCTTCGTTTCTTCAACCTACTTTCCGTAGGTGCACTGAGAAGAGAAATGACAACAACAGATCAATTGTTAGCCAGATTCCGTTGTAACGACTGTTTACTTTAACTCTCCGCAAAAATATTTATATTTAATTATATCTAAGTTCCTGCCGAAAGAAAAACTCTATACCTTCCTTTCACCATGCGTAAATGGTGAAAGGAAGCGATATATTTTTATCATTAATATATCAGCACAAGAAAATATAAATGTAAACCTTACCAAGAAAATGTTAATTTAATCCTATTATGACAAGTAATTTTTTAAGGGGATTTTTACCCAGGTGGAAGCGGAACATTACTGACCAACGGGTTTGTGTTTAGTTTAAATTTATCACGGTTTATTTTGTCATAATTTAAAATTTTTCCTTTCCGGAAAATAAATATACGATTCCTCGACCATTACAGGTTTTTTAACGCACGGGTTGGCATCCAAGTATACTATGAACAATTGTACCAGATTTCTACTGTGAGAATTAATGTAATATTGCTATTTTAGATTCTTAGATTATTTGGAATACAGAAGCTTAGTTAAGATTATTAAGCTGTAACTCGTATTAAGTACAATAGAATTACATAAAAATCATATTTCGAAAACACTTTTTTATAAATTACCGATGTTTCACTGTATTTTATTGTACGATTAATTTTTTTATATCGTAAAAATTATTTATATATTATATTATATTCAATGTAATTATTATTTATCTATCTAACGAGTAAAAAAAAATTATTTCAGCAATACAAAAAAGGAACAAATGTTAATTGTAATTATAACAACACCTCTACCTTTTAACAGTAAAACAAAATTACAACAGGTAATTGCTTTAAGTTATTTAATAATTTAATGCAAAATTATTCTAAAATAGTTACTGGATAAAATAAGCCAAGCTTTCAATTTTGCCCTTATCAATTACGTATTTAGCTTAATGTTTTAAACGGTATAGCCTATTAAAATGTCAATTATAATCAACGTTAGTGAATTATAAATTTGAAACATTCATGTACACGAAACCAATTATGATACTACTGAATATAGAAGCCAATTTTATAATTTCAATAAATAGATTCCATACGAATTAATCAATATAATAAAATCATTTAAAATTAAAAAAAAAATTCTTTTACTAATTTCTAATTAAAATCAGTAGGGTCACTTTATTGAAATAATATATTACATTCTATTATTAATTATTCTATTAATTATTTTTATCCAAGAAAATTAGAAATAAAATAATATTTTCGCCTTAAGAGTTGAAAATTATAAAAATAATTTCCTTTTTTGTTTTTAATTTCTTGGCATCACAGTTCTACAGCTATGCTGTAAGAAGGAAGTAGTAATCAGTAAAAAAATGGAGTATGGTTTTTTTTGGCATTTCTCAAAATTTCATGACCTACGGACCCAAAAGAAACAAAAAAAATAAATAAAGCGGGAGCTAGTAATGTTCGTACGTTCGTATGCACGTGTGTTGGGGTGTTTAAAGCTTAATAACGTTTAACTAGATTAACCGATTTTGATGAAATTTTGTACAGACTCAGGTATGTGTGGCGATTAGTTGTTAAAGTTTTGGTATCAATAACTCCAGAGTATGAGGGTTTTTTTGAGGGTCAATTTTCTCAAAATTTTGTTAACATAACATCAATTTATATTAAGCTCAGCTCACATAATATTAAGTTCACATGTTTATCTAAGTATTTTTTTTAAAACGTTTGCCCAAAATTTCTCCCTCAATAATCGAAAAAACTTTCCTTTTATTTAGCACACTTTTCTAATCCAAATTTTTTATCTATTCCTAGGCACATTAGTTATGCAAATGACACACAAAAATATACTTTGGGGACAATATTGAGGGTGAGAGAGTTGATCAAAGTTTAAGAAATCCATATTTTTTTAATTCAAAGAACGTTTTCGTTTATTTTCATGTATTTTTTTATTTTTCCGCTATATACGAATAAATAAAAATCCCAGTAAAGGATTATAATTTTACGGTCAGCTTTATTAATTTTATCAATATCAATAATTAGAGAAAACAAAGTCAGTACGCCATTTCTAACCCATTGTATAACATATGCAATGGGTTAGAAATGGCGATTTCTGGAATGAAATCCGAACACGTATTTCATTACTAATATCTATTTATCCTACTAATCTATCGCTAGTCTCTATTTAATAGATAAATTGTAATGGGGTGTAAAGGAAACATAGTTTACCATACAAGTAACTACTAAGCTACTATTTAGCGGTTAGGGATATTATTTTTTTCTATATGAAAGTCAATTCATCGATTACGATAAACTATATTAAGATTTTTTTCCACCTTAAAGATGTAGCAGAGAGAAAATTTAAATGTGTTAGTTTCAACACAAAAACTAAGCTATGCCTTTCCCTGCACGACGAAATCTTTTTGGAATGCTGATCAGGAAATATTTTTAACCTTACTAAGCCCATGTACATAATACAAATATTGCCAGAAATTTATAGCTAGCTATATTGTTGAATATAATTATGCAAATTTTGAGGATTATTTACAATTTTTTTCATGTACATTTAATATTTCATTTCAGACTTTAATAAGATCAGAGTTTAATAAGATCTTTTTTATTATAATGACTCGTAAAATGAATACGTCAAACATTATCTACGTTTACGTATTGAACTAGTAGTGATAAAATGGGAAAGGTTTCTTTCCAAAAATATAGCATTATAAAGAACGCCAAGAATAAATTCCTCTGCAACAAAACAGACAACACTGAATTCGGAATAAAAACACAAGAAACGCAACTTAGTTTAACAACAAAATGAAATAATATAAAGTCAACCCAGCAAATCATAGGCTTAAATATTTCAGTGAAACGGCGTTTAGACTGTAACTTCATTAATAGTCTTACCACTAAGTCAGGTTTTATATTGTAATTGATTGATTTGATATTCTGGAAATCTCCTGTTACCTACGACAGCTTTGCTTGATTCGGACCTCGTAGAAAACTTCATTCCGTGATGACCAAATGTATGTTTTATATTAGTTGTTATATTTCTGACTCGGTAGGCAAGGTATAAAGAAATAGAGGCGATAAATCTCTGCCTCACTTTAATACAATATTTTTAGAACGGTACGTAGCACGAATAGAGAGAGCAACTGGGGTTTTCCTTCAGTAATGGACTGCGTAACTCAATATTCAATGTTTTAGTTTTAAGATTTCCTATTCGCACGTATACGGCATATATACTTGTAAATTTTCATAAATTTTTTTTACGCACAATTTTCTTTTCCGTTAAACAGGGTATAAAAAAAATAAAAATACCCGTGAAAATTATGACCGCTTCTTCAGCCCAATCAACATCATCAACGAATAATAGATTTAATATTCAATAACGGCCTGACGTTATTTGAAAAATTCATTCACCTACATTGCAGTAATTTAAGAAACCATTTTATAAGTAATGGTTTTAAATAATTATTTTGGTTTATGAATGCCTTTTTAAAAAACCTGACTATCATATCCTAAACAATAGATTTTTAAGAGAATCTATTACGTTAAAAACATTTTTCAGCACTTCGAATAAATTATAACCGGATAAATATTTAACAATTAACGATCTTAAGGTAATATTACGTTATAAAACTAACAACGGCAATAATGAACAAGCAGAATTTCAAATTGAGCTATTTCATCCGAACGATTAATGTTTGTTAAAACGAAGAAGCACCAGGAGTTGAACTCCGTTTTGTAGTAAATAAAATGTAGAAGGAATATTTCCTGAATGTTCTTTTTTTCACTTACAAAGAATGTTGCGCCTTTTATTTTTGTGTCAACGGTATGAATTTCTTTCTTTATGTATATAAGTTGCAAGAAAGAAAATTTGCTTTGACAAAAAATGAAGTTTCCCCCCTTTTTGCACTGGTATCTTCAGTTACGATCAGCGGTTAGTATTTATAAAGAACGGTTAACAAAGAACTATTGTTTTTGTTTTTTCTTTTAACAGATATCATACAGTTAGAAAAAAAATCCAATAATTATTTTAAATATGAAAAAAATTTTCCATTGTTTAATTCATTTACAGAATTTCTTTCAAGAATTGGTTTTCTTTAATATACTTAATCTACAAAGTGTATGTATAGAAAATGAAATTTATTAGTATAACTCTTTAAACAGAAACTTTTTGCGAGAAAAGTTTAATCTTCGCAAGAATATGAAGCAGAAATTCGGTATAAAATTCATTAATAATTACTATTTTATATTACAGTTTCGTTATGATCGGTTGTAAAAAAATTAAGTGAAATTTCCAGTTCAAATATTTTGCAACAAAGACTTACAGTGAAACATTGGGTAATGCGGTTTTAGTTTACAGTAATTTGCGGTTTGTTACCCTATATTTGTTTCTCTTAATTCGTAAAGTTAAGTACCGAAGTAGCCTCCGATGGGTACAATTAGAATTAACTAAAGATACATCATTGGTTAACTCTCACTGTAGTTATACTAAGTCTCACTGCAAATCTATTAATTCCCCAAATCCTATGGTAGATTGTTGCCGAATAGTTTTAGAGAATACTGAATATTGTCCACTACTACATCTTTTGTGAAGTAAATCAATGTAAGACCTCTTACGATAAATTCATGCAAAGAAATCGCCTTAATTTCAAAACAAAGTTTACAGCGTTTAATATAAAGGTTGTCATTATCATTAAAAATAAAAATTAATTTACTAATTATTTGACTTTAATTAAAGCTACTCTATAAAAAATTATTCTTAAAAAGAAAGACTTGAATTACCCGTTTTACATTTTTATAATTTTATTTAATAACATAAAAAAGTTTTTACCATGAAAAGGTTTTGTTTTTTAAGGTGGTATCCGTAACTCTTAAATGGTTGAACCGATTTCTATGAAATATTAATTAAATGATTGGACTATATCTCGTGAGCGGTACATAGTATGTTAAAATTAATTGGAGAGAATAAAATGAAAGATAGTAAACAGCACTTTTTAAAAATTAAAACGTCGATCTTATTTAAAACTTAAGAAGCGGGTATCGGATAAAAAGCTTGAAAAGGTGGTATTAAAATATAAACATATTATACTATAGAGCTTCATACAAAAATTACGGATTAAAATAATTCCTTAAACTTTAATAAAAATTGTATTAATAAAATGTAATCGCCATTAAGTATATATTAATTAATTTGAAAAACTAACTGAAAATAAATTTAAATTAAATCAATGCATTTTAAGAAAAGTATCGCAAAATTAGTAATTACACTTTTAAGAAAAAATAACCAATAAAAAAGTAACTTCAATTTCCCGTATTTTAATTATCGATTCTGATTTTAAATCGGTGTCAAATTAAAATTAATAACCGTAAACAAGATACGTTTTCTTTTTTCAAATTCAAAAATTAAAACCCTTTACATTTTGAAGAAGTAGCTTCAAAATATAATAAATATTATGTAATCTCGAATGAAAAGAAGCTTAGAATTCACACATACACACACAACTTAATTAAAAATATTTATCATTGTAATTAAATATAATATTTTTTCGTTTATTTAATTGAACAATGCTAACTAAAGCGCGTGCGCAAACCATTTTTACTTCACGCGGGTAAGACGGTACTAGCGGCGACGGTCGGCACTAACTAAAATAATGTAATATCACAACTTACATAGAACGAATTCACTTGAACAATCAGCATACCGGTGTAGCCGCGAGGCTTAATACACCAGGTACCGAGTCAAACGGAACAATCGAGTTTGAGACCCGGCCAGACCGAGTTACTTATTTTAAATATTATTAATTTGTTTAATTTTACGCTCACCTGTGACGTCACAACATAGCAGACGACTACAAAATGACTACTCGTCATCGCAAATCAACCAATTTCGAAGTCGAGAGTTCTACGGTTTAAATACTAGTAAAGGCAGTTACTTTTACACGGATTTAAATACTAGATCGTGAATACCGTTGTTCTTTGGTGTTTGGGTTTCGATTAACCATACACATCTCAGGAATGGTCGACCTGAAACTACACTGAGACCTGTACAAGACTACACTTTATTTACATTCATACATATCATCCTCTGAAGTAATACCTTACAGCGGTTCCGAAGGCTAAACAGAAAAAGAGAAAGATGGAGATAAGAGCCGACTACAACAGCTGTATTCTACTTACCTTTGAAATATTAAATAAATAATTACCTTTAAAATAAATAATTAATATTGAAATTATACAAAATAATTTGGTTGGCAACAATGTGGGATTTCAAATTTCCATCTCAAGAGGATGAGGGAAAAAGGAATTTCCCACAGAGAAAAAGGAAATTCAAAGATGGCGGACTGCAATACTACTGCTTTTTGTGGTGACAAGGGGTACTATTAACGCAGTCTGCCCACTTAGACACTAGTTTAGAGCATTTATTGCGGTGGGGGTGCGATTTTGCAAAAGGCTTTGGCAAATATTGTTGTTTTTTAATTGTTAACAAATGTGCCTAAGAAAAATACGTCCTTAATCAGGAGAAATCTCGAGATAGTGAGGATGACCTTGTTTCACAGCCTTATTCCCTTGACCTTTTATGTTGAAAATTTAATGACATCAATTTCCCATATATAGGCGTAATCTGACCAAGTATTGTCAAAATAGATTCAGTATTTCTGGAGATATAAGGTGATTTAGAGGCAAACGCCGAACATATATTCGAATATTAGTACCCGGAATATTTCCATCCAGTTGTTTTAGTTGTTTAGCGAGTCAAAACGTCAAAATCCGGTGAAAACCGCATTTGTCCAAATTGGACCGATTACAATACTTTCCTTTCTAGAGCTACAGCTCTGCTATAGCGCTATCTAGAAGGGAAAGTACAGCTACAATAAATGTTATTCTTAAGAAAAGAATTTTTATGACAAAAAACAAAAAAGGCCGAGATATCTTCTACTTAATAAAGACGAACAATTAGGAATTCAGGGAAGAAATATAATGGAATTATCATCGGTATAGTATGAAACACTTTGGAATTAAGGGATTAATTTCTAAGTTATAAATAGAGCTATACAAAGGGTAATTCCATGTTAATTAAAGAAAGAGAAAGAGTTTGGATGGAAATTTTATATAGAAATAAGGGTTGATGAAAATAACACTGCATGATTTCTTACATCTAGATTATGTTGGAGTTGAGGGAATTTTTTCTCAACAGTCTAATTATTTATTAATTTACAAACATTCTAATCGTTTCTCAATGATTCACAAAAGTTTTCAAATGAAACTGCGGAGCGAGTTCTCATTAGTTTATTATACAAGAGATTATCGAATCGGTCTGTAGAATACCGTTGATGCTGTTTGATCGTTGAATGAAACCTTAGTGCCGGAGGTTAAAAAAAGAAATACCGAAAGATGCAGTCGCTTCCCAACCGGGTATTAAATTAATTTAACCGAAGGCATTTTTCTATAAAAACAAGTTCAAGCTTTCGATCTACGGTTTTTACTCATGTACATTATACAGTATGTAGTAGAGGTTTATAAGCTTGATGATACGATACAGTTATCTTTATATTACGTAGCTAGACCATATAATTTTTTTTTTTAGTTTCTAGTAGAATTTAACGAAAGAAACTTTGTACATATGAGATCATCAGAGGAAATTCTAAGATAAAATTAAAAAACGAACCATTCAAATCCATACATTTTATAGTTTTTTTTGAACAGAACGTAAATAAAACAATCGTTTGTAAAAAAGGTTCTGCAAACATTTCTGAAAGAAAAAACACATTAGCATTTTACATAACAACATATATTTAATGTACTTAAATTCGATTATATTTAAACACAATTAATTATAGACGGCAAGCGGTTAATCTATATAAATAAAAATGTAAATGTTCGTTTGTTCAAAATCTTAAAATCTCCGAAAGTTCTTCGCCGATTGCTTTGAAATTTTGACACAAAGTTGCATTCGAATACGCGCGTGTTTTTATATACCTGAGATGTCACACCTGTGACAGATAAAACATTCTTTTTTTGAAAAACAGCGCTATCTTTTGGATGTAAAAACAACAAATGCTATACTAAATATTTTACGATTCCATTTTATAGTTTCCGATTTGAGTGTCCGCTGTAGACTAAAAAACTGCTGGACTGATTTACGCGCCGGGAAAAAAAGGAAAAATCTGAAAAAAGAAGAAGGGGAAAATGGAAAAAAGGAGAAAACGGGGAAAAGAAAATGGAAAGTGGAAAGGAGAAAAAAGGAAAAGGAAGAGGGAAAAGATGAAAGGGGAAAGGGAAACAACGGGAGAGACATCTGGGAATGAAATGGAAAGGGGAAAGGGGGAAATGGGTAAAAATTGAATACGTTTAAGATACGTTTAAGATAAAAAATTACACGTACAACAGATCAACAAACAGGGTTGTATTGAGATGAATTCATCGCTACGGGAATATATAAAATTAAAACGGAATTTAAAATTATACACTTTAAGTTTAGCGAATATTGTTCATATATCTTCGAATGAGCGATTACATTTGATTTATATTAATTTAAACCAAAATTTAATAATAAAAATATATTTATTATCACCTATTTAAATTTGAGATACCGTATCAGAGTAGGGGAAAAACTTGAAAACTTATAGTGTTGGCGTTTTGGTGACATTATCAATGTAACCAGAGTTACAGGTCCGTTTAGTGTGGAGGAGTTTTAGGGCAACAAATTATAGCAATAAAACACAACAAGTAGCTGCTAAGCGTGTTTACCGTAACAAAAGTCATCCCGTTAGTTACAAACGATGTAGAGTTTATCAACAACGTAAAAAGTGCTCTATGAAGTGAACCGTAAGTACTTTCAAAGCCATCCTCAGATAGAACGTACGATAAACGAAGATGAACAACTCGCACTCAGCTTTCAGCCCAATAAACCGAAGGTATCTGGAGTATATTTATTTTCAGATCACAAAGGAACAGTTACCTTCCCCAGACCTAAGCAAAACTTTAAATTAGCAAACAAATTAATGAATTTTTCATTTAAAAGTTTTATAAACCGAATAAAAAAAGAGCTAACAAAAAAATACTTTCCTGGCATTTCTTATTTATTCTTATAAAAAGGGAAAATAATTATATATGAAAATAAACCAAAAACCGTTTTAAAAAATTCAAAAATTATATTTTTTTAGACTTTGATTGGCTTTCCTAACCCCAATATTACTCCGAAGTATTTTTTTTTTTTTTAGTTGCACTACTATTAAGCCTAAGAAAACATTAAAAAATATTCGGTTAACAAAATATGCAATAAATAAAAGATTTTTTTTTTCAATTTTGACGCAAGATTGTTTTAAATAGTAAGATAAACGTGCGCGCATATACTGAACTTAATATAAAGTGAGCTATGTTTGAAAAATTTTGAGAAAATTGAGCCCAAAAACTATTTACCGCACTCCCTGAAGATATTGACTCAAAAAATTGCCTTATATACACTGTACAAAATTTCATCAAAAACTGTTTATTCTGTCAAAAGTTATTAAGCTTCAAACACACCAACACCCTTACATATGAATATACGTACGAACATTACCCCTCCATTTTTTTTTGTTTTTTGGAGCCCATGAGTCATGAAACGTTGAAAAATTAAAAAAAAATCCATACCCCATTTTTGACTGACTACTTACTTTCATTCTTTCAGCAAATCTCTAGATCTATGATGACAGGAAAGTAATAGTTATTGAATTCTTTCTAATCAAGCTTCAGGATAAAACTGTTATTTTAGTTAAATTTATTATTTATGTTAATATGTTGTTGATGTTAGATAAAAATCTCATTCGTTGGCTGTACATGTATAAAATACCAATGTCGTTGGAATTTTATTGTTCTTTATGCGTGATATTTATTTATTATTCCATAAATAACTAATAATACTTACAAATTATAGAATAATATGTCAGTAGATCCAATTGTTGCTTTCTAGAAAGCTTAATATTTGTTAAAAGTTAATTTTGTGGAAAAATGAGAAACCATAGTAAATGAGGATAGTTTGGCACAAATAACCTTTATTCTAAGCACGCACAATTGTCCTTTAATGTAAAATAACACTATTATATTGAACGTAGATGCCACTTAGACTATGAAAGATTAAGACTCACTTGGTAATATACTGATTGCTACTAAAATAAAACAACTTTATTTTAATTTTAAAATTAGAAACAAATATTTGTCGGAAGTACGTCGTGTGAGAATAAGCAGACGTGCAAAGTTATCTTAAATCCTACCTGTATGATAAATCCTAACACAAAATATTCAGATTTCTGGGCACATTAAAATATTTTCAAACTTTGGAATTCCAAAAAAAAATTTATTTGAAAAACATTCCTTTACATCTTATCATTTTACAAGTAAAATTGTTTATACTCGTACTAATGAATAATTCAAACTGTTAAAGAATAAATAGTATGACGTTATAAAAAAAGGCTTAGTGACCACAGGTTTAATGTTTCACAGCTATTTCCGTTTAAATATCTGCGATTCTTGTAGAAAATACTGATAATATGTTTTAGTCAAAATTCGATGGATTAGTTATGTTGAATGAATAGATTTCTTCACTAACTTTTATGAAAAAATTATCACAGCGAAATGCGTCTAAAAAGGTTAATAGTATTATTTGCATTATTCTGTTTTAAACTTTAACATAATTACTTATTTTTAACTAACTCATGTTTTTGTTAAATAAATTTCAATTTTACTACCATTGAGCGAGAGAAAAATCTTTTCAAATGTAAAACTTCAATCAGGAGTATGCTTGCTTGATAATTTTGGTAAAAATAAAGGCTTGAACTCTTCTTTTTTTTATTTTTAAATTCGTTTAAAAATGTTACATGTTATATTCGTAAATTAAAAGTAATAATTATGATTTAAATATTAACCTGAACGCTTTCAACAATTACGAATTTTCATTAACAGGTGAACTGTTATGAAAACCGGTTGGGTTTTAGTTATATGTACAGTTAAGCTACAAGATTCGTGTTGATATCACAGTTAATAATAATTTCCATGAAAATTACTATTTACCACTGGATTGACCACTTTTTCCATGGATTGACCGCAAATTTGGCCAACTCAATTTCTGGCTAACCCAGTTCTTAACGGGCACGGCGTCTTCAGGTCATATCTTTTCGGGAGGAGAAGGGCTATTACTTCCGAGTGCCTATATTGCCGAGACTATAACTCCCCTGAACATGTTGTGTTCAGAGATCGACGGTGGATGGTCGAAAGAGGGATCTACGAACAACTAACTGGACCCGTCGATGTAGACGCGATAGTACCGACAATGCTATCTGGAGTCGACAGATTCAGGGCGTGTCAGAATGTATAACAACGATATTACAGCACAAAGGTACTGACGACTAGGTAGCGAGGAAATGATGGACAGCCTCCTGTGGAGTCGTCGTTCATTCGGATTTGCCGGGATGGGCGGCGACGATAAGACACGACTACTCCGTCACCCTCGAGCTGTTAAGACTGAGAGCCGGCTGGAGCCTCCTCCTGGGAGCTGGTTAGAGGCGTTGAATGACTTCGACTCGGTGTGGGCCCCCTTCGTTGGGATACTCACATTGGAGGCAAGGCATCAAGACCGAGTCTCGGCCCCTAGGATGAAGCTCAGGAACGAACAGTCGGACCTGGATGCCTTGCCCTAGGGGTTAGAGGCAGGCACTGAAACGATCGGTTACAGTAGACAATCCCTACGCTATGCTTCACGGTGAATCCAATCCAGGAGTGTAGAGAAACAAGGTAAAACAAAAATAATAGTGATTTCCAACCGCTAAGGGTTTTTATTGCGTAACATTTTTAAGATAAAAATCTTGTACTGTAATAATAGAACAGATTTATCTTTGTTTCCATTGCTTCATTAAAAAATTACTAAGCTATTTCCCAAAAATGATAAATTTTACATATTGTTTTAAATGAAAAGCTGATTTTTACAAAATAAACTTAATTTGATAAAATTAAGATCCAGTGTCGGGAATGTTACTATGCACATATGCCCGGATTGGGTTTTTTTTCTAAATCACTATTACATCGAAATAATTATACATAAAAAACTTGTAAATAGTGTAAATAAATTCTTTTATATATTTTTAAAAACTGTTACTTTCATTAGAAATATTTTATTTTTTCCACGTCGAATTTCATTTTGAATTATGTTATTAGAAAATGATAAATAAAAAAATATTATAAAATATTGTAATTATGAGGCCCCCCATTTATTTCTTATTCCCTGAATTTATCTTCTTTTTTTTTTTGATACACCAATTTGTGTCCTCAATCAATGAAATGCTGTGAGGCCCAAATATATTTCCCTTTTTTCATTATAATTGTACAGAGTTTAAGTTTTTTATAGAAAAGTTAAGATTGATCAAAAACAACGCGGTATATTTTTGCATCAGTGTAGTTAAGTACTGCTGCTTTGGGTGTAGTAGTCAACGTGCGAGTGTTAATAAAGTTTCAATAATCATTCATTACTGTTCATTATGAGGATAATAAACACATTTTAATTAAAATAAAAACTTAATTATACTTTAACAATTTTTTGAATTAGTATAACAGCTATCAGGGGAGAAAATCCTACTATCAGAAATTATTTAGTTTTACCTATTATTTAATTTAATAATTAAAATTACTTACCTATTATTTCAATAAATAAATAAATTTACACGCTTAAGAATAGGTAAAATCAAGATTGAGGTTAACTCTTTTTACTTCCTAGTACGAAGTAAAGGAAGTATTGTGATGGCAAAAAATTTCGGTTTTTAGATTTCAACGGAAACATCCATTTTGACCATCCCTGAAGCCATATTGACTAGTTTTGGCGTGACGTCTGTACATATGTGTGTATGTACGTACCTCGAATAACTCAAAAACGATTAGCCGTAAGATGTTGAAACTTTGGATTTAGAACTGTTGTAACATCTAGTTGTGCAACTGCCCTTTTGATAGCAATCGACTGAACCAAAAGTGTCCAACAAAAGCCCAAAATAAAAAAAAAAATATTTGAATTTTTGACTGTTTCTTAACTGCAGTAATAAGCCCTTATTGGCGCGATGTCAATAAGCTCTTCAACGATGTATCATAAGTGGAACTTATTTTCATTGGTTCTAGATTTATAGCTAAATAAGATCATAATTAATGAAATATTTAGATCTTATAAGAAGAAGGCACATCGGTACGAATCAGACTTCTTTTCCTTTTATTTTTTAACTTTATTTTTAATTTAAATATACTGATTTATTAATATTTATTAATCTCTCGTTGTAAAAACGTTTTTACAATAAATAATAATTCAATAATAACAATCAAATAAAAATATATGAAAAAATAAGTTGTTAATGAAACAACCTTTTACGAACTTTTCATTTAAAAAAAAAAATATGTGTATATTTAATTTAATAGGCGTACAAGGAAGTCATATGGTGTCCACATTAGATCTTTTCCAGAGTTTTATTAGTTTTAACATCCTGGTTGGGAAGAAATTCCTTCTAAAAAACAAAACAAAAATTCCTCTCTAATATATAATCTAGGTGTTTTCAATAAAAGTTTCATTCCTTGAGTTAACGACTGTTCAGGTAATGTTCTAGTGAATAAAAGAGCGGTGACCTTGAACTATTATTGAATATTCTTAACGGAAGATATAATGCTAAGATATTGAAAACAATCAGTGGGAAGATATAATGCTAAACAGGAAATAAAAAACTTTTTATTATGCATGGTACTTATTAGGTATTCCATAATAAGCTAAAAATGTTAAACTAACAAATAATAAAATAAATATGTCAGAAGCAACGATCCAAGAGTTTTTGTTTTGTTTTTTTAGAAAGACTTCTTCGCATGCAGAATGTTAGAAATAATAAATAAATTTTAGGTTAGAATTTATTTATTTACTCGTACAAAAACAGGCTAACGCCTGATTACTTTTTTTTTGTCTTCAGTCATTTGACTGGTTTGATGCAACTCTCCAAGATTTCCTATTTAGTGCTAGTCGTTTCATTTCAGTATACCCTCTACATCCTATATCCCTAACAATTTGTTTTACATATACCAAACGTGGCCTGCCTATAGAATTTTTCCCTTCTACCTGTCCTTCCAATATTAAAGCGACTATTCCAGGATGCCTTAGTATGTGGCCTATAAGTCTGTCTCTTCTTTTAACTATATTTTTCCAAATGCTTCTTTCTTCATCTATTTGCCGCATTACCTCTTCATTTGTCACTTTATCCACCCGTCTGATTTTTAACATTCTCCTATAACACCGCATTTCAAAAGCTTCTAATCTTTTCTTCTCAGATACTCTGATCGTCCAAGTTTCACTTCCATATAAAGCGACACTCCAAACACACACTTTCAAAAATCTTTTCCTGACATTTAAATTAATTTTTGATGTAAACAAATTATATTTCTTACTGAAGGCTCGTTTAGCTTGTGCTATTCGGCATTTTATATCGCTCCTGCTTCGTCCATCTTTAGTAATTCTACTTCCCAAATAACAAAATTCTTCTATCTCCATAATCTTTTCTCCTCCTATTTTCACATTCAGTGGTTCGTCTTTGTTATTTCTACTACATTTCATTACTTTTGTTTTCTTCTTGTTTATTTTCATGCGATAGTTCTTGCGTAGGACTTCATCTATGCCGTTCATTGTTTCTTCTAAATCCTTTTTACTCTCGGCTAGAATTACTATATCATCGGCAAATCGTAGCATCTTTATCTTTTCACCTTGTACTGTTACTCCGAATCTAAATTGTTCTTTAACATCATTTACTGTTAGATCCATGTAAAGATTAAAAAGTATCGGAGATAGGGAACATCCTCGTCGGACTCCCTTTCTTATAACGGCTTCTTTCTTATGTTCTTCGATTATTACTGTTGCTGTTTGGTTCCTGTACATGTTAGCAATTGTTCTTCTATCTCTGTATTTGAACCCTAACTTTTTTAAAATGCTGAACATTTTATTCCAGTCTACGTTATCGAATGCCTTTTCTAGGTCTATAAACGCCAAGTATGTCGGTTTGTTTTTCTTTAATCTTCCTTCTACTATTAATCTGAGGCCTAAAATTGCTTCCCTTGTTCCTATACTTTTCCTGAAACCAAATTGGTCTGATTACATTACTCTTTTTTTATGCATAAAATGCTGTACGATATGAATAACAAATCTGATTTCATTATCTGAACCAAGAATTTTCTGGATGAAAAGCACAGATGCTACCACTTCACCACGAATGTTAGTATAATTTAAACCTATAATTTCAGCTAGTCCACAATTTCATTTTAAACAATATATTTAAATTTATTATTGGAAATTCTCCAAACAGAAAAGGTTATGGCAGTATAAATTTTGTTGTTTTCATTGAATTCCCAGGGAAAATTTTTCAGACATAAATAGAACTGAAGGAAAATATTCTAACGCTTTGTTGTACAGAAAATGCTGGTGAGAAATTATGAAAGGAAATTGCCAACAGTATAAAGGAATGACTAGATTACACAACGGAAAACCTACTTCTTCTAAAAGTGAAAAAAAGTCTACAGTTATCTCATTTCTGGGATTAAAAGAATAATTATGGATCCAAAAGGTAACATTTAATATTATTTCAGTTACAAATAATAAAAAATTACACGATTTCTTTATGTTTAATCGGTATATTTAACCATTTTATCTGAATTGACTTTACTTTTTTAAATTGATTTGAAAAATATCAGCAGGAGAATTATATAATACTGGGAAATATTTATTTTGTTATGTAAACTCTTTCAAAAAAAAAAAATAAATAAATAAATTTTAATTCAATATTTCCGATCCTAACTCATAATTTATAATTTAAAATAAAATAAAAAAAGTAATAAATTAATGAATTTATATTAATTTAATTATTAACCTTTTAAAATTAATATGGAATAGAATGCTTGAAAACCTAGTAAATCATTGAGATAGAATAATTAATCGGAATTTACATAAATAAACAATTGTACTGTTTAAGTTAATTATGTAATACGAGTTTTATGGGGAATTGTATTCATTTTGTGGTATGTTTAAGTATAATACACAACCTTCATTTGCCGAACTAAAACGGTGAAATGGGCATTAAGTACTTTACTAAAACCCCTACGCAACATAATTGTAAACGAGCTGAAAGCTTAACCGCAAACAGATAGGAATGTCAGTTGTAATGTGAAATTATAACAGAAGAAAAGCATGAGCATATTACAAAAGATTAACCCGTGTATGCGCGTGCAAGGTTCATCAATGTATTTCTTGTTATTTAAGTAATCTCTTATTATATGAACTTTGTAGTTTTACCTAGAATTTCTAATTAGAATTTTTTTAAGTGGTATTTATTGTAAAATTTCTGATTATTATATACAGAGTGATTCACAAAGATTGTAATAAACGTTCAGGACAACCTCTACTGATGAGAATAAAGAAAAGAGTTTGTATAAACGTCGATTCGGAAACTCTATTTTAGCGACTGTCAGCTGATTTCGCCCTCATTTATGCGTATTAGTTAAAATTAAGCCAGATTGTAATTCTTGGGACAAAGATTAAGGGGTAAAATTAAAATAAGTGGTTTTACGTAAAACCACTAACTTTACGCCTTAATCCCCTTAATTTTGTTTAAAAGACAATAAGAGAGAATTGGGTTCGAAAACATCTATCTTATTTTTTTATGTAAACTAAATTTCTTAAATAAGTGCAGAATTCTTTAATAAACTTGATTTCTATATAAAATGGTCAAAGTTTATAAAAAACAACAAACATCAAAATTTGGCTAATTTTAACTAGGTATTAAACAAAACAAATTTTCAATATTACAAAACAAAACATTCGACATGTCTTTTTTTGTTAATTTGTCTACTTTCTACTTGTTCTCTTTTCTGCCACAAGAAATTTTATACAGTAAATTATTCTTCGAAATCATCTTTATTGCACAAACTCCTTCTTTCAAGCCTATCATTATAGGTCTCTCCATCAGTTTCAGGGGGTTTGATTTGCTTTTTATGTTCCACAGTTTGTCAAATATTTGTTTATTTAATTAGTTTGGGTCGATCCTGATCATAAGCCTCAAGAAATTTAACCTTTTTCTTGTTTCTAGTCTCTTGATTTAGATTTCAATCTGTGTTCTTCCTCTGTTACATTTGGAAAACGGATTTTCCACAGTAATCTTTTTTGATCTTGAGCAATTTTTGAGGTCAGTACGATTTCAGTACCGCATAAGATTACCGATCTTATTACAGTTGTATATTGTCTCAATTTCGCGATCTATGACAGATTCTTTTAATTCTCGTATGAATGATTCTCTGAAAGTTTCGAAAAAAATGCTCCCGCGTTTCATTAAAGGTGGGGACTGCAATGCTAGATATGTTCCTTGGAAATCACGACTTTAACAAGGAGAAAAAGCTTTAATGGGTTCCATTATGGACATGCAGCTCGATGTGATCTCCAGATTACAACCGACAAATTGGCCATAAAATTTGAATAAGTTACTGGATCTATTTAGACTTTTATGTTACTTCCGGTGTATCGTCTGTAAACATTTCTATGGGGGTTAGCTATGACTCAACGTCTGATCATTCGCCGGTCCTACACACTATAAGCACGGTGATATTTAAGAAAAAGAAACCCGATTCTACACAATAACAGGACAGTTTGAGAATCTTACAGGAGCTGGATCGAGGATGAACTGGTCGTACCCATCGAGTTGAAATGTTTGGCTGATATAGACTATGTAACACCTGACTTCGGTGTTGCAGGAGACAACCTGGCGCTCAACACCTGAAGACAAGTATGAGGGGCAAGATGAAACGGACTATCCGTGGGAGATAATAGACCTGATTTGAACGAAGAAGCATCTCGGGAGAGATGCATTCTTCGGTCAGCAATTTGTATGACTAATCTGTTTAATGTTATCTTTCGAACAACGTACTTCCCGCCAGAATGGAACGTACTCGAAATAGTGATGGTCTCTAGGCCGGGAAAGTCAGCTCATAAGGTGAGCTAGCCAATAAACCTGTTGCCTATTATGTCCAAGGTATTAGAAAAGATATTCCTTCAAAGATTTTGCCCAGTTTTAGAGCAGGGACAAATTATTTCTACCTTCCGTTTCGGGTTCTGCAGTGGTCATTCTACCGTTCAATGGATACACATGATCATTCGTGTTGTCACAAATGCTTAAAGGAGAGAACATTTTGTTTTGCTGCTTTTCTAGATACCCAGTAAAGGTTCGATAAGGTGTGAGTGGCTACCTGGTCTGCCATACCACCTCGGGTGTTCCCCAGGATTCATTCATGTGGCCTTTCCTTTTCTCCGTTTTCACTGCGAACATTCTTATTACGGACGATATCACTATTGGATCATTTTCGATGACACGGCAATCATGACCGTCGATGATGATCCAACTCAAGCCTCAGCTAGGTTGGAGCCGGTATTAGACCTTATAGCCGAGTGGTCGAGGAAATGGAAAATATACATGAATCAAGCGAAGTCGACTCCTATAACTTTCTCAATGAAATAGGTGACTGCCCAGAAATCCATTTAACTGGGAGTTACATTCAAAGAGTGAAATTTTGCGGTATTTAGGTATTTACCTTGACCGTCGTCTAACGTGGAAGGTTCATATTAAAGAAAAAAGGAAGCAGATAGGTATCAAATTTAAGTAGATGTAAGCTACTATTGTACAAAATGATCATAAAATCAATATTTACATAAGGAATCGAACTTTGGTGTACGGGAAATACCAGCCCTACAGAGATTATTCACCTTTTCCAGAAAAATTTACGAGATTCACAACGCAGCCGCCATGATCCTTAGAAAAGCAGAATTCCATGAGTAATTACGGTTACCGTATGTTCACGATGAAGTCAATTAATCTGTAACCAAGTACGAAATAAAACAACCACGTGGAACATTCAGCTGTTAACTTCTTGGAAAATGACGAAGATGATAAACGGTTAAAGCGGCAATATGTTTTAGACCTAGAAACCTAATAGTAATAATAGGAAAGAGGCTTCTATTCTTGAGGAGAATTTTGTAAATTTTTAGGATTGTTTGTGTCTGGTGTCATTTATTCTTATGTTACTTTTTTTTTACATCGTGGTTTTATTCGTATTACTGAAATTTTTATGGATTCTAATACTTAGTTGTGTTGACTTTATTACAAATGCTGTATTTCATTTATTATTGATTTTAATAGAATGTATTAGTTTCAAGGAAACTTCTTTACACTTGCTTATTGTAATGAAATTTTCTTATGGTTTTTATCTGGAAAACTGTTTAAAAATATGATTTGAGATAAAAATAAAGTACTAATTAAATTTTGTTTCAGATAAATGGAATTTGTCTTAAATGAAAAATTAAATTCCTTACTTACACAATCAATAATTATTTATTTTTTTAAACAATTACAAATTGACCAATCAGCCACAGTCAACAATGAGATTTTTCGTAGAGAGTGATAAACTGGGATATGAACCCAAGAAGTTCTAGATGAAAGGCAGAGATGCTACCTCTCTGAAAGTGTAAGGTCAGTATAATAATAATAATAACGTATATTTGTACAACCTGAATAACTTTACAAAATGGAATAAATCAAATACAAATTATAATTATTCGTATAATACATAATACATATAGTAATTAAATGCGAGTTTAATTACATTAAATAGAATACATTCATACATAGGTGTTACTCAAAAAATAAAGTTGTCCTTTTTTATTGTATTAACTTACTATATATTCACACAGTATAAACGTTCGGCCGCCTGCCATAGCAAAAGAAAAAATATATTCCAATTCTCTAATTGAAATATATATTTTGTTTTACCATTGCTATTTTTGGATCTATCAATAGAAAATGAAGAAAAACACATTTAGAATAATAATTTGAAAGCTGTCAAGGAACGTAAAAATTTAATAAATCAGACAGGTATAAAAAAACGTAAAATTTTAATAAACAGAAACGAGCTGAATCTATTACATTAAGAACTGCTCTATTCTAAATAGAATAGAGCAGATTAATGTTTAAACAAAGAGAAAAACAATTCAATATTAGTACAATGGTATTTTTACTTCAAAGTTGTTCAATTTTTTTACCTCTTCTTTGAGAGTATATGTAAATGATGCAAAATTTAGTATTTCTGTTTTATTGTTTTTTTTTTTTTTTTTTAAAGAAAGAATAGCACAACTTTTAATTACATTCATTTTTTCTTTCTAATTTCTTTGATGCACTTTTATCATATTTATTTACTTTGTAAAAGATCTTTTTTATTATTACTAAATTTTATTTGTAAATAAAATGTTTAAAATTTTAAGGAAGATCAGTTTGAAATATACAAAGATAAAAATGCTATTTTTGTGTATATGTAATAGGAAATTGTAAAGTAGAAAAGAGAAATAAATTATTGTATAGAAAATTAAAAGATTTCAGTCCATCCGTGGAATTGACGGAGAAATTTGAGATCAAAGTAAAAATTAAAAAAAAAACAAAGAAACCAAAAATACAATGGAGTTAAATTTCACTGATGTCATTTTTCTTCCGTAGAAAATTAAAAATGAGTTATGAAAAATATTAAATTGCTCGTGTTCATTGGTGCGAGAGAAATTTAATTTAGAAACTAATAAAAATACATAACATAATGAAAGATGACAAAAAGAAGAAATATTAACAATTAAATTAGGAAAACATTGTTTGTACGAAGTTTTAGAATTAAAAAAGTTTTATTAAATAAGATAAATATCAAAAGCAAATGGACACAAATAATAAATTTTCGTACAGAAAAGATATCTGGGAATATTAAATACAGATCATTGAAATTTGAAAAAAAATTGAATTTATGTGTATGAAGCAGTGTATTTTACAGGAACAAAACACGGTAGGTAAAAATACAAAAGAAATATAGTATTTACCTTACAGGAAGGTATTCCTTTGAAATATTAAAATATTTAAAGAAAAATAGGAAAAGAGAAAATATTGTGGCAAAATCTTGTTAGATCTTGGTGAGTTATGATTATGGTTTTTGTTACCGGATTGTGGGTCGTATATTAAGACGTCAAGGTTTACATAACTCATAAAAAAAAAGAGTTGTACAGAGGATGAAATTTGCAAAAGGAAGCTAATCAGAGGAATATGTAATATACTCGTAAATGATATCAAAACTGTAAAACGATCGATCGATAACCCGCTCGTAAATTTATTATTATTAATATTTATTCAAAGCGATATACTAAATTTATTTGAATATTTTCAAATAGGAAATTGCAGAAATTCCTTATTTAGGGGACAAAGAATTGAACCTTCATAAATTTTCTGGGAATCATACGTCATTAATGTAATATTCAATATCCCATCGTTAATAAAAAATATTATCAGCTTTTTTTTATAAAACGAAACACCCCATATTTACGGAGGATTAAATAACTTAGATAGACCAAATCGTGTAATGTAATATTCAAAATTTAGTTTCGTCCCTTATGACATTAAAATCAAAAGAGTAAATCTATTCTTCAAAGCTAATTTAATTCTTTAAAGCTAATGTTTATATAATTGAACTGCTTTCTATTACTTAATTTTCCAATATTAAATTGTTAAAAACAGTAATGTACTTGTAGCAGTAACATTTAACTGATAAAATTTATTTTTAAATATCTATAAATTTTTATGAAAAAATTCTGCATTTTTGAAAGTAAGCAAAACATTTTTGGTCCTTAATTTGTGTGTGTGTGTGTGTGTGTGTGTATGTACGTACTATTTTGACTTCATAAATAAAGAGCATAATGTGAAATATGAAAACGTGGAAAGGGGAAGACCGATAAAAATGTTTAATGGAGAAGATGATGTTAATGTAAAATGTTACCATGATATAATACACAGAGTTCTGCATTAATGGAAAGTGTGTAATGTGTTCACGTATATACGTAGCTTATATATATATATATATATATATATATATATATATATATATATACACACACATGCAAGATACGAAAACACCAAGACACACATACAAACACACTTGCATATGAACGAGTATATATATTGAGTAGGAAAGAGTAACTTCTTACTGTACAAAAGGATGATATTTGCATCCTCAGCTCTTAAATTTAAGAGTTGCGTAAAAATGTAAATTATGAGCTCCATTGAAAAGGAAGATATAACCAGAAAAGTACTTCGCTACATGGAATATAGCCAAAAAAAATCGTACTTTTTTATTTAGTAACAGAAAGTTTTGCTTTATTAAAATGCCTATACATATATAACTCAGACTTTGAATACTGGAGAAATTCACATAGACACACCTATATTATACTTAGGCGTAGGATTACATTAAAATATATATATATTTGCATACGGATATTTTCAATATAATTTGAGGGATACAAATAAAATTTTGTCAAAATGAATTCAAAAAATATCACCTTGTAGTACGTGTATTAAACACCATATCTTTAAATTTACGGTTGTTTTATAATACTTTTGAATAATAATAATAATTATTATTATTATCATTATTATTATTGTTAAACGAAAGGCCTCGATCGGCCGTCGGGTTCACTTCATAATGGTCGCAAAAATAAAAATTTTGTACTAATCATTACGCAATAACGATGTAGGCTATCAAGTAGGTTCAAACGCTCTAATGTAAGTTTTACTGAAAAGCATAAAATATACAAATAAATATAAATTATATAATAATAGTATATATATAATAGTATATATAATATATATTCATATAAATATTGTAAATCAAGTATAAGAGCACAAAATTGCGGAAAAACTAATTTTTTAATAATTGAAAAAATGTCATAAAACCTCCTAAACACGAGATAAATAAATTATATTAACTTATCGTTTGTAGGATCCCGATAGAAATTTATTAAAACCATAAAAAGATCAATCTTGTTAACAAGATTAATTTGTGGCATCTACAGATTAAAAAAAAAAAAATTAAATAAAAAAAAATGTAACTTTAATTGAAACAGATTCTGAAAAGGAACCACTGTCAAAACGATATAAATTACGATTAATATAATATGTGAGTAATGATTTGATCAGCGACAAATAATATCCACGTGACCTTAAAAAAAACGTTAAAACATAAAAGTAATCCTTTAAAGACTTACGTAACCTTAATGTACAACAATAAGAATGTTTATTCGGGAAAATATTACTAAACCATTTTCATTAATAACTGGTTATATTTAAATGAAATAATAAATTATTAAGAGTATTTTATGAAATGTGTTAATTTATAATAATTGTATAAAAAAGCATGGTGCGTTGGTTTGTTTGTTACATGTGCTCACATTTTTATTTTGAATGAAGCGTTACCATCTAGCGGGGAAAAATTGAATTAACAACTGTATAATAAATATTTACAGTTTATTATTAAATTTAAATCAAAGATAACGATTATTATTAATATTTAAATTAATTATTTATATAATTGTTATTCAAACTTATCAATAAGAAAAAAGAGTTAATATTTAACAGTAAAAAAAGGATTCTTTATTTAACAGATTATTTAAAAGTATGTTACAACGGACTTCGGGAAATAACGACTAGGAGAGGTCCGGGAGAGAGTCGGCTGCGCGCAGCCGTCCTGCGCACCATTTGATTCGCTCTGCACCAATAGCAGTAGGCCCAGCAACTAACGCAACCTCATACGAACACACACAAGATGAAGAAGACAGCGTTCCCAAGCCAACTCCCTGTTATCAATACGGCCAGCGTTTAATGTTATATTTCTATCAAAAAATATTAAATTCTACATCTACTCACTCCTTAAGCCTATGTTAAATATAAAAACACCAAAATGTTCAGAAAAATATTCTTTACACTCCAATATTTATTTTCTTTAATGAATATCTGTATACTTTAATATTCTCACAAACATGAGAATACAAACGCTTCCTAAAAAAATGTCAAAATAAAATGTTTTACATATTTCGAGAAAAAAATAAGAATCGAAATTCTTGGAAGATAGAATGAAATTCTACATTATTAATTTACAATATATATATATATATATATTGTATCCTGCCATAGTGACTGCCTGAACTTTTAATAATACCCGTTTGAATGCTTTCAAACATCAGTTAGTTCTGTTGGCGGAAGAAATGTTTTCTTAAGAAGCTCAATTGACCTCTGGCGCTGTTTAAATTTTAGACGAAACTAAACTTTTTAGTTGTATGTACATTTAAACAAGTCAACTGAAAGACTATAATGTCAGTTATAATTTCCATTATAGTTAAAATTTCCTTAGGCTCCAGTTACCTGGAAAAGATTTGATCGTCCGTTGGATGTAGTTATTTGCCATATGGAGTAGTTTTTCAGTCGGAAGACGTCCTTATCTTGTTTTCTTTTACCATTTACCTTATTCTCTATACGTTCTTTCCATTTCCGCAGTAGGCAAATATCGATTTGACCCGTATTGTATAAGTTAGAACTTACAGTCCAGCTGTGTATGATTTGATGAAAAGAGCGGCTTCTAGTAGATTTTCCTTTTAGCAAGTAAAAGGCTTGTTGAAGTCCTTTGTGCCTGAAATGATTTTATACGTAAAGTAATGTTACTCTTTATATCCTCGCCCGACGAGAATATGTTTTGTTTTTTAGCAATCCACAATAAGTGTTAGCAAAGAAACAAACTTAAGGGATCAATAGAGTTATACCGGGTTAAATTCCCTACATCACTGAAAATAAGAGTTTATCCATTACCTTAGGCCGCTACAAAAAAAATCCATTGTTGTAATATTTACAGATTAATACTATAATTAGTTGCGTACAACCATTAGAGCCGTTTTATATATATATATATATATATATATATATATATATACATACAAATTATTACAACCAAACTCTTAAAATTTATCCTTTCTTAATATATATGTTTTATTATATTAGTAGAACAATTTGGTCATATTATGCTAGTATTTTAATAAGAAAATTAAATTGCTTGAAAATATATGTATATCAGCATCTTCATCGTTGTTTCTCCCGTTCTGTATCTTGCTGGAAAATTGCGTTTCCCGTCGCGGACAATTTTTTTATTCTTTGATTTTTGTCAAGTATCCGGAAACTGGCGAAGCCAGTCGCATCGAACATACAGTAACAATGGATGTGTGGTTGAGCCGCCGCTCTGAACACTGTCACATTCTTAAAAAATCGAAATTACAAAAAAAATGAATGTCGTTTTTAGATATTTATGTGAAAAGTATTTGCAAGCCTAAATCTACCTGACTATATCATTCATTATTGTCGGAAATGGGGGAAATTTGCAATCACTATTCAAAATTGTTTTACCTTTCTTCATCCTTTTCAAGGTCAGAAAATATCATAATATGTTTTTGGATATTACACGAAGATTACACACTAAAAATAAAGTTGATATCTTCATTCGTTACCTAGAAGAAAAAATAAAGATACTAAATTTCATTGTTATTACATTTTAACCCTTAAAAAACTTAAAAAACTTACACTCTGAATTTAAAAAAAAATCCTTTTTACATTGCCATTACACCGTAAGAAGGTCTTTACATATCAATTTATCTTCAGTAATTTTTTGCTGGGCGCTAATTATGGATTACTCACGACATGTTATTTTACATATGTAAACAACAAGCAGTATATTATTACAAACGAGTAAGTTAGACAAAGTATTAACGAACATTTTCTTATAAAATAATGTTTTAAAAGAAAAACTATTTAATATTAAAGAAAGTCGTGTAAAATATTTATTTATTTATTATTTAATATTAAGAACGTGTAAAAATAATAATAAAAAAAATCAGTAAAGGGAAGATAAGTAAATAAATAAAGTCGGTCTGTAAAAACAAAATAAATGTTAGGCCGACAGGGGAAAGAGATTTTTAAGAATTGTATTTCTTCTTATAAAATAAGTGTCATAAATAAAAATGAAACAAGTAATTTGTTTTGTTATGCTGAGAAAAACTGGAAAATATACATTATGAATGAAGCGAAACATTAAATTCTGTATAAAATAGGGAAGCAGTGTTTTTTTTTTTATTATTATTATTATTATGAAAAGTATGATTAAATGTAGAAATAATAATGTGTAAAAGAAAAAAAAGATGATAATAACAATAATAAATTGATACATTATTTAAAAAGGAAACGAACAATAAATGATTTTTTAAAAATATGATTAATGGTACTGTACTACGGTATTACAGTACACAAGGAGATCGATGAATTTCAAATTAATTTTTTCCGAATTATAGTGGGCTTTTATCCTTGAATTTGAATAGAAATAAAGTGTTAACAATGACAAATAAATAAATCATATCATACGAACATTTTTTTTTTAAATCGTTATTCTTCATTACAAGAATATAAATAGCTGTATTAATAATATTTCTTATAGAAATACTCCAATGTTGTTCTTATTAATTATTCCTTTACATAGCGTATTATTGTGTACGCTAAGATATTAATATCGATGAAAATTTTACTGAATTAAAACGGTTCGTTAAATGAAATGAAAACATGTGGATCGATTCAGTACAATGTGGAAAAGCTTTCCAAAATGAAAAAAGTTTTAATAAAATTTACACTCAATCAGTTAAAAAAAAAAAAAAATACTCCAGAACTACTAAATATCCGAACTACTATCATCAATGGTTTCTATAATTTTTTCCTACACTGCGCGGAACCAACAGCAAAGTATTTCACTACGAAGGGGCGCGTCCTTTAACTCAAACGGCCCTCCCCCCCTTCCAGCATGGTAGATCAGCCGGTTGGATTTACTGTAATTTGATTTACCTACTGCAGTAAGAACAGCCATTGCAGAATGACCCACCGGTGTAAATCTAAATGCAACCTCAAAAATTCGCTACTTAGCAGGAAGACTCCAATGTCCCCACACTTCTTCGCCACCGACCACCCAAGCAAGCCCGGACGGACGGCGACTCCATAAGAGGCTAATCTTCACCGGCCACATCCACACACGTCATGAAGCCACAGCTATTCACGATCCTACTTCCAAGCATCACGGGTTTTTGTCATCAGTATTCTTGAAGCAAGCTTCTCAACAACATCCCAGGACATGTATTCTATGGTCCTCTCCGGAGTAAGCCAGACTAATCCAAGCTACTGTCTCACACCATCTCATCTGTAACATTTATAGATGGAATGCTCGGGTGTATCTGGTAACTCGCAATACCTGCAGGCAGAGGTAGCACGCTTTTCAAATCGACTCAGGTATCCTTCGAACTCCCCATGCCCTCTTAGTAGCTGGGAAAAAAAGTTACTGATGATAAATTGATGAAAATTTGTATACATATATTTCTTACTGTATAAAGCATACTAAGAAATGATTTTTTTGAAATTCCGAGTGAAAAGGGGTAAAATGGAGTAATAATAAATATACTATTTTTTTTTTTGTAATTTCGGTAACAAATGTAGATATAAATTTGATTTTTGTGGTCTGTACGAAGCAGGAGCGATATAAAATGCCGAATAGCACAAGGTAAACGAGCCTTCAGTAAGAAATATAATTTTTTTACAACAAAAATTAATTTAAACGTCAGGAAAAGATTTTTGAAAGTGTATGTTTGGAGTGTCGCTTTATATGGAAGTGAAACTTGGACGATCGGATTATCTGAGAAGAAAAGATTAGAAGCTTTTGAAATGCGGTGCTATAGGAGAATGTTAAAAATCAGATGGGTGGATAAAGTGACAAACGAAGAGGTATTGCGGCAAATAGATGAAGAAAGAAGCGTTTGGAAAAATATAGTTAAAAGAAGAGACAGACTTATAGGCCACATACTAAGGCATCCTGGAATAGTCGCTTTAATATTGGAAGGACAGGTAGAAGGAAAAAATTGTGTAGGCAGGCCACGTTTGGAATATGTAAAACAAATTCTTAGGGATGTAGGATGTAGAGAGTATACTGAAATGAAACGACTGGCACTAGATAGGGAACCTTGGAGAGCTGCATCAAACCAGTCAAATGATTGAAGACAAAAAAAAAAAAAAGTGGTCTGTAATCTTCAAGGGAATATCTAGACAAATTTCAAGATTTTCTGACATTCTACCTTTTTAAAGGGTGAAGGTAAAAATATTTGAACAATGATAGCAAATATTGGCCATTCAGATTATACTAAACGATATATATTTAGTACATTTAGGCTTGCAAATACTCTTCAGAATACTCAACGGGATTTTTTGAATCTCGACTGTTTAAGGGACGTCGGTGTACGATGCTACGGCTCAACTAACATAGCCACTGCTAGTATTTCATACGCACTGGCTATCACCGCAAGGTATTACTTCAGAGGATGATATGTGTAAATGCAAACGAGGTGTATGTCGTCTTGTACAGTCTCATTGATGAGATGTATATTTAATTAAAACCCAACCATCAAAGTACCGGATCCACGATTAGTACTCAAATAAAAGTAAAACACAAGTTTTACTGCTTTTATACAGTAATCAGTAAATACGTTTTTACTAGGATATGTAGCTTAGAACTCTCGACTTCGAAATCAGCTGATTTGCGATGACGAGTTCACCGCAATACTAACCCGGTGGGTCTTTCCATTATGCTTTCACCCGTTGAAGTTACTGCCTCTTATCTTCTTTTTTATAAATAAGTATTGAAAATTGTTCCAAAATTTTTCGCAGAAATGAACAAACATCACGAAGCCTTTTCTGAAACATTGTTTATCAGCCAAAATCTTATCTTCTTTAATTATCCACATGTCTTTTTTAGATTTTGAAACAAAAAGATTAATTCTACTTTTTGAAATTAAGAGTAAGTCATAATAATAAAATGGAAAAAAAATAATTTAATTCTTCAACGGTCTCTTTCTCAAGTAGTCTCAAGTAGTAGAGATCTATCCCATCCATAATATCTTGAAAAACTTGTTAACCTTTATCCAAAACTGGAGAAGTATTTTACTAATATACAAGAATGGGTCATTCTTCACAATTTTAACTGGTTTACATAAAATTGTTCCTAAAATATCTAAAACAAGGTAATGCAAACAAGGTTGCATTAACTTAAACTTAGCTAACTTAAATTTTCACCAAACCTCAGATTTGTATGGTGTGTAGTGTAATCCAACATAGCTGCCTAACGCAAGATCTATCATAACTAGGGCATGTAATAAGAATGCACCAGTAGTGCATTGTAGTTTATAACAATACAAATAGGTTATCTAACATAGGTAAAAGTCTCTACCAAGACATAGTGCCTACCAAGAAAAAGGATATTGCATACCAAACTGTTGTTATAATGTTCTGACAGTTCTGAAAGAATTATTTATAAATTAAATTAAATCGTGAAGGTGTAATCTCTGAGAAAGCGTTATGCTTTTTGTTAACATTGTGATTATAAAAATTTAATTAACCCTACAAACTTATAAACTATAGTTTCACACATACCGCACCTCACCCGGTGTTGACGAATGACCCTGAATTTGTGCTTACTCCCCTTTTTCCCACTATTACTACTACTACTATTGCTGCTGCTACTACTATTACTACTACTACTACTACGAGTATATTAGTGTCTAGTGAGATTTGCCACATTTAAATTCATTTTCTTAATATAATTATTTCATTTTTACCCCTTCAGTCATAAATAACTATTAAATAATGAGAAATTAATTGCTTCTTAATTAAACAATCATTCTTAATAACCATTAAGATTACATTTTATATTGCATTTAAAGTTAATAATCTCATAATATTAGCATAACCCCTGAGATAATATTCTTAGAAATAGTAAAAAAAAAATGTAATAGCTAATTTATAATTAAAAAATAATATAAATTTTATAAAATAGAATGCACTTTAGTATTATATATAATGCTTTACAAGTGATTCTACGGACTCTGGAGAATGAACGACAATTCATGTGCAGTATTTGAATTGCTATGTTAAACTTTCAACCCGCTTACAGAAATGTACAAGATACGACCTATAATTTCCTTTTATTCTCGGTTCATCTAATTTCATATTCAACCAAGTAATTCTGTTTCGTATCCGTTAAAATTTGTACTTCCAATCTTTTATAAATTCAATTAATAAATAATTTTTTTTTAAAAACATTACTAACTTATTTAAATAAAATAATAATCTTTAATCAAAAATTAAAAAAAATTCTACATTAATGAGATTTTGAAATTAAATTTTGATAGATTTAAAAAAAAAAAATTTAGATTTCTATTGAATTCATAATATTCTATAAATTTTATTTTTAGAATGAAATTTAATATCAAATAATTATTATGTATTAATTATATCCTTTATTACAGACTAATATAAAAATGAATATTTTTATAAATATTTCCTGAACCACTAATTGGGGGAAAATTTTAGTTTTTTACAGCATTTTAATGTTTTTATATTTTTTGTTTTACTCATGTAATTTACGAGTAATTTAGAAAAAGTATGTGGAATATATGAAAAACTACGCATAAAACTAATTCAATGGGATATATGAAGAATTCTAAGATTTGATTGAAAATAACGATATAAATCTAAACATCCGAACGGTTTCAGTGTTATGTGATATCATCTGTATTTATACAGGAGGTGATTCAAGAAGAATTTGAATCATCAGCGATTATTTGTTTCGTTTAATACCTAGTTAAAAATCAGCCACATTTCTTACCTCTTTATTTAGTTTATGTGGGATCTATTCACACGATTTTACTCAAAATAAAATATTTTACAAATTTTATTACTCGTTTAACAATGGTATTTTATGCCCAATATAAATAGTATCTTTTTAACTCCAATCTTTTATACTTACTACAGATTTTTAACAAAGACTACAAATACAGTTCTATCCGTGGGGCGAGTAATAGCGTCTTGGTCTTTTATCCGGAGTTCCCGGGTTCGAATCCCGGTTAGATACGGCATTTTTCATACGCTACAAAAACTAAATTTCATTTTCTTACGCACAAGTTTCGAGTTTCTGTTGTGCATTTCATCAATCAAGAAACAAAAAAGACCTATTTTTTCAATTTATAAGTTCATATTTCATACAAAACACTGAATTTAGCCCTTAATTTGGGTACAAAGAATTATAGTCTTGCTTAATTTTATCAAAGCCCAGAAATCAGGGCGAAATCTTTCACCATCGCAATCCTGTAGGGGAAGACACCCCCCCCCCCATCATAGCCATGATGGACTTTAATGGGAGTCGTCATTTGACCTCTAAATTTTTACGTCTCATATTAATAAACCAGGCCTCGTTGGGATGCCACCGATGTAAATGGCTCGGTAGACATTTACGTCAGTTATGTATAACTCAGCTTTTTCCTTCGCTGTAAGCTTCTTTCGGACACCTTGACTGTCCTACTTTGTTGCCCTCTGAACTAGCTAACCGAGTTCGCGGAAGCACGAACCCCGCGCCTAGTTCTACACTTTATAGAGCCAATTGTGTGTAAATGTGTTATAATATTGAAGCAACTAAATAAACAACATACCACTAAAACATTTGTTCGGAATAACGGAATTTATTCCTAGTTCCCTTAGTGAACTCAACTTTCAGTTCAAACCCCTGACTTGTAATCTTTCACCATCTCTCCAGTCATCCATCTTCCTTACCTCCTTCCACCCAATGTGTGGTAACCAGTTAACAAGCTTGAGACCACAATATATTTTGCTGATCTATATTGTATCAGCAAAAAATTATGTATCGCTCATAAAAAATATTTCACAGTTCATATTCCTGAGAAAATGTAGATTGTAAACCTACAGTCATTTCTTATTAACAAATCTAACAAAAAAGCAAAACGTTTTGCTTTTTTCAAAAGTAATAGGTGCAGGCCTAAAATACTCTGTCGCAGTAAGTGCGTCAGAAGATCGGGATTCTGGTTTTAGTTAAGAAAAAAGTATATTGCTCTGCTGTTATCCTTTTTAAAGTTAATTTTGCTTTCAACGTTTTAGCTAGCTTTCGGTGTGTTTTTGTACTTCATTTTATATTTGTATATATTTTCTTTTATATTACTGTGTAGTACTGTGTACTGTTCCAGTAAACGGATTAAACTTGTATATTTGTATTTTTTTGCTTACTACTTTTCATATAGTTTCTGAGTAGTGACAGCATCAATTCCTTAAAGTACTTGCTAACAGCCCACTTTGATACTGTTACCCATAATTTATGTAATTTTTCAGCCGTACTCATAAAAAAAGGGGTTAAAACTGGCCCAAAATGATTAAAATTTCAAAACTGATTTTTTGGACTCCAACCTCTTCCCTTTATACCAAATCATAATTTGGATTTTTGGAAACAAAAATATTACAGCGAAACTTGCTCGCGCTTGCGAGCACGTGCTCGCAAAAATCTAATTTTGACTTTTTAAGATGTCACTCTTCAAGTAACAACGTACAAACCTTTGAAAACGTACCCAAAACCACAGGTCTTTGTTTCGGTTTTTCTGAAACGGAACTACGATTCCCGTGAACCGATTTGCTTGTATAGGCTTCTACTTCTGCTTGGCTTACATCATCCTAACAAGTTTCATCGAAATCGGTTAAAAATAGCGCCCAGTAGAACGAAAAAAAACCACGAAAATAAACCTAATTCCCGTTATTTGGCTGTAACACCGGTTCCTTTGAACCGATTCACTAATCAATAAGGCTCTATTCCAAGTAGATTAAGATTACCTCATTAACTTACATTAATATCGGTTAAGATTAGCGTCTGGTTGGACAGACGAAAAGATTTATACATATAAACATTGCAGAATCCTGCTCAGGGACTCCTAAACGTAAGGAAAAGTCGATTCCCCTTCCTCCGACTCACTATAAAAAACCGGGCGCAGCAGCGATTTCTACTAATACTTTGGAAATCCGCTAAAAAGACTGAATAGTATTGATTCTTCTATGTTCTAAACAAATCTAAGGTGAAAACATTGTTTTGTATATAAACAGTTATTTTTCAGGTAAACTGAATACTATACGCTTTAATGATGCAAGCGAATAACCATTTAAAAAGTAAATATCCATTTTCATAATTTTACGCGTTGGTTGAAGTAAAATTGATATACAAAAACCACTTCTCACTAAGTGTATATTTTTATAGAAAAAAAAAATATATATATATATATATGCTATATTTGAGAGAAAAAACAGAGAAATATTTTCATAAATTATTATTTACAAAATTGAATCACAGTATGTAAAATTTCTAAATATAGTTTAGAAATGATTATTGCTATATTTATTACGTAAAATTAATTCTATGAAAAGAGTGTTATTTATAGACTCAAAATTTTGATTAAACTTTTATTTACGAATAGCAGTATTGCTCGTTTAGTATTTTCACAAAATTAAATAATAAAAACTAATTTATATTCCCTTTGTAAAGTAATGAATAAATGTTGAAAAATTTCCATATTGCTGTTTACATCACTTTTAAAATATTAAATAAAAATTCCAGAAATAAACAATTCATTCAATACATTTTTGTTGTACATATGTGTTTTTAAACTGAAAACGACTTTCATGAGGTATATGAATATTTTGTAGGTAGGTAAACAGGATTCGCTGCTATCCACAATAGGTGGAACGTATCACCCGAGGATATGTGGGATTATTTTAAATTAAATAAAAATGAAATACTATAACGCTGAAACTTGTCGTACATACCTCTGAGATTGGATTTAATTCCTCGTTTATAGAAAAGTAATACACAATTTTCAGGTCGATTAAAAAATGCTTTAGTTATACCATTGTTATTATTATTTCCATTGGTTATGTTCGATGGTATTATTTTTCGATAAAATCCACAAGTTGAATTTTAATTAAGTCCATCTCAGCATTATTTTATATTTCCCTTTTCATATGCTCATAAAAGCTTTTTAAAAATTCGGATAGTTGATTTATTTTAAAAACATCTTAATACCTTAAATACCAACTTTCTTTCATGATTTTTGATTAAATCTTCGCTCAAGATTGTAGCACTTTTTTATCTGAATAATAGAACTTTTTCTATTAAAAAATGGCATTATTTTTTTTTAATCGTTAAGAAATACAACAGTTCCGTGGAGGGAAACTTTTTTTTATCGGTAGCATAAGAATATACCATTTACCAGCATAATAAACATCAAGAGGTAAAGTTATTCATAAAATATAAAAGTTTTCCTTATCAATTTAAATAAAAAAAATAATAATTTATTACTATTATAGTAATGATACTAAAGAAAGCAGGGGCAGATAAATGTGAAGAATACAGAGAAGTTAGTTTAACTAGTCATGCATCAAAAATCTTAACTAGAATTCTATACAGAAGAATTGAGAGGAAAGTGGAGGAAGTGTTAGGAGAAGATCAATTGGGATTCAGGAAAAGTATAGGGACAAGGGAAGCAATTTTAGGCCTCAGATTAATAGTAGAAGGAAGATTAAAGAAAAACAAACCGACATACTTGGCGTTTATAGACCTAGAAAAGGCATTCGATAACGTAGACTAGAATAAAATGTTCAGCATTTTAAAAAAATTAGAGTTCAAATACAGAGATAGAAGAAAAATTGCTAACATGTACAGGAACCAAACAGCAACAGTAACAATCGAAGAACATAAGAAAGAAGCCGTTATAAGAAAGGGAGTCCGACAAGGATGTTCCCTATCTCCGATACTTTTTAATCTTTACATGGATCTAGCAGTAAATGATGTTAAAGAACAATTTAGATTCGGAGTAACAGTACAAGGTGAAAAGATAAAGATGCTACGATTTGCCGATGATAATAGTAATTCTAGCCGAGAGTAAAAAGGATTTAGAAGAAACAATGAACGGCATAGATGAAGTCCTACGCAAGAACTATCGCGTGAAAATAAACAAGAACAAAACAAAAGTAATGAAATGTAGTAGAAATAACAAAGATGGACCGCTGAATGTGAAAATAGGAGGAGAAAAGATTATGGAGGTAGAAGAATTTTGTTATATGGAAGTGAAACTTGGACGATCGGAGTATCTGAGAAGAAAAGATTAGAAGCTTTTGAAATGCGGTGCTATAGGAGAATGTTAAAAATCAGACGGGTGGATAAAGTGACAAATGAAGAGGTATTCCGGCAAATAGATGAAGAAAGAAGCATTTGGAAAAATATAGTTAAAAGAAGAGACAGACTTATAGGGCACATACTGGAATAGTCGCTTTAATATTGGAGGGACAGGTAGAAGGGAAAAATTGTGTAGGCAGTCCACGTTTGGAATATCTAAAACAAATTGTTAGAGATGTAGGATGTAGAGGGTATACTGAAATGAAACGACTGGCACTAGATAGTGAATCTTGGAGAGCTGCATCAAACCAGTCAAATCACTGAAGACAAAAAAAATAATTTATTACTTTTCTGATTGTTTTGAGCTAAAAAATAGTGTGAAAGTATGGCTTATAAAACAATTTTTTCCTCACAGATTTTATTATTTCTCGACTTTTGAAGTTTCTTTTTCCAAAAAAACAAATACATGTTTTTGTTAGAAAGATTTGTATGTACGCATGTATTTATTTGTTTTGCGATTTATTCCAGTAAATATTTAACATTGCCAAATTTCTCAGTTTCATTCGAAAGGTCCTAGAATTGAATACCATTTAGTAGTGACGTTTTTTACACAAAAAGTTTCTTCCACGATATTCCTGTGTACAAGCTTCGAACTTATGACATAAATCCAGCATAAAAATTGGTTATACGGTAAAACACTCTTGGTATTCACGTAAATTTTATTTAATTACGTTTTAGTAAATTTGTTTATTAAAAAAAAAAAAATGTGTTTTAAATTGTAATAAATATATTATTAATGTATATATTATTATTTATTTTAATATATTTTAAATATATACATACTTTTTTTTTCTAAATTAGTCATTTTAATACGCGTAGCTTAATGACCTTATTACATTGGATTAAAAATCGCTTCGTTAACAAAGAAAGTGAAATTTTTTTTTATTTTACCGAAGTTTATAAAATAAATAAATTTTTTTAATTTTTCTATTTATTTATATAATTACCATGAGCCGAAACACTCTAAATTATAAGACAAAGTTTGTTACGTTTATCGATAGCCGAAATAGAAAATTCTTTAAAAAATTTCCTTATTAAATCAACCATCTTTATCTTTAATATTTAAATGGCAGATAAATTATTAGTTCTTAAACAATTAAAAAGTAGAATTATTTTTTTTTTATAATTTCTTACCGACGGTACGAAAGGAGGACATTATATTTATAGGAAAATTAGAGAAAAAAAATCTGATGGGGACACCACACGACTTTCTTGTACGCAGTAATATTGTAATAAAGGACATTTAAGAAATTAACACCGGTCACATATATGAAACAAAAGTCGAAACTTAAACAAATCATAATTCATAAGGAGCAAAACGATAGAATTCATATTACTAAATTAAAATAATTCATTAATAGTATCGGCAAAATTTCAGTAAGAAAAGGATGATATTCAACGCACAGTAGTCTCTAGATCCTATACGTGCTGCCTCTTCAAGCATCTCACGTCTTCACTGTTATCCAAAAGATTGGTTTTCGTGCGCGTTAAGCTTAAGTGCAAACTTTGAACTTACCCGGTAATTTCTTCACGAATATATGACTTCCCTAGGTAATCGTGAATCTCCTTGAACTCCTCGCAAACCGTAGTGCTTGTGATATGTTCCTAAGGACTTTGTTTTCGAATCTTTGGATGATGTTCTTACTGCTATCGCTTGCCGTAACTCAAAGTCCTATCCCGTAGACTCATATTCGCGTTATAAAGCCTTGTACAACAACAGTTATTTATAACGATAGCAGAGACCTTCTTCCTAATAACCAGTTCCACCGTCTAAGCTTGATATTTAATTGTTTCCTCTGATATTAATTGTATTTTTAATTGATATTTAATTGTTTAAATTAAATATTAAATTCTTTCTATGTTAGGCGGCGGTCCAAACGAAGTCCTAGGTGTCGTATGTTGGCCGAATTTTAGGGGTGTGAATTCCATTTAGGCAGACTCGTGGGCAAACCATCCTCCTCACTGTAAACGTCACACGACTCGACTTTGCAGTATTAACATGTATCTTCCGATCAAAATGTCGATATTAAAATAATTTTTACTATTACCTTTTCTGCAAAGATTACTAGAGTTTCTATGTTGAGTACTGGTTTTCCTTTCGCAGCTTCATTTTTTTATCACACGTTGACGCGTTAATCTTTATATAGCGTTTAGACAACGCCCCCTATTTTTAAGAAGGCCGCGTAAGTTAATTATAATGGTTTTACTAATGAAAACCGAAATTTTTCGCGATCACAATACTTCCTTTACTTCGTACAAGGAAGTAATAAAAGTTATTTTATAATATTTTACATTTAATTATTTATTCTTTAGCAACTTTATGCTAACGGTTATTAGAGATGTGTTTTCTAGAAATCGAAAAATTAAAAAAAATAACTCGTATTCGAACCTCGAAAGGCGTAGACGCTACCAAACTACTTCAGAGACCAACATAAGAAAATAGCTATTACTATAAGAAAATAAAACATAAGATCTCTGTTTATCAATAATGTATTATATAAACATTTAAAAAAAATATAACGGGAAAAAACAAGGCAAGAAATTCTGGTAAGTTTCCTCCAGGCTATTGCAATATTTAACCATGTTTTTTTTAGTATACTATTTGTCACTAGTAATAGTTCTGAAAGAATTGTAGCCTATGTCATTCATACTCATTTTTAGGATTACATTTTCCGTATTTCACGGTTTGAAAGAGAAAAAATTTCTGACTAAAATGTAAAAAAATGCACAGTGATCTGTCACGTTCGATACTCATTTCATTTTATTTTTGTGATAGAATTGGGAAATATAAGAGTAAATAAAATACCATGTTCTTTTTATACTTGTTTAAAATAGTAAATCCTCTGTATTTCTTTTAGTGACAGGACATTAATTTTTTCTGCTATCAATCCCCTAAGGCCATCACCACGATGTGAATGCTGAATAAAGTAAAAGCAGAGTTCGTTATATTAGCCCGTATCTTTTACTGCACTATACGTTTCGTTGCAATATTTATATATATTTTCAAGTATATTATCATATTTTTTTCTTAGCTATGTAATTTTAGATACATTCTGCTATACATTAAGCTTTCCTTGATACTTTCAATCGTGTAAAATTGTATAATATTCATCTAATTAATTAGACATTCTGGTACATGTTTGATCAAAATGCAAATAAAAGATGCAACAATATCGAGGTTCCGAACCAGAAACCTCAGGAATGTCATACTACTAAGTTAAAAAAGTTTAATAATTAACAAAGATATTTTAGTAACATAAAGTATTTATCATTTACAACCGTTTGTAAATCTACTTAAATAATTTCATCTTAATATTTTTAAATTTAAAAAAAATATAAAAAAGTTAAATAAATTATCATCTATCTATATAAATAAAAATGTAAATGTTCGTTTGTTCAAAATCTTAAATCTCCGAAAGTTCTTCACCGATTGCTTTGAAATTTTGACACAACGTTGCACTCAAATACGCGCGTGTATATAATATATACCTACTATTTATATACCGAAGATGTCACACCTGTTACAGGTAAAAATAAGTTTTTTTTGCTTAAAACAGCGCTATCTGTTAGAAGTAAAAGTAACATACGCTATAATAAATATGTTACGATTGAATGTTTGTTTTACGATTCACTGTTTCTGATATATATGTCCGCTATAGACTAAAAAACTACTAGACCGATTTATGCTGAGGGAAAAAGGGAGAAAAGGAAAAATCGGAAAAGGTAAAAGGAAGAAGGGAAAAATTAAAAAAAGAAAAAAAGGGAAAACGGGGAAAAGGAAATGGAAAGGGGTAAAGAGAAAAAAGAAAAAAGGTATAGAAGAAAGAGGAGGGGAGAAAGGAAATAAGGGAAAGAGAAGTGGGAGAAGGAAAGGAAAAGGGTGTAAAAGGGGAAAGCGGGGGAAAAGGAAAGGGTAAACGGAAAAGAGAAAGGGAATATGGTAAAACTGAAAATGGGAAAGGAAATATCGAAAGGTGGAAAAGGAAAAAGGAAAAGGGAAAAAGCAAAGGTGGGAACGGGAAAAGGGTGAAAGGGAAAGGTTAAATTTTGTGAAGTTCCGTAATGTTCATTTTGTTAACGTTTTATCAAACTTTCAATTATGTTGCTCAAGAAATATTGGGCCAACGGTTTAGAAGGATAGAGTTAAGATACTGTTCACTAGTCGGTTACCATTTCATTTCTTATACTGGCTTCTCATTCAGCAGAATTTTTTTAACAAAATATAGCTACAAATCACACCATATAAGTATTCAAGACTGCAGAAATTGTTTGAATAATCATTTATCTCCTACGGAACCAAGCAGACAACTTGATCTTTCAACATAAATTTAATGTCTACGAGCGTTTTGTAAAGTCAAGTGTTCAGGAGTTGAAACATTGAATCTAACCCGAAATTAATTGTATTCCTTGGAGATACTGCAACTAATGATGAATGCATTATATATATAACATTATCATAATTACATAACATTATTTTGTAAGAAATGTACTTAGAAAAAAACGATATTATTTTTTTGTAAAATTTTATGTTCATAAAGAAAAGTAACTTAATTGTTTTTACGTATAAAATTTGTTTATATATTCAAATAATAAACGAGTACATGACTAAATTGTACGATATACATTTTAAAATGACCAGTTCACAGATACCAGTATTAGTAATAATAATTATTATTATTTACAGTATAAATAATATAAACAGTATGATTTTGAAAATTTACAATGCCAGTACACAGGTATGTACTTCTTATTTCATCTACACACCGACTTCTTTTTACAGTTTTAATGGGCTCTTCATTTCACACCGGAAACTCATTCACGTTGCTATTGACGTTAACGTATTGACGTTCCTCCGTCAATTCACCAACTTGTTTTGTTTCTCAATCAATCACCAACAATCGGTGAATTCACCAAGAGTGAATTTCTTGGACGTGAATTTCATCTGCTTTCTGATTGGAGAATTGAGGTAAAAATGGCTAACTCTAAGAAAATCATTACAAAAAAGATTTTAAATGCTCCATATTCTTTAATCCAAGAGATTTTTTCCGAATAAGGGGTCGAAATTACGAAGATATCTTAACGTGCTGCTTTGAAGAACGATTTGAAATGTCGGTTCGCTACAAAAAAAAAAAGGCGAGTTTTTATGAAATTGCCTCAACAGTGGTTAGTAAAATTAGTATTTGTATGAAAAAGTTTCTATTCCTGCGGAATCCGAGTGGAGAATAGTACAGCTGATTAATAAGAATCATGTTAGGTACAACAAAATAAAGAATCATACCACGGCGATATAAACAAAACCGTATTCAAAAAAATATATACCACTTCAAACGTGAATCTGCTGTGTTTTTCGATGTAGCAGCGTGTAACTGTTCTATTGTCGTGGCCTGCACTTGCAAAATATTACAAATTTTTGTGAGTACACGATTTCAATAAACTGTCATTTTGATAAAGCCAATCAAATTCTTGTAATCGAGTTGCGATTGAAAATCTGTGTTTTTTTAGTTTTTTGCGCAAACAATAAATATTTTGAATACAGGTTTTCAATTTCACAGGTTTCGTAACCTAAACTGCGTATTAGAACCTCCAGAATTTCAACAGTAGCGAGTTAAGTAATTACTCGTATAAAAAATTTTCAATATTTCGCCATATTTAAAAATTTTGAGTGCGATGCGCGAAAGGAAGATACTTTTAAATTTGAAAAACCTTTTTTTCATTTTGCTTAGCTAGGCGAAAAGCAACTTTTCTGGTGTGAAGCGATTGAAAAAAAAGTATCCCACCTAATGGAATGGCTCACCCTAATGGAATCCAGTACGGTTATTAATCTCACCATACAATTTAGTTTTATCTTCATAAATTTTGTTAATCACAGTAATTTTTTTAGAATTTTTGTTTTTAGCTGTTAAAACAAATGAAGATATGCTAATTTAAAAAACAAAATATTTTTGTTGTATTTATTCACAAGTTTTTATAAACATGTTAAACATCCTTTTTTTAGGCCATTTGTCATTTAACCTGATTTAACGCTATTCTCCTCTCTATTCTAAAATAACCCATTAATCTCAACATATATACTACATTTACACGTTCCCAAAACTTTCTCTGTTTCTATCTCTGTATTGCTTTTACTCTGATTGTGGCTCTGAAAACAAAAACCAAACTTTATTTAAAAAAAAAAAATTTATTTAATAATTAAAATATTTTGGCTTATGTCTTCAAAGTACTTCCTTGTAATATTAATAAACTTCTCCCAGAAATTTTTTCCTGTAATTTCTTACTGATATAAAACATAGTTTTCGTAGCGATATTCTTTAATCTTTAAGATTTTATTTGAAATGCCAGGCATTCGAGATTGATCTTAGTCTAAAAGAAAAATTTGCAGAAGCAAATTATGTCGAGTGGGAGGGTTGATGAATAACAATTGTGGAGTAATATGGCAAAAAATTTATTAATTAAGAAGAGCACATGATCAGGTAAACTACACTCCCATTAATTTCTATCTTATCGCCTACATCACACTCTGCATTACTTATAAATGAGACTTTTTTTGCCGTTGTATCATTGAACAAAGAAATAAGGTAACATGATATCGGACTTGGAGTGACTGATGCAATAATTTTTGCTTGAGGTCATGATTTTTTTATCTCAACAATGATGTGCTCTATTTTCTGCATCATAACTGTACACACATTCCTCACCATCAATTTTGACTTTTCTATAAATGTTTCTACAATCATTTCAGTGATACATATGTTAAGTTTTTAGGTCGTTATCATGTGAAACAAAGTTTTTGTGTAGAACGCACCTTTATAAACACTATATTGTAAACTCATGTGTACGCGTTTGCATTGATGTTCTTTGTACCTCCCTGTAGATCCAGCAATCCATCCCCTCTACGTACCAACTGAGTTTTCTAATTATCTAATTTTTGTTTAGTAATACCGCAATATGAATTTGATTCGCTTTTTGTTTTTATTCGGTTTTTACTTTTTTTATCTTTCTGACCTTTTTTTGTACTATGAAGGACCTTACAAAAGTCGTTCATAGTACCACCAACCCCTTCATGAATTTCCTTTTAAATTGATAGTAATCTTTACTGACTGAAGAGATTGAATTCACTACATGAAAGTGTAAAATACAGTAAAATTTATCCAAATTTGACCCTGTTTGATATAATGTGAAGCAAATGTACTTCTATTTAATAAACAGGAAAAATCTCAACCTGTTTTACTGTAAAATATTTTTTTGTCATTCCTTTCTTCCCTCTGTTGATATCTGAAATTATGAAAAAATGTGAGTATCTACATTTATTGAAAGCCAAGCAATTTTTTACGATAACAATATTGAAAACCGCTATTCGAAAAAACCTTTTATTTCGATGTAACTTTTCACGAATAGACTTCTCCTTTTGTAACGCTTATGTACAGTAATAGTTCTTTAAACATTTAAGAGGGAAACAAACTTTATACCAATATTGTTTCTATTTTTTTTTTTTTATAAATAGTAATAGAAATTTTCGGTTTATACTGTTTTGTAAGTATTGTAGACTTGTTAATTAGTTATTATTGATTTATAATTAGATTTTCTACAATTATTTAATTATTATCAACTCATCCTTCGTTATCTACTGATGGTGATTATTTAACAATCAAAATTGGCATCTCGTTTTTAATCGAATTAATTATTTAGTAAATGATTTTTGTGTAATTTCTTGTTTTTCCTATTTAAATATACGAGTTATTTAATAATTTATTATTTCAAAATTATGTATCAATGTAATGTAATTTAACCATTTATATTGTTATATATTTTATAAAATCCCGAATAATAATAGTAAAGAGTAACTGACTAAAACATCAAAGAATGAATTAAAAAGAATTAAGTACATAAATTAACGAGTATTTAAAAATCAAAAATAACAACCGCTGAAGAAATAATGGTAATTAAATCAAGTCTTAAATCAACACTACTAAGATTTGTTGTTTTGTATAATTATGCAACTTAATTTAAAAGCAGGTAGTTTATAAATTACCATTCATTTTAAAGTGAAAAATACTACTTAAAAAACAACTGTTGAAACAGAAATGAACGCTTCGTTAATTCAGTTTAACTACACTTAATTAATGTAAACCCAGCTTTAATTAAATCGATAAAGAGTAATTACTGTACATTAGACTAGCGGTTCATTTCAGTAGCTCCAACGAAAATAAATTGATCAGTATAACTCAACTACCGCAGCTTCTGGTTTCATATTTGATGGCAAATTTCTGCTGTTTTATTTTTTTTGTTTTTTTTGTTAATGCGATCCGATGTGCGTTTTTATTATATTTTGAAAGCACAGCACTTTAAACCTAAGAAATAAGAAAAAAGTCTCTATAATATATCAGGTTATAATAATGTAATGAGTTTCAGTCTCTCTTGGTTAGTCAAAAATAATTAGATAAAATTCATTTTTTTTAATATTATATTGAAAAATTATTGAACATTTTATAAAATACCGTATATAAAATTATAAAATGATATATATATATATATATATATATATATATATATATAGAGAGAGAGAGAGAGAGAGAGAAAGAGAGAGAGAGAGAGATTAAATGAACACAATTGAAAGTTTGATAAAACATTAACTAAATGAAATACAGAACTTCAAAAAATTTAACCTTTCCCTTTTTCCCTTTATCTTTTCTCCCTTTACGTTTTCCTTTGCACAATTTTCCTTTTTCCCATTTTTATTTTACCATATTCACTTTTCCTTTCCCCGTTTTCCCCATTCCTTTTACCAATTTCCACTTGCCTTTCCCTTTTCCTCTTTTCCCTTTTCCCTTTTCTTTTTTCTCTTTCCATTTCCTTTTTTTACTTTCCGTTTTTACTTTCCCCCTCTTTCCTTTTACGTTTTCCGATTTTTCCCTTTCTCTCTTTTTCCCCGCGCGTAAATCGGTTCAGTCGTTTTTTAGTTTATAGCGGACACACATATCAGAAACACTGAAATGGAATCGTAAAATATTTAGTATAGCGTGTGTTGTTTTTACGTCCAATCAACAGACAGCGCTGTTTTTAAAAAAAGTATGTTTTTACCTGTCAGAGGTGAGACAGTTTAGGTATATAAAAACCCGCGCGTATTCGAATGCAACGTTGTGTCAAAATTTCAATGCAATCGGTGAAGAACTTTTGGAGATTTAAGATTTTGAACAAACGAACATTTAAATTTTTATTTATATAGGTTATTATTCTCATGAACATGTGTTTAATGGTAACAGTGGGATCCGTGGCTAGACGGGAAAACATAACCGGCCAAACATCCCCTGACCGCGACTGTTAATGCAAGTATCCGTATAAAGCGAGGGAAGCTGTAACGGGAAGCGAGTATATATATGTACCGGTATGCATATACATACACCGGTATATATATGTACCGGTATATATACATAATTCAATACTAAATGATCACACAAACTAAAAACTAGTAACCACGTATGTTCCTACCTTCGAAACGTTTTAATACACCTCATCCAAGAAGATAGAAGATTAATATTACCCTAAGGTATTTTTTCAACCTAATTTAACAGAAAGTTAAAGCAATTTCATTAACTAATTAATGGTGGTGGTAAATAAATAAATCTAGCTTGAACAAACAGATCTTTGATCAAATTTAAACTTATTAAACCAAACTTATAAACTAATAAAATTGACCGTCCTTTGATATACAAAGTAATCGTATAAAGAAAATTATAAAACTTAGAATTGCTATAATCCTTTCCTAACGTATTCTGCCTTAAGATATTATAAAACATAGTTTAACAAATCGAAAATTAAAATTATTTGAACTATTTTAGTAAAGAATCATTATTTTTATAATTTAAAAAATTATCTCTATAGTAAAAGTTAGAAATTATTTTCCTAGCAAATAGTGTGATAATTTATAATAAAAGAATTTTTAAAAAATACATAAGGGGAAAATTATACTCATCTATATGTTAAAAGAATTTATAGAAATCTTTTTCTAAAGTTGAGGGTTTATTACTCCTGCTAAATATTCATAGCTGTTCCCATTTTAATCACCTTTCATTTAAGGGAAAAAATTAATTCGCTGATTAAAGAAAGTATACAGTATTCATTTTTACGTTTCATCCCTCTAATAAGGATACACAGTTCTTTCAACCTTGATAGAGCCCCATAAATTGAAAAGTAATTTTAATTATTATAAAAATTACAACTTAAAATGACGTAGAATTAGGAAAATTAATATAATAAATAATCTATAATAAATATATATATAAAAATTTTAAGTTCGTTTGTGTACGGCTTCAAAAACTCAAAATGTTCTGCACCGATTGAGCTCAAATTTTAGCACGATATATAACCCGCATCAAAGAGTGTTTTCATCTATGTTTTAATAAATCTATCTATCTGTTTTTAATTTGTACAGTTTTTTAATAAATAAGAGGCTAATAAATCAGATGGAATTGTAAACAAAGGAAAACCAATCAGATCAATGCAAGATGGCCGCTGTCATCTTGCATTGATCTTTTTCTTTTTCTTTTTTTTTCCCCCTACATCCCTGGGCCGGACATCCAATTAAGTATACTCGGCCCAGAGACGTGTCTTTTGACTCTAAGGCGGTCTTCCCGCCCACCGGTTTTACACCCGGCACGGCAGGTCAACCGCCCCGGTACTAGATCTTTGCTTGCCTGCCTCGAATTCCCGCCGACGAGGGCAAAGCCCGGCTATGCCGTTCCCCACCCCCGCCGACAGAAACCGGGTCTCGGCCTTTATGCCATTTGCCTCAAATCAGCGCGACCAGCACAAGGAGCGCGCGCACCCCCAAAACCAGCCACGCCGGCCGGGTCTAGGTCTTTTAATTTTATCCCCGCGAAATCTCCCCGGAGTCCCCGTCCCCTCGCCGAAACCTGCACGCCAGGGCATACAGAGACGGGGCTGTCCACCTATCCCTATTAACGATTGACCCTAACGATTCCTTCGTCGCGCCTCCTCTTCCTTAGTGCGAAGAACCGTACCGGCGAAATTGTTAAAAACGTTCCAGTTCTGCTCCCTCCTTAGCGACCACTCTACTATGTTATTCGCGTTCAGGTTATTGACTGCTATGAATTGTCTGTATTGTGCCTATCTTCGGCATTCGAACATCGTATGCTCTGCGTCGTCCACCTCCTGGCAGTAGTCGCAGTTGGGTGTGTCTCTCTTGCCGAATCTTTTTAAATAGTAACCAAAACATCCATGAACCGAATCATCTGTGTTATGTAAAAGTTCACCTCGCCATGTTGGCGATCCAGCCATGCGTCCAAATCACTTATTAACCTTCTGGTAAAAGCCGCAGTTAGTCTCTGCCCATACTTCCTTCCACCACTGTCGGGTCATCGCCTTGGTCTCAGCTCTACACCCTTCCGCTCTCGCTTTCCTGCTCTTGATCTGAAGTTTTATCGGCGGGACCGACGCAAGTACACATATAGCTTCATATGACAGAGTACGATACCCTGCCTCCACTCCCAACAATGCCGTTCTGTGCATTTTTCGCAGTTTATCCTTGTTTCTTTGTATCCTGATTGCATCAGCCCAAACCAGCGCCGCGTATAACGCCGCATTGATCCGCATCTTGCATTGATCTGATTGCATCAAACACAACGACCAATCACAAAGAGCCCGTATGGCCGTTGCCAATGTAAACAAAATCACAAATTTCTTTGAATTCTATTTAACAGCTAAAATATCTGTATTTTATTAAAAAAAAAAAACCAAAACAAAATGAAAAGCCACCAAGAAGGATGACTTATAGTAAATAAATTAAAACACCCAACTTTCTTATAGCCCAGATAGACTTAAGACTATGCAAACAAAAATAATCGAAATAACCAAATACACAGAAAATAATATCCCTACATAATGACCAAAAAATCCTTTTTTAGGATATTTTTAAACATATATATGACGAAACAATCGTTTTTTGATCATTTAGCGTTCTTTGCTATGTAAAAGCAAAGAACAAAATTCACAAATAGTAACACTGAAACCACACAACTAAGTATTCGTTTTTTTTTTGTTTTTTCTAACCTCCGAAACCACCGTTATGCATTGCTTCAGATGATCATATGAATGATTTATAGCGTATGAAAATGCCATGCCTGACCGGGATTCCAACTCGGAACCACCGGATTAAAGTCGGAGACGTTACCACTCGCGTCACGGAGGCCGGCAAACATATTCGTTAGGAGCCGAATAAAAACACGACTTACCAATATGGCGTTGTGTGTCAAACCAATTTTATACGGACTATAATTACTTTTAATACGCAAAACCCTTTGCAATGATTAAACAATGATTGAACTTAAACCTCTTCAAAAATTATTCCTTTTGAACTAAGCCACATTTTGATATTGTTTTTCTATAACACGGCTGGAATTCTTTTCGTTTAATGATAAGAAGCGTTGTCGAAGACAATAACCGAATTCTTTTCCAAAGGACATAATACACCGCTAAACTATTTCTAAATAATTCAAATTCGTGTAATTTTTTTACGAATCACGTTTTTATCAAAATCTCACCTTTTTCTCAATTGACCTGCGGGGTTTTGTTTTCTTTGGAGACCGTAATTCATTAGCAGATTCATACTCGAAAATTACGTTGTACACCGAAGCAGCACAACTTCTACTTACGTTAGCAGTTTATTAACATCTGAAATCAACGCCGTTTGATTATTCTGTAATTTGTAAGCATTACTCTGCTTTTGTAAGCATTTAAAATGATGTGTTTTTTCGCACGACTTAAGGGCTTTTTTTACAGCCCACAAATCTTCTTTATATTTAAAAATGTTAAGTTCGTTTGTGTTCGCTTCAAAAACTCAAAATTTTCAGCACCGATTGAGCTCAAATTTTAGCACGATATATAACACGCATCAAAGATTGTTTTTATCTATTTTTCAGTCACATACTCGCGACCGCGAGAAAACAGTTTTTTTAACGGTCAGCTGTGTACCAGTGACCGCGCCATCTGCCGGAAGCGAGGGGAACACCCGCCATACTAGCTAACGACAACCGCAGGCACATGTGAAACAATACCTGTTCCCAATTACATTGTTTATTAACAAAAAAAAAAAACGTATCCACTTGCATCTGATTCAGATTATTATAGAATCTGAATTAAATATTCACTTTAATTGAGATACTTTTGTGTGATCGTGTCGTGATTGAGCTGCGCCTTTCACCAAGCTCTGAATTTATTAGAAAACGACCAACAGTGGGATATATGTATTAATGACGCGTGCAACACTGCACATCCAATCCAAATTCGCGCATTATTCGCAATTATATTGACCGCTTGCTTCCCTTCATCTCCCACAGAGCTATGGGAAAGATATCGATCGCATATGGCTGAGGATATTTTGCATAGAGTACGCCTAGAAAATACCAATATGACCATGGAATTTACAGAAGGCATTTACAACGAAGCATTGATAAATATTGAAAACAAGTGCTTAGCTATTGCAAATAAAGTTCTTAGTCAATCGGGAATGCCAGCACCCACCCGAGCTGCGATTGTTTCATTTGATGTGCATTTATGCCGTGAACAGAGTTATAACATTAGTGATCTTCCGTCATATGTCTAATCAAACATTCCCAAATTAATGCGTGAACAGAAAGGCATTTATGGTCGCATAATGCAAATGATAAATGAACGATGACGGAGTTGGGGGGACCTTCTTTTTGGATGCGCCAGGAGGAACTGGGAAAACATTCCTCATTAGATTGATTCTAGCAACGGTTCGATCAAAAAATGCCAATTATCCTGTTGCGGAATATTAATCAGCCAAAACTCTGCAACGGCACGCGACTTGCAGTTAAGAAATTGATGAATAACGCAGTGGAAGCAACGATTTTAACGGGGCCTTTCAAAGGTGAAGATGACCTCATTCCTCGAATACTCATAATCCCGACCGATACGCTATTTTAATTTAAAAGATTGCAAGTCCCAATTCGATTGGCATTTGCAATCACAATCAATAAAGCTCAAGGTCAATCTTTAGAATCGTGTGGTTTAGATTTAGATGCGGATTGCTTCTCACATGGGCAACTGTATGTTGCGCGTTCCCGAGTCGGCAAACCAGATAGCCTTTATATCTACGCAGACAGTGGAAAAACAAAAAAAAATATTGTATATCCACAAGTATTGCAAAATTAAACTTCTATGAAACGTATGCTTTGTTTTGTTTCTCATTTCTCATCCATGCAACCACAATGTGCCACAGCGAAGCGTGGCGGGTATAGCTAGTAAATAAATAAAAGTTAACTTTAAACCAAATTTTTAAAGTTAACTTTTCTGTATAAAAAAATACATTAAAAATTATTTTTAAATATTACTAATAACAGTTCCAAAAATATTATTTTTTGTGACCTAAAAAAAAATCCTGCGTAAGATCTTTTGTACTTCTACTCCCTTTGAATTACAGCAGTCATTCAATGTCTTCCTGTTTCTTACGAAACTTCTTTACAAAATTTAATTTATTTACTTCCGCTAATTCATAAGTTATCGCACTAAATGATTTTAGATGAAATATTTCCTAATATACTCGTTTTACAAAAATGAATCTAATATAAGAAGCTGTATGCTTTTTATGGTAGCATAATATATATATATATATATATATATATATATATATATATATATGTATATATATATACACACACACAAACACATACAAAAGTTTAAATTTTTTTAATCTAAGTAGCTTAAAACGACAAAAATTAAACTGTAGAATTCATGTGTTGAGCTCCTTTTCCTAAAAATAAAAACCTATTAGAGAACATTAAAATGTTAAATTTTAAGTTCGGAAATGTCCGAACATCCTGTCCGTCATAATTCCAATCTTTCGTTCAAATCGTTGTAGCATATGGTCTACGATATGCATGAGCCCATAAAAATTGTGAAAATTGTAAAATTGTTATCACTAGTTATCACTAGTTGCTGACCATAGAAACAACTCATCTTAACTCGTTCAACGTAGGTAGGACCAGAAATATCCAGCCTATTAACGAAGTCAGTATTATTTTTATCATTATATTATTACTATTACAAATATGAAAATCATTGTCACTCGAGCCAGTTATCCGCACATCTATTCCTTTGGCGCGTGGAGTGTTGTTGATACATGACGCATAACCACCCTATGCCCTTTCATGCTTAACCTTGTATATAAAACGACTGACATTGTCGTGAAGCATTTTTGACGTGATAATTTTAAATGTTTCAGGTCTACCCGTCCATTAGAACTTCAAGTAGTTGTAACTCTGGAAGATATTGATTTTCGTATTTTATTCTCTAATTATTTTTTCCAAAGCGATTGAACAATTTTAGTGAATTAAGTTTTTTTACTATTTAGAAAAAACTGTTTTAGTACATGAAATAATATGTTTTGAGGAGTTCATTTTAATAATCGGAAAATGCAAGGAACACATTATACATTATTGTGATTTTATAAATAAACCAAAGTAAAAATGTTCCTAATTCAAACTCTATTGATTTCAAAAGTCAATTTAGATGATGCTACCGTTTAACTATATATATATATACATATATATATATATATATATACACTTTATTTTTATGTTAGATATCGCTTGATGAGTTTCTGTAATTCTGATTTTTTTAATAAACTATTATGGTATTTAATCAAATACTTAAAAAAAATTATAAGAAAAATGCAAGATTAAAAATATCTCTCTTTTAATAATCCGTGAACGAATAAACTGCTATTAAAAAAATAATAATTAGTTAAAAAGAAGATAAATTCAGTTCTTTATAAATCATAAGATTAATTCGGTTCTTTATAAATTCAGTTCTCTTAGTATTATTTATAGTTACTTTTTTACATTATGCTGAGAAAATGATTTTTAAAAATATTTCTTTCATATTTTTTAATTAATTTTCCTTTGATTTCTCAAGAGACAGTCTAAGGAGAGTAAAAATATCAGTAATATGAATTCAAATATATCTCTATGAATTTAATTTAATTATTCTCATATACGGTGAATTATAATTAAAAAAAGGAAAAATATATATTTAAAAATTTTATTTTTTTTCAAATTAATTATAAAAAGATTTTTAATAAGTTACTAGATTATTTTACGCGGCTGTAACATTAAATAATATATTTCATTTATAGATGGTATGAAAGTCATTATATCACTGCAACGTTATTTACTTTGCCTTCGGGACTCTGTAGTCCCCGTAGTTGGGGTTTTTGTGGAGAAGAGATGCGGTAGAGTTAGAGAGATGCACTATTAATAAAGTTTGAGGGTTGATAGAGAAGAAGGGAGAGAATTTGACGGAGTGTACGAGGAAGAAAGAGACAGCTGCTCTGTGGTACATAGTCACGATGCGGTTCTATATGGGTCATACAACAGATAGAAAGGAACATTATAGGCCATTCCTTATGATAAATACATTTTAACTCATGTTTTATCACAAGAAATATTACGCTGTGAGATATTATGTAGTACAATAATTTATATTTAAAAAAAAATCATAAAGCAGTTGTAGTATTAAATAACTTTGTATAAGCGAATAAAGTGGAAGAAAATTAAACTTGCAAGGAAAAAAGCAATAATAAAGTGAATGAAATATATAAAAAAAGATAATATAATTTAGAAGTAAATGTGAAAATATGATTACAAAATAAAAAATATCAGGTGAAAAAATAAAACAACTGATAAGAAAAAATATTTGAAAAATACAGGAAAATTCAATTTTTACTTTTCATATATTTTAATTAATACTCGTATATAAATTAAATAAAAAAATAAAGAAGTCTTTTTTTAATTAAAAATAGGTTGCTTCGGAAGCTAAAAACATTTATTTATACATATGCATTAATGTATAAGTATAAATAGGTGCAGGCTTATTTGTTTCTTTTTTATTTACCTTTTTTTACATCTTTTATATCAGTATTTTATTAGAGAAAAGTAGCAGAATAGGCGTTATTTTTGCAACAGAATGCCCGTTCTAAAGGCTACTTAATGAAAAAAATAAAAACAAACTTACAAAAATATTTTTTTTTTAAATCGCTCATAATTTTAAATTTTTGATTTCCTTTAAAATTTACAAATTTTATATTAAATTAGGTTCTATTAACAATCTTGTTCTAAATGAATTCATTTTTGAGAAAAGAACAAAAAAGGAATAAGGATAGGGAATAACAAAGAGCAGGACCCAAACCCAGGTGACCTGGCTTTACTAGCAGAAACTAAGAAAGAAGCGATTAAACAGCTAGAGGATTTAAAACAGATGGCTGAGTAAGTAGACTATAGATATCCTTAGTAAGGTCAAAATAACGCCCAGCATCAAAAACCACCCCCAAAAAAAAAAATTAGTCCAGAATACGGAAATCTTAAAGTGGAGTTTAGTTTCAAATATCTGGAGAAAATAATAAAATACAACAGTTGAATAGAGCGGCAATAGAAGAGAGAAAAAACGCATTGGATAAATTGCATTTCCTGACCAAAGATATCTATATAATAAAAATAATCTCTCAATGAGGGCGAAACTCAGACATAAGACCACACTGGAAAAACCAGTGGTACTATATGGAAGTGAAAAGCTATACCTTCCCGACCAGTAAACGTTAAATAAAATAGAAAAAATAACGCTTAAAACAGTTCTAGGCTCCAAGAAAACAACAGAAGGATACAGAATGAAATCCAGCAAAAAATGTATGAAGGAATAAAGGATATCCAATGAAGAAGATTGAGATTCCTAAGACATGTGTACAGAACGGGTAAACAGAGATTAAGCACACAAATATTCATTAAGCTCTGGGAAAAAAGAGCAACCACGGATAGCTACAACAAATGAAGAAAGAATTACAAAATCTAGGGATCCAAGAAAAGGAAATGAAAGACGGAAAGCTATTCAGAGAAAAATGCACGAAGTTGAGTTTGAAACGAGGAAGTAGGAAAAAATTAAATTAAAGGGAAACGGTTGGAAGAAAGAAATACCAATCAAACGGAAAGAATGAAAGAAGATCGGGAGAAAAGAAAAAGAAACCACAAGAAATCTAAGGAAGAAAATTAAGTTAGTTTACTAAAAACTTTTAATAGTTGAAATCAAACCTACTCTAAAATGTTTTGAGCAAAATTTTTGGTTATTCCACAGATTTAACATTTGTATATATCAACTATTTTCTTAATGCAACATTTTATAATAAATAAATTTGAGTATAAAAATAAAATTATTCTTTCTTCAGTCAACTAAGTCATTTTTAAATTCATATGTCAACCTACAAATTTGTTGTTACACATCCAAATTTATTAGCCATTTTCTTTAACTTTTATTTATATTCTCGCACAATGGGTTATAATTTGGTCGGATACCTTTACATGCCACACAATTTCTGTTATTGGCGAATTTGTTTTTTTTTTTAGTATTTCTTGGATCGATCTTTAACTTAAGGAAAAAAACGTTTTTTTCAGCATTCATTTATATTAGTCAAAATTGCAAATCAGTAATTTGCTTCTGATATCTGAGTAGAGCTTTCCCAAACTCACGAAGGATTAACAGCAAGATAGGCCTGGATAACTGTCGGAAAAGAGACTTTTGTTACAAACGAGTAGTGTCATTATCTCATACTGTGATTATTCTGAGGGTAAATTGTCTTTTACTTTCCCGTAATAGATGCTATAGCTAGATCTGTAGCAGCGAAATTATTATAATCGGTCCGATCTGGGCATACGAGGTTTTCACCGGAACTTGATGTTTTGACACCTAAGAAACCCAAAAACCCGGATGGAAATTTTCCGGATATTAATGTTCGAATGTACGTGTGTGTTTGGTGATGGCCTCTTAATCACCTTATATCTTCAGAACTACTAGACTGATTTTGACCAAACTTGGTCAGATTACTTTTGTAAATGGATACTGATGCCGTTAAATTTTCAAATTAAAAGGTCAAGGGAGTGAAGGTGTAGAGTAAGGTCACCCTCAGTATCTAGAAATTTCGCCTAAGGTCATATTTTATCGCGGGACATATTTGGTCGCGGCTACAGCAGTCTGCCGACCGTTCAGGGGAAAATTTGTTCTATGCAAGTTGAAATTACATTATTTTAGTTATTGCCGACCGCCGCCGCTTTCACCATACCCCCGCGAATAAAATACAGTATGAGCGCGCGTTTTATTTAATAATTTACATAAACAACTTTAAACAAATACGCGCGATTTATTTAGAATTTAATAAAATATATCATATTTAAATAAAATGATAAATATTTTAATTTAAGTTGTGCGTGTTTAGATGTGTAAGCCGTTCATCAGAAACTACCCACAAACGTTTTTTGTTTTTACGGGTATAAATTTGATTCTGTTTCATTGGTGTTGAGTGAACCGTTCAAGGAATATCTTTCTTGTCTATAAGATTCATAATAAACTTATTGGCTGAAGTAAATATAAAATAAATCATATTTTCCTTAGCTGTCTTAAAATACATATCTTTTAACAATAACCAGAAATTACGGGAAAATTAGCATGTTTCTGAATTTAAACGTATCGTTTATAGATTCTGGATACTTGAGTAGATCGCCTTTAACATGTGATTACATTAATCCTGTGATTATTGTTTCGATAAGATTATTTTAAAATTTCAAAAAAATCAATATTTAAAAATCAAAATCAAAAAGAGTGGAATATCTTCATTTTATCTCTAATGTATAATAAGAGATTAAGATTTGTTGAATATGTAACCAAATTTAAGATGTTTAATTTCTTTTAATTTGAAAAAGCGAAAGAAAATAAAACAAAATTTTTAAGATTAGAATTGCAAAAACGAATGTAGAAATAAAATTCACTCGATTATTTTTTTTTAGTAAAATTTCAGTATAAATGTTTGAGACTTCAGATTACACAATAATAAGAGTTGAAATTACTACAATAAAAAAATATTATCACGTAAACCTCATAGTTTTCCTTTATTTTGTAGTTTATATTCATTTCTTAATTAATAACATATATGGCCCTGTGGTAGATAATCCCCACGTCCGGAACATAACATCTGCGTTCCACGTCCAGGGCGGAAACAGCTGTACATATGTACTATTCGTAGTGCTGGCTAACGGGGCTCTGAGTTTTTTCCCTCGGAGATGGAACTTTTTTCGTCCTAAATCCACCTAGAGGCCGTAATACAAGGAATGAATTTTTGGCCACCTGCAGATATGGAAAAATGTAACGATTAAGGAAATAGATTCACACCACTTTTAGAGCTGGCGATGAGGCGGCTACGGTTGAAGTGACTGCAGATGTAACCGAGGCCATTCCGATGCCCAAGTATGTCGGCGCATGGGAGCCCTAAAAACTTCAGTGTGTAGGGGCCTGGAGTCAGAGCGTAGACTGCGCATCCGCTCTCTGCCAAGACAGCCGGTTCCACCGGAGTACTGGACCGGACCTCCAGAGCAGGTTAGCCCTGGAGTGGGGTTGTACCCCGACGGTTAGCCTTACTACAGAAGGGATATTATTGAAAATGACGGGAAAAGTAAAGGAAATGTAAAAATTAAAATTCTTACAGATTATTTTTTTCTTTTCATTTTTTTTGATTGAAAGAGGTTGATTGGCAAATATTTAACAGATTGACAAAATATTTTTTTAAAAATTATTTTAATAAACCGATTTTGTATTAAAGTAGTTAAAATATTAATTAATTTAAGATGTAATTCTATCAACAAACTAAAAAATATTTGCTTTGTAATAAAAGAAAAGAAAATTTTCTTTATTTCTTCTATCTAAAAGCTGTTTGCTAAACCCAAGAGTATTTGCTTCTTCTTTATTTATGTAACTTCACCTGTAGTTCCATTAAGAAGAGATTTTGTTCTATTCCGGGATAAGAAAACCGCAATCAGAACTAAGCTTTAGGTACTATCCTAACGTTCTTGATAATTTAACAACGCAATTATACTAAGAATTACTATTCTTATCACTACAGAAGATTTCTAAAACTAATTCGTTTCCTGTGGTAATTTAAAAATAGAGAAAAAATGTAACAGTATTGAAAACTCGTGTTCTTGAGTAATTTTAGAAATAGAGGTTCATTTATCAATAAAAATTAACTAATTAATTTTTTATGATTGTTCAAATTTTTAACCGAACATAACTTTTCCTGTTAAAATTATAGCCTTTTTAAAAGGAGTCCTTCGTTCAAAGGGCTATCTAAAAGGCATTCTTCATTTCATTTCTATAAGGACTTTTATTATAATACATGTTTGGTATTTTCTACATCGTTTATACAAAATTAATCCCTTATTAGATCGAAGAATTACAGCCTGGTTTTATTTTACTGATGGCAAAGAAATCAGGGTGAAATCTTTCGCCATCCGTCACTCGCAAACGAAGTGTTTCAAATATATATACACATGTATATATATATACATGTGAAATGTTTTCTTTATTTTCACTACTAGAACATGTCGTGAAAGTTTATTAAATTCTTCATAGCTCTGTATATTTCACTTTAAATTATTCTATAATTTTAGTATTAGTTTCTTAAAATCTAAACCCGAATTAAAAATGAAAATTGTATTAGAGTTAAATAGCAGTATAAAAAATAATTTACCATTATTTTAAATGATAAATAATCGACTCGTTTGGATTTTAGAAAAAGAAAATCTCACATCAAGCAGGTTTCAGGCAATATCACTCAACTAATGACCAAATTATTAATTTATACAATAAAATACAACACAGCTTCATCACAAGAAAACATTGTATCGCATTCTTTTTGACCTGCAGAAGGAAGTCTATATGTCATGGCGTTATGGAATAGTCTTAAATGGGGCATTACATAAATTAGAATGCCCCATTTATGGAATTACATTAATGGGGCATTCGCGGCAATCTGTCGATATTACTATCCGAACGACAGTATTTTTCAAGTACGTGTTAACAACGGATACTCATCAGAAAAAGGCTGAAAAATGGCAAACCAAAAAATTCGCCGTTGAGCGGTACCTTTTTCACTATGACCATTAATAAACTGATATTAGCTATTCCAGCAGAAATCAGCAAAAGTAGACACTTTTTAGATCATCGACATAGACATCATCATCGATGATCTGGCAATTGTACATGCCAGCAATACGACAGCTAAGGTGAAGTACAACTTGCAATGTGCTACACACGCTTTTAACTAAGTTGCAAGTAATAATGGTTTCAAATTTTCACCAGAGAAAATGCGTTGTATACACTTCTGTAAGAAGATAATTCCACACGGAAGTCCTGTTTTGACTATCGACGACAATCCAATAGAATACAAGGATAATGCGCGTTTTTTTAGGTTTACTACTAGAGAAATCCCTTACATGGGGATTACATATACAGGACTTGAGTGATAGATGCAAAAAAGCCCTAAAAATTATTAAATGTTTATCCAATATCAAATGGGACTCAGATAGAGAAACACTATGAGGCTGAATAAATCATTAGTTCAATCGAAACTCAACTACGGATGTATTGTATATTCATCCGCTAGAAGGTCGCATTTACGGAAGTTAGACGTAGTACATAACAGCGGAAGAAGGATATGCCACAGGTGCTTTCCGTACAAGTCCGGCGACTAGTCTAATGTCAGAAGCCGGGATAATGCCACTGCGTTACAGAAGAGAGATCATATTACTAAGATATGCGGTAAATATATGAATCTTTCTTACTCGTATAAATTAAAAAAATATTTTAAAATCATCTTTTGACTACACTATACGAAAATCGTGCTACTTATTTCAGACCAATCTTCGTTCTTCTTTCTTGTTAATAATAAGGAATTTCTACAGATTTTGAGGGAAGAAGACTTTGCGGTTAATTTATGGTAAATTAAATAATAGGCTGCAGTTTGAGAATACAGTGAATAACATCCAGATCGAAGAATTTCAAATTGTAAAACATTTTAAGGTGTAGAGATCTCTTAAAGTAACAAATATTCCGATACTACTGTTATCCTAGTAGTTCAACAGATGAAATAAAATTATTGAAGAAGAAAACCTCCATTCTGTACAATCATGTCCTACTATAAACACCTGTGGGACTACCATTATTTGAGAAACAATTTTCTACTCCAAATAACGCGAATGCAATATAGATGCTAGATCGTAATAAACGCAAAAACCTATTGTTATTTTAAAAAATCTTTTCTCAATTATAATTTCCTCATTAATTTTCTGCTTACTAATGAATCGAGTTTCACAAGAAAATGTAGTCGGCAGTTTTCAACATTTTCACTTGGGTAGAGAAAATTCACATAACCCATTTCTAATATATCTTTTCGATTAATGCTTTGTGTTGTCTTACGTGTGACAATCTCACCGGTAATTTTTTCTTACTGCCAAAGCTTTCCAAAGTCTAGTACTTTGATTTCTTACAGAGAATTCCGATTAAATTCTTGGAAGATAATTCAATTTAAGATAGACCGGGTTTATTTATTGGGATGTGGGGTTTTTAAGAGATGTGACTTATTCAGAATGTCCCTCGTAAAGTTACAAATATTTAAATTTCACAAACGGTGTCCAGTAGATTAATCAAAATGGACTTATAAAAATGTCAACTAAGATCTCCATGCCTCATGTCTACTTCCTTTTGGTTTTGATGAATTTTGTTTATTTTATACATATTGATGAACAAGAAAAATGAAAAGGTTTTTTTCATGCAAAGTGATGTAAATTATAAGAATAGTCTTAACGGTAAAAAATTGTTCCAACAAAATGTATTCGATCAGCTGAATGGTACAAAAAAAAAAACGTTTCGCCTCCATAAAACAACTTCTTCGAATGTGTATGTAAGTATTAATTTTTAATTTATAAATATTTAAAAATTACAAACTATTTAATAGATGTATAAATACTTTTAATTGGCTGAGCATATATTTTTAAATAATTAATTAAAATAATAATTAGAAATTAATAACTATCGCACACGTTGTTTGCACTGCACGGTTTTGAGAATAGTAGAAAAACATTAGTAAGGAATAATCTTCTAAGCTTGTGAATTGTTGGTGTGCATTATACATGCTCCAAATAGGATTAATTATAACAGTTTCATGGTCGACTTCGTTCACGTTTGTTAATACCTTTTCTTATTCTCGAACAGACTGGCCTTTAGCGTTCCGCTTTGTAAAGGGTTTTTGACTTTACACGTGGTAAATATTTTAATTATATATACAAAATATTTTTTAGCTTTTTGTCTGACTTTTTTAACGATATATTATAAAACATAAGAAATATGAAATTTCTCATTTAAGGTAAAAACTGTAGGTATGCAAAAATTGAACTATAAATCGAGATCTGCGAAAATTTTTATTGAGACTATAAAGGAAAAATGTTGATAATATAATTAAAAATTTCTATTTGTAAAATGCGAGTCGGTGTATATACTAGATTGGTGGTAATGGGAATCAGAAAATATGTCGAAAAAAATTACGGAAAATGTAATTTAAAAGTAAATAATGACACTAGTAATAAATATAATTCATATTCTTTTACCTTTGCTTTAATCTGATGTATGAATTAATATTCTAAAATTGTTTTAATAAAATAATCAAGAAAAATTTCTACATTTCGTTTTCTTCTTCGTATAATTTGATCGATGTAATTTCAATTACACTGAAATAGAACAGGGGGTAAAATGCCGTGGACGGTTATAATTTATCACTAAACGCAGGATATTGGATAAAGTATAGAAGAAGAAGAAAAAGTAAAAGAGGAATAAAGGAAAATAAGAATATTTTTACAGTAAACTGGACATAATATTAAACTGTTAATTTTTCTGACAAACCAGACAACATTTCAGACCTTACGTCATACGATCATTCAGCAATCTTTACTTACATCTGAGTATTTTTAATTTCTGCGGATCCTTTCCTAAGACACGATCGCTTTTTTTTATTATAGTACCAGCAAGATTTACTGTTAAGGTTTTTTGCAAACGTTTGTTCGTTTTATTTTAACGTCTTTGTTTTATATATTTCATAATTTTGACTCTTTTGTTTTTACATGAAGTTAATTTTTAATATTTCGATGATGGCGATTTTTGTACGGTAATGTTTTTCATTATTGTAATGTTTAAATAAATATTAAGTGCCTATATGTGCTCATATCTGTTTGTCAATGCGCCTTTTTCATCTAATGAATATATTACGGTAAATTTGATTAATACAGTGATTACGGATTATTACCGGTTAATATGTCGCCTTCGATGTTGGAGATTTTAGTAAATATATTGAAAAAACATAAGTAATATGTATATTTAATAGATGAGATTAGTGAGCGAAGCGAGAGTAGGCTATGTTTGGCTAGGTTATAATTATATACGTACCATTAGTCAATATACGAAACCAACAAAATCTAACCAAACACAACCTACGCAAGCTTCGCTCGCTAATCACGATTAATTAACAGTAATATTTTAATTGTTTAAATTATAAATTCAGTAATGACTGCTTATAGTCGAGTTTTATCTTATATATTATTCTCGAAAAAATATGTAGTAGTACAGATTTGCCGGTTAAAGCACACACTTTAATTAATTGAATTAATGAACTGCGTACTTAGAGTTCTGTCACTGTGTGAGCTGGGTTTCAGTTGATGATTCGAATCAATCGAACGAATAATATTACAAAAATAATAGAATTAAATTTACGTTAAATAAAATCTCTACTATTATGTAAAGAAGAAGAGGGTTTTTTTTATATAGACGATCAACAATTAGTCATCAGCGACTTATCAGTGTAATGTGACTGTACCGGTGAATTTATAGTCTTGAACAAGTTCAGATCGACTACTCTTGAGACGTGTGGTGAATTGAAACACAACCACCAAAGAACACCGGTACACACGATCTACTACGCAAATCCGAATTTGAACCTAAGAACCTCAATTCCGAAATCAGCTGATTTACGATGACGAATTTACCATTACACCAACCTCATGGGTTCCAGGGGGTTTTTTTTTTGTTCGGGATAAATAAAAAATACCAGTCGATCAATCACAATCAAATTTTTACCAATTTTTCTTTGCGTAACAGAAGAGGTTTTTAGTTATAGTTGTAAAGATTTATCAACTAACCAACCAGACGCTGAAATTTTATTTAAGCAATATATTGATAAATGTACTACGGGCATTTTCAAAATTTATTGCAAGAAGTAATTTAGGATCGAAAACATTTAACTAATATTACGATTAAATATTTTGATACTAAAAAATAAATATCAGTACCACAAGCCTTTATAAAAAGCTTGATTAAATACGTCTGAACCAATGGCTTCGAAATTGTAAGCAATAAATGCGGTCAAAACGGAAAAATCACGGTAGTAATGAAAGGAAGTAAAACATATTGTAGTAACGTATTACTAAGATGTAAAAGAATGTTACTCAAGTTTTTTTTATCTATATTTGAATAATAAGACAGACGAGTCACCCCGTCAACGTAGGTAACGTTTTATATCAAACTCTGCTTAAACAATCAACATATTATTAGATTTTAAATTATGTAACAAAAAGCTTTCCTTAATTATGCTATATGTTCCGCCTATTTTGCCAATGTTCATTTATTTTCCATTCGACATGTGAAAAATTTTCTTTAATCCGCTCTTCTTTCACTAGTTTGCACTTCCTGTTTATATTATTTCTTAATTGTCGAGAGTTCCTTTTACTTTCATCATCAGTAGCATTCTCACATTTTCAGCGTCCATTCATCAATCCAATATATCATCTGATATTCAAGGTTTTCTAGTAGTAGACTTTTTGCCGCGTAAAATCGCTTTTGCTGATTTATATGTATTATTATTTTTTTCAATTTATATGTTATTTCAATTTTTCCACTTCCGTGTTCTGTTCTGTTCCGTCCTACTTAGGTAAAATTCCATATCGAGTATTGTAGCCCGAGCGACCGGGGACGTGGTTTCGTTCCACCGGCGGCGGTCCTGCTTGTGACTTGGAAATGCTGCCGGTGACTCGATGATGGGACCGGGTGGTGGTGAAGGATTTGTCCCCGGCTCCTGCGCGGCGGAATAAGGTTACGTACCCCTTGTTAGGTGATCTTAATCGGTCGAATTATTTGGATGCAGGTCTGAATTTGTATGTTGCGTAAAACATAATTTCGATTGGTATGAGTGTAGCACTGATATAACTTTCAACCCGTTCCTTTTTTGTTTTCTAACCACTTCCATGTTCTGTTCTGTTCCGTCCTTCGTAGGTAAAATTCCATATCTTACTCTATGCTTTTATAAGATTGATCCTTTTAGAATAAGTAAATTGCATTCTGTGACACTTGGGGACGGTCGAATGTGATAACATGTTCCCGTCGTCATGGTGGAAGCTCGATGTGATTTATGCAGATTTGAGTGGATGTATTTCTAGGTCAAATTGACGGTTCTTACGATTCGTTAATTGGTCTATAAATGGTTCACTTCTCTGACGTATGTGGCTATAATTCCCGCACACTAACATGCTCGTAGAGCTATATCATAGAGTTGGTGAGCTATTAGACTCGCCGTAATTAGGTCTACGATGCGACTGGTATCGCTTAGTAGTTCCTTTCTCGTTATGGGTATAGTATAAGTGATGAGTCACTGCAATGGTCACATATAGAAAGAGTACACACATGTACAATTTTAAATTTATCGATTAGTCGGTCTACTGCGGGCGTATTGGTGCACTATGTTTCGGTATGGTATGGCAATCGTCTGTGAGTGGATAGTGTAGTGTTCTAGAATCCAAAAGAAGAACATAACATGTTCTTCTAACAGTAGTAAGAGACTAACAGCACATGGATATTGAATGAATGTTTATTTCCTCCATATTTTCAGAACCGTTGACTTTAATCCACTCCATACCTCCACAACGGTTGATTTAAGAAAAAAAAAATGTGTAATTTTATTTTTAGGTACGCAGTAGTGTTTGTGGGAAAATGCATAGTTTTTATGATATTTAAAAAATACAGTCGACTCTCTCTATATAACGAACCTTGATTGTACGAAAACCTCGATTTTACAAATTTTTGCTGCACCGTGACATTTTATTAAAAGTACGTATAAATTTACCTTTACTTAATGTATCGATACATCTATATAACGAAACGGTGACTGCATATTAAAATAATACAGTATGAAGTAACATATAATAATTTTTACGAAATTTTTTTTTAAACTAATGACATTAAATTTTGGACATCTCTTTGAGTTTAAGGTAGTTCTTTTGATTTCCGTACATAAATTGTACCTGTATACAAACACAAAGTATTCTTGAGTCAAGAATGACAGGTTATTTTTATTGAACTGGTAAAGCAAAAATTTCCAACATTATCTTATAACTCGTTAACAATAAAATTCTAATAAAAGATTTAAACACTTTTCTGCAGTTACTGTCTGGCTATACTTTAAAATAGCGAAATTTCCCAAAAAGCATTAACTAATGCAGAGCTCTAAAATTACTGTGCAAACTTTTATTCATTTATCTAAATGAGATATTTATCTACAGTACGTAGACATAACAAATAGAATTCTTAGAAAAAATTAACAAATGCTTCCTCTATTGTTCAGTGCATACATACGGTTCATCAGTAATTTTCCTGAGATTAAGTCAGTCGGTCTTCGTGGATAAAAACCTCTATTTAACGAATTTTTTCCGGTATTTTCGATTTCGTTGTAATAGAAGTTCAACTGTACTAAAAACAAGCAAGTTTTAAATGATTTCCATTCCTCCTTGCTAATCCGTGACTCAATTTGGTGGGAGTTTTCACTACTTCTTACAAGAAGGGTAACGAACAGTTTGTGAAAGGTTTTATCTTTTTTTTTTGAAGTTAGTAGTACGCCAATTTTTTTCTAATTGTACTGTATATCTTTCATAATAAAAATAATTCGTTCGCGTTTCTGATAAGTTTGTCTATAATATAAAATAGTGTAGATATATATGTATAAAATATGAATTTATATAACATATTAGGTTAACGCAAAATAACTCTTAGTTTAGTTTCTGTGCTAGTTATTTTCGGTGAAAATATAAATCTCGGAAAAATATTTCATAATTCTAGTTCGGTTACCGAGTATTTAACTATATTTATTATTCGTTTATTTTTTACAAAATTTTTCTCTGTTTTCATTTTTTTATTCTATATTTTCAACATAAAGTATCTGTTTATTTTTCTTTTAATCTATAACAGAAAATTAGATTGCGATCTAAAACTAATGAGATGTAACATTACTTCCAATTAATTTTTATGAACCGAATATAAATGAATAGAATATTAAACTCTGTACTAGAAAAATCTGCATATTAGGATCGATCGTTATTAAACCAAATTAACGTAACAAACTGTTATTTTAAAATAATCTGAAAAATCCAATTTTTTTCTAATCTTATTCATAAAAACTTAAAATAATTTGTATGGAATATCAATATTCCATTATTCAAAATACTTTTTTTTTTAAATAATTACGTTAAATTAATTTATCTATTTTTTTAATTCAAGTTAAATTGTTTATTATCTATTAATCTGTATTTTACTTCTTTTTTTTTTAATTTACAATTTACAATTTATTTCAATTAATTTTTTCATGTAATTTTCTTGATTTACAAAAAACTATTTAACATAAATTATTCGTAAAACAATTCCCACACAGAAACATATACATACCTCTTAGGAGGTTGCTGGAATTAGTGCAAATCAATATGGTTTTTGGAGAGGTAGATCCACCGTACATGCTATCAACAGAGTAGTGAACTGGGATGATGAAGCTAGAAGCGGCACTAGGCGGACGAGAAGTATTCCTCTACTTGTTTCTCTCGATGTGAAGAATGCGTTTGGATCCATCACATGGAAACATATAAATGGTAGAGAAAGGAATTAGTCCATACTTGCGGAGACAGAGATATCTCAAAGATCGAAGGTGTGCAGTCAGTGCACAAGAAGAAGAGGTATTTTTTAGCATGTGCGGTGGTGTGCCACAAGGCTCAGTGCTCGGTCCATTGTTATGGGTCTTGGCCTTTGATGGAGTCCACCAGCAGACATACCCTGAAGGGGTTCAGCTTTTGGCTTACGCTGACGACTTGGCAGTACTCATTCAGGCCAAAACAATCGATGAGGTAAAGGATAAGGCAGGTGTTGGAACCAGTGGATATATATATAGAAGGTAATAACATTGCTGAAGTTCAGGTATTGAGATACTTGGTAGTTACTCTGCAAAGAAATTGTCGTTTCACTGAACATGTGTTGAACGTCTGTCATAGCGCAGAGAAAACGATTAAAAGCTTGAACGTTATTATGTCAAAGCACAGAGCTTAATTACAAACGACTGCGCTCAAGCTAACATTCCAATCATGTTAATGCAGACTTCGTTGTGTTATGATTTGTTATCGAAAGAAAAAACAAAACTCATTAAATTTTAATAAGAATAGTTTTCTCAACACAGGCTGACAGACATTTTTTTAAAGTAATTAATGTGTAAATACGTCATTTAAGCCCAGTAAATTAAGAAAAATTAAAAAAAATTGGCTAAATGAATTTTTGTACAAAAGTTCAACAATTATCGTTAACAAAACATATCTTTTCTATTATATAAATTTATTCTGTTAGATTTGATATTAACGATCAATGGAGATGTAATGTATTAAAAAATATTTTAAAATATAAATCTTTTTGATAGCATATATGAAAGCTGGTGTGCCTGCTAAACAGATCCCGGCTTTTATTCTCGACTAATAATTTACCACTCCACCGATCTCCCTGGAGTAGTAGCATATCTCGGTTATTTACCCGAAGATCCCGAATTCGAATCCCGGTCAGTCATGGCATTTTTCACGCGCTATAACATTCCATTTCCATATCCCACGCTCAAGCTTCAAGTTTCTGTGGCAATATCAAGTAAAAAAAAAAGAAACAACACTATTTTAAGAAGTTGAAAACTTCATTTAACTGATTTGATTAATCATACTTGGAAAATAATTCTTATTAGCGTTACTTTTACTTTCCCGGCTACAAAAATACATGCTCTGTGGCAGTTATAACGGGAAAGTATATAAATGTATGAAAAAAAAAAATCTAAAACAATTGGTTTTAAGTTTTGTGCCTCATGAGATATTAAAACAGTTTTTAACAAAAACAATAACGTATTTAAAAAAATTGTAAATCTGCGAAAAAGGTTTATTCCAATGCTCCCAAGTTCAAAAAGTTTATTTTCGTCAGAACGGCGTTTTTACGTTTTAAGTACATTTGTTTGTAAGTTGGCTTGTATTTGATCTTATAAATTTGGAACCCGTTGACCAAGTTTTCTTCAAACATTGTAGGCAGTTCCAGAGGAAAGAATGTTGGTGTTTTGGCCGAAATAAAATTTCAAATATTTACTGGGATCCGCAAAAACGTTTCCCTATAAAAATTGAGTTTTTTATAAAGATCACAAATCACCAAAAAAGTTTCTTTAATATTCATTCATTCGTTCTCCCAATCTCTCTCTCTCTCTCTCGTTGTTATTCGCGGCTATCATTGTTCACATTTCTTATTAATAAAAAATTTTATAATTTTTGTATATTGCGTATAAGCTATTTTGCATCACTAATAATATTGTGTAAGAAGCTTCGCTCCGTCGTTTTTCCATGCACCGACGCCCGACGCACTCGTTATATTTTTAAATAATAAAGGCACTAAAATTATTATCTTAATATCCCTCACCAGATAGGAGAGTCCCAAATTTTAAAATTAGAAAAAAGTCATAAAATTAGAAATAAATATTTTTACGTAAAAATGTAAAAAATACATATTTCATAATTCTGGTTATTGTTTTTTAATAAAAAGGAATTATTTTATCATAAATATACAAACAGAGCTTAAAATAATAGAATTTGAAAAGTGATGCCCAGCTTTTGTAACTGTTATTTTAAAAATTGTTAATATGTAGTTTTCCAATATCTATGACGTGGTCAGTTCCTTTTTCACTATGAACTATAAGAACCGGATAGTTTGTAAATAAATAAAATAAAATTGCATGACATAAATTTATGTAGATTCAATAATTATTAATATGAATGTTAATATAAAATATTGTATTTAATCAGTACTATCTTCTTAGTTTTGCTAGCGGATGATTTTACAGAAGGAAATAATAAATACTGTCTATGATAAATGGATAACTGAGAGGAAAACATAATTTTCGTTGTAAGATAAAATGAAGAAATTTTTTTAATCTGGATATGATTACAAACATAAAGTGTACTAAATTACCGACTGAATTCTGTACAAACACCGCTTTATTACTCTTAACTGAACATTTCATTCAAACTTTTCTTGATTGGTACAGTACTTGAGTTTTAATGGTGTCGCTGTCCTTGAGACTGCGTGATGTAGTATAGTTGTACGAGAAAAATTGTATAGATAACAACAAAAGCTCCTAAAAACTTTAACTTTCAGCACAACATTTTAAAAGCTTTTTACAATATTCTGACATTACTATTTCCATATTTTACATAAAATCTGTAAACAAAATATATCTTAATTTACCAGATTATATTAAAAAGTTTACTAAGTTTTTATAAAACAGAAATTGTAAAATCCTTGACGAGAATTCATTTTAATCATTGCATTACGTGAAATAAACATTTCAACGAAGAAATCTGCCAACGGTAGTTTTAAACACTTTCGGAATATGTATAGAGCACAAAATTTAATTCTTTTCCATTAATAAAATTAAATATTTTTATCAGCCTTATTACCATAAATGTTTTCTTTTTTGAGTTAGTCTACTTTATCATTAAAATTAAATTAAATTTTTTTCCAGAATACTTTTTTATAACAAAACTTACAAATGAAATCATGTGATATCAGGATCTCAATACATTCTATCATAAAATGTTAATTTAAAAACCAAAAACAGGGTAATTTTTAAAATTTAAATAAATATATTTCGTTTTTAAAATTACAATTTTTAAATCTAAAAATTATAAAATATAAACGCCCTTCACATCTACCTTATTTATATATTCTATTCGTATATGTTTTCTATTATATAGATATTCGAATATATATTTATATATGAATGAAAATCTAAGTATATATATATATATATATACTTAGATACAAAGTTACTGGATAGTATAAAAACGTTAGTACCTCTAAAAGTTGAAAAATATAAATAAATGGGGATCATATATTTTGATTGCTAACAATATGACAAGTAAATTTTTAATCAAATTACAAACAAACATTTTTCGAATTTTGAATTTTCCATACGATATTACCTAATAAGATTTTTTAAAGGGTAGACAGTTGAGTCAAAATTAATGGATTACAAATGTTAAATTTAAATGATATTAAATTAAAAAAAAAAACATCATGTATGATGACAAAATACTGTGAAATGATTACAGCTACATTTAAAGTATATTATTACATCAAATAGCATATTTTAAAGAAGTAAGATTGTAAAATTGCTAATAAAAAAATACTTCAAATTCCAAACTTATTTTAATTATAATATAATAAAACTTTTTAAGAAATAAAACTAGTAAAAAGTTTAATTTAAAAGCTGACAACAAAATTATAATACTTTCCTGACATTGATTATTTATTTTCATATAATGATATATATAAATAAAATAGAATAATAATAATGATAGAATGTAATAAAGAGTAACCTAAGATTTATTTCTTTGTGGTAGTTGGAGGGGGGGGGGGGTAATTTATGACATGATTTTATAGTAAAATTATCATTATATGTTTAAACAAACAAAACAAAGTTTATAAAATTCAAAAATCAGTATTTTTTATTTTTCTTCATGTACTATGTTAAATGGAAGAAAATAAGAAAAGCTAATCATACATTTTTATTAACCAGTAAAAAGTTACTTAATATTTCTTTTTTTGAAGTAGCATGTTAATTACGATGAAATTTTAATGTAACAGTTTTATTAAAAGTTAAACTAAAAACAGCTTAAAAGATTCAAAAAAAAATTAAATATAGATCGACTCTCCCACTCTATTTATTGTCTCCAAAGATTTTTTTTGTTACTTGCACTATTACTATGACTAGGAAGACAATAAATATTCGGTTTAAAAAATATGCAATAAAAAATATAATTGATTTTTTTCTATTCTTGCGAAAGAGGATTGTAGCAAATTAAAAAAAAAAAAAATGGTAATATAAGCATGCAAACACGTACTGAGCTTAATATAAAGCGGTGAAACATTTGCAAAATTTTGAAAAAATTGATCCAAAATAACTATCTTACTACCACCCTACAAATATTGACCCCAAGATTTTACCAACGAATGTCTCCATATACTCGCACACTAGTTTCTGTACAAAATGTAATCAGAATTGGTTATCTAATCAAAAGTTATTAAGCTTTTAACATGCCAACATACGTAAACGTGTTTATGTAGAAACATTATCTCCCTCCTTTTTTTCGGGGTTCCTAGGTCATGAAACGTCCAAAAATGCAAAAAAAAACCCATACCCTATACTGATTGAAATTTTTTATTATTGCAATTTTTTATTAACTAACAATAAGTGAAGTAAATTTTTAACCAAGTTACAAACACGATTTTTAGGGGTTTTGAATTTTTTTTTCCCCACTTCCTCAAAAACTTTTCTTTTTTTTGACTGAATATTTTCCTTCGTTAGAGAGCTATGCTGCAAAATAAGCAAAATGTATAATAGAAATTAATTTTTTCTAAAATTTTATTATTTTACCCAATAAGGGTATTTTAAAATACCCTTATTGGCATCCATTTCAAAAAGTTGAAATTTAAAAAAAAAATTAATAGTATTATTTTTTAATATATTTATATTTTTTGAAGTCTTTTCTTAAGTTTTTTTTTTATTAAAAAGAATTTATTTTTAGTTACTATAAGAGTAGATCTACAAAATAATCAGCGCATCTATAAAAAAAGTCCATTAATTCAAGATACAAGAAAGTAGGATCTTGGTAGAGATTAATAATATGTACAGAAAAATAAAGATAACTATACGACTCATAGTGAGGAAAGGAGTGGCTTCTGAAATGGCGAGAATAGATTTTTAATTACCAATTTTAAAAAATAATATTTTATAAATTTCGCATAAAAATATTTAAAATACATGTTAAATTCAGACTACTTACAATTAAGTCATAAAACTCTACAACTAAATAATTATTAGGATAAAAAATCTTCAAGTTATTCAATGACCTTGAAAATTATACATTTAAATAATCATTCTATGATTTTTTTTCGAGAAGATGTTTTGAGTGACCCCCACTAATATCAGAAAATAATTCCAAAATCTGTCGATATCTGTGGGTGGTGTGGTAGCATTTCTGCCTTTCCTCCACAAGGTTTTGCGTTCGATTCTCAGTTAGGCTTGGAATTTTTTCATACGTTGCAAAATTAATCTTTCATAGTATATAGATGTCTACCTGTAAGTAGGATCGTAAAATAAAATAAAAAAAGAAGTTACAAAATCGATTAATTTAGTGGAATTAAAATTTAAACATAAATAAAAAATTACCTTCAAGTCAAATTACAACTCGCTTTCTTTTTTGAAATCTGTTAAAAAAATTTTGAAATAACTTCTATAATCAGATAAGTCTTAATTACGGTTAAAAATTAATAAAAAATAAGTAAAAGTTTCAGACTCCAGAAAAAATCAAGTATGAAACAATTTTGATGACAATTTTCAAATGAAGACCAAACATTTATATGTATCAATTATTCCTTAGAAAATGACCTATATAATTTTATACGTAATTTATATAAAAACCTTTACGACTGATTTAAAATTACAGTATGAAACACAGATATAGGTTTAAATGAATAAAGCCAGTTAAATATAGTAAAGCCAGTTATTTTTACACGGATTTGAATACTAGATCGCGGATACCGGTGATCTTTGGTGGTCGGGTTTCAATTAACCACACATCTCAGGAACGGTCGAACTGAGAATGTACAAGACAACACTTCATTTACACTCATACATATCATTCTCATTCATCCTCTGAAGTATTATCTGAACGGTAGTTACCGGAGGCTAAACAGGTAAAGAAAGAAGGTTTAAATGAATAAATTATTTATCGTACAGTTTTCAGTGGTTTATATTCAATAAAACTGATAATCTAAGTGCTTGTATTAATGAAATATACATTTTTTTTTTATTTGATAATTAATTATTACGAATTATAGTATAATTATAAGTTTTATTTAAACAATTTTAATTTTTCCATCTGAGAAAAATGATTATACGGATAAACGGAAAAAACGTTCCTTTAAAATTGATAAACGGATTAATAATGAATGAAATTTACAATTTTAATTATAAGATACAAATTAAAACAGTTCTGCAGGAATATAAAATGAAAATCTTAAAGTTTATAAAACATAATATGATACGGAACCTTATGAGAGAATTTTAATTAAGTGTATAAAAAAAAAACTACGAAAAAAATACATACTCACATTTATGGCTGTAAAAATATATGAATAATAAACTTTTTGAAATTAAGCAATTTAGATTAACTATTTTCAGTAAAGGATTTGTTTTTTAAATATAACAAGTATGTTTTTGAAATTTCTCAAATATTTTTTTTTTAAATCGTGGAATGAATATATCACGATTTTCATTAGAACTTCGCTGCTAATAGTCCGCAGAACTGGACGGCACGGGAAAGTCAGCGACTATGTTTACAGTTCTAAACATGATCTAACCTAAAAGTGAAATGAACATGGGGAAAAATTAAAAAATAAGCACGAAAACATTATATTTCAGTTCAATTAGATTTGTAATAAAGAATACTTTAAAAAAAAAGCGTCAATTTTGTTAGACAACGTATTTTCCTCATTTGATGAACCACGGGACTCGAATATCTCATTTTTATTTTTTTAAAGGTTTCTTTACGAATCGCACCGCTAGTAGTATTTGATAGAAAATACTACTAGCTTAAAATACTAGGTTTATTAGGTAGCGTACAAAAACTTGAGAGTGTACTTGAAATAATAACTTAAAAAAAAGATTATACTATAATTTGTTTTTATAGTAAATGCTCTTACGTAAATGAAAGTACTGAAGATGAAACACTTTTTTTTTAATTCTCATCATTTCTTTAAAAAAAAAATAAAAGTATTAGGTTACAAGAGCTTACACCAGTTTCGTTAAAAAAGAAATAAATAAAACAGAATCAATTCAATCGGTAAAATTTGTATTATACAATTAGTACTATTTGAACTAACCGAAAGAAAAATAAAAGAGTTCATTTAGTAATAGTATAAAAAAATGCGTCCAATATGATAAAAATCGAGGGTTACACTTACACAGTAATAAGTGCAATATTACAAAACAGATCTTTGATTCGTGAAGGTGAACGCTTTGATTCGTGAACACTAGTTTAATTAAAAAAGAAAAATACGGTATGAAGTGAATGATATGACTATCAACAAAATATATTGGCCGTCAGATTCAATCAAAAAATGTATATTTGTTGTTCTAGAAAGACAATTTATTTTAATAATAAATCTATAAGATAACAATCAGTAATTCATAAAAAAAAATAAATAAAAATAAAAGAATAATCTAACAAAACGCAGTGATATTCAAAAGAATTAGAATGAAATTGTAAACCGTACGGTAAGAGTCCCGCAGATATTTCTTCCGCTCAAAAAACAAAAATTTCTGTAAAATAAATAAAACTATTTTTAACAAATTTTAATTAAAATTTTTTATTAATTTAGAATTTTGTTTAAAAAAATACACGTTAAATATATGTAATAGACAATAGATAAACAATGTTTAAACGTTCCATATAAGTAAAAAATAGAAAAATTTATTACAAAACTCTTACCGGTCGATCGATTTCATTTATATGTAATAATATAACATTTACAGAAATAATACAATTCTTATGATGATTATTCGTTATTAAATGAAATCGTTTATAGAGGTAAGAGTCTTAAAAAGACTACAAGATTTATAAGAAATCTTATAAATAATAACTGGAAGGATTTAAGATTGACAGACGAAATGTTTTGTCTACAAATTTCCATCACGAAATATTCATGTAAAATATTACATACACGGGCTATTCGGAAAAATAGAAAACCTACACATAGTTTTGTAAGTAGATTCGCCAAAGTAATTATTATAACAGTGTTAATTTAGAGCCCTTCTCATTTATAGATTTTTAAATCACAAAACTGATAAATGTCATTAAAACTAAGAACTGATTCGTTTTAAATTCTTCAGGAGTATATATATATATATATATATATACGTAGGTTTTAAAATATTTTAAATTACTTAAACTCGCGAACCGCCGTAATGGTGTGTTAGCGTCCCTGATACTCAACCGAGGTTCTTGATTCAAATTGCGATCAGATTTGCCATTTTTTCGCATGCTATAAAGTTCATTTATTATCACCCTAAATAAAACAGAAAGGAGTTAGGTAACTAAGATTCCGAAAGCGGAACAGAGCAGAGAAAAATTGGATATGTTTCTTTTACAGGCTTATTAAATTTATGAATCACTTTCGTGTTTTTAAATAAATCAAGATTACTTTGAGTAAATTGAATTGTAGAACAAAATTGTCGTTGTTGAGATCAATAAACCCACCGGGTTGGTCTAGTGGTGAACTCGTCATCGTAAATCGGCTGACTTTGAAGTCGAGATTCAAATCCTAGTAAGGGCAGTTACTCGTACTTTTATAGGGATTTGAATACTAGATCGTGTATACCGGTTATTCTTTTGCGGTTGGGTTTCAATTAATCACACATCTCAGGAATTTTCGTCCTGAGACTGTACAAGACTACACTTCATTTACACTCATACATATTATCCTAATTCTTCCTCCATATATGTAATACCTTACGGTGGTTCCGTAGGAACAGGAAAAGAACGATGTTGCCATCAAGACTTGTTTTATTTCTATGAGAATTTTTGGTGTTTAAATACTTAATTTATCAAGTAATGATCTGAGCGAATAATCTAGTGGAAGTTAGTTATAAAAACAGTTTTTGTGTGAAACTTTCCAAGTTAGAGGAAGGTGCGGGGATTGCGCTTCCGCGAATCGGTGAATTTGATAAGAGGCGATAGTAGATTGTGGAAATACAGTGATGGAAGTGTCTGCCGAGGTATTTGCATCAGCGGTATCCTGACAGCGGTCAAACTGATGACTGTGTTGTGTTAGCAAGTTTACAGGATCTAAAAGACGACCTCCGGCGGTAAAGCCCATCTGGACTTCGAATGGAGGGGGTGGTGGGATCGTTACTAGGCGGGTGACTTCCCCTACGGTGGTCAGGATGGGTGATATTAATATCACGTAATATATTTTACTAAAATGTTAATATCTCATATATTAAGGAGATACAAGTTAGTAACTCAGCCCGTAAACTTTATTTTCATTGTATTAATGATTTGGTTTAGATTTTTTCTTGAGAATCAGAAGGGTCTGTAATTTTGTTACCTATCATTCCATTCACCTTCTCTTTCTCATTAAAATATATATGCGTAAAAAAATATACATAAATTGTATACATTACTGAGGTACAAATATTAAAATAAATAAAAAATTAAGAAGCGTAATATTCATTCTAAATTATGGACTTCCATTCCTATTATTAGGAATAACAAATGTTTTTTTCAATTCCTTGTTTCAGAGATGCCAAGTTATATAGTCCAGTTATTGAAAATTAAGATTATTCAGTTGGCAATAACTGATATCCTCAATTTGGAGCCGATTTAGAAGTTGAAATGTATATAATCGACGATTTTTTTTTCTGTAATTTTATTTAAAATTGCTTTGGTATATTTTAGTTTCATTCTTCAAAAGTATTTTTATTTAATATATATATATATTTTTTTTTTTTGACAAGGTTGTAAAAGGTGTACAAGATATAGTTGAAAAAATCATCTTAATAAAAAATATAATTTTTCATTAAAAATTTCTCACTTAATTATCAGGGAAAAAATTACAACAGAAATTACGAAGGAAACTATTATAGAAATATAACAAAAAGGATCATAAAAATCAGTTCAATTTATAAATTTGAATTAGAGTTGAATTGAACAAACGTTAAAAAATAAACGTGGTTTGAACTGAACTATTCTATCTTTTATTTATGTTAAATAATATTAAAATAAAGTATTAGTAAAAATTCAAAACAAAATAAAGTTTTGTTAAATTCAAATTGAAGTTAATTTTACTTTTTAATTAAACCTAATTTTATCGTGTCATAAATATTGCATTTATTGTACATACTAGTCAGCGATAGGTCTATTCCAATCGCAAATGACCAGGTTCCCTGAAATAGGTTTACTGTGGTTAGCCTATATATATTATTACAGGCAATGCTCGGACTGTAACTAAATATAAACCAGCATCCACACATTCCCGAATATATAAAAAATGAGTTTGGTTTGGCCTAACATTTTCAAATATCATTTAAAAATGTATTCCATATTTATATATAGATAGAAGAATTCTGTTGGCTGGGGCTTATTTCCCCAATTTTTCACGTTTTTAACGGATTAACAGAAATTTGCTTTTATTGGATTCGATACAAAAATTTTCCTATCTCTGTAGTGAAGTGGTAGCGTCTCGATCTTTCATCGGGGGATCCCAGATTCGAATCCCGGTCAGGCATGGCATTTTTTCTTACGCTAAAAAATTTAATTTTTATATTCCCGCGTAAACGTTCTAAATGCTTCTATGGCGAATTAATTATTAATTCATCGTTACAAAAAAAAAAATTGAATAATAAAAAAATAAAAATAAAAAAATGGGGTTTTTTCTATGGTCTTTCAAAGTACGCTATCTTCTTCATCATACTTTTCTTGAGTGAATGTTACTTTATTAAAAAATAAATAAATGATAATAGTAATAGTAGTAGTAGTAATATGATTTAATTTTCTTAAACCTTATATCTAAAAACTTTTTATTGACAAATGTATTATTTTCTTAATATTTCTCTTTTCAGTTCTTGGTACTGGCACGGCTTAGCGTAACCGGTAATCAATTCTATAATAGTGATTATGATAATTATGGTACTTATAAAAAAAATTATTAGTAGAAATACAACAATCATGATTTCTCATTGTAGGATTTTCTAAGTTGAATAATAGACATAAAGGGACTTTACAAAAACTAAATAATTCGAGTATTACACATTTTTACTAATGTTTAAAAAAAAAAGAATTTTTTAACTCACTAGGTTGGTCTAATGGTAAACCTGTCATCGTAAATCAGCTGATTTCGAAGTCGAAAGTTCTAAGGTTCAAATCGTTTGTGCTTTTTGTTCCTTTAAATTAAGAAAAAAATTTCCGAAGAATTTCCTTTTAAGTATTTCTTTAAATTTATCTTCAGTGTTTTTTTAAAGTAATTTTATATAAAAATATTATCCGATATAATTCATGATATTCACGAGTGCAAACAAGGCGTACGGTAATTTAAAATTACATATTATAGATAATGATAGAATATTATTCATAAGTAATTATTATTCTTATTTGAAGTATATAATTAGATTCGTCAATTTCATTAAGATTTTCGTTAGATTCGTCGATTATTCAATAAGTTCAATTTTATAATTCCAAATGGATATAATTCCAAACGAGGTTAGGTTAATAAAAATACTTAATTTTTTTTTGAAAACGCTCAATAATGTTGTCTATAAGGTAAAATATAAACTTATGTGAATCGCAAACCTTTTATTAATATTTATTTTTGAAATAATTATGTTAAATTTTCCCTAGTTTGTAATCTCGACTTCATAAAGCATAAGAAACAATATTAATCATCCATTGATTTTAACTGTTTTTTTATTTAATTTAATTTAATTTACATAACATTATTAATTTATTATATTAATTAAATATTAAGAAACCCGCTAAATTGGTGTAGTGGTAAACTTGACGTAAATCATCTGATTTCGAAGTCGAGAGTTCTCAGATTCAAATTCTAATAAAGATAGTTGCTTCTATTTAGATTTGAATAGTAGATCGTGGATAACGATCGGTTCAATCATGGATAACGATGTTTTTTGTTAGTTCGGTTTCAATTAAGTATCAGGAATGATCGGCCTGAGTTTCTTCAAGACTACACGTTTACTGGTACAGTTACATTACACTGATAAATCGATAGCGACATTAATTGTTGATACAACAATAAATAAAAAAAAATAATAAAACAATTATTAAACCTATAAATTTAATAATAATTTATTAAAATTTTATTACCTGAAATATTTTAATTATTAGAGAAAAGTAATTTTAATACAATTTAATTTTAACAAAAAAATTGAAGTAAAGTAATTAACCAGTCAGATATTGATTGTTTTGTTGTTTTTTTAAGTAGAAATAATTTATTTTAAGAAATAAAAAAATTTAAACATGCACACTAAAAACTTTTATTATAAGATGGCTATAGGTAAAGTACTTCATAATGTAACTCAATGTTGAAGAAAGTTAAACATTAAAGTTAAACTAATACAAAGCAAAATAAGGTTAGGAATATTTAATTAATAATCGAGTAATATAAATATTTGAAAGATAAAAACTGATGAATTGTACAAGGAAAAGAAATCTTTGTCAAATTTGATACGATTATTATAAAAATTGAGATTATTTATAACTTACCATATATCCTTATACACAGGTATAAATAAATTTATATTTGTAGATGTGCCTTAAAAAACAATCTAGTTATATAAAAAAATGTGTTAAACAATTTGAAAATTAAACCAATATTTGAGTAAAATAATTATCTAAATGACTTTTTTATTTATTTAAAAATCCTTCATGTAATTCCTTGGCGTTTTAAAAATAAAGAATTATATTAACTCACTTCTTTTAATTAGAAAATTTCTTTATAAAAAAAGTTTACATTAAATCTCTATCCTACAGGTTTATAATAAACTAATAAGGTCTAAATTATGTATTTTTATTCAATTTTTCTTTTTTAAATTAAGTTTAAAGGTTGTTTTCAATCGTATTAACTACGGATCATGTAGAAATAGATTTTTATATCACCGACAAATTTTAAATCCCTAGGAATCGAACCCAGAATTTTAATTTTGTTCACTGAAGTCAGTAAGAAATAAATAAATTACAATTTTTTTCTATTAACTGAAGATTACTATTTAGATTGCATTTCATTATAATTTTATATATGAATGAAAAAAAACGTTTTCATAAGTCTTCTGTTTCATCACTTGTTGATGAGTAGTTCTTTATAAACTTAAAAGTATAAGTATTTCTACCATAGACTACGAAATATTTAATTACATAAAATAAAAATTATATTAATAAATTTTTATATAATTACCGATTTTTTTGATTAGAACAAGTATATATTTTCCTTCGATTGAATCACAATATTATAATATATAATTAATAAAATATTAAAATAAGATGAAATACGAAATTACTTTCAATTAATTACAATTAACTATTAATATCCGTTCAGATCGGCCGAGAGACGGCAACTGATCATCTAACAGTAACTACAAGGTAAAGAGATATCTAACTTTGCGCCCGCGCATTTTCCAATATTGAATACTCTGGTGGAGATATAAAGAACTAATATTATATGATAACCCTCTTGTACAAAACGTATATTTCTAAATAATTTTTTTCTTTCTAGACCATCTTTATTAAAAAAAAGTAATCATAAAAAAAATATGCCCGTACATGCAAGATGTAAAAATTAACCTTCATTAACTTAAAAAAAAAGAAAAATTAAAATAAAAGGGTAATTAATCTGACAGTTTCATCGTTAAAAATTAGTACAAAGAAAAATGTTACAAAAACCCTCATACTCCTATCTTTCAAAAGCAGTAATTAATCTTTTCGATGAAAACAAAATAATATTGTAGCTAGAACCTACATTTCTTTTTTTTATTTTCATTTTCACGTACATTTAATTTTCATCTACACTTCAAACATATTAAAATATAATTAATAAAACCCACCCTTAAATATAAATTTAAGATTTTTTATTTACAAAAGGGTTATATAATAGATATTAAAGAAAAAAACGGTTCAACATAGATTTCACTGAAATAACTAGACTGATATGAGTAAAAATTTAAGTAGTGATTATTTATTATTCATGATCATAAGAGGCTTGAGACTCATAAAATAAAACTTATTGTTCTGAAAGGGATTTATTTCATGAATAAATAAAATTATAGATAAAGTTAACTATTATTTGTATTTTTCAGTCAAATTATGTTTTTGCAGCCGTACTTTTTGCACTTTCATACTTTTGTATGTTACGTGACATAATCTGGCTTTCTCAAGAATAACATGCAACTCATGGTATACTTCATTAGGTATTTTGTAAAACATGCACCCCTCGAAAATACAAGTGATAGAGCGTCATATAAGTAACAGGTTAGGTGACTGAATGTATAATGAACACCATTACTGAAAAAGAAAGCAATTCTGATTAGTAATGTGTACATATATATATGTGTGTGTCAAAACCATAAGAAAAAATGGAACATATAATCCATAAAAATAAATTTGTGAAACTTTATCTATGGGATAAATGTATAATATACTCGTACATGTCTCATTCAAGTATGGAAACATGTTTTATACTCCCGTTTTATTTTATATAATATTTGTCATATTTCACTATCTGTAACCGTAAAACAGAATGCTTGTCACTCTTGAGATTAAAAGTGCATTACATAAATTATGACAATCTGAAAGATAATGTAACAAATAAATGTATTCCTTCTGTTGAGAAATAATGCTTTATAAAATCTGTCCCTGCTCGGTCCATTAATGAATATAAAATTAATATTTTAATTATTAACAGCTAATTATTAATTTTATTTGCAATTTAATTTTTTTTTATACAATTAAATTCAGTATAATTTTCCAAACAAATTTACTTATTCGATAAGTTACTTCTTTTAATTTACCTTCAGTTTGTGATTTTTGAAAAATATTTCTAGATTTGGTCATGCAGGAGGGATGGAGATCTACACCTGAAGATTTGCACTCAACCAGAGATAATAACTATCCGAGTGAAGTGACAGAACTAATTGTCACGAAGCGGCGTCATCGTCGGAATTGGCAGCGTTTCAGTAGGCCAGAAGACAGGACTCTTATTATTAGGACGGCGCGGAGGCTGAAGAGGTTGTTGAGGACTATCAGGGATGAGAAATTCAAGGAGTACATAGGAAATCTTCTTACCTGGATGGGGACGGATACTCCTTAAGGAAGGAACCATAACACTCCTCGCCCTACAAAGGCGTACTAAAACATAGGCGAGGACTGACAAGGAGAAGGCCGATCTATTTGCTTCACAGCTAGAGGTAACGTTCCGACCCCACGATGAAGAGAACCCCGGTGATGTGGATGTTAACGACTTCCTTTAGAAACCGATGGCAATCGGCTTCACGATTAAATCGATCTCTATAAGGGAAGTAGTGAAACTAGTCAACCAAGGAAGGCCTCGGACATTGATTTGTGACGATCAAAATGCTTGTCATGCTACTCCTTTATGATATCGAGTATATTAGGAATCTTTTTAACGCTGTTCTGCGGATGTCTTACTTCCCAGCGGAATGGAAGATGCCGCAGGAAGTGAACATTTTAAAACCAGGGAAGTCTACACGGGAAGTTTCTTCTTATAAACCAATTAGCCTACTGCCGGTCTTATCTAAATTTTTTGAGAAGCTACTACTGCACAGACTTCGACCGGTATTGGAGAGTAAGGGAATAATTCCGAACCACCAGTTTGAGTTCAGGTGTGGCCATACCGCAATTGAATAATCCTCTGGAGGAGGAAAGGAAATTCTGCTCGGCAGCGTTCTTAGAGATCCAACAGGCCTTTAATAAGGTATGAAAGGTAATGACGAGTTTTCAAGCTTCTTTAAGATTGGGTCGGGTGTCTCCAAGGGCTCTGTGCTGGCCCCTGTATTTTATTCCATATTCGCTGCAGATATTCCGGCCCTGGATGACACTGCTATCCTGGCCGTTCACGAAGACCCTGGCCTAGCCTCGCAGGACCTACAAGTGGTGTTAGACCGTGTCTGCGCGTGGCAGAAAAAGTGGAGGGTTAAGGTTAATCAAGGTGAGTTGAAGCACGTCATATTTGCCATGCGGTGGAGTGACTGTCACGGTGTGTTCTTCGATGGTGTCTTGATCCCGCAAACGTAGACCGTGTGGTACCTGGGACTTCACCTGGATCAGTGTTTGATTCGGAAGCGTCACGTGAGGATGAAGAGGAAACAGCTGAACGCAAGGTACTTCATTGGAACGCAACTTCATTGGCTGCTACGTAGGAACTCAGGCGCCTCACGTATTCTAACAAGATCTTAATTTAAGGCTATCCTGCGTCCAATCTGGAGGTACGGTGTAGAATTGTACAGAACAGCTAATACTAGTAATGTGGAAATCACATTTCGTTGTTATCACATATCGTTGTTTGACACAACGATTCCAGAAAAAAATAGCGAGGGTGATTGCCGAAGCGTCATGGTTTATGCAGAATGATGAATTTTACGATTATCTGGAGCTCCCGTCGGTTCGTGAGATTGCACGGCAGTGCAGTGTCAAATACCTACAGAGACTTGAAAATCATGTAAACCACTTTGCAATTAATCAACTCGATAACATCATGGACGTCCGACGATTGAGACGTGTCCATGAACTCGACTTAGGATTTGCGTAAAAGTTTGGAATTAATACCATCATGTTTAGTGGTGTCGTATTTAATTTCTTTGTTACTTCTCATTCTTTTTACTCTTGTTTTGCTTTTTTATTTTTATTTTTATTATTAACGCTTGTTCTTGTGGACTATATGGTGCTGAAATTAATCTATTGTAATTTATGACTGAGTTTGAAATTTCATATTGGACTTTTCTACTGTGTATTATTTATTTTGAGGGTTCCTTAAGGACCCTCTTACCACGTGCTTTTGTCAAGAAACTTATAATTGTTATTGAGACCAAAAAAAAAAAATATGGATATACTCGTATACTTATATAATAATATATATACTACTGTTATAATAGCAATGAAAGCAAAAAGCAAATTACCTGAATTATTCTTGATAGATTACAATTTTTTGATTGTAACTCTTGAGTCTTGAGAAAATCCTGTATGGGAGTTATAACTTAAGAACTTAAGTTATAACTTAAGAAATGTGAAAGTGGATTTATTAAATAATTGAATTGTTATGGTGGGTGCTGTTATATTGATTAGAAACTTTTCGAAGGATAGAAAAAATTAGAAATAATAGTGGTGTAAAATGATTCTAGGTGTGGAGAACGATGATTTGAAAATTTGAATATGTATTCATTTTAATATACTTGACTTTATTATTTTTAAATTTTTACACGCATTATTTTCGATATTAATTCTCTTCGAGGGCCCTTTTTTTTCACGATCTAAATTTTATTATTTTCAGTTGTTCCATGTTTACAGGGATTTCTTTTTATATACAAATATGTAAGGAAATAATATTTTAAACGAATGGTATTTTCGTACTCATATCTCTAAATGTAAAGAAAATTCATTCTCTTCCACACTCATACCAGCAATCGAAAATAATACCGTACATTTCTTCGAAAAGTAGGCAAAAAAACTGTTTTATTTTGTTTTGGGATGTGCGTTAGTGTCTTCAAAAAATATTTTCAACGACAAATTGTTAGTAATAGCTAGAGATAAAGGATTTTGATACAACTAATAATGAATCTAATTTTTGTATTAAAGTATTTAATAAATAAGTAATATTTTGCCGTTCTCCGAGATAGAGCGGTAGAATCTCATTCGGAGATCCCGGGTTCAAATCGCAGTCGGGAACTTTTCATTCGCGACAAACTTTTATTTTCATAAACCCAAATACAAGCTTCTTTATAAGTTTTTTTGGTGAATTAGATACATTACACAAAACAGAAAAAAAAAATTAACGGATATGATTAGCAATAAAGAACCATTCATTTTGTGACCGATCATATTCGACGATTAAAATTAATCTATACTATTATATAGACGAAGAGGGTTTTTATTTCTTCGGGATAAACAAAAAAATTACTCGATCAATCGCAACTAAATTGCGATAAGTGCGATCTTGGCATAATTTAAAAAGTTTTTAGATATATTTTATCTTTGAAAAATCTCGAAGAACCAACCGATCGATTGCTTTCAAATTTCGAGGATATATTCGTATTATATCACGGAAGGTTTCAGCCTACAGACCGAGGCCCTGGCTCCTTTGAAGGTTAAAGTATTAAAAAAATACTCATTATTTCTTCGCCTCCCAAGTAGGGTGAAGTTGTAAATTAAAGACATTTATTTAGGTAAAAAAGGATTAATTCTTTTACTTCATTGTTACATTTCTGCCTCCACGTCAAAAAATAAGTTATGAATTTTTTCGTCGTCAAAGTTGTGTGTACGTTAGGTAACATATCTAATTTTATTCTGTGTTGTAATCTGGTTTCTTTTTCAGGTTTCTATAAAATCTGAATACTTTAATCGTTATTTATCAGTATCATTCTTACAATCTGAGGATAACAAAGAGTGCCGGTATCCAGAAGGCGGAGCCCTCTGAGTAAATGGGGATGGCTTCCGAAGGTGTCCAAGGAGCTGTCCTCCTGCAATACGGGAATGGTTAGCTATGTGAGCTCTGCGGCCCTAGAGTAGATCCCTGAGTGTCTAGGTTCTGGCCAGACGGGCCGGCTAGTAATATATTTTTTAAACTATTATTTACTTAATGAATTTTTTTTTTAATCGACTAAGTATGAATAATAATTATTAAAGCTTGATTTAATAAAGGCATACTTTTTTACACTTGATCATTTTTTTAAATAGCTATTTTATCTTCCATTTATCTATATTTTACTAAATAATATCATATATTTATTATAAATTATAAGCTGACTACCGAGGCGGAGAGAAAGCATCTTTTTCTTTAATTAGCAAGGTACTAGGTCGGATCTCCATCATTCTTTCCACTATTTAACCGGTTAGAAGTCCATATCGTATACCTAAGAACAAGTTTTTCAGTTAATATATAAATTAATCATTTAATAGTATTTTAATTAGAAATAAATTTATTTTAAGTAAAATTAGTCTACAAAATCCAATATTTTTGGAAGTAACATCTTCACATCTTTTTTTGCTTTATTTTAGTAACTTTTCCCTTAACTTAGATATAAGGAACTTATATCTGGCATTCTTATAATTTGATATCTTACACGACTTAAAAAATTATTTTTTTACCTACGGACAAACTACAGAAAGAAAAATAAACATCTCGTGATTTAATTTTTATTGTACCCCTACAATACGAGTTTTAAGAATAAATTACTTTAATAAATTAAAACTCAACCGTAATATAATTTTTTTAAATATTAAATTACATTAATATAATTTTCATTTATTTTGTACAGGTAAAATATTTTTAAATAAAAAAAAAAATTATGCCTGTTTTAAAATTTTGGTTTTTAAATAAAAAGCAACTGTAACTTTTTTCCGGAAACTTTAAAAAGAAAAACGTACGATCGGTATTACATCAATTTTTCTCAATCTATCTCACCTTCTTGATCTTTTCTTCCTTTTCTTTCATCTTCAAATATATTTGTTTGACAGCCAGACGATAGAACATCACTTCCAATTTCTTTTATTCTCTCCCTGCAGTCGCGTCAAATATCACAGATATTATTGATTCCGCATATGACATAATCTGTCTGAATCATTGTACTAAAAATAAGTGTTCTGTTTATAAATAAAAATATCAATATTCAATAATTTTATTTCAATATTTCCATATCCATTAAACAATACAGCTGTTAAAATAAAATAGTCATTTAGTAACCGGATTTTTCTGTTACATTTATACCCGGTTTTGGTTACATTAAAAACGAGCAAGATTAAAATCTAGCTTTAATTTAATATAACCGGTAGATTAATATTCGTGAATTCTTCATGAATATAAAATGGCTAAATCAGAAAACCGTTTTACCGGATTATTTATTTATTTTTTATTAATTTATTTTTATTTTTATTTATTTTTTGCAGCTATAACTGCAGAAAACCACCAGACTTTATATTACATTTAAAAGAAAACATTTAGCTAAAATGCATTCATGATTACCGCCGTAAAATTTTTGTGAGTTTACGGTAGAACTGAAGACTTTTCTTAATTGTAATACGTATTTTAATTTCTACTTATACGAGTATAAACTGAAGGTTAATACATAGATTATATGAAATAACAATAGCAATTGCATCTTAAACAAAAAATTATAAAAAAATTTTTCCGTTAAGCGGCTTTAATCACTGAAAGCAAGCAGGTTTTTTAGTTGAATTCTTAGGAGTTTGCATCGTAATCGAATTATGTATATACAAGTCAGCTCCAATTTGATATGTTTCATTTATTATGTCTTTGCAGTTTAATAATTTGCATCATAATAATATAGTAAAAAATTAACGTAGATATTTTAATAAAATAATCTTATAAAAATTAAAAATTTAAGTGAATGTAAATGTCCATGTTCCGGAGTCTATAAAAGTCTAGTAAAAGTAAGCGCATATGTAGAGATTTTTATAAAATACTGAGACTCGTCGCAAATGAAAGTATTAGATTTATGAAAAGAATCGTGTTTAAAATAATAAACTAGCTTATATCAAATGCAAAACCTACTACTGTCGTATGACAGGCACGAATACCGAGTGTTCTATTCTCAGTGTTTTAAATTAAAAATCTTTTTCAGTGTGTAAACAAGAATATTTTTTTCAAAACTATAATGGAAAATACAACAATAAGTAATAAAAACCGTAAATGAGTATTATAAACAACGAAAATTACATTATTCTTGTACTAGGTTATGTGTTTTTTTATAAATTAGAAATAAGCTTGGATTTGACATATAATTTCTCGAAAACGGTTTGATTGTGAAAAAAATTTCTACTATTTTAAAAGAATAAGATAAATACAACTTTTCAAAATTTTATGCGATATTTTTTGAAAATGATTATAAAACATTGCCTTTTTTCAATGCGAAGTAATTTAGTTTACTTGCTTTGCTAGTCGGTATATTATAAATATCGATTAGAGAAAGGCCATTCCCTACAGTTCTACTTAATCAAAGTATGTCAAACAGTACTAGATAAACATTTGCATAACATCCCTTATGCGATATAACAATGGTACCTTTGTAACACTGATATTATTAAAGTTATAAACCCCAGGTTTATACTTAGTAATCGAACATATAATATCGTAGCTGCTCCCGTGTACCTTACGCAAAAATAAATTAATAAATAATATTTGAATATTTTTTAGTTTTAAATGGAATCTACCATTATTATCTACTATTGTTGTACCTTTAAAATTACACGGAGACATAACATCTTCGAATTTTGAAATCATTCACTGATATGCTGGGCTTAATATCCTAAAATTATCTGATTTCCTCTATATTTACTATCCATCTTCCAAGGCCGATCTGCGCATCTCATTCTAAAGTTTTTTTTTCTTCAGTCATTTGACTGGTTTCATGCAGCTCTCCAAGATTCCCTATCTAGTGCTAGTCGTTTCATTTCAGTATACCCCCTACATCCTACATCCCTAACAATTTGTTTTACGTATTCCAAACCTGGCCTGCCTACACAATTTTTTTCCTTCTACCTGTCCTTCCAATATTAAAGCGACTATTCCAGGACGCCTTAGTATGTGGCTTATAAGTCAGTCTCTTCTTTTAACTATATTTTTCCAAATGCTTCTTTCTTCATCTGTTTGCCGCAATACCTCTTCATTTGTCACTTTATCCACCCGTCTGACTTTTAACATTCTCCTATATCACCGCATTTCAAAAGCTTCTATTCTTTTCTTCTCAGATACTCTGATCGTCCAAGTTTCACTTCCATATAAAGCGACACTCCAAATATATACTTTCAAAAATCTTTTCCTGACATTTAAATTAATTTTTGATGTAAACAAGTTTTAGATGTAAACAATCTAAAGTTTTATCGGTCATAAATTTCACATGTTGTTAAATAAAAAGAAAAGGTTTGAGAAAGGTAGCATCCGTATTTGACTCTTCTTCCTGGGTCAAATCACTCAAGCTGTTCATCCTTTATTTTTAGGGACGTTTTCTGAACAATTTTTTAATTATTTTTCTGTCGCTCAAATATATTTTTTTAATTATTAATAATTTGATTAGTTTTCGCATTAAGTTTTTATTATTATAAAATACCATCTTTCACTGAACATACAATTACAATTAAAATACAAATTTAAATAAATTTAAATCTACTTAAAATCTGGTTAATACTCATAAAAACGCTATTATTATTCATCCTACCCTACTAAAGTGCATTTGTATGTGTATTTGTTCTTGTGTATGTGTGTCCGTCCCCCTGTTTTTAACCTCCAGGACCAACGTTCAGGTATTGTTTCAGAAGATGAGATGGATGGCAATTTTTGTAGCATATGAAAAATGCCATGTCTGACCGGAATTGAACATGGGACCACCTAATGAAAGGCCGAGACGATACCACTCGCGCTACGGAGGCCACCTTGTCCGTTCCTCTTAGCTGAGAACATACTTTCATGATAAAAAAATACGATTTTTTTTTTTTTTAAATGTTTATAAAGAATAAGTAAGAAGAAGCAACACCAACAAATAAGAGCAAAAATAAAGAACACGCTTACATGATTGAACATCTGCCCGTAGAAAAAAATCATAGGATTTTTTCTTAAATGTTTATAAACCATAAATAAAAACAGTAATAATAATTATTATAAAATAAATTTTACTACTGTAATTCATTCATTCAATATCATAGCAGATCTTAAAACACAACTATTCTCGATAAAAAGAAACCGACCCTGAAAATACTATCGATTATTTATTTATAATCGTATATATGATTTATTTTTTCACTCTGCATTTATTTATTTATTTTTTTTTTATAGTGGTGGGGAATCCATTTTACAGACGCGGAAGCAGTATCGGGGTCGCTAATAGATCCCGCTAGGTTTCAAGAAAAACCTGCACACTACCGACTAAACCTTCACCCCTGGCTATCCACCTTCGTGGCACAGCTAATAAGCATTCCATGAGGTAGGGGGAGATGGCCCGTACACACATTCGTACACCACATTCATACATAGTATTCAGCAACAAAAGTACAATATATAACCTCAAAACAATATTCAAAATACAATAATACAACGTAATAAAAGTAATAATATAACACAATCCTATTAAAGAACGGCTGTTCTACGCCAAAATGATACTGTAATATATACATAATTATACAATCATCCCTGTACAATATAAAATATCATAATGCGTTATATACATGCCACAATGTATGCGAATATGTAATACAATCACCCATTTAGTATACCAATCTTATACTACATTCATACATAATATTGAGTAATGGATATAAATATTGAAACCTCTTCTAATATATAAAATACATATCGGTACAGTAAAAAAAATACAATGTAATAAAATAATAATACAATTAAACAACAGTTTATGTTACCCTAAAACGGAGACTGCAATGAATAATATTTGCAATTTACAATATTATAATGCAAGATTTTTTTTTAAAATCATAATGTAATAATAATAATTATATTTAATATTCCCCCAGATACAGGGGGACAATGTATATGATTATACAATACAATTACCTTAATAATGTACACTAGTTGTATACTACATTCATAGAAAATACACATTATGTCTGAAAAGTTCCCGAACTAAATTTCTGTAGCATATACAAGTAGCGCTATCTTTTGAACAACCAAGGAACTACGTAGTACGGTGTCTGACATGTGTCTGTACAAAATTTCATCACGTTTCGTCTCTCCAGTTTCGAGTTATATTCGGCCGCATATGTTGTGTTCATGTGACCTTGTGCGAGCTCACGACATGGAACAGAGAAGAGCAATAAAATTTTGTGTTCTACTTCAAAAACCTTTCGTTGAAACTTATTCTATGATACAGTAAGCATTTGGTGATGAAGCCGCATCTTATACAACAACATGCACTTGTTGAAAGCGATTTAAAGACGGTAGAGAGTCGTTGGATGACAACAAACGAAGTGGGAGGTCGTCAACAGCTGTTTACGATGAAAACGTTGCGAAAGTGCGCGCGCAACTGATCAAACTGTACTAACAGGTCAAACCGTGAATTCTAAATTCTATTTAGAAGAATAGTCGCCTCTGCAACTAGTAATAGTATTAAAATACTAGAAAGAAAGAAAAAAATTAATGTTTTCATTATTAACGTAAAACATATATATATAAATATTATTCAAAATTTAATACGACTATTGTCATGCGTTGCATCTTAGTCAATTAAACTTAAAAACTCATATTTTATTAGTCAAATTTTCTTTTAATTACCTAAATTTATCTTCTCCAAAATTTGTAATTACAAAAAACTGAAGAAAAATTTAAATAAGATACTATTTTTAACATCAATTGAATTTACACCAGTTTGAAAAAAAATCTGACAACACAGTTGTTAGGCTTTCCCGTCAAGCTCTAAAGTCGCTTTTCGGGAAAGTAGTACAACTGTCGGTTTTTTCTGATTCATGACTTACCACGCAACTTAATTTAAAATATTTATCATTTTATATAAATATAATATTTTTTTGTCAATTTAATTTAATCATTCTAACTAAAGCGCGCGCGGGTATACAGTATTTTAATCGCGACGGTCGGCACTAACTAAACTAATGTAACTTTACTACTTACATAGAACAAATTTTTCTTATACGGTCGCAGAAAGGTGTATCCCCAAGGTTTAATGTACCACATACCGATTCAACCGGTTGGTCAAGTTCGATCCTTACCCGGAGAAGTATTTATTTATTTACATTTAAATATTATTCATTTTTTAAATTCTACCGGTCATCAGTGATATCAAAACATAGCAGACGACTTCAACAGCTGTACGTCATGCTACGCTAGTGCTCCCTGTGGTTAAAACGGGTAATATTGACGCAGAAAGCCTATTTAGTTAGAGAATATTTTTTGATGGGAGATGCGATTTTGCAAAACTTTTTTTTCGCAAATATTGTTTGTTATTTTTTAAGTGTTAACAAATGTGTATAAGAAAAATATGACCTTAATTAGGCGAAATATCGATATACTTAGGGTGGTGACCTTTCTCTACAGCCTGATACCCTGGCCTTTTAATTTGAAAATTTAATAGCATCAGTGCCCCAAGCATAGACGTAATCTCACCACAATTCGGTTATTATATTATTATCGTATATTTATTTATGATAGCGCTGTAATACAGTTATATTATTGGACCGTTGTCCAATAATATAACTGTATTACAGCGTTATCTATACGGGAAAGTAATTACAAAAAATCCTAAAAATAATTGCTATTGACTACCCCCAATCTGGGCATCAAAAAAAAAGGACCATAAGACAGCATTTGAGCTTATAAAAAAAAGAAGAAAAAATATTTTAAATGTATTTATACGAGTATACTTTTGTTAATCTACAATTAATTGTAGATTAAACTCAGACTTAGCTATTACTATGAAAATAATGTTAAAATTAACTGGAGGAATATGTATTTGAATACTTTAAAGTTATATATAGATTAAATTAAACAAGTTATATTTAAGTATAATTTCCCAAGATGTTATTCATGTTCATAACATAATTAAATCAAACGAGGTACAAAAATTATAATATAATATTATAAATAATATTTTGTCATCCACTTAGGTTATATCTACTTTATCAAATATAAGGAATAGAAATAACTTCTTTCTAAATATTTATGAAATGAAAAAATCTTTTTTTAAGGGGACCCCGAGGAAGCGGTTAACTGAAGAAGTAAGGAAAATTCTGAAGGAATATTTCCATCTATAATAGAGCCATATCAAATTAAGATTATATTTACTCTTAATGAAAGCTATTATAAGGGTAAATTTACTTTATGTTTCACGGAATAAAATATACCGGTATGAAAACAAAGAATGTTTTATGTCATATTATAAATATTCAAAATCTATTAATATATCATCCTTCTTTATAGATGGTAATTTAATCTTGGAAGAGACTAATTGAAGTCCTTTTTAATGACAAGCCGAAGAATATGTTACTATTTCGCTTAATAAAATATTTATTATTTTATTTTTGCATTATAAGCACACTAATAATAAATTAGATAACTTAATAAACTAGCAGTATAGGCAATTTCATCCTTTTCCTCGGGTCATATTTTTTTTTACAAAAAGAAGGAAAGGAGCTTTATAAAATACATTGTACTAGCATCTCCCGTCACAGCTTCGCCTGCGCTATATGCGTATAGAATTACAAAACTTTTAAATAGTTTTTTAGCAATTATGCTTTGGCTGTTAATCGAAGCGTTATAGCTACTCAAAACTAACCGAATAAAATAAAATCAGCAGGATATTGGAAGTCGATCAAAAACTACTTGTCCCCCAGGAAAGCAAAGTTCATGAGTTTCATCGTTCCATTTTTTGACGTTGTTCCACATATTTTAATCATGTTACCTATTTACATACCATTAAAAATTAGATAATAAATTTCTGGATGATAATCAAAAACTGATTTCAGACCTACATCTTTCTTGAAGTGGAATTTTAGCCGGGCGTACAAGTTGCTCTTCCAAATTTTTGGGAACTGACCTAAATTTACGTTGCCTACGATTATAAATTCTAGTAGCCTAGGATGTCCTTCTTCCTATATTTGTGAACTGATTGACTTAGGCGTTATGAAATATTAATTCCAAATTAAATTTGAATCTATACCAATTATTTGTATGGCATACCCTAGTGGAACTACTTGCTACTTTATTTTCGTCAGGATGTGTTCTCACCGTTCATCGTCAAATTAGACAATGATATTAAATTTAGTAAAACACTTAATAAATTTCTACGAAGTTGGATTTCGAAATTCAATATTCCTCAAACAGTCAAAACTTTGTTAAATAACCAAATAGTTATTTCTTTTAATTTTATTACCAAGCTAATTAGTTTTTACGTATATTACGATAATAATACAAACATCTTTTATAGAAAATCGCATAAAAACTCTCTGAAGTAGCCGACATTTACATAGATGATGGATATAGACAACAATATTTAATTTAGTAAGAAAAGTTATAGGTTATTTATTTACAAGTTTTTTTTATTTATGATTTATATAGCAGTGAGATAAGTGAAGTTTTAACAGTGGTAATAAGTAATAAGCTACAATTAAAATTTTGTAATCATTGATTTAGTAGTTTTCGCGGTTATTGAATATAAACAAAAAATACGTTGTCTCTTAACACTGTGTGTAGTGAATTTTCTTTTAATTTAAAGGACGTTTAAACCAAGAAAGAGTAATATTATTTTTTGAAAATCAAAATATAACATTCATGTTTTAAATTACATATCAATTATTTTAAGAGAGCATTAAAAGATTTAAATGGCAGAAAGGCTCCTGGAATAGACGGAATACCTGTAGAATTACTGCGCAGTGCAGGTGAGGAAGCGATTGATAGATTATACAAACTGGTATGTAATATTTATGAAAAAGGGAGAATTTCCGTCAGACTTCAAAAAAAGTGTTACAGTAATGATACCAAAGAAAGCGGGGGCAGATAAATGTGAAGAATACAGAACAATTAGTTTAACTAGTCATGCGTCAAAAATATTAACTAGAATTATATACAGAAGAATTGAGAGGAGAGTGGAGGAAGTGTTAGGAGAAGACCAATTTGGTTTCAGGAAAAGTATAGGAACAAGGGAAACAATTTTAGGCCTCAGTAGAAGGAAGATTAAAAAAAACATACTTGGCGTTTATAGACTGGAATAAAATGTTCAGCATTTTAAAAAAATTAGGGCTCAAATACAGAGATAGAAGAACAATTGCTAACATGAACAGGAACCAAACAGCAACATCAATAATTCAAGAACATAAGAAAGAAGCCGTAATAAGAAAGGCAGTCCGACGAGGATGTTCCCTATCTCCGTTAATTTTTAATCTTTACATGGAACTAGCAGTTAATGATGTTAAAGAACAATTTAGATTCGGAGTAACAGTACAAGGTGAAAAGATAAAGATGCTACGATTTGCTGATGATATAGTAATTCTAGCCGAGAGTAAAAAGGATTTAGAAGAAACAATGAACGGCATAGATGAAGTCCTACGCAAGAACTATCGCGTGAAAATAAACAAGAACAAAACAAAAGTAATGAAATGTAGTAGAAATAACAAAGATGGACCGCTGAATGTGAAAATACGAGGAGAAAAGATTACGGAGGTAGAAGAAGAATTTTGCTATTTGGGAAGTAGAATTACTAAAGATGGACGAAGCAGGAGCGATATAAAATGCCGAATAGCAGAAGCTAAACGAGCCTTCAGTAAGAAATATAATTTGTATACATCAAAAAGATAAAAAAAAAAAAAAAAAATTATTTTATTTATTTTCTCTTTAAATAATCACGGTGGTAATTATAATTTTATGTGTATCCCTGTTTTTCATGAAAAAAAAAATTAGAAAATTAGTTAAAAAATAATTTTCTATTCAATATAAAATTTTATTGAGATAAAATTTAAAAAATTTAAAATCTTATCAATTAAAATACTAAAAAGCGTGAATGTGTAAAATAAAAATTGAAGCGTAAATGTGACAGTAATATAATATGTGAAGAGAAAAGAATTATTACATTTGGATCGGACACGATTCACTGCCAGAGAGTATTTTGCAGTTTGTTTTTAAGTTTGACAGTAACAAAGAAGGACGTAACAGTTTTTTCTCTTTTATTTTTTGTTTGTTTTCTCCCGGGACCAGAACAGTGTAAAATATATATGAGAAAATATAATTAAACGAAATGTTTTGTTTCTTTTTCATACAGTATTATATTATATGAAATCTTTTTTTCTTTTTTTTTCTCCAAATAAAATTTACAATCTGTTACAATATTAAAGAAACCATGAGTAAATAACATCATTTACAATCACATGCAGAAAGTCTTCCATTGAATCTCCTCCAAAATTGCATACTAATATTCCTATACATAACATTTAGCTAAGTAAACACAAAATTAAATCAAGAGAGCAATACTATTGGTAGCTCAACACAAAAAAAAAACAATGTAAGGATTAATAAACAAGAGAAATGATGAAACACTGAGAGAAAAGAATTAAAATAAAACTAAAATTAATAACGCAAGAATAATAACTAAAATTGATTTAAGTGAAATGGTGGGTAACACTAGATGTAGGTCCAACTCAAATCATATAATGTCGCCAAGGTCCAACACGTGGATTCGTTTCAGCCTTTTAAAGTGTTCACAACTGTCTAGAAGGTTAATAGACAGTTATACATGTTATTTATAACATAATTCACGTGGTTGTTTAGCTGTAGTTTATACTTCGTACCAAATCGCTGTATTTTTTCTCGAACATTCGGTAAATCCAGATATTTGTCGATTTCACTGTTTCTTACGAACAAACACGCCTCTGTTACGCTCTTCAGAATTTTTTTGGAATTGCTGTATTATCTTGAGAGTGCTGTTGCTTATACCACCCGAAAGATGGATTCCTTGTCCAAATCGCTTTTAGAGTAGTCGGATGCAACAACTGCTTGTTGCACAGTGAATGCAGTGATTTCCTGCCCAGCAGCCAGCGCAACTTAATATTCAGTTGTTTTCTCTTCTCTCTTACATGGATCTTCCACGTCAGTGGACGATTAAGATAAAGACTAATGTAAATACAGAACACTTTCAGCATGCGGTAAAAAAATGACATCGCGGTGATCACGTGGGCAATTTCACGTGGCTCGACTTCGCTTGATTAACCTTAATCTTCGAGCTAAATAGGTATCCGTTGATCCAGTTCAGATTGTAGTTTACTTGAAGCTAGAGTTTGGTCAACATCGACAGCCAGGATAGTCGTGTCGGCAAATCGGCAAATGAAGCGCCAGTGATACAGACCGGTGTCGGAAGATGCGCTGTGAAAAGGGAATATAAAACAGGTCGTAAAACCGAGCCTTGAGGAACTTCCGATACAGTGTCAAAGGACATAGACAATTCTGTATTATACTTCACTTGTGATAAACGTCCTTCCGAGTAACTACGCAGATCCAAATAACACCGTTGAAGCAGGCTTTTTTTTTTTAACTTGCATAACAGGCCAGTCAACCAGATCTTATCGAAGGACTGCTGACCATCCAAGATGGCAGCCGAACAGTAATGTTTTACTTCAAAGCATTTGCCTTGACAACCTTAACAGGTCTTTGCATTTTCTCAATAGCGGAATGACCACCTCGGAACCCGAACTGATGACCAGAAAGAACACGACCGTGCTCGAGAATAGGCCACACCCTCCGAAGTAAAACTCTAAAATATTTTACACAAAATATACTTATCGGCCTATACAAAGATACCTCATGTACCGGTTTACCTGGTTCTGGGACCGCAACAATTTGTGAACTTTCCACTTCGTTATGTTATATGAAATAAATGGTATTTTTTATACCGATAAACAGAATTTTTTAATATCTCTAAAGAAACCATATTAACGACTATAACCGGTATTTTGAAAATGTATATATTACAACAAGACACTTGATACCTTTACTTGTATTAAGTTAAATTAAGTATTTAATTTAAAAATAAATTATTTCGTTCATCAACTGTAGAATATTTTGAGAATACTGAGAATAAGGTGAATAAGCTTGATATACTGGGGTAACGTTTTTATATATTCTACAGAACATATGTCGAGTAACCTACAAGTTAATCCTACATAAATTAGGAGCATTGTTTTATTTGAGTTAATATATGATTAAAATCATAAAATTTTATAATTTTTATTATATTAAAAGGTTATTTTTGGTTCCTTTTTTTATGTTATTTAATGATACAAACAATTTTTTTTTAATCATTTTACAGAGTTGAGTTCTCTAATATTTATGATGGATAGAAAAATAAAAAAAAATATATTTATTTTGTGTTGTTACATTTGAAATTTTATTTAGTGTATTGTCTAATTGAAATAATACAGAATAGTAGATAAATAACAATTTAAATGTTATTTTAAAACACATCTTATATGTAACAGACTTTTCTAACGTGACGCCCGCTAAGTGGATTTTAAATCAATAATACGTAATTTAAATCCTTTCCGTCTTTTACATCCTTCAAATACAGAAAAGCAAGGAGTGGAAGTCGCATAGCGTACCATCACTTGAATTTACTAAACTGAATAAACTGTTGTGACTGTGAACTGGGGCACCAAGATAAACTGCTTTCGGAACAAACAACCAATTTCAGTCCTATTTCAATTGTTAGAAATTCGATTTAATCTTCTGTCACGTATGTGTGTGTGTGTGTTTATGCGCGTGCGTAAGTGTGTATGTATATTTAGTGAACCGAAAGAGTCAAGTCTTAAGTATTTCTTTAGACTAATGTGATCTATATATAAATATATAAAATATAGTGATTTTACATTCAATTATATATTAAATTAGGAATTAATTAAATCAATTCATTGAGGAATTTTATTTTTTTAGCTAATCAGTAATACTTTTTGAATGCTTGTTTAAACTCTATTGAAAATACAAATATAACAATATTTTGGTTGAAAAATAATCCAATTACAGTAAACTATTTCTGTTTATATAAAATTAATTATTTTCCAATTTTATTTACGGATACGCGGTTTAACATTTTGAATAGTAAACGATAATATATAAATGTAAGAATTAAGTTAACGCATGTCAGAATAGCATGTTAACGCATATTAATTGAATTTTTATGACCATATGATATGACCATATATGATTTTAATCATATCTAATATGATTTTTATCACGGTGTGGTGATAAAAATTCTAATATTGATTACAGAAACTACGCAAATTTGATATTATTTTATGAAAAAGAACACAAGCATAAAATAGTTTTAAAAAGATAAAAACGAAAAAAAAATACTTAGCTGACTTAGTAGTCATCAGAAAACTATTGATCTTAGTAGATTTACTACGTAAATTTATACGTATCCTTACAGTCTGTTGCACGTAATGAAGTTTCCTATTTTCCATCAAATTAATTTATGATATTTAAATATATGTTTTGCAATTTAATATTAAAATAATATGTTTCAATGTATAAACTGAATTCCTAAATTATTAATTTTTTAAAGGGAAGTAGATGAAATTTTAAAGCTAATTTTCTTTACATTTGCGGTTATCGTGTACATATTTGAATAAGACTAATATATAAAAGCTGACTGCGCAGTTGTAGGACTTTCCCGTCACCCGGCTAAAGTCGCGTGTCGAGAAAATCCTACAAAGTAGGTTGTTTCTGATGCAAAGCTTACCCACCTATACATGCAGACCTAAATTAAAATATTTATCACTTTGTTTAAATATACTGTTTTTTTCGTTTATTTAATTAATGATTCTAACTAAAGCGCGCGCGCATATCGTATTATTACTACTAGCGGCAACGCTAGGCACTAACTAAAAATAATGTAATTTCACACTTACACAGAACAAATTTCGCTTGAATGGTCGGCAGACTGGTGCAGCCGCGAGGCTTAACGCCCCAGAGAGTTCAAGACCCAGTCAGACCGAGTTACTTTTTTAAACTTTAAATATTATTCATTTATTTAATCCTACCCTCATCTGTGACATCACAACGTAGCAGACGACTACAACAACTGTACGTCAGTGCTACCAACCTTTGAAATATTAACTGAACTAAAGATAATAATATTTAAAGTGTACAAAGTAATTTGGTTTGCAACCTTGTGGAACTTCAAATTTTCCCGTCCAAGAGGACAAGGAAAAAGGGAATTTCCCGCAAGGAAATTGGGAAATTCCTACATGGCCGACTGCAACACTAGCACTCCTTGTGGTGACAGGGGGTACCATTGATGCAGTATGCTCAGTTAGACACTAGTTTAGAGCATTTTTTTGGAAGGGGGATTTTTAAAATATTGTTATTTTTAATTAACAAATATGCTTAAGAAATATGACCTTAATTAGATGAAATCTCGAGATACTGAGGATGACCTTACTCTACAGAATCACCCCCTTGACCTTTTAAGTTAAAAATGTAATGGCATAATTGCCTTATATGCAAAATTAATTTTACCGAGTTTTTCAAAGTCGGTCCAGCAGTTCTGGATATATAATGTTATGGAATGCAATGCACCTGCATCCTTTTTCAAGTATAAAAATAATTATTCAGTTCTCATAGTAGACTCGTTAGATGCACATCATAGTCTTATTTAATTCGTCATTAGCATGTACGCAAAATGATGAAAAACTATTTAGATGTATATTAAATAGTTTACAATTAATTATTAACAGTTAAATGATATTAACTGTAATAATATTAATTGCATAAAAATAAAGTTGGTTTTTTAAAAACAAAATTTGTTGAGTTTGAAACTTATCTGGAGCAGTCGGTAGGACCTTAAAAATTGTATCAGTGCATATGATATCAATTTCGATTTCAATCGTTAATTAAGGGAGCTAAATAAAATAAGTCATCTGGAGAAATTAATGAATATAATTTCTTCGATCATCGTATCGTTAACGAGATGCATCGGACGACGAGAATAAAAGCATATTATTCGTCAGAATCCACATCAAAGTCAACAATCGACAGTAGTCTGGGGATTGGTTTGCTTGGCCTTTCAACCGCCACCACCCAATTTTGTCGCCCTAAAGCATACGACGAAATGCCTACGCCACAAACGGCTATTGAGCTTCGAACAGATTAGCGGCCAGTATCCTAAATAGCTCCTAGAGCTTACCTAACAGCGTGAGCGGACTGGTGCGTGGTGCCATCCACCACCGGCTTACGTGTCAAAACCGCTTATTTGTCATATATTTGCTAAAATGGGTAAGCGCACCTCATCAATTACTAAAAATATGACATCATAAATTAAAATTTATTTCGTCGAGGCAGCAATTCAATGCCATGCCTAGGTCGCTGAATGCCAGCAAATACCTGTCCACCATATTAAAGCGCTTGGAGCCTTAACTGGTTGGTGGTCAGCCATGTATATACTAGATTACCTGCCCATAGCAGTGCGGTAGGAGTCCATTCCCTTAGGTAAACTATCGATGTCGGTTGAGCAAAACAACCGCATCAAAAAACTCCCACACGGTCTGACAATGCGACTCTAGCCACATTCACTCGCTGCGTGTGAGTGGCCAATTTTGCCTTTGACCTCTAAGTTCCAAGGTGGCCCGGTCTCTGGTCCCCCACGAACAGAGCAGTCAAACATCAGGTGTTCATTTGACTGGACCTCACCGCAGACGCACATCAGACCTCTTCAGTAGTCTGGGGAACTACCTGATCAATCTTCGAACTACAGCTTGTAGAAATAGCTGCTCCAATCGGCAGAATTAGCATACGTAATCCTGATCGCCTATTCACTCATTGAAGGCGCAACTAATCGACGATCAACAATCAAAGAAGGCGACCGAGTAACCACGGCGAAAGTAATGCTGCAAGTAAGAAAAGCATTTAAATAGTATATTAGAAATATTTCGATAATTTTAGTGAAATATATGTGTTTTTTGTGTAATAATATTTGAAAATCCCAACACCAGTGTTAGAAAAAGAGGATTTAGATACGTCTTTGATTTTACAGGAGATCCGTTAAAATTGAACCAATTTATCACTTTATGTGATGAATTAGTTGCTAAATTTTATGTTAAGGAATACCCCAATGATTTCCAAAATGAATATCTAATTTTTAGAATTTTAGAAAAAATTACAGTACCAGATTTAAAATTAATGATAGGCTGTATTATTAATGGAATAACTTAAAAAAATGAATTAAATTCTAATAGAATTTAATACATTTTTTTACCGAATACAGTAGACACACTAAACATGTTTACCAACCACTTCCGAATTAAAACAATTGAATTTAGTTTTGTAATTAATAATAGTCAAAATGTAAAAATAAAAGCTATGAACCAAAATCTAAATAACTTTAAATGCCAAACCCTGGAATATCCTAACCAATACCTTAGTTACTTCCAAAAGTCGATAGAACTCCTAAACAAACACCCAAAATTGTATCAACTGACGAGTAATAGGACCGGAAGAAAAAATTTAGAAGAACGTTACGGAACTGAACGGAACGCAAAAGTGGCGGGAGTATCACAATTCTCCCTTCGAATCGCATAGCCCGGACAATGTCCCTTGCTGCTGTATGAATCTGCAATCGGGCGTGTTTCAAGGGTTTATTTTTTAGTGTCGGTTATAAGTTTTAAGTTTTGTTATATTTATAAACGGATTTGTGATTAGCGTTCCTAACGTTACGGTAATATTACTACACAAGTGGGTAGAGTTAATTTAGGAAACAGTGAAGGTGAAGAATCAGACGAAGAATTTGAAACTACATTTTTAACGAATAATTTTAATTTAAAAGAAGTAACCGATAATGAATTAGAGGATTTTCATTCACCCGACGAAATTAATTTTAATAATGAAATAGATGATTTTAATCCGCGAAATGAATTTATAGTAATAAATGATGATGATCATGAATTTGATGACTCGGATGACGAGTACGAAACCGTCGAAATATCGTAAAGTATATTTACAATTTATATGAAGAAGAAGAATTCCATGAAAATAATTTTGGGTTAATATATTATTTTAGCTTACAAAATAAATACAGTAATGAAAATGAATGGACTGTAGTAGAGGTACGTGATGAATTAGATGAAAATTTTTGAATCCATGTTCGGTGAAATTATTACCATGAAAAAAAAGTAAAGGCATTTACTGTTATACAGATTTCAACACTAGACCGTAGATTAATCACCCATCTCAGAAATGGTCGAACCGAGAGTGTACAAGACTACATTTCATATATATCATCCTCATTCATCCTCTGAAACAGAAAAAAAGAGAGATAATTACGATGAGGAATTTTTGACCGATAGTTTTTTAGAGGGTACGAGCCTCGGAACAAACGATTTTAATACAGATCTAATTGAAATCGATGACTGTAATCTAAGATTAAGATTAAAGCACGGTACTGAAGCAGTAAGTAATTACATTCAGAATTTTATAAATGACTAGCTGCCCTGCCACGCTTCGCTGTGGCACAGCGAAGTTTCTACGACGTTTATCAATTGATCGTTTCTTTGATGGAGAACAATGTCTCTAGGTTGGAACTGATTTCCGACTATGACAATTGCTACTTTCGTCTATAGTTGGAGCATTATATCTCCGGACATGTTCTCCAGCGGGCGTTTTGTCTGCGTGAATGACAATCTTGTCGGTATCTGATGGCATCATATAAATGCCGTTTTGAACAAACGCACCAAATTGTTCGTTTCGTGAAGAAGCCTCTGTAGCTGCGAAATAATGGATCTTCTTAGCGAGGTATGTATTCCACAACGTGCATCGACTTCATCTGTATCATCACCAATGAAGTACATTTGAAGGAATTTATGGTCACTATCTGTGAACGGGAGCAGGGAGCCAGCTTTGTGATATATTTGCCCTTTGATTTTAAAAGTTGTCATGAATTGAGTTTTCCGCACCAAATGACGTCATTTGGAAGCAGGAGTTATTATATTTCCTGATGTTCGATAGGAAATGCTTCGATTCAGCGGTAGATCCAGCAAGTAGAGTTTTCAATGGCTCTGGTGGTGCATCAAGTTGAGGCGATTTGATTTTTCCGCCAGCCCAACACATCCCTTTCGTTTCATTATTAAACTTTAGAGCCTAACAGTAGGTACAGACATGACTCATCTGGGCAATGTTGAACTATAATCAACAGCTGGATTGTACCGGAACGCAAGACGATTGTATTGCAGATTCAGGTCAGCTCTTCTTTGGGTTCGTGTTTCAGCTATCCTCACCCTGTCGCGTTCAGTCCGTTGAAAACGAACCAAATCTGTTGCTGCAGAACGCGACTGACGTGCTCGCAATCGTGCATCCTCAAGCCTGGCTGCTCGTCTTTCTGCTGGTTCCACGTTACGTATCTGGATGGTGCTTAGTCTGTTCCTATCTCGTACAGATGCTCTTCCTCAGTCATATTCGAAAGCCGTCTTCTTGATCCTTCTGTGCGGCGAATGCGACGGCCCAAATTCTATATTCTGCGAGGCATTATTTCGGTTTTCACTGGAATAGACGGAAGGGATAAGGTTATAACCTCGTATGGCTCTCACAGCTCTAGGTAGAAAACCATGACAGAAAGCACAAAAAGTTTAATAACGAAAATTTTCATTTTGAAAAGGCCAAAAAAATTTATTTAAACTTTTTTCACCTATCTCTCATGGTTCTCATAGCTGCAGCTCGACAACAATGAGACAGAAGACAGACAGTATTGAAAAGTGGCTAAAAATTAATAATATTAACTAAATACATGAATTTAAAAAAATAATTAAAATATTAGTTAAATGAAATAGTTAAATAATAATTATAAAAAATTAATATTTTTCTGACCATCTCTCATATAAAACATAACCTCTACTTACGATTTGGTGAAAGGTGCAGCTCAATCACGACACGATCACACAAAAGTACCTCGATTAAAGTGAATATTTAATTCAGACAAAAGTGAATATTTAACCTAACAAAGGATTTTTTGGTCATTATGTAGGGATATTATTTTCTGTGTATTTGGTTAATTCGACTTTTTTTGTTTGCATAGTCTTAAGTCTATCTGGGCTATAAGAGGTTTTAGCTATAAAACACAGATGGTTTAGCTGTTAAATATAATAAAAAGAAATTTGTTACTTAATCAGTTGTGATTTTGTTTACATTGGCAACGGCCATACGGGCTCTTTGTGATTGGTCGTTGTGTTTGACAGCGGCCATCTTGCATTGATCTGATTGGTTTTCCTTTGTTTACATTTCCATCTGATTTATTAGCCTCTTTATTTATTAAAAAGCGATTTTTTGTAACACAATAATCACACAAAATTACGAAATATTTTTCTCAATTTGATCGCAGCACCAACTGTAGAGACAAACTAAAATTAAAATAAAATATTATTTTAATTTTAGTTAAAATAATATTTTAACTAAAATATTATTCGGCATACTGCGATGGTAGCGCAGTCTGCCGGATCCAATGTAAAACATTCCAAAATCAACAACTACTTATAAATAAAAAATTAATTAAAAAAACATTTTCCAGTGGACCAAATTGTGAATCTAAATCATTCTCAAATCCCCTTGAACACACACACAAAATTTCATCAAAATCAGTCCAGCCGTTTAGGAGGAGTTCACTTTCATACACACCACACAAGAAATATATATATAAAGATAGTGTATGGTGTGTGTGTGTGTGTGTGTGTGTGTGTGTGTGTGTCTGTGTGTGTGTGTGTGTATACGTACATTGAATTCCTAAAATGTTAGGCTGGTTAACCTTAACTTAATTATCTTAAAATGATCTTAATTATACGAGTATTTTTGGAAATAAAATATTTGGATTATGTCAGGTATTTATTTTTTATTTCTTACATCTTGAAAAAAAAATTGTGTACCTTGAAATTAATTAAAGAAATAGTATTAACAATATTAACCGTAAATAAAAATAATTAATTGTAAGCCAATTAACAACATAATAAATCTTGTATCTGATTTAATAGAAGAGGTGATGAAATCTGCAGAAAATTATATCAAACATTTTCTACCATAAGTTTGTTATTTTTGAACTGATTTTCAAAACTCAGGTGTCATTTTGTTCATAATTAAATGTTTAACACTTCTTCAAATAACAACATATGATAAACCTGAGGATTACTGAAATAAAAAGGATTGAAAAATTAACGTGACTGTAACTTTGAAAATTATAAAAATTTTCAGATTGTAATCTTTTATTTATTAGTCAATTTAGTATAAATGTCTGTATAAAATATTGTTATAATCCTCAATCCGATCTTGAACAATGAAATATTCATTAATAAACATATTAGAAAAAAAAACGAATGGGAAATGTTTTGTGAATTTTTACTCGCAGAATTCGAAAATTTATAGCCAGCCCATTATTTTAGGTTCACATTAAATATTTATATATATATATATATATATATATATATATATATATATATATATATGTATTCATACACACACACACACACAGAGAGAGAGAGAGAGAGAGAGAGAGAGAGAGAGAGAGAGAGCGAGAGAGAGAGAGTGAGGGAGGGAGGGAGATAGAGAGTGAGTAAGAGTGAGTAAGTGAGGGGGGATAATACAGATATATATTTTTATCTATAGATCCTATATTTGGTATTAGCAGTTTTTTCGTTTGCTATTTTTGGGTCATAAAGCAGCCTTATTTTGAGTCATCGTCCTTTATTATATTCCACAAATCATTTATGTTTTAAAAGTTTAATTTGTAAAAAAATAAAACGCGTGGAATTCTCTTATAATAATCTCTTAATCCTTAACTTACCATTCCTTTCCATGATCTTTATTTTACTTTTCTTCATCTTGTAGAAATTTCTCTTTTAACAATTTATTAACATAAGTCATGTATTTAAAAAAAACATTCCTTTAATAATTGTACATATTACGTTTAAATATGTTGTAAAGTTGATCTGCCACCCAAAATCACCACGAAGTTTTCTTTTTTCATATTACTCGTATAGTTTAATTCACAAATCCCTGCAAAAACAAACACAATTATTACAGAATAATAAGCGTTCAATTATAACTTTGAGAATAGTCTAATATAAAATAGATTGCAGTCGGATATGAAACAACGTGACAGATTCGTAAATTGTTTTGGATTTAAATTTTACAATAAAACAACTTGTTATAGTTACAGTAGGAATCGATTAAATACTCTATTAGAGTGCAATAAAATAATAATAATATACGTGTTACAATCATTTTTATAATTTCATACATAGATAAATTGATTGATAATTTAAATTTAAAACGAATATTTCAGTAAAAAACTGTTTATTTCGTCGTTTCTAAATTGCAATATAAAATTGGATTTTAATGGGAATATTTTAATTAGAATTTACTAATTAAATAACAAAAAAAATTGAAAAGCAAGCGCATAAATTTTTCATTCGTTCATATATACAATAATATATTACTTTTTATTGAGTACGAGATGTAAACAACCGATTTAAGTACGGACATTAAAAAAAAAAAAAAAATACATGAAAAATTTCCGCGGTTAGATCTCCTAAAGTAGATTTCAGTGGCAAAGTAGTAGCAACTCTGACTTTCATCCGGGCGTCCCGAGTTCGAAGTTTCAAAGCTTCTGAAGCGAATTAATTCATAAAAAAGCTCTTGCGCAGTTCTACGCAAGAAGATGCTTTTCGTTTCCGACGCCCTTATTATTATTTCGCAGTAAGAAACGCACTGATTTTCAGAGTACAACGCACTACATCCGTTCAATTAACCAATAAAACCTATATACAAGAATTGCGTTTCAATTCACTCACTACTGTCGACTAGCTGTATCAGCGCAGATGAAAAATACACCATTACACAGTCAAAATAGCCTCGACGTTTTTTCGACGTAAGATGAGTGTAACTCAAGAAGGACTCAAATAATCATCAAATTTTCAAATGCACAACGTCAAATACACTACAACAGCATATCTAAAGAATTTCATGAAAATGATCTAGTAATTTTGGAGATTTTCGAGTTAGAAAACTTTATACATAGCCCTTATATATATAAGGAAATCCCATTTTAAATTAATGGTATTTTCAAATTCATCATACCTCAAAACGTACTTATCGTCCTTTTCTTCGAAAAGTCGTTAAAAAAAAAATTAGCTGTTAGACATCAACTTTCATGACTTTTTAATTAAAATTTTATAACCAGGCCTATAATTAAAACTACCTTATTTTAAATATACAAAAATAATAAAAAATACACCCTGCCGATGTAAAGTTTTTTAAAAATTAATATGATCAATAGGAGTGAATGGAGGGACAAAATATATTTAAAATGGATTTCCTGAACAAAAATGATATACTTTTACATCAAATAATGACTTATTTTATAAAATTTATTGAAATTAATATAAAATGTGTTACAACTAACAGATTGTTTTTTCTCTTTGCAGTAATAACTCCATTTGACTAACTGTAATATTATATATAATAACCGTTACAAGGAATTAATTATAGCTTTGAAAATTTGTTTCAAAAAGCTGACGACTTTTAATACTTTATTTTTATTTTACTTAAACGTGTGTGTGTGGGTATGTGTGCCCGTACAGTTCGTGCGTAAATTCAATTGTATGCATATATTCACGTATAAAAGAAAGGATTTTTTGTAGTGTTTAACATATAACACGTTTAAAATAGTAACAACGGAATAAATTTAAAATGAAAATTTTATGTAGAGATACAATATAAATTTATATACATTTTAATAGAACAAATTAAAACGGATAAAAAAAAATTCTGACTTCGAAGTTTTAAAACAAGGAAAAATTATTTTAATATTAAAGCTTACGTATAATTAAAAAAAAAAATTTCTAATAGATAAATTGATTGCTAATAACGAATAGAAATATCATTACATTAATTAAAAACGTGAAAACACATGACCAATCTACCGTGACTCTCAGTATATGAAAAAACTATCGCTATAAATAATAAAGTAAATATTATAAATATAATAATAATGGATCAACTTTCAAAGAAAAACGCACTAAAAATAAAATTACTCAAACATTTATATGAGTCGGTGATAAGTTAAACAAGCAAATATGAAAAGTAAACTAATATTAAATTTCACACCGACGTCAAACTAAACTAAAAAGAGAGTTGAATAGTATTATAATTTATTTATTTCAGTAATATTTACTTTGAAATTAATTTTTTAGTATAATAAAGCACCATTTGAATGATAAAACTCGTTTATAAGAAACTGAAGAGTCGATAAAACTTAAAAAGTCGAATGGTATATATACCACTCGTAAAAATAAACACTCATTATTTTTACTAATGGTAAAAATAACAAATAAAATAACCAGACAATACGATAAAAATACAATTACTAAGGGTAAGGTTTAATGTAACGTAGAATGTAACTGAACACGCCTGGTTGGTCTAGTGGTGAACACGTCTTCTCAAATCAGCAGATTTGGAAATCGAGAGTTCCAGCGTTGAAGTCCTAGTAAAATCAGTTATTTTTACACAAATTTGAATACTAGATCGTGGATACCGGTGTTCTTTGGTGGTTGGGTTTCAATTAGCCGCACCTCTCAGGAATGGTCGAACTGAGACTGTACAAGACTATACTTCATTTACACTCATACATATCATCCTCATTCATTCTCTGAAGTAGTATCTGAACGGTAATTACCGGAGGCTAAAAAAAGGAAAAAGAAGAATATAACTGAAAGTTTTACATAATTACAATCCACTAATAAAAAATAAATTTCTAAGAAAATACTAAAATATAATTGTCAAATTATGTAGCTTACGTGATCGTATAATTTTTTACATATAAAATCTTCAATGAATTTATTTCAAAGAGATTATGTGTGTAACCAGGAATTGAAATTTCTCTGTGAAATCAGTCATTGCAATCCAGGCACTGCCTTGATAATAAAAAATAAAAACAAAAATTACAAACACGCTGATTTGTCATTTATTTTTAATTAGGTTTAAATTGTTAATGGATAAATTAATGTTCAAACATTACTCTTCAACAGACGAACCAATTTTTTATGATACTTATTACACCGGTTTCCCGGTGTAATTTTCTCCTACTGAATTTAAATCAAGTACTTCTTTAATTTACAAGTAAGTTACTTTCGTAGACGTCTTGAAGATTAAAAGAAATTATTTTTTTCTACCGTTGCACAGTACGGGATTTTTATACCTAATGATACATAGCCTTTTGTAATTCTGATGTTGTATCAAGAATGATATCCAGATATCCTTCTTGTGTTGTCGTGCAAAAAAACCCAGAAAATAAGTTTATAGAAATATAAAAAAAAAATAGCACATATTCACGCATTCTAAGGACGTACCATCCACTTGTCAATAGTCTTCACAAGTCGTTTCTCTTATAAAGTCTAATTCTTATTTTTATCAGGACTTAATTTTTTTGTCTTTTCCGGTACTTATAACTATAATTTTTTTGATGTGGTAATTTTTATTTCTTTATTAATTTTTGTAAATGCGTCCATATTTCTAAAAATATTAAAAATTTAATTTTTTTAATTTTGAAATACGGAAAAATATTTTCCATATTTCTAAAGTTGTTTTAAAAACGTATAATGAAATTAAAAAAATTCGGGTCGGTAAATTTTATTACATATTACTTTATAATATGCAGCCAATTTAAATTCTGAAACGCAAACGATTGAAAAAGTAATAAATTTAAAAAATAAAATTATAAATTTTAATTACTTAAAATTAAATAAAATAAAATTATATTAATAATCTAATTAAATTAATAAAATAAATAATTTAAGAACTATTAATAAATATTTTATTATTTTAATAATTTTTAATTTAATTATTAATATAATTATACTAAAAAAATAATTAAATTATTTAATATTACTTTATATTTTAAAGTAATAAATTTTACAATTATTTGTCTGGTTTTATGTATTAATTTTTCCAATTACCTTTCGTAAGTCATTAGCGAATTAATGAAAGATAACTGTACCGACAAATGTGTACTCTTGAACAAACTCAGGCCGACTATTCCTGAAACAATTATATGGTTAATTGAACCCAACCATATCAAAGAACACCGGTATCCACGACATAATATTCAAATCCGAATAAAAGCAACTACCTATATTAAGATTTGAACTTGAGAACTCTCAACTTCGAAGTCAGCTGGTAACGACGAGTTTACCACTACTAGACCAACCTGGTGGGATAATTAAATTTTAATCTTCACAAAGACAGACAATTGAAACATAATTTAATTAAAATTATTTTAAAAGATTTTGAAGTGGTATTCTCCAGCGACAATAATCTAATAGGATTACATTTGTTAATTAATTAGCAAATAAGTTATTTTTTAGAGTTATTTTATATTACTGTTGATTTTAGATAATTGAATAGTGTAAAAAGAAGTAATTTTCTTAACCGTCTTTTGCAAGTTCAAAATCAAATTAATCCTGAGAAAATTAAAGATTTTATTGATAATAAACTGACAACAACTTTCAGAGGCCGTGAAAATAGTTGTGGGAAAATTATTTTTAGAGTGAAATAAAAAAACGTTAACTAATAAAATAGATGACTTTGTGTAGAAAAATGAAGTACTTAATATATTACCCTGTTATTTGAAATAAAAGTTTGCATACGAAACAAAAGTATTATTGGAGATGTATAAATTAAATTTCTACTTACCAACAACTTTAAAAGTGTAAATGGTAGTACTTTCGGAGCTGTTACTCCATCTTTAAGGATTTTCTAAAAGATGTTAACTTAAATTCATGTCAATAATTTAAAAAAAATTATTATATTCATAATAGTCGGTCGTCAATAATTAAATTTATTTGTACGTCTGATTGACGTACAAATATATATATATATATATATATATATATATATATAATAATCGCAAAGATCTTGCAAACATGACGTTACTGTCTTATTGACGTATGAATTAAGTTTATTATGGACGACCGACTATTATGAACATAACAATTTTTTTTTAAAATGATTATTCATTTGAATTTAAATTAACAACCCTGAATATGGAGTAACAGCTCTGAAAATACTAGGATTTAAAGTTTTTAAATTGTTTGTAAGTGGGAAATTTAATTTACACAATTGTATTAATACTAACGTTGCCAAATTCTTAGTAAATTAAATATTGGAGATAACCAAACGTTTGATTTTTTTCTGGACGAAAAACGTTTTCGCGTTATCATCGCCCGGGACACGATATATTGGTTGTAATTAAATCAATTTAAAAATTGACAATTTTTAATTTAAAAGTCAGCAACGTAAAAATACATCTTAAGAGGTTAGAGCCTGTATCTCAATTAAAATAATAAAATTGCCATCTGATTTACAGCAAATGTTGAAATATACTACAGTAATTCTAATTTTTTAATAAAAAAAGACGGCTCTGAGAAATCAGAAAACATAAAATAGCAACATTTCATTATCCCCTAGAACATTTCGAAATAGGTTAAAGTCGCGAAGGAATGCCGCATGACAGATGCAATCCCCAAGGACGTAATGCTCTCTTATTGAGTAGTCGCATCGTGCACAAACGGATGCATTTCTTTGCGTCATCAGATATCTATGAATGTGCCCTTTTCACAAACGTCGAATAATAACCTCCTCTCGACGGTTATTTCTGCATGAGAATCTGCTCCGTGACACAGTGTTCTTAATCGGATGAAGTTTATTGTTAATATTAACATCCCATTCACTCTGCTAGTCATCATGAACCACCCTCTTTTGAAAACAGACAAGATCGTTCGAAGCGACGCGATTGGTGAAAGGAGGCTGGAAACAAGCTACATTTTCCGCACCATCAGCGTACTCATTGTTTGAAATTCCAATATGGCTGGGGATCCAGTAGAAGCTCAGAGATGTATTACGTAAATTTATTTGTGAAATAACACACTGAATCTCACAGACAGGAGGGTGTCTGGAGTACAAGTCACTAATCGCCTGTAAAGCACTCATGGATTCTGAGCAATTACATGTCAAAATGTTGAGTTAATTATATGTAAGGCCTTATTAATAACATACAGCTTTCCGACGAAAATACTGGGAACCTGGGAAGGATAAATATGCATATTTTGTTGCCAACCACAAAAGCACAACCAACAGAATTAACGTTTCTAGAGCCGCTCGTGTAAACTATAGGATCTGGATTCACGCTATTTAAAATATTATAAAATTCGTTCAATAAGATAACCGGATTTGTGTTCTTTTTATTTTACTGACAAAGACCAAAGCGGTAATTAATAAGAGAAAGCAGTCAAGGAGGGTAATAACATGAAGCAAGAGTAAGGACTGGAGGTAATTGTATATTTAGAGCTGAGAAAAGGCGGTGAGCTCTGATGCCTAGTGGAGCAGTATATTTCGGCTGTTCCTGGTACCGAATCAGATGTTGGTTAGAGAGCACCGCATCAAAGGTTGGATGATTTCGACGGGCTTTAATACGAGCTGATCATTTGATTCCGTCTATTCGAAACGGATGGCTCATCACTTCTCACCAGTAGACTTACCATAGGGCTTGAAAGAAACACACCTATAGCAAGACGGATGAATGAATGATCGACTGCATTTAGCATTCTAAAAGCGGTAGACCGAGCTCATCTCTCAAATGTTTGAGAGATGAAGATCACAGAGTACTGAAAATTTCACTATTTTATTAAATTACTAGCGAGGTAAAAAAAAAGGTGAGGTATAAAATAAAAAGGATTTTCAGTTTTATTATCTTAATCGTATATTAGAAGAAAGTTAACTATTTGTTTCTTTGTGGTGACATAATTAAAACAATTCAATCAGCCAGCATTTTATTTACCGGCATATTAAAAAAATATTTGTTAATAAATTATAATGTTTTTGATTTAAAAAAAAAAGTATTTTATTAAATATGATATTACTTGTTTCATTATATTTAATCTCTTGATTTTAATATTTGAAGCCAAGATATCAAAAAAATAAAGCTAATAACAACTTTTAATATAAGTACATTATCATCACAATTATTTTTTTAACGAAATATGTTCCGAGTATTAAAAGTTTGGAATTGCGAAACAATTTTTTTTTTCATTTTGCGGGCTCGTACTCAAAGGGAAGCATTCCGGTAAAATTAATTTTTAAGAAGATTTAAAAATGAAATTTTTAAAATTGTTTAAAAAATAGAAAGGTACAACAATAAATTTAAATAAAAAAGTTGTGATTTTCTGGTGAGGGGGTGAAACTGCTTTTTTTTTCAGAGAATACTAAAGCGAAAGTGGTATCATAAAATTACAATATTTTTATAATTTAAATGCAATAAGTAATTTTTGAGATAAATTTAAATTATTTTTTTATTTAAAGATTAAAAAAATATTTTTCTTAACCACAGACCATTGACGGAGGATGGGAAAAAATATTTTATAGTGGTTTGAAGTGACTATGTAGATAAATACTCCCTCTAACTCCTTTTCTAAAGCATAATATAACTAACAAAAAAATATAAAGTAATTTTTGGGAAAGGGTGAATAAGTAAAATCTTTTGGTAACTTATGATATTGATAAAAAAAAATTCAATTTTTGTAAGAAATATTTTTTATTTAAGTGCCCTCACCTGAAATTTTAATTAGGCCGAAACACTTACGTCCCTTTTTACAATTTTTGAAAAAAATAATAGGTTTTTTCCCCCGAAGGTACCATTCTACCAAGTTTGGAGAAGATTGGTCAACGGGATCCAGAGTTATAAGACCAAATACAGAACACTATCATCCCGTACATACGCATAAACGTCTGCCTAACAAAAATTAAATATTTTAGACTTGGAAGGAGCATTGGAATAAAAATATTTTTCGTAGATTATTTACAAAGTATTTAAGTCTGTTCTTTTTGTTAACAAAATTATTTAATGTCTCCTTAAAGCACAACACTCAAAAAAAGACCAATTTTTTTAGATGTTTACCGATTTTAATACTTTCCTGTTTTAACTATAGTTATAGCCGGGGAAGTAAAAAATAAAGTTCATGTCTTTTTTCATTTTAATTGATGAAACTGAAGAAAATAACATATTTTCAATTAGTTTCGGAGGTATATTTTTCTAATCAATATATAAAATTCGTAACATCAACTATGTCAGGAACGGGGTTGTATGTTATTCAATATTGTTTCATATGTTGTTCCAAAAAGTAATTGTCCCAGAATTTGATTGAACGGACCAATAGAACCGTTACACAAACCCTGAACAGAGTAACAACACAAAATACACAATTAAAAAAATTAATAATAAGAAAGTCTATACAAATATGTAAAAGTAATAATTAGGAATATCTATACATGAAATGAGTAACAAAAACTAACAATTTGTAAAAGTGAATTTAAGAAACTATTTGAATATTTTAAAGAAAAGCGTGGAAAGTTCGGAGATTTCCTTTTCAATGACCTATTTTTTAACTGAGTAATACTGATTTATAAAAGAAAATCCATTGTATTTTATTTTTAAAAAAGGATTTAAAATTTTCACTCAAAAAAGCAACAAAAGCGTTGAAAGAGTAATCTCTGTGAATACTGTCACTGTTACTGTGTTCTGAATGATCTCATGTTTAATAAAAATAACAATAAATGTATAAATTTCGCTGTTTTAGATTTTTTACCTAAATTTTACTTAACAGTTATTATATTATAAAAAAAGGAAAACAATTGTTATCTCTCAAGATTACTTTCAAGCAATTTTAAAAATTTTTCATTGTTTTTATATATTACCTAGTTCAAGAAAATTAATCATACGTCTAAAAAAAAAAATTATTATATATTTTATTCTTTACAGTAAAATATCTATGATGAATTATGACGTTTAGGTTGTAAGGATAGAATTATCCGGAAAATGTGTGGTTTTTTCTATTCGCAGGAAAAAGGTTTTTACTTACTTTTAGCTTTTTACTTACGTTTTAGCACTTCCTTTGCGAATGCGCCTACTCTCCTTCATTGATCTTCACTGTTAACATGAAGTTCACCAGGTCGTCTGGTGAACTTCCAGCCCCATTCCGCAGTGTGTCCCGTCGTTGACATCTGAAGACTGTATGTTCCACAGAGTCTTCCTCCTCATAAAACATACATGTCGATGATTCTCATTTACCAATTTTACGTAGGTAATCCTGAAAATTACCGTATCCCGTTAAAATCTAAGAACTAGTACACAGCACGGATTATAACGGGACACGGTAATTTTCAAGATTACCTACGTAAAATTGGTAAATGAGAATCATCGACATGTATGTTTTATGAGGAGGAAGACTCTGTGGAACATAAAGTCTTCAGATGTCAACGACGGGACACACTGCGGAATGGGGCTGGAAGTTCACCAGACGACCTGGTGAACTTCATGTTAAGCAGTGAAGATATTAATGAAGGATAGTAGGCGCATACACTAAGGGTGTGCTAAAAAGTAAGGATCAAGAGAAGCGGCGCCTGGGCTATTAGCATCGTGTAGGGAGGACTGCCTCAGAAGCGGGGACTGTCATTTCTAGGTGTGACAGTACCAATGAACCTCTGGGGACTCCAGGGGATAGTAGGCTGAGAACTAGAAGAAAAGACCTGGCGCCGTGTTTGGCAGAAGATTCTTCAAAAAAGATGACCGGTGAGCCGACCTACCATGCTGGATATACAGCCGGTAGATGGGAAGGCTCGTTAGAGTAACCAGACACTCCTTCAGGTGTAACTTGCCAGTTTGGTCCGACCTGGAGGAGTAGAGGAAAAAAAAGTAAAAGGTTTTTGGGAAAATTTATTTAAACATGCCTATAGAATAATTAGAAAATAATATCCAGTAGTATACTAGAAGACAATTTTAACATATAATACGATTTCATAAATTAAATATTGAAGAGTTGAAATTAAGAGTTAAAATTGAAGAGTATTGAAGAGTTGTTATTTAAGAGTTGAAATTAAATATTGAAGAGTACTTACCTACAGGATATATAGTTAAATCTGGCTGGGTATAGAGTTTGTATATTTAATTAAAAAGAAGCATAACTGTAAAAATTCAGACCATTGAATTTATTATTAAGATTCTATATTTTTAGGTACCAATATAAAATCAAATCTATTTCCTGGATGTGATCCAATTTGGATGTAATTTGTTATTTTTGCTAAAAGCTCAAAGGACAACAAGGTCGGTCCTTAATTTCAAGGAGAGGATCTATATTGTATGTAGCCAGCCTTGGGTTCTTTGCAAGGAAAAATCGACACTTATAGTAATTAATGGGTGCTAAAGGTACCATTGATCTTAAGCATTTATTCACACTTCTGGGTTATTTCTTCATCTGCAAACCTCCCATATTTGGGTTACGGATAAATATATACTTTTTTTTATCATTAACAAAAAAAAAAAAATCTAAGGAGTACCTCATACTATGGAGGATTGTGTATCTTCAAGGAAGTTGGGCTAACGAAAAATGATTACTATTTTATGTTTTTGAAATAACAAGGAAAATAAATTTTTAAATAATACTGTAGATTTTAGTTTTATTTTATTTGGAGAAGGATTAATAAAGCATCCCCCACTCAAAAATTATACTTTGTTTTTGTGAAGCTTTCACTGTTTCAACCGATCAAATTGTGATTTTTTGATTTTATATTTGTTTTGCATTATCTAAATGAAGTGATATTAATGTAAAAAAAGATTTCAACCTTTATAAAAAAAATTATTAAATAAAAATTAATTATTTTATAAAAATTTGTCTCTCATAGAAGCCAAAAATAAAGATCTAATTATTAAATATGATTTTACTATATTTATAACCTACAATTAGAATGACTGAAATTTGAATTTTTTGCAAATTTAATAAAATATTTTAAATCCTATTTATTTTTAAATTATTTATCATTCGATACGAAAATAATAAAATACATAAACAAAAATAGCAAAGATAAATGAGTAAAATTTTATTTTTCACTTCATCCCTGAGAATTTTTTTTTTATTTAACCTCCGGGACCACCGTTAGGTATTGCTTCAGAGGATGAGATGAATGATTTGTAGTGTGTGTAAAAATTCCATGCCTGACCGAACCCGGAACCTCCAGATGAAAGACCGAGACGCTACCACTCGCTCCACGGAGGCCGGCGTCACTGACAAATTAGAAGTTTAATTTCAAACTCTTTGCATATGTAGAAGAAGATTAGCAATAATTATATAAATTGCTTTATTATATTACCTAAAATAATTTTTAAACAAAAATGATTAATTTTTCATGTTAGTCGATCTTTATTTATCACTTTGATAACTTTATTTCTACTTTATGAATTAATTCCCTTTTGTATTAAACAGAATAATACATATAAGGCGTATATAGATAGATTTTTAGAACACCAGTTAAAAGTAAAATTTATATTACTAAAATACACATACTTATTATTAAGATACACATAAATAATTACAAATTAATTCCTAATATTCATCAAAATTACAATCCGCAATAAAATATATAATTGAAAATGGACATAAATCATGGATAAATTTTAAGTAAGTGTCATTTAATTTTATTATGTAAGTGTCATTTAATTTTATTTTATTATGTAAGTGTCACATACTTATTATTAAGATACACATAAATAATTACAAATTAATTCCTAATATTCATCAAAATTACAATCCGCAATAAAATATATAATTGAAAATGGACATAAATCATGGATAAATTTTAAGTAAGTGTCATTTAATTTTAAATGAAATAAGAAATAAAACAGTAAAATATTGTAAATAAGTAATAAAATGAAGAGATATAACTGCCTCTGTAGACAGAGCATTTCAAACTTCTTCTGTTTTCCCACACCTCTGTCTCAAACGTCTTACCCTGTAAATATTTAATCAATTCTGCTATTGAACTCAACTTGAGCTGAGGTAGAAATGTTTGGCTTGTTTATTCAGTGCGGTTGTATTAAGTTTAAATAGAAAACTTTCCTTGTATGACAATACATTTTATTCTATACAAGTTACATACGGTACATATTATTTGTATGTGTACATTGTGTAATTGGAAAATAATAAAGCAATAAATCTATCGTGAAGTTATAAATAATTTCACCTTTAAGTATTTCAAAAAAAAAATTATTCAATTTCACAATTAAGGTAACTGAAATACAAGTATATAAATAAATAATCTACTACAATTGATAATATTTAAATCAGAAAAATATTATTATTAATAATTTTGCATAACAACTTATAAATTATTTTACTTGTTTTGCACCCGTTAATAAATTATTTATAGATATGGTTAAGTTAAGTGATTTTCTATTTTAGTAAAAAAAAACCATATAATTTCATATTTACAACTAGATGAAAAGATAGAAAAAAGTAATATTCATAACATATATAATTGTGTAATGTAATCATGCTCAATACAATAACTATTTACGCAAGTAAATTTTATATTGAATAAAAAAAAAGTAACGGAGAAGAGTGTAAAAGAAAAAGATATTTCGTCTTGTTGAAACATGTAATCTTATATTATATTAAATATTTGTAAAAATTCTTATCCATGAACCGAATTTTATCATAGCCCATCAATGTTTATAAACATTTTATAATAAATATTTAATTTTTACAACGATTTAATATTTTACTTGAGACATTGAAAGATCACTATTTCTTTCAATTATTCGAATACTTTTTATTTTCCATTTGAATAACTTTAAAAACATATTGTAAAACTGTTTTCGTTTCTATCACTTTACAATACAAAATAATATTTATAAACGTCTGTATTTTACATCAAAATGTAAAATAACGGAGGAAAATGTAAATGAATTTATAGAGTGCCGAAGCAGGATTGCTCAACGGCTGGCCAGAAATATGAGGCCTGGATTTGAGGAAGCGTCGCGTAAATATAAGGTTGCTAGAAATCTCCTTAACTTTGAGATAAAGAATCCGAAAAAGTTAAAATGGAGAGCACTATGTGAAGAATTAGATAGTGATCTATGAGGGCAAGCCAACCAAATCGTGATGAAACGATTTGGTAGCCGTCTGTCGGTGCTTTCCGAAGTTTTAGCGAAAAGAGAACTGGTGAGATTATTCCCGTGCGGGAAGGTGGTGGTTGAGTGTCCTGTGGAATTTGAGAAGAGAAGACTCACTCTAGAAGAAATTGTGGTAGTTGTGAATGCACTTGAGAATAATAAAAGTGCTTGGCCAGACGGTATCCCGGCTCCAATGATAAAAGAATTGATGAGGTGTTTGCCTGGTGAGATGTTGCAGATGATTAGCAGACAAATTGAGAGAATTGTATTCCTAACATGTTGGAAAGCGGCACGAATAGTTTTCATACTTAAAAGCAGAACTCAAGATCTGGGGAAGGTCTACAGACCTCTGTGCTTTTTAAATAATATAACTAAAACGGTCGAAAAGGCAACTGCCAACAGGATTATGGAAGAAATCCGCATAAAACTGGGCATGGACAAACTGGGAATCCTATGGATTCATTAAAGGTCGGTTTGCCGTACAGCCGATGAATAGAGTGGTGGAATGGGCCGCTGAGGTCAGAAGGAGCACCTGGAGGACGAGGGGTATTCCGGCTCTAGTGTTACTGGATTTCCGGAATGCCTTCGGTTCGATTCCTTGGAACGTTGTCATGACTGCGCTGATAGACAGAGGCATAAGCGATCTATTGTTGAGGCAGATAAGTCAGTATTTGAAGGATCGCTGAGCGATTTTGGAGACGTTAGAAGGTAAATTAAACTATCAGATGTTTGGAGGAGTACCGCAGGGGTCCGTTTTGGGGCCCCTGCTATTTAGCTAATGATTAGCGGCAAAACGGATGATGTAATCACAGAAAAGGGAAATGACGCCCTGTCGCGTATTTCGGAGCGGATGAGAGTACGAATTGTCGCCTGATAAGTGTCAATATATTACGTTGACCGGCAGACGTAGGATCGAACCTATTAGACTAAAAATTGGAGATTGCCAAATAAGGGAAGTTAATAAAGCTAAATATCTGGGGGTCACGCTAGACAAAAGCTTCCGATTCAGCGAAAATTTCCTGATTGTATGTAGTAGAGCTGAAAAAACTTTAACTGCGCTGAGTAGGCTGATGACATCGCATGCGGCGCCTAAATCCTCCAAGAAAAGGATGATAATGTCGACGATAACATCTATAATGCTTATGCGGCACCAGTATGGGGAGGTACAGTGAGAGTTAAACACATTTTATCAGGATTGGTGAGAGTGCACCGTAGATCACTGCTAGATGTGGTGGCGGCGTTTCGGACGATCTCATATGAGGGAGCCTGTATTCTGGCGGAAGTGCCCCCGATAGATCTTCTGATTAAGGAGCGTTGCTGGAGGTACAAAGGAGTTCCTTAGGAGGTGGTCAAAAATAGAATTAACATAGAATGGCAGGAGAAATGCAGCATGGATGATAAGGCTGCATGGACTTATAGTTGACCTAAAAGAATTGTTAAACAGAAAATATGGTGAGGTGGGCTTTTATTTAGTTCAAGTGTTAACCGGACATAGCACCTTCAACGAGTTTCTTCACCGAATTGGAAAGCGTGACGCCCCAGTATGTATGTACTGTGACAGTTCTGACTCGGTGGAGCAGACCATATTTAGTTGTCGGGAATGGGAGGAAGACAGAGAAGCCTTTAGCGAAGTGAGACCAGATCATCTGATCAGTTTGATGCTGACTAGTGAAAGCAACTGGGGTACTGTGGAGGGCTTTGTCAGGCGAGTCCTGCACGAAGCAGAAGCTGAAGAGCGGCGACGTGGGTACTGAGATTTATTGTAGGGGTTGGACGGACAGCCCCATCCGTGAGGGCTGACATGCTCAGGTGTGTTTTCGATTAGCGGGTGGGCACTCCCCACCCGCCGGAGAATGTTAGTTAAGAGGTACAAGGAGGAAATAATAGAAAGAGTCCCGGCCACTGGGTAGGGGTCCGGGGGAAACGCAGTCATGCCTGGCCATGCTGGACTTTCAGCCGGTAGGTGGGGTGCCCCCTTAGAGTAAAAGGATACTCTCCTGGACAGGGCTTTACTTAATTGTATGTCCGGCCCATGGATATAGGGGGAAAAGTAATTGATTAAGATACTAATTAATTCATTAATAATAAATTTCTTAATCTTATTTTTTAAACTCTGTGTTACTGACAATATTTCCCCCCCACCAAAAAAAAAAAAAATGTACTAAAATAGTTTATTCAAGTCCTATTTTTCTCGGAATGAAATAAATTGGAAGAGATATGAATACTTCAAAATCAAATAACTAAATTATCTATAAACTAAGATTTCAACCATCAATAGACTTAAATATGTAATTCAGTATTATGTAAAGAATGTTTTAATAGTTTCTTATTTAATGAATATTTTAAAAGAAACAGCGAGAACTTTTCGAAATCAACTATATTACTATATAAATGTTTGAATTAATTTATTTACTTTAAACATTATTTTACCTCACTAATCATTCTACTGAAGGTTTCTTCTTTAATTTTAAATAGATAACAATGGAAAATAACTATAATAACACCACAACAATTAACTAGAATATATTATATATTAATCTAAAAACAAGTTGAGAGTTAGATTTTTTCAAATAATACTGTTTAAAATAATTTATTTTACATTATTTTATACGTTAATCTGAATAGATAATAATTATCATTAATTTGAACATTATACCATTGAGTAAACCCAAAACCATTGAGTAAAAGTCCTCATTAGTACTTTAAAAAAAGTTAACAATGTTATTATGCGGTGCATTATAAATGATGTAAAACATATTAAAGGGCGATAAAACAATTATTTTCATCACTTTTTAACGTTTCCCTTTTCATTGCAATAGATCAAAGCTATTTTTTAAAACGTTTAATACCGTAAGAAACAATGCGTTTATATATCACTTTTATGAATGCATGAATGCAAGATCTAATATTACCATTAATTTTTATGCTATTCTCCTTTAGGAAGTTGTAAAATGGTGATTTAAAGTGTTAATATCTTAAATGTAACTCTAGTTTAAATTAGCATGCAGTGTTTTATGCATCATTAAATAACTGATTTCCGTGCTAATTACAGTGAATGAACACATGATAATATTCCATAGTAGTATTTATCAAATTTATGTTGTTTAGAGATCAGGATTATCTTTATTAAATTTTTAATTAAAATGGTAATAAATTCCTTTCAAGATTAATGAGTAAGTACTTTACGATAATAAAAAGTATTACAATATTACAAACTTTAAAATTAATTATTTCATTGAGAAATAGTAGCACTTCTTTTTTTATCGAATCACAAATTCTTAAAACGCTTTATTTTGTTCCGAATAGAATTGATTTGAAGTTTTCTTCAGAAGTTAGAAAGGATTACAAAAATAACAACAAAGAGTAATGTAAAAAAGTAAAAAAAAACAACTCTTATCTGTCATCACTGTAGATAATGAAAACAGACAATTGTTTCATAGGATTTGGTTTTTTCTATTCATACAAACGCTTTCCTTTTGAAAATCACTTAAAAAAATAGAGCATTTCAAAAGAAAAACGCACACGTTACATGAAATAGATTTAACAGATTGGATTTTTTTTTTGTTAATTTATATTTTAGTTAAGCGTAATTATACATAAATCTTAATATTTTGCTTATTGAGTTCATTTAATTTTCTGTACAATATTTATAACATTCAAGTTGAGGTTGATATCTTTTTTATGTATTTTATGCTTCGGAATGATTTTTTTCAATTGATTTTGAGAAAACTTTTACTTTCTAAAAAAAAGAAGACAATTGCATCTACTTTAATAATATAAACAATATCATATAAAACTTTAAAATAACGAACACACCGATCAACATACCAACTCAGTACCACACAAATTAAATCTGTATAACTGCACAAAGTAATATATTAGGCAAACCAGAAGCATACAAACCAACAGATAAACATCAACATTGTTAAGCTCACCTACTAAAAGCATTTTACACAGAAATCATGACCGCACGCACATACACACACACACACACATGCGCGCGTGCGCGCGCGGACACACATACACACACACACTTACAAATACACACACACACGCAAGAGTGTGTGTCTGTCACGTACATTCAGTTTAATCAAAAGAGTTTAGTAGTATGACGTTTTTAAAAAAACTAAATTTGACCAAACTAAACCATACTAAATGAACTGGAATGAAAATGTTTTTCATATATAATAAGTCAAGTTTTCTAACTATTTAAGAAAAACATCGCTACGATAAGAGCTATCTGAAAAATTTCAGATGGTAGTTTTGCTCACAGTTAAATTTATAAAAAATATTATTATTTATTTTTTTTGTCTTCAGTCATTTGACTGGTTTGATGCAGCTCTCCAAGATTCCCTATCTAGTGCTAGTCGTTTCATTTCAGTATACCCTCTACATCCTACATCCCTAACAATTTGTTTTACATATTCTAAACGTGGCCTGCCTACACAATTTTTCCCTTCTACCAATATTAAGGCCTTCCAATATTAAGGCGACTATTCCAGTATGCCTTAGTATGTGGCCTATAAGTCTGTCTCTTCTTTTAACTATATTTTTCCAAATGCTTCTTTCTTCATCTATTTGCCGCAATACCTGTTCATTTGTCACTTTATCCACCCATCTGATTTTTAACATTCTCTTATAGCACCGCATTTCAAAAGCTTCTAATCTTTTCTTCTCAGATACTCCGATCGTCTAAGTTTCACTTCCATACAAAGCGACACTCCAAACATACACTTTCAAAAATCTTTTCCTGAGATTTAAATTAATTTTTGATGTAAACAAATTATATTTCTTACTGAAGGATCGTTTAGCTTGTGCTATTCGGCATTTTATATCGCTCCTGCTTCGTCCATCTTTAGTAATTCTACTTCCTTATTTATAAAAATTTATAAAAATATTAGGCAAAGTTATACAAAAAAAAATTACATAAACATAAGATAACAACTATAAGTCGGATAATAGTGAATAATAGTATTCACCTCATTCGGCTGTCTCAAATAATTGAGGCAGAGTAACAGTAACAATCTGAAATCTCTCTTTGTTTCCTGTTTAGCCTCCGGTAACTACCGTTTAGATAATTCTTCAGAGGATGAATGAGGATGATATGTATGAGTGTAAATGAAGTGTAGTGTTGTACGTTCTCAGTTCGACCGTTCCTGAGATGTGTGGTTAATTGAAACCCAACCACCAAAGAACACCGGTATCCACGATCTAGTATTCAAATCCTTGTAAAAATAACTGGCTTTACTAGGACTTGAACGCTGGAACTCTCGACTTCCAAATTAGCTGATTTGGGAAGACGCGTTAACCACTAGACCAACCCGGTGGTTTAACACTCTGAAATCTAGTTAAAACTATTTAGCTGCGATAACAGCGACGGGTATGAACATACATGTATGAAGTGCACAAACATGAGCAATTTACAGGTTCCAACTTGATGTGTACATGCTCCTTGTAATTTGGTCTGCATAATATTCGCTGTGAGAACATCGTGTTCGAACATGCATATGGTATGTTAAGTAATAGAATATATATATAGTAACAGCATTATAAAAGACGCATAACGGATTGTAGAACGTCAGTTCAGTTTCGAATGCGAAGTGTACATCTTGTGCCTTTATTTAAGTTCTTAAAAGCGAAGTTTCATTGTAATCATAATAACTGAGGTATCGGTTTTTCTTTGTGTGGTCAAACGGCGAAACTGTGTTTTTTTTGTTTTATTTCATTAGATTCATATGCAAAATTGCTAAATTTGTGAAAAAACCAAGTGAGCCATCTATATCCAGTGAATCGATTGGTAAAACGACAAGATTGTATAATGACGAATATTTAAATTATGGTTTTACTTCATCGGATGAGAAGACAGAGTGCCTTATTTGCTTTCAAGTTCTCTTCGAAAGTATTCCAGGGTTCGTAGCGAGGATTCTTCAGGAGAAGGATCGGGGGGCTCCGAGATGAGGGCCCTCTGCGGAGCTGCCGTTTGCACGTGCTTTCACGAGTGGGCGGTAGCGATAAGGCACGGGGACTCTCGCACCCCCCGAGCAAAAAAGACCGAGTCCCAGCGGAGATGCTCTACTCTGGGCGTCCCCGTTGTAAGGCATTGGCATAAAGACCGAGTCCCCGTTCCCGGAGTGGGGAGCCAGGGACGGCATAGCCGGGCCGAGACGTGGAGGCCCGTTAGATTAAAGGATCTTGCAGTTAAGTATTACACAGCCCACTCCCCTGGGCTATGTAATACTTAACTACAGGATCCGGCCCGGGGAAGAAGAATAAAAAAAAAAGATAAGTCCTCTGCGATCAAAGCATGATACCATCAATATTAATTCAACACTTTAACGCTAAACATTCGGATCGTAAAAGCAAACCCTTGAAATTTTTCGACAGAAAATTACATACTTTGAGAACTCAACAAGCTTCTAATTGTAAATCAAGCCGTAATGATAAAAGTACACTTAAAGCATCTGTCTCGTAACATTAACAGTAGTTAAGATGTCTAAACCTCATACAATCGCAGAAAACCTCATATTGCCTGCTGCAGTTAATATGCTCAGTGTTTTAATAGGCTTAAAAGAAGCAAAAATGGAAAAACGTCCCGCTTTCTAACGACACAATATCAAGGAGAATCGATGACAATGCTGCTGATGTTCGCTATCAGATAATTCAGCAAGTGTGTTTAAATGAATATTTTAATATTCAATTTGATCAATCAACAGATGTGGCAAAAACTTCTCAGTTCTTATGTTTTGTGAGATATGAATGCGACAGGGACAGATAAATCAAAGAAAATATATTGTTTTTTAACAATGACACCTGGTCATAGAAAAGGACAATGTCTTTTAGACGTTTCTTATGAAGCTATTAAAAACTATATCACACGTGTAGATTGGAGAAAATGTATCGCATTATGCGATGACGGTGCAAAGGCAATAACAGGAAAAAACAGTGGTTTATGAAAAAAATAAAAGATCGTCTTATACCAAGAGCGGAATCGATGCACTGCTTCTTTTACAGACATGCTCTCGCCACAAAATCTCAAACAAATTCTTTGTGACGCTATAAAAGCGGTTAATTTTATTTAAACGTTGACCATTACAGAATATGCTATTTAATGAACTACGCGATGAAATGAGCGAAAAGTAAAATACCTTCTTTTCTATATAGAAGTCAGATGGTTATCGGTGAGGGGGAAGTATTAAGCCGGTTATTGGAATTTCGAAATGAATTAATAATATTTTTCCAGAGTAATCAAACGCCATTCGCAATGTTTTTACAGGATAATGAGTATATATTGCTGTTGGCTTACTTAGCTGATGTATTTTCGCATTAATATGAATTTACAAGGATCTGATAAAACAATTTTTATTACTGAGAGAAAAAGTTTATTTTCATTAAGATGCTTGATATCTGAATTATTCGCCTTCAAAGTAAAGATTTTGATATTTTTCCACTGACTTCCGATTATATTAAGAAATATTTGGATGAAAAATACACTTATATTCACCACAGATTGGATATCATGAACATGCATTTACTTGAGATAAAAATTCAGTTGGCGAAACATTTCCCGAAAGATAAAAATAATTTCTCGAAGAGATCGATACTGAATCCAATTAGTGAAATTATTATTGCAGCTGCGATTCATGATCATCTCATCGAAATGTCTGCTGATAAAACAGTATAATTCACATCTGATAATTTTGATGCGTTTTGGCTTGTTCGTCAAAATGAAAATTTAGTCACGAAAGCATCGAAAATATTAGTTCCTTTCGCCACCTCTTACTTCTGTGAAAAGATTTTTTCATCTATGGTTGCGCTGAAAGTAAATTTAGGAATCGTCTTTTATCACTTGGAAACTATTTGCTTTTGTATGTTTCTAACAGATATTCTCGTATGGAGACTCTTTTAAATGAAAAACAAACGTAACGTTTCATTAATTTATTATTTTATTTATATGTGAACTTATAAATGTAGGTAAAATATTTATAATAAATGATTTTTTTCTCATAAAATGATTTCATTATTGTTTACGTGTAAAGTTGTTGGATAATTTCGCGATCCCCCCTTTTCATATCACCACGACCAGATTGAGAAACGCCGATCTAAGCCAAAAAAAAAAAGTATGTATGTGCGTACGTATGTATGGATATGTGTGTAAGGTTTGACCAAACCGATTTTTTTTTCAAATTTAGCACAAATATTTCTTTATATATGGGCCATTAATCATACTTTTTTTTTCAAAATTCGTTAATGGAGATATCTGGAAAAAACCATTTTCGAATTTCTTCAGAGGTATTTTAGAGAAAACTTTATTAAAGCTAATTTCTTACCAACAATTAATATATGAGTAATCCAAAGTTTGTTTTTTTTTTCAAAAAATCAACCCCCACCTCTTAAAATTAAAATTTATTTTTAGTTCTTTTGCTGTATCTCACTTTGGTTTATATATTTTTTTCAAAGGTTTATTGAAGGTTTATACGTCATATACAGAGATATCAAGAAATGTGTACAAGTTTTTTTTAAATTATAGATCCCGAACTTAAAATACAGAAAAAAGTTTGCTATCATAAAAAGGTGCATTATATTGCATGACTTGACTGTCTTAGCCGGGGAAGAAATTTACTAAGCAGAAATAATAATATTATGTTTTAATACAAAAATTATTTTTAGTCTTAAAATTATTTCTCGATAACTTATCCTATTTTTAACAGTACTAATATTTAGTATAAAGAGCATACATATATTTACATATTACACTTTAATACACGAAACAGTAAAAGTTATTTGCTGATTAATTGCAATAATCAAAGATATTACGTCGAATCACAGTTTATTACTTAGTTACTTATCGATGAATCATATGTTTACATGTACATGTTTTTACGACTAGATTAACGTAACTGTAAAATATAAAAATAAACCATTTTTATAACCAACGCAATAAATTCAATGCAGTTCACCTCAGTGGACATTCATTATGTTTTTACACGTTCGTTTTTCAATAAAAAAAGCTTTATCAATATAAAACCTTTGAGAAACTATGCAAAACACTTTAGTTTTTCTTTTAAAAGTAATATTCTTTCATCATTACAAGCCTATATTTGGTTCGCCTGTCTGATTGACCAGCGTTCTCCTTTCGGTAACCGAATTGTATTTTTCTGCCTGAAAAATATTGTCGGGCAAAGAAGATAGATTACTGTAGATTTTAAACTAGTATCTTATTAATTTAGTGGTACAGTAGATTTATTTATCAGTTTTTAAAATTAAATTGATGTGGTTATAAAATACTATGTACAGTATTGCACACAAACAATCTATATGTTTCATTAGGATTCTCAATGCCATTTTACTTTTAATTACACACAAAAAAAGAAAAACTGTTTTAAAATTGGACTAGAATAAATTACAATAAAAGACAAAAATTCATTAATTTTCTTATAATGTCGAAAAAATGAAATATTTTATATTGTGAAAATATAAAAAAAAAAAAATGTAAAATTTGAATAAATTATTTAGATATTCATCTATAAATTGATCTTAGGCTTTCAGCCAAAATCAACCGACGTTAAGTTCAAGATATTTCGACCGTAATGATTGTATGGATCATTAATGAAAGACTAAAGCAGAAAATTTGGTTCCTTTAATTGAAAACAGAACTGTGGGGTCTATCGATTCCCACATCTTATAATTAACTTACATTGTTCGTAAAACAATGCAGGAAAGGTTTGCTTTTCTATTTGCCTCTCTATTGTTTATCCTAAACTTCTGCATATCATCTGTCCTTAATCTTATTAATGTTTTTGCAATTTAATGTTTTTATTCTTGTGTGTGTATGTCTGTTTATATATATATATATATATATATATATATATATATATATATGTGTGTGTGTGTGTGTGTGTGTGTGTGTGTGCGTGCATTTAATTATGATATTATTATTCTAAAGTTTTTAATAATTTCAATACACACTTGTTAATATATCATACTATTCTATGATAGATTATTACATTTATTTATTTGTATTTACATATATTAAAAATTTTTATAATTAGTTTTGTAATAGATAAATGTTGTAGTTTTGGTATTACATTATTATTATTATTGAAGATAGAAGAAAAGAATTTTTAAATAATAAATATGTAAATTTTATGAGAAAATTAGATGAAATCCTTTCAAATAAAAGATTAATATCCTAACAATAGACCGAAAAACTAATTAAATATTCATTGTTAAAAAAAAATATAAAGAAAATTTTTAAAAAAGATTACTTTATATTAAACTTTCATTCTTATATTGGTTGATAATTTTCTTCTTTATAACTACAAGGTTTTCAACCGGCTTACATTTCATAATAAAAAATGTAATAGAGATTTTATTGATTACAACAATACGTAAAAAAAAAAAAACATAAATAAATAAAATACTAATAAGCAAAGATTAGTGTTCTTACGTCAGAATTGATTAAAAACAGATTAACTAATCATTGATTTCTTTTGTAATAGGAAAACAGAAATAAATTGGATTAAAAAAAAAAACAAAAAAAAATTTAAATTAAAAAAAATATATTAAAAAATAATATTAAAAATAGAAACAAGTTAAAACCAAAATTATTTATTAGAGGGTATCCAAGAACAAAAGACTACGAAAGAAAATTCGAAAATGAAACGGCCCAACGAAAACAAACAACATGTAGAGAAACTGAAGAAGTACAAGAAAGAAAACAGTAAGAAAAAAGAAATGAAGGAGAATTTTTGGAAATGAAAGAAATGAAACGTGGTCGTAAAGTGGCTTATATAGAAAAGAAAACAAAAGGATTACTAGGAATTACAAATCAGTGCTAATGATTTATAACAGTTACATAACGAGTAATTTCATACATCCAAACTGTCATCTGTAGATAATTTTATACATTTTAATTTAAACATTTTACGCCTTTTTCTTCATTTTCTACTCCTCTCTCGAACTCCTTATTCCATTAGTTTTCCACAAAAAGATTTCCCAGTATTTTTATTTCATTTTATTTTCATGACCGTACATATTCTGCTATTATCATTTTTTGTCTTTCTATTTACTTTATCTTACAAATAACATCATTTCACGCATTTTACGTTACACATATTTTCTTACACTTTTCTCCTGAATTCTTTGGTTGAAAAAAAAATCTGTTGTATTTTACAAATTGATCCTGTTTCAGTTCCACAGTACATTATAAAATTGCTTTCAAATATACCGATTCAGTATTTTTTTTATTAAGAAAAAAATATTTACATTATTATAAAAGCAATAACACTTTCTTACTTCTAAATCTTAAATGAAGTAATTTTTTTTCTATTTCCTAATCTTCATCTCTTAATACACTATTACTCAACATTATAATTTGTTAAATACTTTATTGAAATATATCAGTTATTTAACCCCTAATTAATTATTTTTAAATCGTAAATTTAATTTTTTATTAAACTGAGTAAAGGAAATTTTTCGAAAGAAATGTAAAATTAAGAAAAAAAATTAATTAAACCTTCAACTAATTACCTATTAATAAACCACTGGAAAAACCACGTTAACACAAAAAAAATTATATCGATGTATACATAACGAACAGATCTAAATAAGCCAATACATTTAATAATGGATAATAATGAAGTTTGTAGGCGTGAAAAATTCCATACATGACCGGAACTCAAATTTGGAACCTTCAATGAAAAGCGGTGTCGTTACTATTCTAACCCAGAAATCGGCAAAATAGAAATTAATAATTCTATTACAAAAAGAAAAAATCTGATGTAATCACCACATGATTAGATACGTAGAACAAAAGTTCCAAATCCAAAATTTCAACATTCTACGGCTAACCGTTTTTAAGTTATGCAAGATATATATCTTGCCAATATGTCTCGTCAATATGTACGTACGTATATCGTACGTACATATTGACGTCACGTCGAAACTGGACAAAATGGATTCGGGATGGTGAAAATGGATATTTCCGTTGAAATCTGAAAACCGAACTTTTTCGCGATTACAATACTTCCTTGTACTCGTACAAGTAAAAATACAATACTAAATTCTACTAAATATACATTTTCTTCTGCCTTTTCTTCTGTAGTCAACAAATAAAAATTTTAAAATATTTTTACAAAGATTTTTTTTCTTATGAAAGAAAATAACACATTTATCAAATGAAAAACTTAACTTTTAATATTGTAAATATATCAGAATAATTCTTTTTTGATGTAATAATAATAATAATAATAATAATAATAATAATAGAGTGTATCGCAAAGTTCTACCGCGATTTTCATAAACTACTGTATCGTAAAAATAATGCAGAAATTCATCCACTGAAGTAATACCTTATGGTGGTTCTGGCGGCTAAACAGAAAAAGTGTGAGAGAGAGAGACAAAGTGAATGAGAGAGTACATTCGTGTTATCCCAGAGAAGGTGTTAAGCCGTTGACCGAGGTCCTTGCCTCCTTGTGGGTGAAATGAATTGTAGATATTCTTTAAAGAAAAAAAAATAAATGCTTTTACTTTATTCTTATATTTCTGTCACCGTGGCTAAGAAAGTTAAAAGTCTTTTGACATCAAAGGTCAAAGATGATTGTTCTTTAGTTACTATCGTTACTACTAACTATTCTGTCTTTCATAATTTTTTTCAGGTTTCTATCAAATCTGAATACTTTAACTGCTATTTATTTATCAGTATTAGGCTAACGAACATTAGAGGGGCCCGCGGGACGGAGCCGTTTGGCTAGACAGGATGGCAAGCAAAGCAAGTTCTGGAGCCCAGGGAAGCCCCTGGATTGGCTCCAAGGTTTGCTTGAGTCAACTTGGGCCAAGGAGGTTTAGGAGGCAGAGCCCGAACCGGCTAGTTAATTAATAATTAAAATAACAATTCTGTAATTAAAAAACTGTAATATTTTCATACTGTTATCTTAATTAATTTATTTTTAAACATCCCTGTTGAATGTATAACCTGTTGTACTTTATTAAACGACAATTACACATATTAAAGGCCAGGTTTGTTCCACAGGGAGCAATGGTAAACTATGCGAATGAATCATAAAGTATTCCTGGAAGTTATATGGGTAATAAAATAGAATAAATTGTACACAAGGGTTAGAAACTATAATATTAACACATTACAATGTTAAATTATATTACTGTTATTTAAAAATTAAATCTATTATATTTATCTTTAAAAAGATAACGGGATCTAAAATATTACTCTTTTTAATCATTCTTTAAAATGATAGTATCTATTACGATGAAAAAAAGTTTATGTATTACTGAGAAAATAACAGCGCATACAAATTCAGAAAAATTCAGGTTTTTGTTTAGGTTTAACACTTTCTAGTATTTAAAAGAATTTCAGTAACTACTTCTTAATTAAATAAGTTCTTACACAATAATTAAAAAAATATATATTTACATGAAAAAAACAGATTTCTTCCAAAATGGATAACATGTTGAAAAATTTCCGTCCTATTTGTTGGAATATTAATTTACTACACTAAATTTTATCTAATGTAAATAACAAGAATATGTATATATATATATATATACATTCTATATATATATATATATATAGAATATATATACGTATGTGTATGGTATGGTATGGTATACGTATGTATTAGGTATGTGTATGTGTACGTTATTTTGTATATATATATATATATATATATATATATATGATTGAAATGCTTACAAACACCTAAATAATCCATACAAAGTTTTCTAACTCATACCTATAACATACCCATACATCTAAGCATACCCATAACAGCTGATAATTTCTAAAGTACATGAAAAACCAAAAGATATATTATATAAAATAGAGAACAAAATAATAAAGCAATCCTGGTGGCAAAAACTGAAGAATACTAACATATAGATGTATAATTTTTTTTAAAAAAAAGGTGCGTTTCATTGAAATTAATTGGAAAATACACAAACGAAAGAAACATCAATAAAAACCACATCGATAAACACAAAAATTAGAAGTATAAAATTTAATAGCAGTGACTACAGTAAATATTATATTTGGCAGACGAGATGCGTATTAAAACTTAATTATCATTTAAAAATAACCCTGCACTCTCTGTCAGTCTCTCTCTCTTTCTTTCACACACACACACCCGCGCGCGCATACACGCACACACACACACACTTATATATATATATATATACAAAATAACGTACACATACACATACCTAATTACAGATTCATAATGTAAAGTGAGATATACGGTACTAGTAGTTGTGCACCTATAATTGATTAAGGATTATGCATAAATTTAGAAATTTTTTGTGTTATTACGAGGCTCAGTTGATAAATTTTGCACACTAGCGTGCTACACGGAGACAAAACGTACTATTGAGTTGGGCGTGACAGCATATGATAGCTAAACTTCCCCTCTATAAACCTGCGATAATGCGTTGAAATCCGTTTACTGGTTTGTTTTCAGTAGCAATTCAAATGGAGTCGAGTACGGCGAATATGTCAACACGGTTAAAACAGCGCGCTGTAATCGAATTTTTAACAGCAGAAAATGTCAGTCCTACGAATATTTTTCATCGTTTAATACCGGTTTACAGTAGTGAAACTGTTAATAGAAGTACTGCGAATAGGTGGGCGTTGAAATTTTGCGAATGTGAAACTGGTAAAGCGACAATAGAGGACATACTTCACACCGGACGACCAGTTTCTTGACTGACGAGAAACATCGAAAGGAGGTAGACGATTTGCTTTACAGTTACCAGCAAATCACCCAGTACGCATCGCTAATCAGTTAAGCATATTTAAAGAACGAGCAGGCCATATTACCGAACAATTGGGTTACCGTAAAATCTGTTAGGATGGGTAACGCGCAAACTCTCTGATGGCTCTCCGCAAGCTGAAGTTTTACCTATTCCGCATCCGCCATACTCACCGAATTTGGTTCCGTGTGACTTCCACTTCTTCCCGCATCTCAAGAGGGATGTTAAAGGTAATCATTACACCACCGACGATGAGGTGAAGGAAGCTGCGGCCACTTGGATCCAAGAAAGACCTCCAAAATGTTACAGTGACGGAATGCAAAAACTTGTCACATGTTTGGGAAAAGTGTATCAGTGTAAATGGGGATTACATTAAAAAATAAATACTGAATTTTATAGCTAAGGTATTGTACATTTATTCATTTTTTATTTCATTCTTATATCTCTTTTAATTTCCATGCTAAGCACATATGTGCAAAATTTATCAGTGCAGCCTTGTATTTAACTTCATATTTTTTAGATATATAAAAAATTACATTTTTTTTAATATTTGCTCATTATCTATTCTATTTTAAAATTTAATTTTTCTTATTCTGTAATTTAAATATCATTGATGTATATGCTGGAGAAACCAAAAATGGGTTACAATATTCAACGCAGTAGCTAATGAACAATCAAAATTGAATAAATAAAATTATTCAAAATAAATCAATTAAATATTGATTAAAAATTTTCTTATAAATATTTAGTAATCTGTATATTTTTTAAAATGTATCCGGATCCAAAATTTATAATACAATACCTTGATAGAAATGGAGTCGATTAAAAATTCTAAAATAAAGTAAATACTGAAACCTTCTCAAAAAAGTTGTAAATTTAATAAAAATAATTAGATCAATGTTTAACATGTTTTATCAGATATAAATATCCATTTATGAATAACTTGATAAGTTCTTAAAACATTGTTTAAACAGTTGTATATAGTGAAACGTTTTCACTAAATCTTGTTTACACACAAAAAAAATCAATTTATTTTAATTTCGTCGAATTTATCTAAATTTAAAATATCAGTAACATCTTTCTGGCTTTAAAGAAGACACATGACATTTACCAAATAACTGATAGTAATCGTGTAAAAAAAAATTAGTTTGAGTAAACTACAGCTGTTACATTAAGTATCTGTTAATTTTACTGAAAATTAAATATTGTTTCCTGTATACTTAAGAAACGTTATAATAATTTTAATTTTTAATTACACTCGCTGAAATTGAAACAATATCTATAATATGTACATATACATGAGCAGACTGCAAAACTTACCCTGGAGCAGACATTGATAGCGACCATAATTTGGTGATAATGAAATGTAGATTGGGGTTTAAAACCCTGAAAAAACGTGTCGGATGAATCGGTGGAATTTAGAGAAGCTTGAGGAAGAGGAGGTAAAGAAGATTTTTGAGGAAGACTCCGCAAGAGGTCTGAGTAAAAAAGATAAGGTAGAAAGTGTAGAAGAAGAATGAGAGAATGTTAAAAAGGAAATTCTTAAATCAGCAGAAGCAAAATTAGGCGGAATAAAGAGAACTGGTAGAAAACCTTGGGTTTCAGACGATGTATTGCAGCTGATGGATGAACGTAGAAAATATAAGAATGCTAGTGATGAAGAAAGTAAAAGGAACTATCGGCAATTAAGAAATGCTATAAACAGGAAGTGCAAACTGGCGAAAGAAGAGTGGATTAAAGAAAAGTGTTCAGAAGTGGAAAGAGAAATGAAAATTGGTAAAATAGACGGAGCATACAGGAAAGTTAAGGAAAATTTTGGGGTACATAAATTAAAATCTAATAATGTGTTAAACAAAGCTGGTACACCAATATATAATACGAAAGGTAAAGTCGATAGATGGGTGGAATATATTGAAGAGTTATACGGAGGAAATGAATTAGAAAATGGTGTTATAGAGGAAGAAGAGAAAGTTGAGGAGTATGAAATGGGAGTAACAATACTGATATCTGAATTTAAGAGAGCATTAAAAGATTTAAATGGCAGAAAGGCTCCTGGAATAGACGGAATACCTGTAGAATTACTGCGCAGTGCAGGTAAGGAAGCGATAGATTATACAAACTGGTGTGTAATATTTATGAAAAAGGTGAATTTCCGTCAGACTTCAAAAAAAGTGTTATAGTAATGATACCAAAGAAAGCAGGGACAGATAAATATGTGAAGAATACAGAACAATTAGTTTAACTAGTCATGCATCAAAAATCTTAACTAGAATTCTATACAGAAGAATTGAGAGGAGCGTGGAGGAAGTGTTAGGAGAAGACCAATTTGGTTTCAGGAAAAGAATAGGGACAAGGGAAGCAATTTTAGGCCTCAGATTAATAGTAGAAGGAAGATTAAACAAAAACAAACCAACATACTTGGCGTTTATAGACCTAGAAAAGGCATTCGATAACGTAAACTGGAATAAAATGTTCAGCATTTAAAAAAAATTAGGGTTCAAATACAGAGATAGAAGAACAATTGCTAACACGTACAGGAACCAAACAGCAACAGTAACACTTGAAGAACATAAGAAAGAAGCCGTAATAAGAAAGGGAGTCCGACGAGGATGTTCCCTGTCTCCGTTACTTTTTAATCTTTACATGGAACTAGCAGTGAATGATGTTAAAGAACAATTTAGATTCGGAGTAACAGTACAAGGTGAAAAGATAAAGATGCTACGATATGCTGATGATATAGTAATTCTAGCCGAGAGTAAAAATGATTTAGAAGAAACAATGAACGGCATAGATGAAGTCCTACGCAAGAACTATCGCGTGAAAATAAACAAGAACAAAACAAAAGTAATGAAATGTAGTAGAAATAACAAAGACGAACCACTGAATGTGAAAATAGGAGGAGAAAAGATTATGGAGATAGAAGAATTTTGTTATTTGGGAAGTAGAATTACTAAAGATGGACGAAGCAGGAGCGATATAAAATGGCAAATAGCACAAGCTAAACGAGCCTTCAGTAAGAAATATAATTTGTTTACATCAAAAATTAATTTAAATGTCAGGAAAAGATTTTTGAAAGTGTATGTTTGGAGTGTCGCTTTATATGGAAGTGAAACTTGGACGATCGGAGTATCTGAGAAGAAAAGATTAGAAGCTTTTGAAATGTGGTGCTATAGGAGAATGTTAAAAATCAGAGGGGTGGATAAAGTGACAAATGAACAGGTATTGCGGCAAATAGATGAAGAAAGAAGCATTTGGAAAAATATAGTTAAAAGAAGAGACAGACTTATAGGCCACATACTAAGGCATACTGGAATAGTCGCCTTAATATTGGAAGGCCTTAATATTGGTAGAAGGGAAAAATTGTGTAGGCAGGCCACGTTTGGAATATGTAAAACCAATTGTTAGGGATGTAGGATGTAGAGGGTATACTGAAATGAAATGACTAGCACTAGATAGGGAATCTTGTAGAGCTGCATCAAACCAGTCAAATGACTGAAGACAAAAAAAAATACATGAGCATTGTTATAAATATATCACATTACTGTTCATATGCAGGTGGATAGCGACTTGAAATACATTAGTGGTAACTAATGTAATCCTATGTAAAAATGCTTTGTAAATTTTGAGCTTTAAAGAGCAGAAATTTTCTTTTTATGCAGTAATAAACAATATTATTGATCAAATATAAACACAATCAATGTTTGAGAAATACAAAATACCTATTCTAAAAAGGTATATCCCCTTGGTATATGACAAGAATAATGTTCAAACAGAAGATTGTCTTCAGCGTATTCTTTGAAAGTGAAAAAGAGATAAAGAGACTGCAGGAGGAAGTCTTGTGAGGTTAATAATAATGATAACATTGACCTGTCATATGTTTTATAAATACCAATGACTGCTCAGTAACAGTGATCTTGCCAGTTAGTAGTGGAGAACAGCAGAAAATTAAAAGGTTATTACGACTTCAACAAGATAGGTAAAGAAATTATTGGTTTTACGGAATCAGTCAACCTATTTATTTGGTAAATATGTAGTACAATGCTTAATTGATGGATCCAGTGAACAATGATACTGACAGACAAAATACATGTTGAAGATAAGTGGTAACTTATCACTTTATTAAGGATTCATATGATCTGAGACCCACATTCATCTCTCTGCTCAAGAGATAAAAAGGCGAAGCTTAATCTCAAAACATTCTTATCTTTTTCTGATAAGGAATGTGTTTTAATCAAACAAAACAACTGTACTTTTGGATATGGATAGTGTCCATATTCTTGGAATATAATGGGGTAATATCAGCCTTATCATTAACCTCGTGATACAATAAATAGAAGTGAGAAAAACAAATTTTATTGTTCTTATGGATTACGTCCCCGGCAATACATTTTCAAATCCATGATTGTTATTACCACCATTTTCACATTTTTTCTAGCAAGTTTTCCTTAGTTTATTAATTTTTCTAACATCTTGCTTATTATATTTTATTATGATTGACTTTTTTTATTCCTACAACTGAAAGATTACTTTTATCGTGCAAAATTTGATTTGGTTTGGATATAATAAATATTATAATAATGTAATGTAATTTCTACTAAAATACAAAAAAAATATGTTTCATGATATTTATTGAATTCATTATCAAAAAGCTCCATTATGAGATTAACTTTATAAAATATTCTCAAATTTCTAGCATCCATGATATGACATTTTATCATCACTGAAGGCTGCTTAAATAATAACTGAACCAGATAAAAGTAAAGTTCTTGAAGTATTATAAAAAAAAATTATTACATAAAAGAGCTTTTTATGTTGTAATATGAACAAAGTTCATAAAAATATATTGTGAACAAAATTCTAAACAACATCGATGTAATTATTTTGTTATTTTAATAATACTATAAAAATTAATTATTTGTACTACTTGACATCCTCTTTTCTTATATTTATCATATTACTTTTCATCTTTCATTTTCAATTTTAATTTTATTTAGTTTCCTATAATATGATGTTCTGTCTTTTTATCTTGTTTCCTTCCTCTTTTCTTCTGATTACTTTAATTTGTTGTGTTCATTTTCATTGTGATTATTAATTATGCCATTCTCGTTAGAGTTGTAGATAATTTTCCTTGATAATACAGCTGAATAATGTAAAGCTTATTTCCTTTCTTTATCTCTTTTATGTCTATCTTTTGTATTTTCTCTTTACTTTTTATAGATCTTCCTCTGTTTCTATGAATTCAATTTATCATTCATTTTTACTTTACAACTCTTATCATTATTTTATTATATATGCGTATCAAACTTGTCTTTTTTTGGTTTCACGTATTTGATTCATTTCATTTGTCCTTTGTCTCTTTTCTTCTCTATTCGTTACTTTCTTCGTTACTGCAATTTTTATTAACCGTCTCTAAAAGGAAATGAATAGATTTTGTTGGACCCACACTATTTTGAGAATTTTTTATGTCTCACAGGACTGCTGTTAGTAGTAAGATTAAAGAAGGCACAATATATTATTATTGTATGTGTTTCTATTAAATATGTAGTGTCACCAATGATTTACTTCAAAAGGTTTCTTATCCTTTTGAACAACAGGACCTAGAATGAAATCCAATTAAATTTTTTGGTTATTTTTTAATTCGCTTTTGTTGTAAGTGCTATGTATGTTGTTTTAAGTTTAAGGGGTTTGATTAACAGCATTGTATCACGGATTGTGGACGTGATATTGATGCACAAACCTTTAAAATACAACTAGGGATCAAAATAAGATATTTTATTTTTAGTTTATCGGTCTGAATTTTAGAAAATGTTAACATTTTTAATTATAAACACGAAACAATAAATGAATGTTATGGTTGCGCGCATCACCAAAGATCGAATATTTACCATCTGGAAGTCGTAAACGGGACCACGTTACCAATCTGCTAAAGAACAATTTAGCGAGATGACTAAGAAGTACAATGGGTACACTCACATCTGTACAGACGGCTCTGTTTCGGCCGATGGATGTGGCTGTTCAGTCATATCCACTGACACCAACATAATATATAAACTTAGTGCCTATTTCTCTGCGTTTTTTTGCAAGGCCTACGCAATTTACTCCGCCTTAAGGGTTATCGAGACCCGCAGTGACGACAGCTTCGTAATTATCGAATCTATAAGTGTACTTGAGAGCTTGAGCGGTAGACTATCAGAATCAATCGTCCAAATAATTTATGATACCCTCTCAACAATAAATAAGACTGTTGTGTTGGTATGGGTCCCGGGCCATTCCAGCATTTATTGGGAACGAACGGGCTGATGGGACTGCCAAGAGAGCGGCAATATATGGCCTCCGAGTAGAATTAACATGTGAGAGAGACTTCATGAAAACAGTTCGTGTTAAACTACGTTCTCATTGGAATAAGTTCTGGCTGCTAAGTAAGGCCGTGGCCCTTACTTGTGGAAAATGGTTCTGTTTATGATTATAAATATAATATAATATTATATTTTTTTAATATTTATTGAGCGATATTTAATCAAGAAAATTGAATTTATAAAAACAATTTTTTTTTTTTTTTTTAGCTACTTATTTTATACATTTTATTATTGTGTGAAATGGGTATGCATTATTACGTTATTTGACAGTATACCGGAAACAGTAGCAATATGTAGCTAGGGTTACGGTGGTTAGTTGTTTGTAGTGTTTAAACGACGACTCGACAGAATTAGGACAGTGCATAATTCTTGCCAGTTATCTTGTGTAAAGATTACTAAACTCATGCCCTATAAGATATCCTATCCTGTTTTACCCAACCGCGCAAAATAACACTCCCACCAAAATTTCATATATCCCTCTTAACTAATCGTGGTTTGGGTTAGTAACCCAAACCACGATTCTATAATAAATGCTGATGTCAAATAATAGCTTTAATTTGCATTTTCATGCAGTTTGCAAATTATTTTACGTTGTAACTAACTCATTATCCAGATTAGTGAAGAGTGTACGTATACAAAAAAAAAATTTATTTTTTTATTTTTTAATTATAAAGAGTTAGATTAACAGCACCTCATAGGTGCATAGTTTCAATTCCAATCAAGCTTACGTATCTCCTTGTTCGTATTTTCTGCATGTTTTAAAATTAAAAAAGCCAAAAATATTGTTAAATTTTCCTGAAATTTACAAAGATCATAATATTTAACCCGTTTCCTTTTGATAATATTAAAAATTATTATTGCACTTAGTTTTCGTAAGTGTAAGTTTTACTAGTATTCAAATTCAAAGCTTTTCTTTTAATTTATAATATAAAATAACACTTTTTTTTGGACCGATGAATTATTTCACTATAGAAGCATTAAAGGAAAGCTTGTATTTGGGAATATGAAAATTAAACTTTCTGGCGTATAAAAATAACATGTTCGACCGGGATTTGAACCCGGAACCTCCGGATGAATACCAAGGCGCTACCAGTCCGCTACAGGGATCGGTAAAGTGACGATTGAAAAAAATATACGGTAACTGATTAATCAGTAAATTTTATAAATGTTCAATTCTGTAGTAAAGATAATCTGTCTTAAATTAGTATCAGTGAATGCATGGTAACGATAAAAAATTCCTAATGAGTGAAGGTAGGGTATACAAATCAATATTTTCTATAGGAATGGGTACATTGATCTGGTACGTTCCTAATCATTTTTTATTGTAGAAAAGCCAGAAAAGTATTTGAACTATATATAAAATATTTTTAATAATTAAAAATTAATATTATTTAATAATTAAAAGTCCATTTAAAACCATGTCCTCGTTTATATTAGAGTAAAAATCAGACTTTTAGTTATTAAATATCACGTCATTATTTTCAAGTCATTTAAATATAAAATGATGCGTTGATATTACACTGTAAGCTACGCTATCCTATTCGTATTGTATTATAATATAATATTATATTAAATTTAAACTGGTTTTTCATATTATAATGTACTATAAGTGTGTCCATTACACGTGTATTGTTCGTATTTTTTTATAAATTTTGTTTTATATAAGATGGTCATTTTTAATACTATTACGTTCTATTAAACGGGATGTTTTCTCTTTAATTTTTAAATACGTAATTTAATTTATAAAGAGCAAATGTAATAATATTTTTTAATTCTTTAGACCGGAACACTCGTTTATAATTCTATTGTGAAATATGTCGACATTAGAATATAAACAGCAAACATATATATTTAACCTTTTACTTCAGGGTTATTATCTTTTTTTCTGTTTAGCCTCCGCAACTACCGTAAGGAATTACTTCAGAGAATGAATGAGGATGATGTGTATGAATGAATGTAAATGAAGTGTAGCCCTGTACAGTCTGAGGACTGTACAGGGCTAAGAACACTGTACACATCAAAGAGTAGTATCTAGTACTACTAGATACTACTATCTACTAGATCTACTACTATCTAGTATTCAAAACCGTAAAAAGGTTATTTGCTTGGATTTGAACCTTAAAACGCTCGACTTCGAAATCAGCCGATGACGAGTTAACCACTAGACCAACCAAGTGGGTTTACCAATTAAGCCTGCTACTCTTCAAGATCTGCGAAATTGAGTTGTTACAGCAGTGAATTCAATAAACAGGGACCAGTTACCAATAAAAATAATATGGAAACAATTAAAATAATTAACTGTTATTTATAAATCTCGATATTTACATCCTTGTACGAAGTAGAGGAAGTATTGCGATCACGAAAAAATTCGGTTTTTAGATTTCAACGGAAATTTCCATCTGACTATCCCTGAATCCATTTTGACTATTTTCGGCGTGACGTCTGTACGTACGTACGTATGTGCTAATGTATCTCGCATATCAAAAACGATTAGCCGTAGCATGTTGAATTTTTGTATTTAGGACTGTTCTGACATCTAATTGTGCACTTCTTTTTAATGCAATCGATTGAACCAAAAGTGCCCAAAATCCATTTTTTTGGAATTTGGACTTATTCTTAACTGCAGTAATAAGAACTCATTGAGACCTTTTCATCCATGTATCATAAGCGGTACTTATTTTCATCGGTTCCAGAGTTGTAGTCAAATAAAATTTAAATTAATGAAATATTTGGCTCTTACAAGGGGAAGGTACATTGGTTCGAATCCGACTTCGTTTCCTTTTCTTTTTTTTTTTAAATGAAAAGTACATTAAATTTTATTTCAACTTTTAACTTTTTTCATATTTTTTTTAATTGTTATTATCGAATTATTATTTATTGTAAAACTTTTTTTACAATTAGAGGTTAATAATTATTAATAAATCAATATAATTAAATTAAAAAACAAAATTGAAAAATATTTCACCAGTGCCACGGAGGAGATAAAACATTCCACCTCAAAGTTAAGAAAAAGTCCAAATTTACTGAATACGACATTGGTTGCATGTGAAAAATAGTTTCACATATTCAGCATATGACAAGCCCCCATCTTACAATTTCAGCAAACTTTTTGTCATCCCTTGCCCTAAGGGTTGTTTATATCAAAAATTGTTTCAGACAAAGGTTTTAGGGAATATTTAGAGAATTAATGACCACTTTAAACCGATTCGATACTGTTACTATTAAGGTAGGTATGGTTTTTTTGTCTTCAAAACACCATTTTCCACCCCCCGGGTCAGTGGTTGGTTATATTAAAAAATTTACTTAGATAAGTTTTAGACCCTTATCCAAAGAATAGTAAGAACATTAACTGAATTTGATATTTTACTTAACAAGAAATTTATAGCGATATTTTATTTTTTATCTTTTTTGGTTTTGGTTATCCCTTGCCGTAAGAGTTAGTCATATAAAAAATTGCTTCAGATAAAAGTTTTCGGTCATGTTTAGAAAACTAACAACCACTTTAAACCGATGGGATACTGTGCCTATTAAGGAAGATATGATTTTTTTTTTTGTCTTCAGAACCCTATATTTTCCAACCGCTGAGCAAGTGGTTGGTGATATCAAAAAAACTTTACTCACCCACGTCTATGTGCGTATACAACTTAAAAAATTGGAAATTTCTTTTAGTAATAATATGCGGTAAGCTATTGAGTTACCGCTGTTTACAATTTACTTCATTTCTTCGCCCTGAGCAGAATGACTGAAGAGGTGTAAGTAGAGTAGCACCCCGGGTGACTACGGATCGTGTGGACAGTTGATTGGCCGGAGGTAGGCGTGTTGTCATCGAGACATGGTTAGTCGGTAAAGTAATGATTATTGTTGAAATGTTAGCTGTCGGAGGAACAACGACTGCACTGTCGAGGGTATAGGTAACCGTGCAGCCGTGAGGTATACCGGTATCTCGATGATGGTAGTAAGTGAAAGTAAATGTAACACGGGACTTTGCGATGGAGCAGCGTGGGAGTAGGAGGTCTGTCCGCCTCTCCCTTGTAGACCAGACCGGAGTCCGTAATGAAACCAAGTCAGAGATATGAACTGAAGTTGAGTTCACTAAGGGAACTAGGAATAAATTTCGTTGTTGAACAAAATTTTTAACGGCAAGTTATTATACAATTGCCTCGAAATTTATGAGACATTTACTCACGAATTAGCTCTATAAAATGTAGAACTAGGCGCACGGTTTGTGCTTCTGCGAACTCGGTTACCTAGTTCAGAGAACAACGCTGCAGGACATTTAAGATATCCGGATGATGCCTATTCGCCTGTAGCGAAGGCAAAATCTGAGTTTATAAATCACTGATATAAATGACTATCGAGGCGTTATAAAAATATTAATACCAGTTGAGAGTCAAATATTTGTGCGGCTTACCTCGATACAACTATTTAATTCAGTACCTTAAAATCTAGATTGCTACTTGGCTCGCTTGAGGATGAGATCTTGCGGGTGGTCGCTAGATTACATAACATAAAATTTATTAAAACACGTAATTTTCTGAAGTCGATATTGACATAAACAACAATCTATATATATATATATATATATATATATATATATATATATATATATATATAAAATCGTTATGTTCATCGATATGAACATAAATTTATTAAAAAAAGTTCAGGTTATTTATACTCCTTTTTATGATTTATATAGTAGTGAGATTGGTGAAGTTTGAACTATGGTAAACATTCCGGGATTCATATGAAATTACAGTTAAAAATTTCGTAGCGACTAGTTCTGTATATCGTGATTATCGGTAAAAAATGATAAAGTAGTTGTCTCTTTATGTAATAGTGAGATATTTATGACCGGTTTTAAAACTTTTATTGTAATATTCATTTTTTATCAAAAGTGTCAGATAAACCGACTGGCAAATATTTGAAGTGAAAAATACAGTAGATATTTCCAAACTTTCATTCGTATAAACGGTAATGTATAGTAAAAAACGTTCGCTACTAATAATAACTTCTTCCCTTAACAACTAAAATAGTAAAATAAATATTTTTCTTTAAATAACTCCTGACTTGAATACAGTGAACTTTATTTAAATAAATTTAATAACAAAATATAATACAACTTTATTTTCTTAAATTTCCCTTGCGGCAACCTCGATACTATTACACCCAGCTTGATTTTACTAGCGACTACAAAAATAATGACGCTCTAAAATACAAGCCTAGTTCTTGTGGGATGAAAACAACCAATTTTACCATTATCTCTCAACTAAGAAATTATAGTAACAAAATTGTTCTGTTCTAATTTTTACTTCAATTTTTTTTAGACTAACATTGAAAAATTTTATAATATTCTTAAAAAGAGTTGAAATTTATCATTAAAAAACTTTTATATGATGAATTTTTTTTTACCTTCGGGACTACGGTTAGGTATTGGTTGTATAGGTTGTTTCAGAGGATGAAATGAATGATTTGTATAAAAAAAAATACCTTGTCTGACCGGGATTCGAACCCGGGACCGCCGGATGAAAGACGAGTCGCTACCACTCGCACCACGGAGGCCAGCATGTTCTTTCTATCTACATTTCCCTTCAATTTTTTTCATGTTTAAAAAAATATCCTCTTTGGATTTAAGAAAAAAGAGCTGTAATCGTCTAGCAAATACAATTATTAGAAAATTGACTTGTTCAATTGTTCCTTTGTTCGATTCTCCAAAAAGTCGGCTTTCATAATTTTAACTTTCCCTTTATTATCCATAAAACTATAAAAATTTACAATAAAAATATAATAAATTCTTAGAATTGAGTATGAGTTTTCATTTTATGTTTCTCTTGTTTTGTGGGATCTCATAAAGTAAGAAAATTACGAAGAATTTAAATGGGGAATTTCTTTTTGATTTGTGAGTGCATTCAAAAATAAACTTGGCATTTTTAAAATGAAATTTTTCTGTTACGTTTATAAACTAATTTTTTTTTGAAACCCCCAGTTTTATAAAAATTTATGGATTTAACAGATAAATATAAGAAATGTTTATTCTTAGACATTTTCCCGTCAACACAACCATTCAGACACTACACCTCATTTTCTACGCTACCCACAGATAATATGCAAGAACTTTTTTGAAAACCGAGACTTTCTTAGACTTTCACGGATAGTTGTGAATTTATTTTCATAAAGTTAATTGTGTAAAAGTAAAATTACTTATCAATATTAATTATTTATTTTTTTTAAGTAAATTTTTATGCTAAATTTCAATTGTCTTATGTTACAACTGACATTTCGGAGAAAAGTACGTTATTAATTTCGTTCGTACGGTGAAATTAATTTTTTTTTAATGTTTTAAGGTATGAGAAGTACCTTTCGTGTATGAAATTTTGTGGCTCGAAAATGTCTTAAACTGCTAGATCAACAACAATGAAATTTAAATATGAGTTAGTAGTGTATCTGAAGTTGTGCATGTCAGAATTATATGAAAGTTGGTTGAATAGTTCTTGAGTTATGCTCAACTGATGCAAATTATTTGAAAATTTTGAGCTCAAAAATCTCCAAAACTATTAGATAACATAATTTAAATAGATATGCTGTATTAAGTATTTGATGTTGTGCGTTATGTATCAACATAACCTCAATTTGAGGTTATGTTGATTTTTTATTGGTGTACGTTATTTACGCGCTTTAAGTCAATGGTGAGTGAGTTAAACTTTATTTTGTGTGTATAGTCAAACAGTTAATTGAACGTATGTAGCGCGTTTTTGACTGGGAAATAGTGAAGGCATCGGAAACGAAAAGTCAGTCTTTTTTTTTTTTTGTGAATTGCTGTGAAAAATAATTTGTCAGTTTCATTAAAATAATAATTTCATAAAATAAAATAGACTTCAACCCCTTTCTTAATCTTTTGCTTCATTTTATTTTATTTATTTATTAAAATAATTAAATCAGTATAGTATTTAAGGCACTAATTTAATATGTTAATATCAAAAACGTGTAAAGATTTTAAAAGTTAAAAGAAATAATGAAATATTACGAAAATACAAATTCAAAATTTCAACACTTTTTTGAACAAGTGTTTAAAATTACAACACTGGATATTACAACAATTTTTAGGTTACGTATTACCTATAGGTACAACTCGAGATGAGGTGTAGCTGCCCTGGTTGTATTTACGGAAAATGTCTGAGAATAAAAATGTCTATAAATTACATGTTATATCAGAAAATTTAGAAAACTTGGGAGGTTTCTATTATTTTTTTTTTAATGAAGTATTTTTACTTCTTTGTACGAAGTAAAAAAAGTATTGTTATCGCGAAAAATGTCATATTTCAATGGAAATATCCATTTTGACCATCTCTGAATCCATTTTGAAAAGTTTCGGCGTGACATCTTTAAGTAAGTGCGTACGTACGTATATATCTCAAAAACGATTAGCTTGGCTTAACTCAAAAACGATTAGCCGTAGAATGTTGAAATTTTGGATTTCGGACTGTTGTAACATCAGGTTGTATACTTCCACTTTTAATTGCAATCGACTTGACCAAAAATATCCCACAAAGCCCAAAATCGAAATTGTTTGGATTTAGGACCATTGTAACATCTAGTTGTGCACCTACCCATTTGATCGAAATCGACTGGACCAAAAGTATCCACAAAAACCTCCAAAAAATTTGGATTTTGACTTTTCCTTATCGTAGTACTAAGCATTCATTGAGAGCTTTTCAACGATATATCATAAAGGGTACTTATTTTCATTGGTTCCAAAGTTACAGCCAAATAAAATTTTAATTAATGAAATATTTGGATCTTACAACGAAAAGGGAAAATGGTTCGAATACGACTTCATTTCATTTTTTTAACGTATTTTTTTTTTTAATTTAAATATATTGATTTATTAATAATTATTAACCGCTGGTTGTAAAAAAAGTTTTACAATAAACAATAATTTAATAATAACAATAAAAAATATGAAAAAAAAATTCTTTATTAAAAAATAAATAAGCGGATCCTATCTCACTTTCAAATGAAATAAGTTTTAAATGAAGTGCAGTAAAATATGTATATATGTAATTTAATAGGCGTACAAGAAAGTCATGTGGTGTCCACATCAGATTTTTTCATATTGTAAAAATGGCGGAGATTTCAATATTCCAATAAGGTATTTTTAATGCAATCAGAAATCGAGGAACTTTTTCCCATCTAATGTTATCCTAGTTTATGATATCCCGATGTTTTATCGTTTGGCCATTCTAAGTTGAGAATTAAGGAATAAACTACTTTATCCCGCTTTACTTAGATAGACATTTAGGTAGAAAGAAATTAAGAGGAAATATAAAAAAAAATAAAAAAAAAAAATGATTATAGTTACAGGAAAGCTAAACATGTCACGAAGCTTGTAAAATTAATTTTACATTAAAATGATAATATAGAATTTAACTCCGTATATCTTATAAAAGATTAAATCAATAAATAATAAATAACAACTTTGAGTGAGAGTTAAAAGTAATCTCAATTAGATAAGTTAAATTTCTACATCTCATTGGCTTGAACTGAGAACTTCTATCTAAAACTACTACCTAAGTTTTAATATAGTTTTAAGGAAATTATCTTTTAAATTAGTTAAGTACATTTATTTAATGAATTTTATCACTTCATTAATTTAATTATTATCTATTGTAAATCATATAGTTAATATTAATGATAAAATTTTAATAGGCAATGTTGCTTAATGATTTATTTTTTCGAACAATTTAAAAAAATATTTTTTGATCATCCTTATAAAAAAAAAATTATTACCGATTCAAATAATTATTGTTCCCTATTATAATACAGTCTTTTCTGAGTTTTTACTTGGTTTTAAAGGAAAGATTTAAAGAGAGGTAAGTAACGTGATCCATGAAATTGCTGATCATATTCAAAGTTAGTTAAATTTGGTATTTGTATGGAACAGAATAGTGGTAAGCCGTCACAAATATTTTCGTTAAAAAATTTAATTTTATATCGTAATACTATATCCGTTTGAAATAGCTTTATAGAGAAAAGAAACATGTTGTCTGTCAATATTCTACGGTCAAATGAAGCGCTCTCACTTAGCTGTAATTTAGCGATTAAACCATTTTCTAACAGATGGTCGAGATTCATAACCATATTAATGGAAATTAGTATTTTCTTAATAACCCTTTTAACAATGTAAAATAAAATAAGTAGAAAATATTTTAGCGTTTCTTAAATAACAGTAGTTTAAAAAAAAAAAATAATGCATTTTTACTAAAGTACTAATTGTTTTAATTGCCACTATACTGAAACCAACATTAATTAAGTTTTGCGCTTAAATATATTCAAACGTTAATTTTGTTTGTAATTTCTTAACTAAACTACGTAACGTTAAAATAGTACTACTGGTAAAAAAATGAGTTAATTTTCATGTATAATTTTTCGTAATTTCCATAGATTTTCTTAAATTAAATTACAACTTCAAACATGAAGTGAAAAAAGAACAGTAATTGCCGACTTCCCTCTTTTAAATTAATATCGCTGAGTTTTATAAGTAATTAATATAATTAAATTTTTATAAATCTTAATTATTAAGAATGAGTAGTATCAAAGTAGTTATTTGAATAAAATATCTCAGAACGCGTTCTCATTAAGTAAGATAATGTTATATTCACATTTTTATTTTTAATCAAAGATCATAAGTAGTTATAAAAAATGTCCTACTTGCATAGAAGAGAATACTTACTTTCTATGTTAGCTCTGGTAGCATAAGAATTCTTCAGCTTTGGTAGAGATTTTTAGCTCCTCAGCAACGATCTTTCAAACCTCTCCGTCATTCGCCAGTCTCATAAAAACATTCACACCATTACTGTCAAGTTTCAAGTGACGTAATTCATCCATTTTTTCTCGCTATCATCATCAATCATGATTGACCGATTGATGATTTCATGAATAATCTTTTTTTCGTATTCATCTTCCAAATACGTTTTTCTTTAAATCATCTATTCATTTCAATACTATATACTATACATTCTTTCAATGTATTTTAATAAGTATATTCTTGGATTCTATACAAAGTGTATCACAAAGAATAAGTCACTTTCATGACCTATTCTACTCGTGAAAATAATGCAAAAACATTCATGTAAACATAGGCTCTAAAATGCTTCGTTTACGAGTTTCGGCTATGAAAGATTCCGTTCGGGTTTCAGCTTTCCCGGTGAAATGAGGTCGTACTGCAATGTTTAGAACGTTAATTAAGGGCCAAAATTAGTGATTTATTGGGCTCTTGATCTGAAAAATAAAATAAAATAGATTCCACTACGTATCTGCAGTAGATTTTGAGAAATCTGGGGTGTAAACCCCTGATTTTTATGTTTGACGAACAATAACTTTGTTAAATGGGTTATAAACACGTAAAAATTTTAAACAGAACTTATGAACAATCTAATTCTGAAAAAAATGGTATATGGTAAGTTGAATAAAACAAAGAAAAGTTAGAAAAATTCGAATTTTATTTATAAAGAATATATTTATCAGAAAAGTACTTATTTAATATAAACAATAACTAAATTATTTTTTTGGTGACGTGAAAAATTTATAAAAACAAAATTTACTATTAAAGATTTCTGTTAAAAATTTAAAAAAAAACTGAAAATTACACAATAATTGTAAAATAAAATTAAATAAATAAAAATGACTTAGTAATTTTTTTATTAATGACAAAAATACAAAAAATTATTTGACAAATTATTATTTTAAAACTGGCATAAAAGTAACAACAACTGATTAAAACTGTTTATATAATTCTCTGAGGAACATTAAGTATATCGGATACTGTGAACTGTGCTGTCATTGCAAAGGTTTTCTGTGAATTTTTGTTTCAACATAATCGGATGTAATTCCGTTCTTATTTACAACAGAGGAATACGCTCGTATGATATTCACTTTGGGTCTGTGTAATGATAATACTGCAGCTGGTGCAGTAGAATATGAAATAATTTTTCCGAATCACAGGATTCCAGATGTCAAAACTATTAGCTCGACTTTTCGCAATGTTCGGGAAACAGATTCTCTACCTAATATTCGTACCAGCTACGAACAAATCTGTCCAACACGACGTTGTTTTTATGAAAATATTATTGATGTATTTCAGCGTTACATTGAATCCAGGTGTCATTACACGACGTCTTAATAAGCTGATCGGAATTTCGCATTCGATAGTTGGACACTTAAACAAAAGAAGTTTTATCCTTATCTTAAACAGTCACTTACCATCTACAGCCAACAGATGGTCCACCTTACTTTGAGTTCTGCAAATGATGGAACGCAAATCGACAACTCCACAAGCATATTTTGTTTACCGACTTGCAAATTTCCCTCGAGATGGCATCAACAACTTACGCGATGAGCATTCACGGGCAGAAGTAAATTCTCATGAAACGGTGTAAGCCTATTTTCAACAGAGATTTAGCGTCAATGTACGGTGCGGCCTTCATAATCAGCTGTTTTGATCATTTATATTAGCTGATCGTTTAAATTCTGAGATCTACTAGCACTTTCTGCAAGAAGATTTGCCGCAGCTGCTTGAAAATATTTCTGTAGCGCTGAGACGGAAAGTATATTTCCTACACGATAGTGCGCCTTCCCGCTTATCTTGGGCCGTTTCCACTCAATTAAATCATAATTTCCCTGAGAAAGGTATCTGTCGTGAAGGTTCACATTCCTGGCCACAAAGATTGCCTGATCTAACGTCTTTAGATTTTTGCGTCTGGGGATACATGAAAATATCGGATAAAAAACATAAATACATTATCGTGAGGAACTAATTGTCCGCATTATGAATGAGGCTGAGCAACTTAAAGACAGCCCTGAAGAACTAAAACGAGCTACATAAGCAGTACAGATGTGTACAAGAAATGTGTTGAAAATTGCGGACTCATTTTTTAACATTTATTATAATCAGGTACGTAAATGCACTTTGTTCTAATTTACTGTTTCTAAATAAAATTCGATTTTTTCTAACTTTTCTAAAATATTATATGAGGTGGAAAGGAAATTTAAACTTTGTGAAATTTCGCAAATTTTTTCATAACCTATATAACAATAAATCTTTTATCAATTAAGCCTTTAAAATACGCTAATTCTTCATCGCAAGAATATCTTTAAAGTAGTACAGAAAAATTGAAGAATAAGTTCAAAATAAAAAATTCGTGCACCGTTCTGTACAAGAAGAGCGACCTTTCGTTAATTTAATTTGGTTTTAATAATTTAATATTTATTTAATTTTCTTTAATATTGATAACAATAGATACCGCAGATAAAGAAATGTCAAATTTCTAACTTGCAGCATCATAACGAACCTCTTCCAACTTGTCCCTTTAAAATTTTTTTCCTCTTAAATTAAGGGTAACTCAGGAACGACTCAACCAATTTTCATCGCATGCACATTTCGGTTATACTACTACAGGATATTTACATTTCTTTGAAATTTATTTAGTAGTACTGGAGATTTTCGAAAAAATTTATTCATATATAAGACAAAATTTTATACATATAAATATATAAAGAAACCTCAATGTAGGTGAATGGTATTTTCGTACTCAACATACCTCAAAACGTAGTGAAAATTTATTTTCATTCCCCACTTCTAACTTGTAACCGAACGTAATAGTGTATTTTTCTTCGAAGAGTCGGTAAAAAAAAAATCCACAAATATTTGTCGAATTTCGAATGGTAAATAATTATTATAACTATTTATAAACAATTTAAAAGATGTCAATACAAAAGTAAAATGTTCGATTTCCGTAGTCGATTAGGGAATTCAGATAAATAAAACAGCATACGATTTATTGTAATTACCGTTTTACTTTCCGTTTAACAATCGAAATTACGAACTAATTATATATATATATTTTTAGCGTTATTTATATACGATTTATAGCGTTATATTTAGCGTTATCTTATATAAGATTTCGTTTTAATACTGTATTAAAATGATATAATTTCTTATAATTTTTTTTTGTAGATTATAAATCAGCAAATATTAGAATAGTTTTTGGTTCTGTTTCTCTCATGAGAACTTTATTTAATTCTTTTCTTTTTTTTAACTTAATTTTTTCTACTTCATAGTGTCATGAAATTTTCTTTTTATCAGATGAGCCTCTCTTAGCATTTTGTTAATAAATTTATATTATTTTAAACTTCAAACTTGTACAATTAAAATATTAATTTAATAAATAATAAGAATTATTTTTTTTTAAAAAGGGAACGATTAACCGAGTTAAAAGGTTAGTACTTTAGAATTAGATTGGAGTAATATCTGCAATAATATTGGTTAGTTGTAAGACGTGATAATTTACGGAGTTGTCTGGAAAGGATAACAAGTTATTATATGTTCATACCAGGGTTTAAAGTCAACAAATTTACACTGATAAGTTTAGGTAATGGAGCAGTATGTGTTAACGTCGAATTAACCTAAAACAATCTCTACCCGTTAAATTTATCACATTCACGCTTTTGCCTAACATCTTTATAATTCTATTTCTCTTCCACCCGACTAAAATATCGTTTTCCTTTTTCATTTATTTCTCTCTCTATTCTCAGAAAATTTTACGTTTCTAGTTAAATTTTAGTTTGATTTAATAAGCTATCTACTACTTTCAGTGAGTTGAGAGAGTTCCATATTGTAGATATGAAACATTTTACATTCGTATATTGCAACAGCAAACATAAAAATGTCCATTTTTTAATATGTGGTTTTCCCTGTACAAAATATGTAATATATAGTACGTTCTTTATAATAGTTCTTTTTTGGCGGTTGCTACACAATATACGGCATACAATAAACCAAACAACCATTCAAAGAGTCTTTATACAAAGGAAATAATAATAATTATACATATATTTAAGCGTAGGTTTTTTTAACTGAAATAACAGGATGTACACATATGACAGTGAAAACCAAATTCAGTTCATACATAGTTCCATATTCGTTATATATATAAAATAGTAAATCATATACAGTTTATAGTATCGTTTGTAATACAAAAGTCAATTAGAAATTTTCTATAGGAATAAAAACATAAAGCTTGAAAAATAACCTGCCTGGAAAATTTCGTCAACAAATTTTTTTCATTCATGACACTCTTTCAGTCATAAAATTTATCAAATACACAGACAGGTCAATGGTAATAAGAATGGGATGAGCGTACCTTACGGGGAAAATTTCTTAACCTTCGGGAAGTATAAAAAAAGAATTTTAAAAATAATCTACCTATTAAAAGTCTAGTAATACCTATAATAAAATTGTTAAGAAGAAATATTATGTCTTTAATTTTCTGGAAAATCATTAAAATAAAGTCATATTATATGACAAACAAATTCGGTATTGGGTCAAATATAAATTCTTGTTTATACCCTGATGTACAGATAAAAGTTTTAAAAAAAGTTAAAAAAAGAAACAACTTCAAATTTTATTTCCATTAACTTTTGCTCCCTGAAAAACTTTCACTGAAATTCACCACGAGAATTAAATAAAAACCGCAATGGGGAGGGGGGAAAGGAACTTTTGTTGAAAATTTAAAGAAAGATTTTGTGAAAGGTTTTTACTGTTCTATTTGTTTTAATTTTCACAGCTAGAAATTATCCTTTGAAAGAGCCTCTTCCCTGAAAAAAAAACCATAAAGTGAAACTGGTTTTATTATATACTTTTTTGTCTCAGTACCAAAAATCAGTTTTTATTAGGAAGAAACAGATTTCATTATTGGCAATTCTTATTACAAAATTTACAATTTACATATATATATATATATAAATATAAAAATCTGATGGTGGATACCACATGACTTTCTTGTACGCCTGTTAAATTGCATATCACATTTTTTAGAATTGAGAAGTATATAAAATTTCATTTCATTAAGCAATTCTGATATTTGTTCATATATATATATATATTTTGTTGTTATTGAATTATTATTTATTGTAAAAATATTTTTACAATCAGAGGTTGAAAATTATTAATAAATCAATACATTTAAATTAAAAAAAAAGTAAAAAAAGGAGATGAAGTCGGATTCAAATCGTTGGGCTTTCCGCTTGTAAAAATCCAAATATTCCATTAATTAAAATTTTATTTAGCAATAACTCTGAAAACAATGAAAATAAGTACCACTTATGATATATATATTGTTGAAAATCTCTCAATGAGGGCTTATTACTGCAGTTAAGAAAATGTCCAAAATTCAATTTTTTTGGATAAACTTTTGGTCCAATCGATTGCAATCAAAAGGGGAGGTGTACAACTTGATTTTTCAACGGTCCTAAATCCTAAATTTCAACATCCTTTACTTCGTACAATGAAGTAGAAATTGTTATGGATTAAACCAAGAACATTCTGAAAATCAGTCAGATTTGTTCCCTTTGTTTATTTGTAATTTCGTATAAACAGAAAAACAGACATAAATATAAGATTTTATCACAAATTGCAGTTATAGCTTATTCTTGAAATTAAAATACAAAGTGCTAAAACAACATGAAATTAAAATTCAAATATGACATATAGTTACAGACATGAATTAAGTGTAAACTGTATTCTTAGCTATCGCTACGGAAAATTACGTCACGTCTACCACGAAAACTGTTTCAAAATAACATTTTATATTAAATTGCACTGATTTCTCGGGAAAAATCATTAATTTTACGTATACCATTTACACCTGATTTATGTAAATGGTATACGTAAATAAAATTTTTATTTCCTTGTACGAAGTAAAGAAAGAATTGTGATCGCGAAAAATTTCGATTTTCAGATTTCAACGGAAATATCCATTTTGACCATCCCTGAATGCATTTTGACTAGTTTCGGCGTGACGTTTGTACATAAGTATGTATCTCGCATAACTCAAAAACGATATCCCGTAGAATGTAGAGATTTTGTATTTAGAACCTTTCTAACATTTAGTTATGTACCTCCTCTTTTAATTGTAATCAACTGACCAAAATTGTCCAAAAAAGCCCAAAATCCAAAAAAAATTGGATTTTGGACTTTTTCTTAACTGCAGTAATCAGCCCTCACTGAGAGCTTTTCAACGGTATATCAAAAGTAGTTTTTATTTTCATCGGTTCCAAAGTTATAGCCAAATAAAACTATAATTAATGAAATATTTGAATCGTACAAGGGAAAAACTTCATTTCCTATTTTTTTAACTTTTTTTTCTTAATTTAAATGTATTGTTTTATTAATAATTATTAACCTATGATTGTAAAAAAATGTGTATATGTAATTTAATAAATGTTCAAGGAAGACGTGGTGTCTATTTCAGATTTTTTTTCTTAACTATTTAGCAATCTCTTCCAGAATATTGTTTAGTCGACTAAAAGCTACTGAAAAAGATGATGGTATAAAGCACTTCAGATTCTTTTCTTACGTTATATTGCTGCGTTTTAGCCAATATCAAATAATTGATTTTATGGATGTACTTATTTACTATTAAAAATAATTTAAAAATTTCCTTAAATATATGAAACAGCTGTCTATGAAGGTTGACTAATTTATTAGTGCTGGTTTATTTATAAAATTTTATTTATGCAACTGTTTAAATGGTGTACTAAGTGATAACTTGAGTTAGAACTAGGAGTAGATATTCTTTTAGTAAAAATTTTATTGAAATTTTGTCTTTGAAGAGCGCCTTATAATATTTCTTAATTTTATATTTATCCAATATCTTACATTGCGTCTATCGTTATTATGAAACAGCTATTGGCTACTCATAATGGCGAAGGGGAACAACACCTACGGACAGTGGCACAAAACAGAGCCATGTTATTGCCTATATTAGAGATCCTCGTGAAGCGCCGCGTCATAAACTAATCGAAGACAATATTGATACTACTAGTGATACCTTAAGCAGTGAAGTAGAGAATGAGGTTATGGACTCTCATATGAGTGATATATCATGTCAAACAATACCGAACCTACATAAGTCTAGAATATCACAAGATGTTTCTAATTCTATCTCAACAGTATCAAACAGATTCGAGCATATTCCCGAGAAGAAACTGAAGAACAGAATAACTAGGAGGAGATTAAATCGCCAGCAGTAGAAATATATTGCATCACTGACGTACTAAAACTATATGAGTTAACTCGAAACTGTCGTTAACTAATCGATCTATAGCATACGTACTTATTATTAACCGAAAACAAGTAAGGGTTGTATCAAAAAAGGATTATTCAATTCATTAATCCGAGAACGGAATCTCATCGGCCACACCTTTACAAGAAAAGACGAAAGGGTGTCCCAGGTAATAGATAATCGAAGTTATAAAGAATGATCAAGGATAAAGGGTACAGTAATCGAACAATCAAGGACACAGTATTATTAACGCTAAAGGCGCCAATTCCGATAATTTTCATAAACCTGGAGCCGCAAAGTAAACCCAAGGAAATATTCCAAATAAGATATATGTACAGTTGGCTATAGCCAACCGTAGCGTTATGGTTCGAGGAACGCAGAAGGTCTAGAGATATTGCGCATTGCATGCGATGCCAACAATATATTTATGGTAAAAACAACGGAAAACTGTCAGATGAGGGACAGGAATTCTCCGACAACCTGCGCGTAATGCCGCTTAGGGATTCCTTTGAGATCTCCATGTCGTAGGACTTGCAGTGGCAGCTGATTCCATTATGTCTGCCAATTAGACCGATCTCGAGAGTTGAAATATTGGATTGGATTCAAAAGGCTAAATAAATCACGTAATTCAAAACTGTGCGCAAAAGTAATGTTAATTTTAATTAACATGGGAATGGAAAAAGGCTCATTAACAAAAGAAATATCCATTAAAACTGCTGGAAATCTCGGCCCTTTATTTGTAAAGAATATAGTTTCTCACAGCGTTCGACTACAAAACGATTAAATAGACGTAATGATTTCTGTGTTGTATTTTATACTTATTTTAGAAATGAAAATGAAAAAAACACAAAGAGGTTAAGGCAAAATTATTTATTACAGATAGAAGAATTGGTATCTTTAGGGTAGCTGCATTGTCTTCTTTGGTTTGGTCACGTTTATTAAAATCAAAGTTACAAAAGATTAACGATAACTCTTAACTTCATATTATGTTTTATATTTAACAAATAAGTTTCGTAATGGTGAGCATCGGTGGTTCATCGGTAGAATGCTCGTCTCCCACGCTGGCGGCCCGGGTTCGATTTCCGGCTGATGCATGTTGTGTTTTTTTTTTAATAAATCACGATATAAGCTAGCAGTTTTTTTCGTGGGAATAATGAATTGAAATGTTGTGTGGTATCAAACTAATATAATACTAATACTAGTTACCAGACCTTCAGGATAATAAGCCGAGACGCTACTACTACTACTTGTCACAGAGGTCGTGGAGTGTTTTAATTGCCATAAATTTGCCTGAGATATAAGGGGATTACGAATTTTTCTACAAAACATAAATATGATACGATAATTAAGTTACTACATTAAAAAAACATATGTATATAAAAATAATATTATAATAATAAAGTAATAATAAAAACAATATAAAAATAAAAAATATAATTTAAAATACGGTAGTTAATATATTTTACCACACGATAAGTTCGATCAAAACGTTTTATAACAAAAATTTTAATTTTAATAAAATAATAAAAATAATATATCGGCTAAAAAAGATTTAACTGTACACATTTACGAGTGTTAGACTAAAAAATGAACCACCTGTTAATATATTAGTCAATAAAATCCACGATATGAAGTCTATTTTTCTTTAGATTTTATTTCATATTACAACAACGCCTTTTTTACTTATATATTTTATTTTCGTGGAATAAAATGTAACTAAAATTTTTATGATACTCCAGTTTCCTATGTTTTTAAAGATAAAACTACTAAAATTATTAAAAATTTCAGCCAGCATTAATCTTTATAGTAATCTTCTGTCTACAAGAACAAACTTACTTAATTAACACATTATTATTTTAGGAAAAAACCTAAAGAAAAAAATCCATTAAGTTTAAAACAAGCCTCAAACAGAGGATAATGACCAAAACAGTTAAGGCCCCAAAAAAATAAACAAAAAAAGGACTCAAACATGAACTTTTTGTACTTCTTTTAAATACGTACAACATAAAAAAATAACAATCAAAAACTTTAAATATGATTATTTAATTAGGCAAAGCAGTATGATGTCACTTACCATGACAAAGTGTAAACTAAGTCTATTTTTAACGGATTTCCAAAGATTTGGAAGTTGTTACTGCATTCAGTCATCTATGTAAAAATGTATGTTAATTTCTGTATGTATGTTTAAGATTTCGTCCGCTTTACCGGATGTAAATTTTAATCGAGTTTGAAGAAACTTGATGGGGTCATGTAACCCTAGTATAAATAGAATCCTATTGATTTTCAAGCGAATCGGTTCAAAGGAATCGTAGTTAGAGCCATAAAACGGGGTATTGGGGTAAATGTTTAACTTTTTTCGTTCTACTGGGCGCATTTTATAAGGTTTTCTATCATTTTTTAAGAATACATTATTTTAAGAGATATGACTGGTCTGATACTTATCAACTGGTCCATACAAAGCCAATGTAACACTAGTGAAACATACAAAATACTTCTGTTTATACTGTCATAGCTTTTATTTAAAAAAAAATTATAATATATGCTAAATTAAATTTTTAATTATATGCCATTAAAAATATTTTTTTTCATTTTAAATATTCTAACCTGAAATTAAAATATTTAAACAATAATAAATATTTTTTTAGCACATTCCAAAGAATTTGTAAAAATCGCTATTACACTCTGTCCCATAAAATATTGTGGGGGGTGAGAGGGATCAACATTTCTTTATGATTTGCAGTCTCCTGATCACGATTCTGCAATGTTTGTATACACATGCATATATATATATATATATATATATAAGTTCGCTCTACCAGATGAAAATCTTAACCAATTTTGACAAGACTTGGTAAAATAATATAATCCGAGTAGAAATAGAATCCTATAGATTTTCTATCAATTCGGTCCAAAGGAACTGGAGTTAAAGGGAAAATATAAGGTTTTCGGTACGTTTTCAAGGTTAACTAAAACCGGAAATCCGTCTTCTGACGCACTCACTGCGACAGATGTTTTTGTTAGCTATTTGGCTTAACTTAACTGCTTAAACGTGATTTCAAAAGATCCAACCTTTCTTATTCATCTCATATTTTCAAATTATTATAACAATTTTCAATTTTTAGTTATATTTGCTTACTTGATGACAGAGAGAAAATATATACACCCATGGTCATAACAAAAAAATCCAAAAGTTTAAAAAAACATAAAAGTAACAGAAATTCCAGATTTTACTTTTTTCTATCTTCTTAGTGTGTCCTGAGTTATTCGAGTCGTCAAACAGTTTATATAATTCTTCAAATAATATATAAATACGCAAGATATAATTAGAATTTACGTAAGTTCGTATATGTGTATATATATATAATTTTTTCGTTGACTGCAAATGTTAACAGATTTTCAATAAACTTGGTGGGGTGATATAAACCTACTGGGAATAGAGTTCTATTGAGTTTCAAGCAAATCGGTACAGAGGAACCGGAGTTAGAACCAAAAAAACGGGATTTTTGGGTTTATATTCAGCATTTTTCGTTCTTATACTATGCAGTATTAAATCGTGCACTTGAAATAACGCTTTCACGAAAAGTGCAGCTCCATTTAAATATTAATCTAATTATTTTAAAATGTATTTTGTAATATGCATTATTTTTAAAATTATTACAACACAAAATAATCCAAAAAAGCAAAATAATTAGCTTAAGATTTAAAAATAAAAAAATGTAGTAAAGAATAATTTAGAAAAAGCTTTGGTAAAATGTTCTTACAATAAAACTGCATATGCTGCAATCTAGCGTATATGTTCATATTTTAACGGAGCTGTAGTTTTCATGAAAGCATTAGTTTAAGTGCATGATTTAATTCAACGGTAACAAACAACGGAGAATATCTCCCGATTTAAGTGAATGGTATTTTCGTACTCCTTATACCTAACACATAAAGTAATTTGTTTTCACCCTCCACTCCTATCTTGCGATCGAAAGTAATACCGTACGTTTCTTCAAAAAATCGGTAAAAAAACACAATTAGATAAAAAAATAAGCTAGTTTTGCTGTAGTACTTTATCTCGCAATAATCCAATACGTGATCTGATATGAAGGAAACAGGTTGTTGTCCCAAAAATCATTTTTGACGTTTTAATCGTTAATATTAACGTAACATAAAATATAAAAAAAAACACCGAAAGCAATATTATTTAAAAAATATATTATAATATTATATTATAAATATTTACAGCAGTGAATCGTCCTTTCTTTCTTAATCTTTTCTTTTTTAACTAAAACTGGAAATCCGCCCTTCTGACGCAGTTACTGCGACAGATTTTTCTTCTTTTTTTTTAAATTTTGATATTACTTATCAAACGACTGTCTAACTTTTCACAATTTTCTATTGTATAAAAAACTAGTATAATTACAACTGTAATTTATAAACTTCAACTAGAACTGAATCTAAAAAGTAATACTTCTACATAACTCACTATTCGTTTTTTCCATTACCTTTTTACAATTAATATTTTTTTTAGTGAATTAAAACTGAGGAATATAAACGAGTCAAAATAGTTAAAAATGACAGAATATATAATAAGTATACGCATTCATACAAATACATTAGTGAACGTTCGCATGCGCACACACATTTGAATTACGTACGCATGTAATAAGTCACAATACTGGCAATATATAGGCTAACAGAATTCTTAATTGACAGCGATAATTGCATTTTCCAAATAGGATTAAAAATAATAGCCTATATGCTTTGGCAATTTTGTAAAATAACTGTAACTCTGAAAAATATTACTGAATTAACACTTCTCTCTAAATAATAGTTTTTCACATTTCCCTTTTATAAAACAGCTTTTCCAAATTCTCCTCGTACTATTACTGGAATATAATCATTAATATTTGATAACCAGATGTTACCCGTTGAAAAATTTATGATATTACCTCCCTTTTCTTTATTTTCCATACTCTCATATTTTTCTCACTTCCTTTTAATAACACCAAATCAATATTCCTGAAGTGAAATGTTTTCAAATTATAAAACGTAATTAAATATAGTAATTTGATAATTAATTTTTTATGAATTTAAATTTTAAATATTTCAAACCTAACATATAATATTAATTTTAAATATTTTAAATGTTTTTCCCTTTTTTTTTTTACTTTTATTTAAATATAAAAAATATACCCAAATTAAAAACTATATTTTTTAAAATAAAATACACCGAATTTTTTTTTATATACTTTCGGATATTTATTAAAAAATTCTTTTTTGGGGTAACAATGGAATAATTGTAGTTTTTAACTTAACCATTTATCATCACTCGGCGGTGAAGGATATTTAAGTCTTTTCTTAAAGATACAACAAATTAAATTCATATTTACATTTTTTGTTGTTTTCCCAAACATGAAATCTTTTTTTTTAAATCAAGAGACGTAATTATTTTTATTCTTGTAAAGCGGGGTCCAATAACTGTAACGCTATCTTATCTTCACTTATCTTATACTTCTTTTATTATCTTCATTCATATATTTGACATATTAATCAAGATTTACAAAAAAAAATCTTTATTTTTTAATATGCATAAATACGAATCTAATTCTCGGTTAGAACCGCACCGGTTTGACTTTGGTTTTTCACTGTAGTTTATATAAGTTTCACAATTTCTGCATCAGCACAAGTTACTAGATAAACAAACTACTTACGACTTTATTAATTGTGTAAAACACATTCTTCAAACAAAGTAGATAATAAACGTCAACATATCAAAGATACTGTGTTGCCGTTTTAAAATTCGCCGAGAGGAAGTGGACGTCTTCCGATTACGGTTAGGATATACCAGAGCTATTCACGGGTAGTTTATGTCAGAAAAAAACACATATTATGCGTACAATGCGACTGCCGCTTCACTGTGCGCCACATCCTTATGGATTGGGTATGTCATATGACCTTATGTCGTAAATTTAAATTATCGAGGGACATTCACCGCATCCTAATTAATGATAAGAATGTATTAGATCGGGCATTGTTACTTCTACGAAGTAACTGATACTTCGTAGAATACTTCATAAAATCTAGTGTTAACATTACATAAATTCTGATTCTATTTTGATATTCGTGTTGTATATTTTATTTTAATGGTTACGTTTATTTTATTTTTTACTTCCTTGTGCGAAGTAAAGAAAGTATCGTGATCACGAAAAATTTCGGTTTTCTGATTTCAAAGGAAATATCCATTTTAACCATTCCTGGGTCCATTTTGATAAGTTTCGGCGTGACGTCTGTACGTACGTATGTATGCACGTATTTCACATAACTCAAAAACGATTAACCGTAGGATTGTAAAATTTTGGATTTAGGACCATTGTAACATCTAGTTGTGCACCTACACTTTTGATTGCAATCGACAGGACCAAAAGTGTCCACAAAAACCTCTCAATAATTTAGATTTTGAATTTTTTTTAACTGCAGTAGTAAGCCCTCAACGAGAGGTTTTTAACGATATATCATAAGTGGTAATTATGTTCATTCGTTTCAGAGTTATAGCCAAATAAAGTTTTAATGAATGGTATATTTGGATCTTACAAGGAGAAGCACAACGGTTCGAATCCAACATCATATATATATTTATTAAATTTAAATATATTGATTTATTAATAATTATTAATTCAGATTGTAAAAAAATTACAATTAATAATAATTCAATAACAACAGTAAAAAAAAAATTTAAATAAAAGTTATTAGTAAAAAAAAAATTTATGTCCTTTTCATTTTAATTAAAAAATTTTTACAAGCGTTAATAATTTTTAATAAATCAATATAGTTAAATTTAAAAAAGTTAAAAATAAATATATGTGTATGAAGTCAGATTCGAACATGGAACATGGATTGAAATGAAATTTTAATTAATGAAATATTTGGATCTTTAAAAGGGAAGGCACATCAGTTCGAATCAGACTTCATCTCCTTTTTTCTATTCAACTTTTTTTTTTTATTTAAATATTTTGATTGATTTTATTAATATTTATTAACACGTGATTACAAAAAAAATCTTTACAACAAATAATAATTATTCAATAACAATAAAAAAAGAAAATGATAAAAAATCAGAAGTTATTGGTGAAAACAAAATTTTATGTAGTTTTGAAAATGTGTATATGTAATTAAATAAGCATTATTACATATGTGTGTGTGTGTATATGTAATAGATTTGGTGAAACATCTGATTATTTAATATTAATTAAAATTTATAGTTTAGAATCGAATTATTTTTGGATTTTCTAGTTTAATTTTATTTAATTGTTCTGGAATTTCTGTTTAATTTTATCTCCATTAAAATTAACTGCAGAGTGACAGAAAAATAGACCCTCACAAGAACAACATATATATTGAGGTTATTTGAGGATCCTTAATAATTTGCAAAAGATTCTTAAGTTTTAGTTCATTACTCTTCTAATATTGTCAGACAATATTCTCCCTAAGAGTTGATCATCATTTCGTATATTTGAATTTTATTACCAATCATTTATTCCCTCTTTGGTTTGATATAATTATTCTAATCTTATTTTGTGTGCACGTTCTCTAGTTTTAAAATTTTCTCTCTCTTTATATTCAGCATCCTCTCTTAATCTTTTTATTTTTTTTGTCTTAACGTTTTCTTCCTCTTTATATTTATCATCTTCTCTTAATATTTTTATTCTCTCTTTGGTTTTAACATTTTGTTCCTTTTTATATTTATCATTTTTTTAATATTTTCTTCCTCCTCATGTTCATCTTATTTTCATTTTTATTAGATCAATTCCTTCATGTAATGTTTCTTTTTCCCGTATGATTGTTTCTTTTCATTTCTAATTATTCACCAAATAATCCAATAATAAAAACTGAATATTTTACATCGTAAGGTCGGAATTAAAATTTATAACCAGTATACAGGAGTTTCCTAGTGGAATAGTTTAATTATTGTTAACTTTTATTTATAGGATACACCAGAAATCTAAAACTTTTATTAATCAGCAACTCACGAAGAAAAATAAAACTGTTCTAGTAATACGAGTAATAAAGGGACTTTTAGTCTATATTAATATTTCGTGTAAGACTGTTGAATTAATAATTGTATAAATATTTGATGTTAATAAAAACTATTTCAGCAATTGTGTAATTGTCCACTTTATTAAAGAATTGGAGGATCGTATCTCAAATGAAATAAGTTTAAATGAAGTGCAGCAAAAAATGTGTACATGCAATTTAATAGGCATACAAGGAAGTCATATGGTGTCCAAATCAGATTTTTTAAATTAAAGAAAATTAAATTATTTTAAGATGTTTAATATTTATAATAAAATAAAATTTCACATAATTATAATAATAATAAAAACAATAATAATAAAAGCTCGTCATCGTAAATTAAGTGATTTCGGGTTCTGGGTTCTAAGGTTCAAATCCTATTAAAGGTAGTTGCTTTATTCGTTTTGAATACTGTATCGTAGATACCCGTCGTTATTCTTTGGTGGTTGGGGTTCAGTTAACCACACGTCTCAGGAAGACTACACATTTTTCGGTATTTTTACAGTTACACTCCAGTTATTAATAATTTTAATTGTTAATGGAACTATAAATGAAAAAATATTGACAAAAATTTTGTAATGCAACAAAATATTAAAACAAAAAAATAAATTAACTCACCGGGTTGGTCTAACGTAAACTCGTCGTAATTCACTTGACTTCGAAGTCGAAAGTTCTCAGGTTCAAATCCTAATAAAGATAGTTACTTTTATTCGGATTTAAATGCTAGATCGTGGATACCGGTGTTCTTTATTGGTCGGATTTCAATTAACTATACATCTCAGGAATGGTCGGCCTGATTTTTTTCAAAACTATGCACTTACCGTATTACATTACACGGTTAAGTCGCTAATAACTTTAATTGTTGATGTGACTGTAAAAAAAAAAAAAAAAAAAATTATATATTTTTTTTAATTTTACCTTTCTGAAGCCTCTACCAAACTGATAACTTTCAAATTAATACTTAGTTTGATATCGACTTTAGAAAGTCGAAAATTAGAGAAAAACTAGAAAAGTTTTTAGTTTTTTTTTTGGTTTCTAATTTGTACATATTTTGAAGTTAGTTTTAATTTTGTAAAAGTTTGTTTTATCTTAAATTCTGTATCTTGATTTTTATGTAAAATATGTTGCCTACAAAAAAATGCTTCCCTTACGAAAAAAAAATTCCAATTCATATATAGAAAATGGTAGAATGTACATCTTCATAAAATTATGAGAAAAGATACTGATTTTCATAAAGAAACTACTACTGAATTTTAGCTAAGGGCCCCCGGTGAAATATAAGAATAAATTGCATTTATAATGTTAAATTGATTCTTTTTTAATGTTTCACGTTAAAAAATATTGTGTAAATATCAGAATGACATGATGTTAAATATTGTTACAGTAAAACAACCAAAAATGGTTTTTTTACTAATAGGAGTACTTCGAAAAGTTGTTCTATCTTGCAGTGGAAATTTAGATCCTTGCTTTACAAATTGTACTTCGGATCTTAAATAAATCCTAATTGAATAGTTTTCCATATAAAAATTAAAAATACTAGTCATAATTGTCAAAGAATAATAATAATTATAGATTTTTTTACTAAACAAAAAAAATTACTTATATTTATTTCATTGGATTTACTTATAAATTCAAATAAATTTTTGTTGTATTGTTTCTTAGGTTTTTAATTCTTATTTTATTGATGTCTTTATTTTTATATTTATTTATACGAGTAAATACTCGTATAAACAAAACTAAATAGTTTTAACTAATTAAACTCTACGGATGATGATAGTACACATAATAAAGCTTTACCCAAATTGGTTTTTGCGCATTTTCTCCGCTATTTTTTCAGCATAGGCTTACTCGTGGTATATTATTCAAAATATTTTATTTTTATTTAAAAAAGTAACATAAATTTATTTATGAAAGAAAATTAATTAACATAAAAAACAACATTTTAACGTTAATTTATAAATAAAAATTAATTTTTCCATTTATTGTTTTACTTTAACTAATTTATATATATTTATGTTATTTTTCTAAACCATTTATTAACATAAAATTGTAAAGGGTAAACTTATTTTACAAAAGAAGGTTTAATTTATCTCTGATGAGTTTATATAGGTCTAAACACCTTTTATTCTGATTTAAATACAGGATTCAAGAAGGAATACCAAGATGGTTGTATTTGTACTCCTATATATTATACATATGAAATGTATTCACGGCTGTTACATTGAAAATGGATTAGTGCCAAACTGATTGTTTGATGCCATCGCTATGTATGTAACCCATTCCGATGGTATGTAAGTCGGTATGTGTGAAATTTAACTCGGCTGATACACTGTAACCGGTAAATTGGAATGTTCTGATTTCGTACATGAGAAATTGTGTAATGTTCTCAAGGAATTTCTAACGTTAAATTCAATCACTAGCTTATATTAGATTAGATCAGTTTCATCCGTATACGAAATATCTCTACCTCACTCAATTTATTAATACGCACAGTATGCAATGCTGAATACGTTTACTGAACTGTATACATAATTGCTTACGAATAAAGCAGTATGTCTGAGAGAATTTGGATAGACGTTTTTAATTCCTGATAGGTATTTACTTCTTATAGATTACAGTAAATCTTTTAGCTTAAACTGAATACAGTTATAATTTTTTGTGAGTCGTAACAATTATATAATCTAAAACAACCCAACATTAAAAAGTTTTTTAAAATGTTGTACATAAAAAGAAAGCTGCTTACAATTTTTCTGTACTTTCCTATATTTTTGTATAATAAAATGTAATTTTTTTTTCTTCATCTTCTTAACTATCCTTTCCGGATGTTGGTTACCGTCATGGCTATTCCCACTTTGTTCGCGGTTTTCCGAAAAAGTTCAGTAGTTGGAATTTGCAGGTTCTTTAACCTGGATATTAATTTTTAGCCATATCTTTTCATCCAGTTACTTTAACGCAGGATATCTAGTAGATTTCATCCTTTTCATTTTTTCATGTTACGGGGCCTTAAAGTAGTGCAGTTTCCTACGTTTAACAGCATTAATTACATCTGTCTTTTTCTCTATTATTTATAGAATTTCACTATTTGGTTCACATTTTCCCCATGAAACGTTATTGTTCTAGCATTCAGAAACATTTTAAAATGCTTGAAGAATTTTTGTTTTTACATACCATTCCATACATAAATGTGCAAGAATCACATTTTTTTGTATCCGTTTTCAAGTAATGGATTTTAAAATTTAATATTTTCAACATCTCGATTCCCCCCCGAGGGGAGAAGATCCCGCCTCGTAGCGTGTCCGGTCGCTACACCATCCCCTCCGTTCCTAGAATAATATTTTCAACAGTGGTAAATTTGAGAATTACAAATACGGTTCCATTTTAATTATTTATTCTCTCATTTTTAATTTTTAATTTTGCTCTTATCTTTAGCCGAAGCAAAATAAATTCTTAAAAGAAATGTTCTAGGCACGTTAAAATTAGCAAAATTCAGTTTTATAGTGAGATATATGAAACATGCTATTTGAATTGTTTTACCGCCTTTTTGAAAAAAAGTACCGTATTGTTATTATTTTATTATATATTTTACATTTATCTTCATATATTTTATGAAAACTATATAAAAATTAACATACCATTTTTTAATCTGTCTTAAAATATTATAAAACAAAATTATTTGCTTTTACAACTAATTTCTATATGATATACTTAATACTACGGTTTCATCAAGCTAGAAAAAACTGCCAAAGACGTTATTTAACGTGACTGTTTTTCCTGTGATCGTACTGTTTCACGTAATTATACGGTTCCTGTTCCTGTACATAGGGAAATCAAACTGTATTGTTCTCCCACGCTTCCTAAAAAGAAAGGAAGCGAGAACGAAGAAGAAAGAAAGAATCAGAAAAGAAGAAGGGTTAATTGAAGAGATAAAAATTAAAAAATCCAAGGGAACGAAGGAAAAGGGATGGGACAAATGGATGGAGGCTGAGATGGGTAAGGGACCTGCCTCCAGGCAGAACATCAGATGATTATGATATGAAAAATATTTAATTACGTATACAATAGTCTATAAATCTATTGTTCTGAATAATTCGTAAACAAAGAACAAATAATATCATTATTATTATTATTCTTAGTTTATAAATAGTGCATAAATATACGACATATATTTTTTAAAATTTAAATAATTAATAAAAATATTAAAGTATAAATAAATAATCTTCAATCTCGTATATTATTAATCGTAAATATACAATTTACAGATCGATGGGAAATAACTTATCGAATTCTAAGTCACCATTATAGTATAAAAATAATAGTAATAATACTACTGGTAGTTGTCTTTAATCTCTGGCTGGAATCTTTCCAAAGTTTAAAGGGAGAGTTTTCATGCTTTACTTGACTTGATCTTCTTTACTAACATATTCAGCTACTTAAAGGATTTCCATCAAAAAAGCATTCTTCTTTTTAAATTAGGCTTTTATACACACACTCACATATATATATATATATATATATATATATATATATATATATATATATATATATATATACACACACACACACATTTAAAATATCTTCCTCATTATAGTATAATAATTAGTATTATAAATTTTACAGATTTTTTAAAAAATTAAATGCTAATAATGAAAAGAAAATATTCTTTAAGAAAGTTTTTTTTAGTTGGGTTTTTTTTTTACCCAACTACTGGTTATTTTTTTTGGGATGTAGTCCTGTACAGACTCAGTCCGATTATTCCTGAAACGTGTAGTTAATTGAACCCCAATCACCAAAGTATATTGATATCTATTGTGTAGCATCAAATCTATAAAAAGGCAACTAATTTTTACTAGGATTTGTACCTCAGAATCTTTGACTTCCAAAATCAATTTTCAACAACTAATTTGCGACGACGAGTTAACCATTAGACCAGCCCGATGGGTTTTTATTATGCTCAAAAACGATTAATAAAAATTTTATTTATAATCTAAACCTGGATAGCCGTTTCTATTATTTAAAAATTTATAAGTATATATATAAGAAAATAAGTGAATAAAAATAAAACAGATGACAAATAATGAAAAGAAGAAGAAGAAGAAACTGTTTTCCTACTTTTTAGAACTTTTTATTTCTACTTTTAGAAAAATCTACTTTTTATTTATTTTTTACTTTACTATTGTCTTTGCTGATGATTACTGTTTAACAATCGAAATTACCATTTAATTAATTTTAGATATTAGAAAAAATTTTTTAAATTTTCTTTTTAGTCAATATTAGTTTATCTTTTTATTTGATTTTATTATGGCAGAAAACCATTTTGAGCTTAATAAACTTTTAAACAAGTTTCATTAGTTGGAAGAGAAGATTTCATTTATTTTCTACAGATAATAATTTTATGAATACATACAATACATACAATAGGGAGAATTTTTTTCTAAATTTATGACAGTTAATATACTTGTATAAACCTGTTTTCTTTCTTTATTTAATGCTACATCAGCCTTACTGGTCATCAGCGATACTACTCGATCACATATATATATAATTACACTTAAAAATCACCCTTATACATATGCTAAAAATTCAAGTCCTTCAGATAATTTAGAGTTTTCTCACAATCTGTCACTTTATTTAAGTATGTCTTTAGATCTTAAGATATCTTGTGTTTTACTTTTCCGTTTGATAGTGTGGACAGTCGGAAATAATGTACTTTATTGATAGATAATGTTGGCAATAATCACATAATTTCTCTCTGTTTTCAAGATGAGATGTACGGGGCTGAAGTCAGCGTATCCTATTCTCAATAAAGTTAAAATGATTTGTTTCCTGGAAAATGAGCATGCAGGATCATAAGTACGTACTTTTTCGTATTTGATGGAGTAAAGAATTTGGAAAACTTGTTTTGAATAGGAAATATATACAAATGGATGAGGTTGGAGGTAAAATCACTTTTCGCAAATAAATTCATTATTGAACTTGACGATTAAGAAAATTACATACAGATTTTAAAACATATAAATCTGATGAGTTTCAGTTCTTTTGTAACAAACTTCATTACATTTAGAATTAGAAATATAAAAAAAACCAAACCGTTTTTTATTCTTTTTTTTTTGGATTGTTTGTTATGTTTAAAAAAAATGTTTATAGTATTTTTTCAATTAATACCTAATATTATAATTTCTTCTTTTGTCATTTATTTTATTTATTCTACCTCAATGTCTGTTTATGATAATTTTTTTAACGACTAAATATCACTGTTTAAACTCTAAACCAAATTTTTTATGAAATTTTAAATTTATTTAAATAAGAGTTAAACATATACCGTTTTTTTAAATTTATTTATACTGATTAAATTGAAAATGGTATTTTATATTTCCATAAACAAATGATAATATAATTATCAGTAGTTCCAAAAACAACAGACTTTACTTTCTTTGTACTCCAATAATGAAATGTACTCCAACAATGTCAAATAATGAAATCGATTATAAAAAATGAAAATGAAAATAAAAATAAAATACAAAACAATATAATTCATCATAATTATTTTTGTCACGAAGGTACTTCCATTATATCTCTGTGTTTTTATAAATCTTCTTAATAAAACTTAAAATAGTGATGGAAGAGAAAACATTTTATATAATTTTATCAAAAACCGATACAAGATAAAGCGTTATTAAATAGTGCTTTGTGATAAGATTATCTTCACTAGAACAGAACGGTCTCAGAGACAAATGTTAGACTTACTGATGGAATATTACGTGAAAACGTGATCTAATGTGTAGCTACGTGTGAGCCGATGGAAGATGACGTCAAAAGTAAATCGCTTCAATATAGATGCTGAGAACACATCGTAGAGGGTTAAAGGTTTTTTCACAATCAATCTCATCTCATCTTTTTCTTGTGTCAGTAAAATAGCAGATATCATCTAGAAAATACTTCTTTTTTTTTAAATTACTATATATTCGGCGTTCATCCATTAACAAGGGACCTTAAAGCAAAATTATAAAAAACGGAAAATGAATTAGATCGTAACTGATAAACAAACAAAGGAGGGATATATAACAGGAAAACGACCGACCTTCGCACAATCATTAAATGGTATTATAAGAATTATTTTTACGTTCGATGCCAAAATATATAATATTTCTACAAATTATCATTTATATTATGTACCAGAAAATAAAACCTATTTTAGTAATAATAAAAATTATTTTATAAACAAAAATACGTTTACGATAGATGAAATTTAAATATTAAAATACCAAAATGTAAAGAAAATTTGGAGGTTTTGATTTAGATTTAAGTTTCTATTTTTATAGATTTTTAGCTTTTCGCTTTAAGAAATATATAGCTGTAAAGGAATTTCAGTGCAAAACTGAAAAATAATTTAATTATGATTTTAATAATTTACTTCCGATCTCCGTGGCAGAGTTGTAGCGCGCATCTGTCTTTAATCCTAAGGTTCAGGGTCAAGTTCCGGTACGGTATAACATTTTTTTTTTACGTGCTATGACAATTCATTTCCTCATAATTCACTGGCAGCTATTACATCGTACCAGCCAGAATAAAATGGAATATAGAGGATTTAATTGTTATTAGGCTTTCTCTCGTTCAAGTCATTTATAGACATTACACATGTCAATTCATTCTTTTGTAGGAACGGACCGTAGATATTTGTGTTACAATTTTGTTTTTTGCCCCGGTGTTTAAATTTACAATCGGTTCCAATTTACCGGAATCATAAGTAAATTTGAATATAAAATATGACATGCAGAGAGGGGTTTACCTTGAATTTCCTCAAATTACTGTACATACATAAACAGTTACATATGTACATAACTGTACATATATCTTTGTACGATATAGTTATTCTAGACGTAAATTATATTTATATTTACATAAATATACTTAAATTTATTATATGTACATACAAAGATTAGTTTGAGAAACAGTGATAAAGTTCAGAACATAAAAATCATAGAAAACACCACCAAAAATAGCCTTATCAGTCGTACAAAGAATGACTGATAAGAATGACTAATCGAAAACAAAGAAACTGTGAAACAAATCAAAGAATCAACAAAAATAAGTGGCAAAACGAAATTAAGAATTTTGACGATACACAAAAACCTAGGATAGTTGATTCACCTTAAATCTCGAACTCACACATTTAAATATACTTGCAGATCGACTACTGTAGATCTGCATATATTTCATTATTGAAATATAATTATAATATTATTATAACATAAATATTTCAATATTGAAATATACGCAGTCGCTTTAGGCGCCTAACGTCCTCGCTGTTATCCAGCAGGTCAATAAAAATAATAATAATAATATTTACTATTTGTTCCTCTTACATAAAATTTTATAAGTCTATTTTAATATGTCTACAAGAAGCGATCCAAAAAATGCGGGAAAATGAAGAAATCCCAGAAAAATGGACAATAGCAATATTATGCCCGATCCACAAAAAAGGAGAAAAAACAAACCCGGATAATTTCAGAGGGATATCCTTATTAGATTGCATGTATAAAGAATTATCTAGAATACTACATAACAGAATAAAAGACCGACTAGAAAATGAATTAAGGAAATACAAAGAAGGGTTTAGATCCGGAAGAAGCTGACCGGAAAGATACTAATGATGCCTAAAACTCACAATCGATTATTTCAAATCGAGAGACAAACAACTGGTAGTATCCTTTATAGATTTTAAAAAGGCATATGACTGCATACATAGGGAATCCGTATTAAAAATACTAAGGAACTTTGGTCTACATCCAAAACTAATCAAATTGATCAGCCTAACTTTAAAAAACACAATGTCAAAGGTTAAATTCAGAGGAAATATATCAGATGCATTTGAAGTAAAAACGGGATTGAGACAGGGAGATGGATTATCCCCATTATTATTTAACTGCGCACTAGAATATATAATTAGAGAATGGAGAAAATTAAATCCGGAAAGAATAAAAATCGGAACAAAAATTAAAGTAAACTGCCTGGGTTTCGCAGATGATCTATCCCTCCTCTAAAAAAATTAACAGAAGCTAGTACCCAAATAGAAACGCTAGAACAACTTGCTGAAAAAATAGGTTTGAAAATATCATACGAAAAAACTAAATTATGATCAGGGATCCACTATGCATTAATCGTGTAAGCATAAACGGAAACAGAATGGAACTAGTGGGAAAATTTAAATACCTAGGACATACCACAACACATCACATCGATGATAAAATAAATTGGCAAGAAAGAACTAAGAAACTTAAAAAATCATTAATAACTACCCAAAACATATTCAATAGAAAATGCGAATCGACAAAAACTAAAATCAGACATTACCAAACAGTAATTCATCCAGAAATACAATAAGCCAGAAAGACTCTCTTCGGACCGTACAAAATTGTAGAAATAGAAAGGATCAAAAAGATAGAAAGGAAGATAGTAAAAAAATGAATGAACAAGAAAAACATAGAAGAAGGACAGTGAAGGATAATCCCAAATGAAAACGTATATAAAATAATAGCCCACTAACAAATTTCTTCAGGAAAAACAGAGCAGACCAGACTTGCAAACCAAATAATTAACTTATACTGGGAAAGAACAACAAAACCGAAATGAATAAAGGAAGTCCGAAAAGATATGGAAGAGTTGATAATCTCCAAAGAAGATAACGAAATCGGAAAAATACGACACACTAATTAAAACTAATATGATAACATTTGAACCTAAAATCAAAAAAAAAATTGAACAGGGTATATTCAGACGAGGACAGACGCCAAAGATCAGAACGCCTCAAAAAGATGTGGGCAAAAAGAAAAGAAGCAAGAATAAAACAATTCACACGATTCGGAAATAAGAAGAACCGATTACAAAATGGACTGGCCAAGAAGTTGAACTAAAATGATCTTATGAGGTTATAAAAGCACAAAAAAAAGAAAGAATTTTATATTAATCATCTATTAAAAGGATTTTTTTAATAAAAATTAGTTAACCTATATTTTTAATTGGAATATAAAAATTATAATAAATAATACTTAAAAATACAAACAGGGAATTCCTTATATTTAGTTAGAAAAAAACTATCATTCTTGGGAAAAAAGTATTTTTTTGTAAAAATTTTATCCCCGTACAATTTTTAAGCTAATGCGTTGGAACATAATACGGAAATTTTGAAACATTTAACATATTATAAGCCTGAGTGAAATTTTAATACATTTTCCTGATAAAATAAAAACTACTACACTACGGAAGTCAATAAATAGGATCTAATAAAAATTCATACTTAGTTTATTACTGAAAAGGTTGACTTGATTATATGTTCACAGTGTTTGGAAAATTACGCTGATTGGCTGATTCAGATAATATTCTGGAAGTCGCCAGGTAATCCAGTACAACCTTTTCTTCACATACAAGAAATTGCTATAGCAGTCCTGAAAATTATGTTTAAAAATAGTTACGTCATCAAAATTAGAAGTATAGGTAAAGTGAGATCATAACCTGCTATTGTGCTAACATGTGAATATTTTTTAAATGTATCGTCCGAAGTAAATTTTTCCTTGTTTCTTGGTTTTATTGGTTGTATTCGAAGTATACCTGAACTGAAACACCAGTAAATATGATGGTATACATAAAATGTACTGTACGTAAATATGTCCGTAATTCGCCCTACACTTTTGCCAATAAAAAAAATTACTTTTCTTTATTTTTATCCGTATATGTTAGAAAGGATAAATACGATTGATTGTTTATTTTCTCTTTTATTTATCTACTTTCTCGTGTTATCTCAGTTTTAAATCATATATCGAGGCCGTAGCCCTTTTGGGGGAGTAGTTAAAAAATTTTCCTCTTACATGACGACCTTATACCGTCTTTGATTTAGTTTTTCACATAAAATAATAGATTATGCGTTTTATAACATATCCGATTTTCATCTCTTTACTTTAACCCACTTTCCGAGTATAAGGTATTATAGGATAATAAAAAAGGGGAACCAAAAGCGATATATTCGTCTACAGCAGGAGTGTATCAGAGTTTTTATGTCAAGAAGGAGGGAAACGTTGGAGGAAAGAGAGTTTTTCAGGATTTAATTGTTATTTACCAATATTATTCTTACAACCATGAAGATAAAGAATACAGCGGAGGTCCATCGGAACGAAGGAAAGGCGAGCGAAACGAGCCCTGACCGGTTAGTAATATTATAAAAAAATGTAGGGTACTTGCAGGAACTGAACCTAGTTTAAGTTAACAAAGGAGAAAAATATTATTACTGCAACAGTTGGACTACTATATAAATTATTTATAAAAATGATACTAAAATGTGTTTCACCCATCCTTTCGTTTTAATTTATTCCCCTTTTTCACTTAAATTAGAAAGAGTTATAAAAATTGGTCGTGGATTCTTATGGGCTTAAAAACTCTCCAGTGTTTTATGTTTATCCTGCTGTGGACAGACTGTTTATCCAGTTAAATGAAAAAAAATTTAATAAATTCAGAAAAATTTTACTTCTTGATTTTTTTTTGCATGATTTATGATTTGCCCTGTTTCATTTTTTATCATATATATTTATATAAAGCCTAGACACTTTTTTTTAAAATCGTATGTACACAGTCGGTTCAGTGAATGAGAAACGGCTTATAAACTCATATTTTAACATTTATAGCAATCTGTTAGGGAATACTTTTCGTACGCAAATGGAGAAGAATAATCTTGAAGTGAGAGAAGCTTTATGTATGGGGATGATAAATGGAAGAGAAGGGCAAAATACTCAGGGATTTAAACATGAGCATCAAGCAGTCTTCACCTCCCTTCCTCGTCCCATCGTTTTGCACCACCCTATATTCAGTCCACCATTTTCAGCCCATCCAGTCATTCTCTCTCACTACGTTCGGTATATAACCTATCTGTGTATTTCTGTGCGAGATCGTGCATACGTCGGTCCTTTTCACTAAATGGGGTATCCACTGCCCTTCCTCCTCTTGTTCTATATTCAGAACATACAACTGTCCGAACCAACTCGGATATGAAACGAACAAGGTGATAGTAATATGCTTTACCTTACGCCTCTTTTGAAATTAAACTTGTTCATATGTGTTTATAATATATATATATTCAAATGATTCACGTTTTAAAGACCACTCAAACTGACATTTCAGAAAGTGAAGCTTTATTTTATTTACTCCATTTTCAAAATGAATTAAATTATAGCTGAATATATAATTCAATTTCCTTTTGTTTTCGTTTAATATTTATTTAAAAAATAATAAAAACGGAAGAAAGAAGGAATATTCAAAAAACATTCGCTTTGTTTTGATTAAATCAAATCTTTGTAGGCCTTCTGTAATTCAATGTGGTAAATGTATACACAATATCCATCATTATAAACGAAAAATACAAACATAATGTAAGTTTTAAAATAGAACTAGGTTTATTTGAAAAGAGATAATATGCAAAAATATGAATTTCTTGATTAAAAGTTAAAATATCCAATTGAAGTGTTTTAAATATTTTATTATATCATCTAGATTTTTTACCAAAGTTAACTGATCACAAGAAAATATCAACAACAAAATTCAGTAACCTCTTTGAAAAATAAATAAAGATAGAATAATATTATAATAGAAAGAATCATATAATCTGTAACTATAAAATAATTAAATCGTATTTCTTTTATCTGGATTTTTATTTACATTTTACCCTAAAATTGGGGGGAATATTATTAAACTCTTTTAATTTAATTATAATTATTCTTTAATCCCTATGTCCTAAACATAGGAATTCATTTAGGAGTACTTTCTATCCCTATTACCTAATGAAAGTTGATAAAAAATAAACACAAAAATATTATATTATTTATAATTTTTTTTTAGTAGTAAAATGAAACTCATGTCCTCGTGATAGAACGGATACATTTTTATAGCTAGGATATACCATTCGTATGCAACAAAAAAATTAGATGATCTAATCGAAAGATGAACATACACTTAACCACACGACAAACACTACACAAATTACAACTTATATCCTTACACTACAACATAACAATATCTTACACTGTATTCTTATTTTAACACTCAGTGGTGTTTAGACAACTTACGAAACGCAACTGTAACCCACGGTGGAAACTATCGTGTTGATGGGTGGATCGCTCTACGTAATGATGTCTTCTGGGCACTAGGGTGAATCCAGTTGTATGAAACCCTAGCTGTAGTACGCGCGCGTTCTGCTGGAATGGTCCATTACGTATCCGGTACTCGTGGGAACCGAATGTAAGTCTCATCCCATCCACCACAGGGTAGTCACCCACCTTGTGACGATTCCGGTCGCCACCCCGCCCCCCACGATCATAGCCAAGATGGGCTTTAACGGAGGTCGTCTTTTGACCCTCTGACCTTTTACATCTCACAGTAATAAGCTATGTCTCGGTGGGATTCCACCGTTGTAAATGCCTCGGTAGACATTTACGTCACTGAATTATGTCTCAGCCTTCGCTTTTGCTGTATGCTTTTTTCGGACAACTTGACTGTCCTTCTTCGTTGCCCTCTGAACTAGCTATCTTTCAAAAGCGTAGTTTATCATATGCGCATTTAAAATAATAAAGTATTATTACAAAAAGTTTTTCTTGTAAATAAAAGTTTTTAAAAGTAATAAACTTCAAAAAATGTTTTTATGTTTATGCGTTACTTGAAAGGAACACGATTTGATTCTCCTTTCTACGAGTATAATGATTTTTAAAGCGATTCTGTACTGTACGGATATACAGACGGTATCGAGTTTATGGACCGTAAACGACCACTTTTACTTTAATTCACTAATATTTATCGGTAGTAGGATGCTCTAGTAGCTTTAAACAACTGTGTCCTATACACTCGGTAAAAATGTATCCGTTCCCTAATGTACGAGTAGAAAGAGATTATTATGTTTTTACAGTTTGTATACATGCATGTATGTTTGTGGTTTAATTATTTCTAGAATGGCTTTCCTGGCTACAAAGGTCAAAAACAATGCTGATGTAAAGAGGATTATATGCTTAAGATTTACTTTTAAATTTGAATTATTAATTCTTCAGAAAGTTTATTTATAAATTTAAAGTAATTAAACACATTTAAAATTTTAAAAAAACTAAAGTTTAAAGTTTATTTTATTAATTATTAATGAAATTATTATTTTTATTATCGTTGAACCTTCCATTTTGTTTTATATTTATTTTTTTTAAGCAAAGTTAAATTTTTAATTGAGTTATTGATTTTTATACAAAAGAATACAGGCATACAAAAAATTATTTTAAACGTGATCAGTTATTACTGCTTACGTCATACTGGTAATTTCATAATCAACAAAAAATCGTAATTTTAAAAGATGTCAATGTTTCATGTGACTGAATAATTTCATAATTTTATTTTATCCATCACAATCTTTGATGAATTATATTATGACTTTAACAACAACGTTATATGGATAATTAGTACTTAGGCTTTTACAGTAGAATGACCTGTTAGTAAGGATTTATGATCGTGGAATTCATCCAGTTGGTTTACCTAAACATGTTTTTTTTTTCAATAGGGACCTGTAATACTCCTCAATTGGTAATCAAACCAAAAAAATAGTTTCTTTTCGAAATAAGAGCATTTACGAAATTTTTTTAGTGGTTCACTAAAAAATAAAATTTTAGTTATTTAGGAAGTAAGATGCAAGTAGTATAACCCACTCTTGAAACTAGCTGTATTAAATGACTTTTTTAGGATTTTTGAAGGAAATGTCTTGTTTCATCGGTGCCCTATGAATTATTTGTCACAACTCTATTCTTTTCATTTAAAATTTTTAGGTTATAGTTCGTGGATGCTTAGGGTGCTGTGGTCTCAAGTCGAAAAAGTAAATCGTTTCAGGTAATTTTAATTTTTCTATGTGTTGAAAGGTTGTTTAAGGGATACCTTACTTTGTTAACACACTCTCTCTTTCTCAATCTATCTATCTCTCACTCTCTCTCTCTCTCTCTCTCTCTCTCTCTATATATATATATATATATATATATATACAGCTATATATTTATCAAAAAAAAAAAAAAATTACAATGAAATTGTAAATCGTACGGTAAGAGTCCCACAGATATTTCTTCCGCGCTCAAAAACCAAAAACTTCTGTAATATAAATAAAACTGTTTTTAACAAAATGGTAGTGATATCTAAAAAGGTAAGACACTACATTTCTATTATTAAAATTTGTTGTTAGTTTCGAATTTTCTATAAAAAAAAAAAAAAAATACATGTTAAATATATGTAATAAACAATAGATATACAATAATAGATAATAAACAATGTTTAAGCGTTCCATATAATAAGCAAAAAATAGGAAAATTTACTAGCCCGATCTCATTTATTAAACAACGAAATCGGGCTCGGTAAAGGTTTTGTAATAAATCTTTATATCAATATCATTACTGAATTTGAACAATGATTGCAAATTTTCACAATTTCCGACTATACTAAATGATCTATTCACTAGATTGAGACTACAAAATCTCTTCAGATAAATATTTTAAAATTTTCGGGATTTTCTTTACGGCTTGGTGGCTCAACCAACACGGCCACTGTTACTGTATACGCGACGTGACTGGTTGTACTGGTTGTAAAATTAATTAAAAAAATGAAAGTACGATGACTTCCTAGTGGTGATTGTCGGGTAACGCTAAGAATTCGGCAAAATATATTTTTACCAGTTCGAAATTCGGGTAAACTGTTATAAATAATATTTTTAAAATGGAAGCCGACTGTTTTGAAACCCACATTCATAGATGATTCAAAGTTTTTGGCTCTGTACTGACCAAATTGTTCCCCTGAAAAAATTACAATACATTGATTTTTTTTTTTTTAAGTTAACAGGCTTAATTTTTATTTATCATTATTATTCTCACAAGCAGACCCCTTTAACTAAATGGGAAGGGAGAGCGAAGCGAGCCATGACCGGCTTAATATCTCCTGACAAAAGTCGGAAATGCAAGTAATCATTTAGCGCGGGTGAAGTCACGCGGGAATGCGAGTATACAAATGCATACACACACACACTCACACACTCACACAGACACACACACACACACACACACACACACACAGAGAGAGAGAGAGAGACACACACACATGAAGTTCACTACAAATACTTGTTTAAAAAAGTAAAAACATAATTATGTTTATTTTTGTAAGTAAAAAAGTAATCAAGACATTAATTTTTTTTATTTATTTTCCTGCCATTAGCACAAAAACCTACGAAATTAATTGAAATCGGGCCACTTTTAAATGAATTATTCCGTCAAAGGTTTGTTCACTTTCATTGGCTTTTTTTTTAATTAGGAATTTCAAACATTCATATATTAAAAAATAATGTTTCTGACCTTAAGTAGATAAAGAAGGAAAAAGTTTCCAAATATCGGTTTTTAGTTTTGATAGTAATCCAAACGTATTTCAATCAAGGATATTTATTAAAACGAGTTCTAAAACACACACCCACATACACACGCACACGCACACACACACACACACACACACACACAAAACTTAGAATAATGAATAAAAACACTCCTTTCTTCTTAGAAGAACATGAAACTGGAATAGCTTAAAATAAATTTACATATATGTCTAAAGGGTATAAACATGTATAGAAATGTATATATATTGCAATAGTAACCCCATCGTGTTTTAACATTTTCCCGTCAATTTCCAACCTTGTACTATGCAAAACAAACAACAGTAAATATTTAAATACGATCCCAGCAAATTGACCTCCTCTTTTCGATTGACCTTCTCCTGGCAACAATTTTATTCTCCTCGGGATATCCATTCCCTGCTTTGAACGGTATCCTGTAACCAGATCACATCCAATTTGATTGTTTTAATTCAAATTGTTATTGTAACTTTATATTACGAATATATATACATATATATATATATGTATATATATGTTGCAGTTTTATTTAAATAAAACAAAAGATTTTTTGTTGATTCTCTAAACCTTTGTTGTAAAGAATGAGTGACAAAATTAAATTCCCTAAAGCAAACAATTTTATTACATGTTCTATATATTTTTACACTTTTGTAAAAATTGTGTGTTTTTGTGTCTTTTTTATGTACACTTATGTATGTTGAGATGTACGTTTGTATTTATTTTAATATAATTAACTTTTGTAGGTAATATTATAATTTTTTAAAAACTTGTAACGATGTTCTTGGAGTTTTCAAGAATTTGTATTAAGATTCAACATTTATGTTACATAAAAAATTACTCAATTAACTATTACAATATATATATATATATATATATATATACATGTGTGTGTGTGTGTTTTGTTGCACGCACGCGCATACACACAAACTTAAAGGACTGATTGAGAACATCAAACTAAATAAAAATGTTTAATGGAATGATACCTTATCTTGCTTCATTTCTCTGTCTTCATCAGTTTTGGTTTTTTCAATCAAAATTTATATATCAAAGCCAATTTGAGGTATATTTATGAAGTGAGGTAATATTATTTTTAATCCAGTAAGCGGAGTAAGTAAAAATAGGCACAAAATTATCAGACTGGACACTTTTTAAATAAATAAGGTGTCATTCTGTTCACAATAAAAGAGCATAAATATTTTATATTATAAAAACATAAATTGATGAAATTAATATTAATGAATCCGTTAATGATTAAAATATTTAAATGGGCGTCATTCTGAAATTTTCAAAGTAATTTATTTGTAGAAAATGCAGCAGGTACATGTACAAAGAATTTCATTAAAATGTCATAGTCCGTTCTTCAGGTATAACTTTATATAAAATAACAAAAAAAATATTGCACAGAGTGATGAATCGATGAGGAAATTTATCCTTATGATTTTTTGCTTTGAATCAATCTGTTAAGTTTGGCCAACACTTCGTATACTGTTGACTGAATTTTAATTTTTGATCTGGTATAGTATAAAAACGTTCAAGTATTTCTAAGTTATCATAAAAATATAGTTAAAAACGATATCAAAATGTTTTGAGGTATCTGTAAATATATTACATTTTTCTTATAAAAATGTTTAAAAGTTGCCCCATTAACTGTATATTATACTTTTTTATCCAGGTTAAACAATGAGGCCATCCTAATAATGCTTCCTTTACTGAAGAAAAAAAGTTTTTTTTTATTTTCCAGTCGGTAGATTGAAACATTTAAAAAGTTGGAAAAACATTTAAAACTTTTACTTTTATTGATAAGGGTTTAATAACCCTATATTTTAGCGGTAAGAATAAAAACCTGTCATCAATCTGATAACATCTCATTTACAGAAAAATAATAAAAAGAAAAGATTTGATAATCTTATTATTGAAAATTCCCAGCCATTTTTAGGAGCTTAAAGTTTAATATCTTCTTAAGAGAAAAGTTTAAATTTATTTTCACAATTACAAGAATATATATTTTTATTTAGTTTATTATTTTTAAACGGTATAAACATAAATAATAAAACAATTCTTCGGTTGATTTTGTTAAAAGAATAGAATATTAGTAGCACTTCGAAAAATATAATTTCGATGATTTTTTACTGAATCTCAGAAATTGATTCATACAAGGAAACTGAATTAACGGACCATGTGTACGTAGTATAGGACCACATTAACAGCAAATTTACTATATTCAGTCTAAAGTACTTAGGAATAATATACATTCATGTAGTTTTATAGTAAATTCTGAATAGCATTTGCGCAAATTTAAAAGAAATTTGCTATTTCATAAAGGTGATGTATTTTTCTCTATCGATTTCTGTCGGTATATTTATTATCTTGATTTATTAAATACTATATTTTCCTTGTTTATTATCTGCATCATGATGCAGATAATAAACAAAGATAAAGTATTTCATAATTAAATAGATCAGTTTATATGATGCTCTTAAGTTTTTTATTATTGCATATAGAATTAACTCATGATAAAACTATTGCCGTTGAGTTTTTACAACATATACAAATTTTACTTGGAGCTATGTATTATCCTTGTGATCGAATAATGAATTTACAGTTATTTGTTAAGAAAGATAGATGTCATTCGAAAGATGAGTCTACAGATGAGTCATTCGAAATTACGATTGGAAAAAATTATTCATTCGTGCCATATGGTTAAATAAATATAATTCATAAAAATTCATGGATGAATTCGGTATGTTCTCGAAAACCTTTACGGACTGGAAGAATTAGATTTCAGAAGTTTGAGTTCATCATTTATTTTAAAACTCATTCAGAACTGCCGAACCGGAGAAAAGCGTAGAGATCGACAAAAGTTGTTAATCGAATCAAAAATACAAGTACAGTAATCGGTTGGGTATGTCCGTAATGCAATGTTCAGAAGTGGGTGAAGGAGAGAGAGAGGAGACAAGAAATGTTTTATATATGCTTTGGTAGTTCCAACAACAGCTGTCACTCTACTTGAAACAATTACAGTCTGTATTCACGTGGTATAGAAATTATTTCTGACTGTTGGAAAGCGTAAAACGGTATTCGAGAGATTCCAGATACGAAAAATAACATAAGGTTTAGATGTTCATAGCCAAACTATAATCTTGTTGGAATCGAGTAAAACGCAAAAGCAAACAAGAATGTGGTATATACAGAGATTTCATTAATTTCTACTTGTGCGAATATTTGTGAAAGCAACGTTAAGGGAAGAGAGATTAACTTCTAAAATACGGTAAGATGAAAACATATACTGGCCAGCGGAATGAACCGATTTGTAAAATAAGATTGTATTATTATCTAAGGTTATAAGTAAAAGTTATGGTTACTATCTTTAAGACTCTTCAAAAGAAACCTGAAGTTTTTTATATACACTTAAAAATTAATAATCATTGCAGTAGTAAAATTTTTACAAATGTTACCTTATACTTAAGATCCGAATTAATAAAGCGGAAATTAAAATTAAGCATAAATCTGACTTGTCAATTGTAATTGATAGTGGAAAATTTTTCCAGTACCACAAATAATTTCACTGTTAACAGTATTATAAATATTATTTTCAGAGATACTATGCATCGATAGACTTACGACTTCTTTCTTTCTTTGCCTGTTTAGTCTCCGGAAATTACCGTTCTGGTAATACTTCAGAGGATGATAAACGAGTGTAAATGTCTTATACAATGCCAGTTCGACTATTCCTGAGATGTGTGATTAATTGAAACCCAACAACCAAAGAACACCGGTATCCATGATCTAGTATTCGAATCCGTATAAAAGTAACTGCCTTTGCTAGTACTTGAACTCTGGAACTCTCGACTTCCAAATCGGCTGATTTGGGAAGACGCGTTCACCGCTAGACCAACCCGGTAGGTTAAAAGACTTACGACTGTTTAAATTTAGCTTTACATTCCATTTTTTTTTTTTAAATTGTCCGAAGGAATAAGGATAAATGATTTTATAGAAAACCAATATAATATTATTATTTTATAATGTAATGAAAAAGATAAATTGCATTAAAATTGTAGAAAAACGTTCACGGGGATAAACGTTAGACTTAAAAATGGAGGGAAACGTGAGAAAGTATTATCTAATACGTAGCCGCTGAGAAAGTGAAGGAACGTTATATGATCTTGGTGGAAGGGAGATCACGTGCTCCTTTCATACACCAATAATTTAGTGAGGGAAAATTCCGCTCCCGTGGAACTCATCACCATTGGTGCAAGATGAAGAGGTGTGGTTTACTTTGCTAAGTCAATTAAAAGAATCTGCATTGCTTCATCACTCTCTATTCTGTCCTGCAATAATTAAACACGGTTATAGAAAAGAAATTAGTTAACTGAAGAAAGTATTATTAACTTTTTATTTTAAAATGTATCTTTACTCCAATGAAAACAATTATAAAAAATTTCATAGTAATGTGGTATTCTGATAAAAAAAAATTACGAAAAAGAGTACAAATAAAACAAAACGAAAAAAATTTATCCTTCAACGTATCTAAAAAGGTTAAATCGGCATAAAGTTACAAAATAAACTTTAAAAAAATAACAATAAATTTATAAGATGGATCAAAAAACAGAATAAATGTAAAACATAATTTTCTTTTTAAACATTTTAAAAATTTAACACTCTTTTGTAGGTGCTAAATGCTTACTAAACACCTAACACAACCAAAAAAGTAATATTTTGGTGTCAATTCAGAAAGTCGAAGATAAAAGAAAACTTGCGCAGTTCTGCTCAAGAAGACCAACTTTTTGTTAAATTAATTTAGTTTTAATGTTTTTATTTTATTATTTTTTTTATTTGGTTTAATATTGCTAACATTAAATAGTGCAAATAAAGAAACATCAACGTTCCAACTTGCAGCATCATTATGTACCATGTTTTTAACTTAAATCGCTCAAATTATTTTTACTTTAATTATACGTAACTCAAGAACAACTTAATCAATCTTTATCAAATTTTCATATGCATAACTTCAAATACATTACTATAACATATGTAAATTTCAGTGAAATTGATTTAGTAGTTTTGGAAATTTTTTCCAGCCACAAAATGTTTTGCATTTTTTGGACCAGTTGAACGTTTAAGAATTACTCAAACAATCTTTGTAAATTTTTTTTTTTAAATTTAGAAAGTTAGAGCCTAACTTTCTTGCAGAAGCCGGCAAAGTTATGCTAAACCATTTGCGCTTTTTTTTTTGACAGTCTAATAGCAAATATTTTATTAAGTTTAAAGCATGTCAAATATGTTTATATCTCTTTTCAGTAATATCTCAAACATCTGAGTTTTTTAAAATTAGATAGAATGTAATTAGAAGAAAATCATTAGAAAGTATAAAATTAAAATTAATAGTTACAGTACATAGTAACACATAAATTTAATGAATATATGAAATAATATAATGCAAGTATACGAAGATAATAAATAAAAATGATGTACTATAAAGAAAAATATAAAATCGTTATTATTAAATTTTTGAATATCATGTAATCAAGTATGCGAAGAATTTATATTTCTAGTTAATAATTATTATTTAGAGGATAATCTACAGAGAAGGATTATTTTTGTAAACGATCTTTTAATTTTATAATATATTTTTTAGATCATCACCTACTTAATAAAAAAAAAAAATAATTAAAAAGATCCCTTAATAAGATCCTATTTCGTTGTTGGTCAAAATATTAACACAATGCAAGGAGAAATAAAATAAAATAATAAACCAATAATTATTTTATCGGTTTATGTTTGGTTTCAATAAACAAATACCTTTTCTTAATTTTAATAAAGAAAGCAAATTAATGAAACATTGGAAATTCCAGATATTCTAAATACAAAATATCTACCTACATAAATTATTTTATTTGCCGGGACACTAACAAAGATTTAATAATCTATTTTTATATTCTGAAAATACATTTTGTTGTTTTCTAATAATCTCATTATGTAAACTAGAAGTACCTTGTTCAGTTTTTGGTCAAGGTCGCAGACACAACGTTGTTTGACAAACCACAGTTTTCCGATGTCGAATTAACGGACTAGGATTTGTCAACAAATCTGTGAATGGTGTTATAAACAACGTAACCTAAGGTTGTTTATTATTACAATTCTGAATGCCGTTACCAGCTGTAGCCAGTCTGCTCTCTGTGTGCGTTGGGTGTGTTCTCTCTTTTTTCCTGTTTAGCCTCCGGTAACTACCGTTCAGATAATACTTCAGAGGATGATATGTACGAGTGTAAATGAATTGTGGTCTTGTACATTCTCAGTTCGACCGTTCCTGAGATGTGTGGCTAATTGAAACCCGACCACCAAAGAACACCGGTATCCACGATCTAGTATTCAAATCCGTGTAAAAATAACTGGCTTTACTGTACTCTGGATTTGAACGCTGGAACTCTCGACTTCCAAATCAGCTGATTTGGGAAGACGCGTTCACCACTAGACCAACCCGGTGACTGCGTTGGGTGTGTTAGCTTCGGTGCTGTGTAGATTGTTTTTTTGTTGACAATATATCGTCGCGTCAAACTCTTTACAAGATTTTAGTTTTCTAAAGACTTTATTTAATGTTTTACTTTCTGCTCACGGCTACTTTTTGTACTGTCGGAAAAGCTAGAATTAGATTATTTTTTTAAGTGAAATGTTGACCACGGTAAGGCTCGTCGTGCTATGTGTTTTCGTACTGTGAGTTAAAATTATATGTCTGAATTCCTGTTTTTTTTTTTATTCTGTGAATGTAATAATTATTCTCAGTTAAGTCTTCTCTTCTTGTGTTTCTAGTAAAATTATAAATTAAACAAACTTCAAATAATGCTGATGTGCTGTTTTATTTCTTTTTTTTCTTATTCGTAATCACTACCCAATCCAGACCATCAGATCCTCTCAGAACGTACCTATATTTCCTCCTCTTAATCACCATTATTACCCCCCCCCCTTGCCGATATTCTTTCGTAAATTATTGCTTTAGTCTTTGTCGATATCAAAATAAGTACACAAACCCGGATATCCTACAAGAAAAATTATACAATATTTTAAACAGCTTGAATCCAAGTTCTATTATTTTTACAGACGGCTCTAACATGATAATTCTGTCGGTTGTGCTTTTGTGTTTGGCAACAGAAAATACATGTTTGGCTTTCTCACCATCGTCAGTGTTTTCGTCTCAGAGGTATACGCTCTTAGTAAAGCCTTAAATATACTTAACCCGACATTCCGACACGTATTTGTCTACTCAGGTTCCATGAGCGCCTTGCAGCCGATTAATGATATGTATTCCGCACAACCCGTTATACGTGAGGTACAATCAGTTATTTCTGAAATGACTCGATGTAACAGAAGTATAAGCGTTTGTCGGATCCCTAGCCATATTGAAATTTCAGGCGATGAGCACACTGATCGTGCGGCAAAAGAAACTTGTTTTCAGCCTCCTTTCCCTGATCCCGTTGTTTCTGAAGATCTTGTATCGTCTGAGGAGCGTGGTTCTTGATGATCGGCAAAGTGAATGATATGCTACTTCTATCAGTAATAAACTTAGTGCGGTTAAGACCGATGTCACCGTGGAGCAATTCATCCAAGAGTTACCGACGAGAGAGAGCTATTTGCTGTTTGCAAATAAGGCACCCTAGACTCACTCATGAACATCTCATGAGTCAGACTGATGCACGTGTTTGTGTTCGCTGCTGTTGCCGACTGACGGTACACCGCATACTTTTGGACTGTGTATGTTATGCGGCATTGAGTTGGAAATTTAAATTTGGGGTTAACATCAGAAATATTTTAGGAAACGATACGAATCTTATCCAATGTCTTGTTATTTCTTAAGGCCGCGTATCTGTATTCAAATATTTGATCGTTATTATAGCGTGTTTCATCGATTTTTTCCGTTTGGTGTATACAAGACAGCAATTATGGGGTTTTATATTAATTTTTACTTGCTTACGATAATAATATTGAGTCCGGGCGCTGATAAAGACATTTGGTTGTGCGCTCAGAAAAAAATCATTATATAAAATTATATTTTAATTGGGATTCAGTATATATAGCCATAATAAATACAATATAAAACAGTAATATCAAATATAATAATGAAATGCTTCAAATCATGAAAATAGTATGGTTTTACCTTATTGAAACTGAAATAATTTTCATCATTATAAAAAAATTTATCGTCTAATACGATATGTAATTTTTTTCTTTTAAACTAATCTTTACGAATTTTAATCTAAATTAATTTTAAATATCACAGCTTACAAGTACTCGATAAGACACTTATTTAAAAAAAAAAAGTTTCGATTCGTTTATTATATCCGGAGAAATAACCGAACAAAGTTGACCCTCATATTGTGCAACTTTTGGAATAAATTATTGTCGGAAAATTAATTGACCAATATCGTGTTTCCCAGTGTTATATTTCAACTTTTCAGCTTAGAAGACATTGATTTAAAAAAAAAAAAACAATAATGTTGTTAAAATTGCAATTTTTTTGAAATTGCAAGTGTATTTTAAAACTTCCCTAGGCTCTCCTAATTAACCGATTTAAATTTTTCGAAATTCATTTGAAAGTTTAAGTGATCTTTTATATGTGATTAAAGTTTCAAGTATGTAGAGACTTTATTTCAGTTTCTACACAATTTTTTTTTTTATAAATCTGGATTGTAAACTTATTGTGCAAAAACTGTTAAATCGATTTTATTGAACTTTGGCGTGTTGTTTTATCATATCAAAAAGATTTTTGAGGTAAAATCTGAGGTTCCTATGCATAAATTCTCAAAAAATCTTGTTTTTTTTGTTTTCATTTTTTTGACAGTTTTCCTATTTAGCATAAATAATAACGTATTTTTCGAATTTTAACCGATGATTGTCTGTAAAATTTTGTAAAAAACTTTTTTCTAACTCGATGTTTTCTTTAAAACAAACTTTTTATCTAGGGAAATAGAAGAAAATAATGGGTATTTTTAAAATTTTGTTCAATAAAAATTTAATCTAACCTTTTTCAGTTGACGCATAACGAAATAATCATTTCTGATGATATTCCGGAGGTATTAAAGCAAAAATTAGTGATCATATAGAAAAATTCTAACCCAAAACAGATACCGCCTGAACTATACAATATACGTTTTTAACGATGGCTACTTACAAACATTTCTTATGTCTTGTTTTTCCTGAGAGGTGATAGATAAGACTGATTTGTCATCACCTGCGATGATAAATATAAAGAAAAACAAGAAAATTAACAAAAAATACTTGAAATACGATAAAAAATGGCTAAATAACAAAAAAAATCCTTACAACTATATAGAATCTGAAAAACTAAAATCTATCTAAAAATGAAAAACAGAAAATCACAGATAAATTTTTAAAAAAATTTTGCGCACATGCCCAGATCTGTTGCATTATGTATCAAAATCCTTAATAGTACCTAATCAAGTATACTTATGATTTTAGAATTGTACATTACAAGACCGTTTTCCATGAAACATGCCATTTTTCTTCTTTAAACGTTATCCAGATGTCAACCTTTGTTCATTTTCTTAAGATTTTCTCTAGACGTCCAAGGTATTTTAAGCAGTTTGTGGTAGATCCATATTTTAATAACACTACAGAAGTTTAATCTAAATTGGATAATTAGAGAGCAAGAATAATTTAAAAACAAATTTTGTTGTATTTTTGTTTTTGAGGGACCTTATAACGTTCAAATTCACAAAAAATTAAAGGGAATTATTTCAATTATGGTATTTTCTTTCGTTACAAAATGTAATTGTTTTATATTTTTAATATTACAATGGTATTTATGTATTTAAATAATGTATGCAGTATATTTTATCTCGATGGAAGATTTGAAAAATGATTTTTATTTTAATGCTGCAGTAATAAAGATTATTTTTAATTATTATTTTAACTTTCATCGTATAACAAGATAGGAAACGCACATTTGTTTGTTGTATTACGTAATCTATATGTACGATTACATTTCGTTGTTTCCACGTACGATACAGTATCTTTAATAGTGTTAAACAGGAAGAGTTGTAACATTTAACACGGTGGAATGTTTTACAGTAGTTTTAAAACCCACATAAAAGAGGAGTTAAAATCTAATGAAAATAACAGACACGTATTTAATTATGTACCTTAGTACTTTTTAAGATCCCATCCAGCTTGTATATTTTCCAGGATCTACATTCAGGAAATTAAAGATTTCTCACTCCCTCGCTCTCTCTCTCTTTCTGAGTGTGTGTGTGTGTGTGTGTTTTATCTTTCTCTTTTCCTCTTCCCTCCCCCGTTCCGTTTTCTTTCATGTACCTCATAACCATGGTTTGTATATTATTTGTTGGTTTTCTATTTATATAAAGATCATATAATTTCATACTTAATTGTAAAAATGATAATTATTTTACTTGTAAAATGAAGTAAAGGAAATGTATAATTATTTAATAAAAAAATTATACATTTATTTTACTTTAACTTAATTTAACTACTGCTCAAATTATTTTTAAATATATTACAGCTTATTTTATTGATAAATATATTATATTGATATATCTCCTTCTATGAATCATGAGACCTTGCCGATGGTGAGGGGGTTTGAGTCCTCAGTGATGCAAAGTAGCTGGATCGAAGGTGCAACCATAGCGGATAGGTATCTGTTAAGAGCCAGACTAAGGAATGATTCCTGAAGAGGGCAGCAGCTCTTTCAGCAGTTGTTACTGGCGTAGGTCAAAAGGACTTAAACGGCCATATTAACATCAGTCATTCTTCTGAGTACTGCGTAGGTGAAAGCAATGGAAAACTACAGCTGTTTTTTCCAAGAAAATGTAGCTCTCTGCATTTTCATGTAACAAAGATAGAGGCGTCTTTCTTGGTAAAATATTCCAGAGGTAAACTGTTCCCCCATTTGGATCTCTGGGTTGGGATTACTAAGGAACGGGTCACCAGAAAATTAAAAAATAACATTCTACGAGTCGGAGCGTGAAATGTTAAAAGTCTAAAATAGGTTGGTAGGTTAGAAAATTTAAAGAGGGAAATGGATAGGTTATGTGGTAGATCTAGTAGTAATTATTGAGGTTCGGTGGGAACAGGAAAACGACTTTTGGTCAGGTGATTTTAGGATAATTAACTCAGCTTCAAATAAAGAACAAGCAGGATTAGGTTTCGTAATGAACAAGACGATAAGGGAGACAATGTAATATTTCAAAATGAATAGTGATAGAATCATTATAATAAGAATAACATCATCAAAACCTAAGCCGACAATGATTGTTGACATCTATATGCCTACAAGAACCCGTGATGATGATGATGAGATTGAGTTTCTATATGAAGAAATTGACGAAGCAATTAAACACATAAAAGTGAATGAAAATTTGATAGTAGTTGGAGATTGAAATGCAAGCACTGGAAAAGGCAAGGATGAGTATGGGCTGGGCAAAAGGAATGAAAGAGGGGACCGACTTATTGAGTATTGCACGAAGTATAATTTAGTAATTACCAACACCCAATTTAGAAATCATAACAGAATATACACATGGTAAAATCCAGGTGATACTGCAAGATGTCAGATTGATTATAACGTAGTTAAACAAAGACTTAGAAATCAACTCATCGACTGCAAAGCTGTATCTGGAGCAGACATTGATAGCGACCGTAATTAAGTGATAATGAAATATAGATTGTGGTTTAAAAACCTGAAGAAAAGATGTGAGATAAATCGGTGGAAAAGAAGAATTTTGGGGAGGACTTCGCAACAGGTCTGGGTAAAAAAGATAAGGTGAAAAATATAGAAAAAATGGGAGAATGTTAAAAAGAAGATTCTTAAATCAGCAGAAACGAACTTAGGTGGAGCAAAGAGAACTGGTAGTAAACCTTGAATATCAAAGAAGATATTGCAGCTGATGGATTAACGTAGAAAATATAAGAATGCTAGTGATGAGAAAGGCAAAAGTAACTATCGACAATTAAGAAATACTATTAACAGCAAGGGCAAATTAGCGAAAGAAGACTGAATTAAAGATAAGTGTTCAGAAGTGGAATGAGAAACGATCATTGGTAAAATAGACGGAGCATACAGGTAAGTTAAGGAGAATTTTGTGGTTCATAAATTAAAATCTGATAATGTGTTAACCAAAGATGGTACATCTATTTATAATACGAGAGGAAAGGTCGTTAGGTAAGTGGAATATATTGAAGAGTTATACGGAGGAAATGAATTAGGAATTGGTGTTTTACAGGAAGAAGAGGAAGTCGAAGAGTGTGAAATGGAGATATAATACTGAGATCTGAATTTAAGAAAGCATTAAAAAGTTTGAATGGCAGACAGGCTCCTGTGAACCTTTCTCCCAGTAGCACCGGCAGAATTACTGCGCAGTGCAGGTGAGGAAGCGATAAATTATCCAAACTGGTGTATAATATTTATGAATAAGGGAAAGTTCCGTCAGACTTCAGAGAGAGTGTTATAGTCGTGATACCAAAGAAAGCAGGAGCAGACAAATTTGAAGAATATAAAACATTTAGCTTAACTAATCATGGATCAAATTTCTTAACTAGAATTCTGTACAGAAGAACTGAAAAGAGATTGGACGAAGTGTTAGGAGAACATTAATTTGGTTTCAGGAAAAATATAAGGACAAGGGAAGAATTTTTAACGCTCAGATTAATAATAGAACGAAGATTAAAGAAAAACAAACCAACATTTTGGGATTTATACACCTAGAAAAGACGTTTGATAACGTAGACTGGAATAAAATGTTCAGCATTTTAAAAAATGTTGGGTTTAAGTACAGGGATAGAAGAATAATTGCTAATATTTACAGAAACAAAACTGCTACAATAATAATCGAAAAAGATAAGAAAGAAGTCGTAATAAAATGGGGAGTATGATAAGGATGTTTCCTATCTCCGTTGCTTTTTAATCTTTACATGGAACTAGCAATTAATGATGTTAAAGAACAATTTAGATTCGGAGTAACAGTACAAGGTGAAAAGATAAAGATGCTACGATTTGCTGATGATATAGTAATTTTAGCCGAGAGTAAAAAGGATTTAAAAGAAGCAATGAACGGCATAGATGAAGTCAAGAACTATCGCATGAAAATAAACAAGAAGAAAAAGAAAGTAATGAAATGTAGTAGAAATAACAAAGATGGACCACTGAATGTGAAAATAGGAGGAGAAAAGATTACGGAGGTAGAAGAATTTTGTTATTTAGGAAGTAGAATTACTAAAGATGGACGAATCTGGAGCGATATAAAATGCACAGGCGAAACAAGGTTTCAGTCAGAAATATAATTTTCTTTCATCAAAAATTAATTTGAACGCCAGGAAAACATTTTTGTTTTGGATGTATGGAGCGTAGCTTTATATGGAAGTAAAACTTGGACGATCTTGGAAGTAAAGCTACCTGAGAAGAAAAGATTAGAAGAAGATTTTTAAATGTTAAAAATCAGATGGGTGGATAAAGTGGCTTGCTACATTTGAACGTGCGTTCATTGTTGAAAGTTACTTTAAATCGCAATCATTCTTAAAATGTTAGGAAGATTTTAGGGTAGCTTTTACTGAACTGCGGGCTAATAAATCGACGATTTTACACGTAGTTGCTCGTTTTAGAGAAACTGATAGTGTAGATGAATGTAAACGGTCTGGCCGACCTATGGTTTTAAGTGAGCGTCCTTGGAAAGTACCCGCGTATTCTTGCTACGATCACCAAGATACTCGATATGAAAACCGTGTCAACAAATCGGAATGTCTTTCGCGGGTATTTTCAGAGCCACAAGAAGCTAAAATTTCGTCCGTATCGCATTCACGTTGTGCATGAGCTTCAAGAACCTGACAGGGGAAAAAGTCTACGTTACTGTCAACGGTTTTTGCGTTTTATTCGCAGCAGTTCGGCTGCTGAATTACGATTTCTACTGTGATGAAGCACGGATTCACCTAAGTGGCTACGTACACAGCCAGAACGACAGATACTAGAGTTCAGAAAAAACCTTTACATTTTCTATGAGGTCTGTTACCTTTAAGAAAGGTTGGAATTTGGTGTAGGATTTCGCGGAAAAGAATTGTAGGCAAAATTTTTTTCACGGAAACGACAACAGCTGAACGTTATCAGGACATCATTATGCAATTCCTGGCACCGTTAAAGACTGATAAACAAGACTGCTGGCTCCAATAAGGCGGTGCAACGGCGCACACAGCGAATAGCACAATAATAATATTGCGTGAGTTCTTTGGGGAACACATCATTTCTCGTGGATTGTGCCCACCTAGATAGCCAGATTTAAATTCCCCCAGTTTTTTCTTTAGGGACATCTGAAGGATAATTTCTATAAGAACAACCCTCATACAGTCGGCCAACTCAAGCCCATTATTGAAGACAAAATATCCCGCATAAGTGCAGCGATCATCCGAAAAGTAGCGGCTAATATGAAGAAACTTGTTGAGGGATGTGTAGGTGGAGAACGTTTCCAGCATCTATCGTGATAAAAATAGATATAAATTCTTTTTGTTTACCTACTCAATAGAGGAGAGTATATTATGTTAATAGAGATTTTTTTAAGAATTTTAATTACCGGGTTGCGTATCTTTTGACACACTTTGTATTACCGACATTCAGATCATTTTTACGCTTCAGGATCTTGTTTTAACACACTGGCTGCCGTGAGATGCTTTGGCGTTACTCAAGAATACATTAGAAACAGCCCGTGAATAGCCATGCTGGCTTCTCAAACACATGTTTACATTATACACTGTATTTCTTAGCCTTTTTTCAATGCTTTATTGTTTGTGTGTGGGCTTATAAGGAATGTCAATGTGAATGCACAATGTTGACATCTTCTGACGCTTCAACTTCCTGTTTTAATGAACTTCAATTGTCGAGTGAGTGAGTAATTGTATATTATTTATGTTATTATTTTTTGTTACTTAGAAAATGCATATGTACATTGTAATTTTAAAGCCTAACATTAATAAAAAAATTAAATTTTATAAGAAGAAATCAGTTGGGAAAGTACATCATATGAATGATAGGTGTATCATTATGAGGCCGTGAGTAGCACCGGTGCACTCACCTTTTTTTTAATATTTGAGATTAATATTAAATTTTAAATATATATACATACAAAAACACGACTTAAAATTAAAAACAGTTATTATTTGTTACGGTCTGACAGACAGGATTTCCCTTGTACACTGTGGCATCAGAACTATTATTTCTTTATACATTACGGCAGCCAACGTGATTAAAATAATGGGATAGTTACTTTTATATATGGATTTCAATTTCCTGTTGACCGGTATACTTCAGTAATTTTTATTTGAATAAATATTAATCTTATAAAAGTCGCGTTATATCATTACCGATGAGTTTGAAACATCATTATGATGTTTCAAATTATGATAGGTGGTAAAAAATCAAGGTTAATTATTTTGTTTATTTCCTAATCATTTTTACGGAATCTCATTTCATTATTGAGATCTTTATTTAAAAAAACCTTTTTAATAATGAAACCTATATTTTTTGACTATCTTTTAATTTACCACGACTTTACTCTTATGTGAAACCGCAAAAAAATTCTTAAAATACGTAATTCTTGTTAAACGGGCAATAATTAGTATTTCCCAAATTTTCTTTACCTAAAAATGTTTTTTTTTATCCAATGGTTTTACAATTATAATCTATTTTTCAAGTAATGACTAATTAAAGTTGTGAAAAAGATTAAATATCTAGGCAAAAATATCCAGTAAAATGGATTAGAAAAGTAGCGTTTACAAAATCGATCAAATAAAATTGGAAATGGCTTTCCGATAAGGAAAAATCTTTACAATAAAAAATCGATTTCTTACAAATGTAAAATTCAGACATTACAATACTGTTATAATAGTTAAAATTCTTTACACGTCAGAAACTTTAACGTTAAATAATCTTGGAAAACTAGATAATATTTTGATAAAGAAAGAAATATTTTAAGAAAAGCGTTAGGCCTGAAGTGTGAAAATAATAAAAATGTTTTAAAATCAAACGAGGAAATTTATTGAAAAAATAACCGACACAATTAAAAATCGGAGAATTTCGTTTTACGGATATTTAAAAAATAAAATGAAGAAAAACTTTCAACTTTTTTTGTTAATCTCAGAAGTTAAAATAATCGACTTCTAGAAATAGGAATAAGAGAAGAAAATATTTTAAACGGGGAAATTTTCAAGAAAAAAATAATTAGTTTTAAAGATTTAAGTAGCTCAAGAAGGAAGATGAAACAACAAAAAGAAAATCACAGAAAAACACAGAGAAAGATTAAGAAACGATGACTTAAAGGCCCAAAGGAAAAATAAATTTTCTTCTTGGCGGTTAAAAATAGCCAATTCGAAAAAATTACAAACATGTTGATGTTCAAAAAAAAATATTTACTTAATTATTCGCGTCAGTATGAGCAATTAATATCTTTAAAAAAAATCTTCACCCTGCGAATTTTTTTATTAATTGTAATCTATGACTGTAGTGGCTACTCTATTTATTCGTGGTCGTTGCTGATTTTTTTTTACTTGTCTAGCAGCTAAGAGTACTTACTTTAAAAAAATCTTTTATATTACGAATAATAGTAATGAAAAGAGATTGAATCGTTAGATAAAAAAAAAAAAAAAAAAAAAAAAAGCAAATAACATCATCCTCGATTTATTATGAAGGAAGTAATTAAACATCCTTACTTTCAAATTTAACCTTTAAAATTAATATAAAGTTCGTTCTTACATATTGAATAAAAGCAACTTCCGAAATTTAATTTGCATTTCGTCAATCTATAGATTCTTTATATCGAAAACAAAATATGGACGATTAATAAAGGAATATAAAAGCATTAACATAAAATTATTTTTCTAAATAAAAAAACAGAAGTGATTCAAGAAGAATGTAACAAATTACCAGGACGTGTTCTACTGGTTCATATAAATAGTGTCGACTGGAGCAAAATTATCTCTGGGCCTTCGGTAAAATTAAGTCAGATTGTAGACGGTGGGCTTAATTCACTCTATTATACTTAGAGTAAAATTCCCTACAAGTTTTTTAAAAACATTTGTGTTGTTCAATATCCATTTAACTATGTTATTTTATGCCAAACGTTTCGATCTCGATCATGAGTTTTTTAGGCCAGATTTCTCAAAAAGTACAAAAAAACAACAGATTTGGGACTATTTCTTTTTTTTTCATTTTTCTGGTCAATTTCATATAAAACCACTAAATTTACTCCTTCGTTTACCACGAATTAGCCTAGCTTAATTTTACCGAGGCGCAGAAATGACGGTGAAATCTATTCCCAGCCGACACTCGCTTAAGAAGCGTTTCTCAACTTTCTCAACGGCAGGAGGCCATCAATAGTTGTTCACGATCTAGTATTCAAGTCCGTGTAAAATAGCTGGCTTTACTAGGAGTTGAACGCTGAAACCCTCGACTTCCAAATCGGTTGATTAGGGAAGACGCATTCACCACTAGACCGACCCGGTGGGTTCTTTATTTTCACTAGTAGAACATATCCTGAAGGCTTGCTACATTTTTCGTTAATCACTGTGTATATCGCAAATTAATTAGAGGATTATTATCGGGCCTAAGAACCGAGATGATTAAATCAAACCTAAATCGGTCTAAAAATAACAGGTTAATGTTATAAATCTAAACATAAATTAACATATTAATTTATGTTTTTATTTTTTATTTACGAGCTAATTTCTGAACTTCGGCCTTCGGTTTCTTTATCCGGAAAAATACGCTTATTAAATTTCATTACCTTTGATCAAATTGGTGAAAAGTTTACAATTTGATTCGAGAATTTTTAACGAGGTTTCATACAACCTTACGGAATAGAGAGAGTACTTGTTTCTTAGTCGAACGGATGCAATAATTTGTTACTTTACACAGCCTTTGACCAACCTTTTTATAGCTATTTCGTATACAAGATTCATTTTTTCTCAGAGTAATGATGTTCGTTATACAGATGTTTCCGTTTGTGAGTACCATTTAGCGGAGGTTAGCACGCTAATACACTATGTCTGAAAAGTTCCCGAACTAAATTTCTGTAGTGGATACAAGTAGCGCCATCTCGCGGATAACAAAGGAACAACGTAGTACGATGTCTGACGAGTGTGTGAACAAAATTTCATCACGTTTCGTCCCTCCAGTCTCGAATATTCGGCCGTGTACGTTGTGTTCATGTAACTTTGTACGAGTTCGCGACATGGAACCGAGAAGCGCGATAAAATTTTGTTTTCGACTTCAAAAATCTTTCGTTGTAACTTATTCTATGATACTGCAAGGATTCGGTGATGAAGCCGCATCTCGTACTACAACATACACGTGATGGAAGCGGTTTAAAGAAGGTAGAAGGTGGTTAGTTGACGACCAATGAAGCGGGTGGCTGTCAATAGTTGTTCACGACGAAAACGTAGCGAAAGTGCGCGCGCAACTGGTTAAACTGTCTCAACTGATCAAACCGTGATTTCCAAATTCTTTTGGAAGTAATGAAACATCTAATGCGTCTCATTCGTCAAATTTCGGCCCGAGTACAGGGATCCGGGTGGTTGGACTTTCTTACACGACAATACTTCGGCACATATGGCAACAGTTTTAACACGTTATTACGCCGCAAATCAAATCACCGTCTTATCCCATCCGGCCCTATTCGCTTGACTTGGCTCCAGCAGACTATTTTTTGTTCCTGAAACTCAAGTTGAAGATGATAGGCCGCCTTTTCGACGACATTCCGGACGACAAAGGGCTTGCACCGAGCAGTTGAAAGCGATCTCCCAAAATGATTTCTCCAGAGCGTTTGACGGGCTCTACTGGCGCTGCAACGTGTGTATAACAAGAGAAGGGTTCCATGTAGAGGGCTGATATGAGTAAATTCGTTTATCTTTCAAGCTGTATTTTTATTTAATTTAGTTCCGAAACTTTTCAGACATACTGTGCATAACCTCAATAAGGAAAGCAAATGGAAAAATAATTTCATTTCTAACTTCCGCTAGCGAGTTAGATATAGAACACTTCGTATTTTTGAGAATGACTGTACCTTTTTTGGTTGTAATTTGTGTTTTATTTTTGGTTTCGTACAACTTTATTCTTATTAGAATTTATAGACCCGAAAGTATGTGGTTATAAAAATACAAATTTATTTAAAAGTAAGTTCATTTTTGTTGTAAAAGTGTTAAATTTTACTTTTGTGTTTATTTTAATCTTTTTGAACATGATTTAAAATTTCATGAATTTTCCTCTCAAATGATGTTTTGTAATCATCATTTGGAGAGTTATAAAAACAATGTTAGTTTAATATCATCTTTTTACGAACCAAATACGTAATAATTAGTTATTATTACATTTGTAACTATTGATTTACCAGTGAATAACTTATATTAATTAAAATAACATTGTTAAATTTGATAATGATCTTACCCTTGACATATTATATTTTACGTTGAAGTTGCTTTCTCCGTACCAAACCACAATTAAATTCTTGCTTTGTTCATTACGTTATAGACTTAGGTATTACAACGCTAGTACAAATAACTCTCAACTCATTTAGCTTTCTATATAGGTTTATATATATACACATATATACCTACAACATTTCACAGTAATTATTCGACGTTTTAACTTCCAATTACTCTTTATTTACGTCAACATTAACACAACTGTATACGAAAATTTTTGACACGTAAGCAGTTTCAAGTTAAGCAAATTCAACTTTACTGCTTGTTATTACTAACATTCCTTCTGATTAATGAGTGCTTAAATTCACGTTAACGTAACTTAAAATATGCCTTAATATATAATTAATATAATTATGTAGCTATGACTGAACGTTAATAACGTTTTATTAATGCACGTGAAAATGATCCAAGATTTAAATTAACTTCATTATTGTAATACATAACATACGTGTAAATTTATTGTTTCTGTAACAACACTTCTATTATGCATCAGAGAGAAATTTCATATACGCTAAATTATTAAAATTTTGATCTTCATTAGCTTTAACTTAAATGTTAATACAGTACAGTAAAGAATAGAAAAATCTTTTGAATTTTTTGAAAAAATTCTACTTTTTCTTTCAGAGAAAAATTGCTCTGAGAGAAAACTGTTTTCTTCTTCTTAAAACATTCAATTTTTTTTTTCCAAAATAAAATAATGAAGCTATATCTAGAAATTAAATTAAGTGGATTTTGAAAAAAGTCGAAGGGTTTTTATTTAATTTATTAAATACATAAATAATGTAATTTTTTTAGGAACCTAGCAACCATCCCTTCACGGAGACCGGCCTCCGTAGCGCGAGTGGTAGCATCTTGGCCTTTCATCCAAAGGTCCCGGGTTCGAATACCGATCAGGCATGCTATTTTCACACACGTTACAAATCATTCATCTCATCCTCTGAAGCAATACCTAACGATGGTCCCAAAGATCGTAATATTGTAATATTGAATCGTAAATATTAAAAAAAAAAAAAATGCAATTGAACGATGCACAGTAATGCTAATGAGCATGAGCGAAGGTTTTCTGGAATGTGAGAATATGTCCTAAGTTTATTGCACAAAGTTTTTCAGATAATTTTCCTAAGCTTTCGTGCGAAAATTTATTAATTAAAAACGTAATCATTACGTTGTAGTATTGCAATACTGATTAATTATGACTGAAAGAATAAAAAATCTTCATGTAGTTATTTCAACAAAAAAAAATATTACCATTCCAGTTATCAAACTAATTTCTATTACAAAATAAAAGAAGAATCATCATTATCAAAACATTTGGTGAAGAGCAGGGCTTTTAAGACTTACACATTCGCACAAAAATTAATTGTGTATGTGTCACATATATATATATATATATATATATATATATATGTGTGTGTGTGTGTGTTAAAAATCAGAAAGTTTTTTTAAAACAAGACTTAACAAATCTACAATAACATTTTCCAAAAAATAAATCCACTAAAGTGTAGTAATCGATGATGTTCTAAAAGTTTGAATCATTTTTGCTGGAGTACTTCTGATTTTGTTAATAGTTCTAACTTCAGCTGTTGCCGTTCAGATATTGGAGAGCCTTTTTTCCTCAATTATTCTGAAGAGTTCGCTCATTTACTTTCCCGTCTAGATAGCACTGTAGCCGAGCTATAGCTCTAGAAGGGAAAATATTATAATCAGTGCAATTTGCGCATATACGGTTTTCACCGAATCATGACGTTTCGACACCTAAGGAACTCAAAAAACAAAAAACTGGATGGGAATTTACTGGATGTTATTGTTCGTATCTAATCTGTGTGTTCGCGTTGGCCTCTAAATCACCTTATATTTCTGGAACTACTGGATCGATTATGACCAAACTTGGTCAAATTACTTCTACATATCAGGAATTGATGCCATTTAATTTTCAACTTAAAAGGTAAAGAAGGTGATTCTGTAAAATTAGGTACCCTCAGTATCTCGAGATTTAGCCTAATTAAGGTCATATTTTTCTTAAGCACATTTGTTAACAATTAAAAAATAACAATATGCAAAAATAGTTTGCAAAATCGCACTGCCACTTCAAAAAATGCTGTCGTAATCGTCTGCTATGCTGTGACTCACAGGTGATCGGTAGAATTAAATAAATGAATAATATTTAAAGTGTAAAAAAGTAACTCGCTCTGGCTGGTTCTCGAACTCGATCGTCCGGTTGACTGGGTAGGAGATGCGTTAACCCCGCGAATACACCAGGTAGGGAAATCTTTTCTATGTAAATTATGAAGTTCCATTAGGATAACTTATGCAAACCGTAGCCGCTAGTACCGCCACACCCGTGTTAATTAAATACAATATGAGCGCGCCCGCTTCAGTTAGCATCATTAAATTAAATAAACGAAACGAGTATTATATTTACACAAAATGGAAAATATTTTAAATTATGATGTGTCCATATGTGTGTGTAAGCCGTACATCAGAAACAACGCACAGCTTTTTTTTTATATATTTCCGGAAGAAAAAAAACGCGTATGATAGATCAGAGGATCTAACACATTATCAAACCGAAAGACCAGAAAACTCAAACATTTTACGTAAAACTCTTAGGATTGAAACCAGTTAATGTTCTTATCACCAAATAATGCTACTTACGTTAAGGCTGAGAGAAGTGTAAACCATCTTGGCATATCCCTTCACAGATAAACTGATTTCTTATTGAATTGATCTCTTATCGATCTTTAATATAGACCACTAGATTTGATAGTATACAAAAGCAGAAAAATTTACTAGAACGCTGTTACTGGACGTGAATAACGTATCGCTTAACAATAGATTTAACAGAATTAACTTCTAAAAATTTTAACTGTGTGTAATACAGAAATATAAAATGATAAAAAAAAAGTCTAACCTGAATTTCTCTTGAAAAAGTTAGAATTACTATTTTCAAATGTGCAGTTTTTACCCCCTCTTTTTGTCGCTAGATCCTAGTTCCTTTATGCGTTTGGAAATAATTCTACCGTAGACAGATTAAAATTTCTTAACATATTTTAATTCATCAAAGAAGTACAGTAATAAAAAACAGGTAATAAAACTTTTCAACGTTAAAATATCAACTTAAAATTTTTTATTTTTATTTTTATTTAAATTCAGTTGTATTACTGTATTCAATTGTATTAATGGAGTAGGCTATCTACCGCTGTAATTACATAGTTTTTAGATGTGCGGCACTGAAACGCTACATTGAAATAAGAAAATTGAAATAAAGAATTAAAATGTATAAAAAATATTAAATGAGTTAATTAAAAAAACATAATAATAATGAGTAATTAAAAAATATATAATAATAAAAATAGTATTTTAATTAAATAAGGTAATTGAAAAAGTTATAAATGAGTTAATTCTACCCAAACTTAACCTGTCCTCTCTTCGTTCGCTAGTCATAGTTAGCGAACGTAGGTTAAGGGACTATTTTTCTTATTTCAATGTAGCGTTTCAGTGGCGCCATCTAAGAACTACAGAGGTACAGGGTGTCCCATATAAAACGCAACCCAACAATCACTCATCCATGAAATTTCAAAAGTCAAGCTTACTCCCCTACTCGTTACTGAAATGGACTCGTCCAACATCTGAACATCGCGGAGACGCAGTAGAACACTACCGATAGTAACAACAATGCAATCATAACGTTCAGTGTATTGCTGGAGACAAGATGGTGTTTTCGCTAGATGAACGTGTTTTCATTGTCAAGTCGTACTTCAGTACGAAATCAGCGGTTGCAGTGCAAGATTTGTTTCGCCATAAGTACCCAGATAAACCAGCTCCTAACCATCAGTATTAAAGTTAGTCGCAAAATTTAGAGAGACCGGTTCTGTTAATAACAAGGAACACAAAAGATCTGCGTCAGTGTTGAATACAGATACAGTCACTGAAATCAAAGACCGATTACTCGCCTAGCCAAATAAATCGATCAAACGTTTGTCTGCTGAAATTAATTTGTCTAAATCAACCGTTCATCGGGCGACCAAACAATTACAATTACGACCTTATCACAATCAAACGGTTCATCAACTTCTCGAGCCCGACAAAGAAAAACGGCTACAATATTGTCAACGGTTCCGTCGATTTCTGCGTGAGGGAATTATGGATTCGTTATTTTTCACAGACGAAGCACGGTTTCATTTGTATGGCTACGTAAACAGCCAAAACAGTAGAATTTGGAGCGCTGAAAATCCCCACGTTTATCACGAAACACAAACACACCCGCAGAGGTTTGGCGTGTGGTGCGCGATATCGCGGAAGAAAATAATCGGTCCTATTTTTTTCGAGTACACCATTAATGCTGAACGATATCAGGATATTTTATTTCAGTTCATCGCACACTTGGAAGAGGAAGACAGACACTGCTGGCTACAACATGACGGTGCGAAATCGCACTACGCAGGTTCAACTTCTGATTTCGTCGAGGAATTCTTTGGTAATCGTGTTATCGGGCGAGGCTTGTGGCCACCAAGATCTCCAGATTTGACTGCGGCGGATTTTTTTCTACGGGGTAACCTCAAAGAAATGAAATGGAAAGAGAAATGAACATTGGTAGAATAGACGGAGCATACAGGAAAGTTAAGGAAAATTTTTGGGGACATAAATTAAAATCTAATAATGTGTTAAACAAAGATGGTACACCAATATATAATACGAAATGTAAAGTCGATAGATGGGTGGAATATATTGAAGAGTTATACGGAGGAAATGAATTAGTAAATGGTGTTATAGAGGAAGAAGAGGAAGTTGAGGAGGATGAAATGGGAGAAACAATACTGAGATCTGAATTTAAGAGAGCATTAAAAGATTTAAATGGCAGAAAGGCCCCTGGAATAGACAGAATACCTGTAGAATTACTGCGCAGTGCAGGTGAGGAAGCGATTGATAGATTATACAAACTGGTGTGTAATATTTATGAAAAAGGGGAATTTCCGCCACACTTCAAAAGAAGTGTTATAGTCATGATACCAAAGAAAGCGGGGGCAGATAAATGTGAAGAATGCAGAACAATTAGTTTAACTAGTCATGCGTCAAAAATCTTAACTAGAATTCTATACAGAAGAATTGAGAGGAGAGTGGAAGAAGTGTTAGGAGAAGACCAATTTGGTTTCAGGAAAAGTATAGGGACAAGGGAAGCAATTTTAGGCCTCAGATTAATAGTAGAAGGAAGATTAAAGAAAAACAAACCGACATACTTGGCGTTTATAGACCTAGAACAGGCATTCGATAACGTAGAATAGAATAAAATGTTCTGCATTTAAAAAAAATTAGGGTTCGAATACAGAGATAGAAGAACAATTGCTAACATGTACAGGAACCAGTAACAACAGCAACAGTAACAATCGAAGAACATAAGAAAGAAGCCGTAATAAGAAAGGGAGTCCGACAAGGGTGTTCCCTGTCTCCGTTACTTTTTAATCTTTACATGGAACTAGCAGTTAATGATGTTAAAGAACAATTTAGATTCGGCATAACAGTACAAGGTGAAAAGATAAAGATGCTACGATTTGCTGATGATATAGTAATTCTAGCTGAGAGTAAAAAGGATTTAGAAGAAACAATGAACGGCATAGATGAAGTCCTACGCAAGAACTATCGCGTGAAAATAAACGAGAACAAAACAAAAGTAATGAAATGTAGTAGAAATAACAAAGATGGACCACTAAATGTGAAAATAGGAGGAGAAACGATTACGGAGGTAGAAGAATTTTGTTATTTGGGAAGTAGAATTACTAAAGATGGACGAAGCAGGAGCGATATAAAATGCCGAATAGCACAAGCTAAGCGAGCCTTCAGTAAGAAATATAATTTGTTTACATCAAAAATTAATTTAAATGCCAGGAAAAGATTTTTGAAAGTGTATGTTTAGAGTGTCGCTTTATATGGTAGTGAAACTTGGACGATCGGAGTATCTGTAAGAAAAGATTAGAAGCTTTTGAAATGTGGAGCTGTAATTGAAGCTTGTATTCAACAAGATGGCGGTCACTTCCAACATTTACTCTATATGTAAGGTAATGGATGGTAATAATAAAAATTACATTTACATTTACACATGCCTTTTTATTATTTCAATACCTACCAATATAAGGTTGGGTTGCGTTTTATATGGGACACTCTGTAGATAACCTACTACATTAATACCGTTATTTGTTAAAAATATATTTTTAAATTTTAAAATCTAAAATAAGGAACCTTATTTGAACCTTTCATACATATTTCTTCATGAATGTATCAATTTTTTTTATTTCCGTAAAGTTTTAAATTTTAGCATTCGGTTTAAATACTCATTCTACGGCCATAGGATCACAGAGATCGCCTAATTGAATAGAATCAATCTACTCGTTAAACAAATTTATCTCCTTATAAATCTTATCCTTTAATTTTATTATTTAAAGTTAAACAAATAACGATATATTAGTTTTTTTATCTCCTTTTAATCTTAGTCTTAAGAGATAAAAATTTAATTTTATTTCTAACTTAATTTTAAAATTGTTATTACCGTCTAAGACTAATTCATGAATTTCAATTACTTTTGATAAATTAGTTTATTGATCATAAGCTGTGTGAATGTGGGTGCGTGTATGTGTTTCATTTTATCTTATTTTACGTTTCGTCATGCATAACAATAAAATAGTAAGAGTACAAAGATTCAATTTAGGAAAAGAATTCCGATTGTATCTTGGCTTAACGATTCGAGACAGGATGATATTAGGCTATAGCCTCTACCTCTGCATACGTAACAAGTAATGGCGACGTTTGGAACCGGAGCTCAAGGGATTATTGTTTGGTGGAAGGGAAAATTTCCTTAACAACTTATTGCTTGTTTCCTAGAAATTTCCTTTTCTGAAAATAACGACCGTTGGTTCAATACTAAAATCTTGTACCTTTAAAATGGAAAAGTCTTTTATTATTATTTTTGTCCTTTATTTTTATTAAAAAATCTCTCTTTATCTGAATCTATTTTATTTAAACATGTGTATTCAATTTTAGTTATTGTTTTTAAAACACACACACACATATATATATATATTTTGTAAACAAGCCAACAACAAATAGTTTAAATAAAACTCTGTACATATTACAGTGTCTCAATTGAAAATAAATGTTATGACATAATTAAGGGATTGTTTTTGTTTTCTTTAGGATTCTATAAAAAAAATCGTTTATAAATTATTTAATAAGTAAACAGTACAGCTAATCTCAAGAATTTTATAATTTTAATCTAGTAGACATCCAGTTAAAACTTTCTTAAGACATTATTATTTGGTTGCTGTTTAATTAAAATAAATTATTTAATTTTACTAAGTTATTGCTTTTTAGAGAAAATAAGAAATGAATAATTGTCCACAGCCTTTCATTGTTGACCATTTACCATGCAAATTCCACTGAAATTTACGTAGTATTTAACCCTATAAGTGTGGTGGGTTTTGTTCTCTACCATTAGATTCTTCAACGCAAGGATAAATTGTATATTGTGTAAAACTAATGCTAGAAAAAGTAAATCTAGTCGTTCCCTATTTATATGCTATTTTTTTTTTTGTCTTCAGTCATTTGACTGGTTTGATGCAGCTCTCCAAGATTCCCTATCTAGTGCTAGTCAGTATACCCTCTACATCCTACATCCCTAACAATTTGTTTTACATATTCCAAACGCGGCCTGCCTACACAATTTTTCCCTTCTACCTGTCCTTCCAATATTAAAGCGACTATTCCAGGATGCCTTAGTATGTGGCCTATAAGTCTGTCTCATCTTTTAACTATATTTTTCCAAATGCTTCTTTCTTCATCTGTTTGCCGCAATACCTCTTCATTTGTCACTTTATCCACCCGTCTGACTTTTAACATTCTCCTATATCACCGCATTTCAAAAGCTTCTAATCTTTTCTTCTCAGATACTACGATCGTCCAAGTTTCACTTCCATATAAAGCGACACTCCAAACATACACTTTCAAAAATCTTTTCCTGACATTTAAATTAATTTTTGATGTAAACAAATTATATTTCTTACTGAAGGCTCGTTTCGCTTGTGCTGTTCGGCATTTTATATCGCTCCTGCTTCGTCCATCTTTAGTAATTCTACTTCCCAAATAACAAAATTCTTCTACCTCCGTAATCTTTTCTCCTCCTATTTTCACATTCAGTGGTCCATCTTTGTTATTTCTACTACATTTCATTACTTTTGTTTTGTTCTCGTTTATTTTCACGCGATAGTTCTTGCGTAGGACTTCATCTATGCCGTTCATTGTTTCTTCTAAATCCTTTTTACTCTCGGCTAGAATTACTATATCATCAGCAAATCGTAGCATCTTTATCTTTTCACCTTGTACTATTATTCCGAATCTAAATTGTTCTTTAACATCATTAACTGCCAGTTCCATGTAAAGATTAAAAAGTAACGGAGACAGGGAACACCCTTGTCGGACTCCCTTTCTTATTACGGCTTCTTTCTTATGTTCTTCAATTGTTACTGTTGCTGTTGTTACTGGTTCCTGTACATGTTAGCAATTGTTCTTCTATCTCTGTATTTGAACCCTAATTTTTTAAAAATGCTGAACATTTCATTCCAGTCTACGTTATCGAATGCCTTTTCTAGGTCTATAAACGCCAAGTATGTTGGTTTGTTTTTCTTTAATCTTCCTTCTACTATTAATCTGAGGCCTAAAATTGCTTCCCTTGTCCCTATACTTTTCCTGAAACCAAACTGGACTTCTAACACTTCTTCCACTCTCCTCTCAATTTTTCTGTATAGAATTCTAGTTAAGATTTTTGATGCATGACTAGTTAAACTAATTGTTCTGTATTCTTCACATTTATCTGCCCCTGCTTTCTTTGGTATCATGACTATAACACTTTTTTTGAAGTCTGACGGAAATTCCCCTTTTTCATAAATATTACACACCAGTTTGTATAATCTATCAATCGCTTCCTCACCTGCACTGCGCAGTAATTCTACAGGTATTCCGTCTATTCCAGAAGCCTTTCTGCCATTTAAATATTTTAATGCTTTCTTAAATTCAGATCTCAGTATTGTTTCTCCCATTTCATCCTCCTCAACTTCCTCTTCTTCCTCTATAACACCATTTTCTAATTCATTTCTATGCAATTCTATCTAAATTCTATACACATTTGCCATTTATGATACTTTATATGAACTACACGCGTAAGAAATATTGGATGAAACAACAAATTAATAGGCCTACACGCCTTTCTATAACCAATCAGTGGTTTATATTATGGAAGTTTCCCTCTTTTTTATTCAGTTATCTCATATGACTTAGGTTACAGAATAAGGAAGTATAATGTACATTACAATTATTATAACAAACATTAGTTAGAAGTATATACGGAGTGATTACAAATAATATGAAAATTTCTTGCGAGATGATACTACAGCCAAAAATAAGAAAAAAGTTAATTTAACCTTAGGTCAGAAAACGATTCGTTAGCAAGTTTCGGATCGCGAAACATCTAGCCCTGCTTTCTGCCGCCTCTGTAAAATTAAACGGTAGTAAAAATTCTTGCGGTACAAAACGAGAGGTAAATATGTTGCCTCCATATGTTTCTTTAGCTCATAAATTGGATAAAAGTGGTCCCAGACCTCTGTTTTACTTAGGTTTTATGAAGTACGGAGTAAAACTCGAAAATGTTTTGTAGGAAAATACACTTTTCTAAGTTTAAAATAAATTAACTTTGTTAATTTACCAATAAATAAATAAAAATTTCTAGTTAGCTATGTACAAAATCTAATTCTAAAAAAATTTACGTAAATATTGTTTATTAAATTTAAATTCAAATTTGAGAAGAATTTCAATTTTAATTAGAAACAAAGCTCACAAACCGGTTCGGAAATCGATAAGATTAAACAACTATCTACATAATACAAATGTTAAAAATTATAAAATAAATTTGAGAGATATCTTTCTAAAACATATAAATTTTTAGTTTTTCATAGTTTGGGAACATCTGCTGATCAACAATTAGGTTTAATGTTTAGCATTTGAATATTCATTTCAGCATTTGTGTTGCTATTGTTTGGTCAGTCATTTACAATGCGTGACGCTGCAGCAGGATTAGGTAACCAAAGAAATAATGAAATCGGCGGATCGTAGAAACGTTAGGTATAATGAATGTTCGGATGATGACATGTAAATAGAAAATTTCTGATTGCGAAATAGTTTGGGCATCGGAAACGAAAATAAGTTATCTTATGAAGAACTGCTCTAGGGTTTTTTGTTATGTTTTGCCTACATTAAAATTAAAGATTTTAATATTTTTAAAATTGTTATTCAATATTTTATAGTTTCTTTAGAAATAAATGAAGTTCCGTAGTCTTTTTTCTTGTATGACCTTGAAACATAACTTCTATTGCATCAGTAAACTTTATTTGATTCACTTATTATTATTACTTTATGAAATATACATAAAAGCGGGACATTTTTTAATTATAAACTTTGTTGAGAAAGTTTATTTTTTTTTTTTAATGTGTTTTAAAAAAGAATGATAAGGACTAGTAATTGCATACAACATGGCGGAAGTTACATTAAAATAAAATAATCATATAGAAATCTTTAATTACAAAAAAAGGATATGATTTTTTTTTAAATTATATAATTTTTTTATTACTTAATAACACATTCCAGAGAAAATAATGAAATATTTTATCTATTTTAAAATAAATATACTTGTATAGTAGTAGAGTAAAAAAAAAAAAAATAATAATAATAAACAGAACTCATTCAAATATAATAATTTTTTCATTTATATTAGCCTACTTTTATAAGAGTGTAAATGTGCACACATTAAAGCAATGTCTACATCAAGTAGCTACAAAAAATAATATTAAATTTAATTCTGATATCTTATTTTTATTACTTGAAATAAAGAAGAATTAATTGTAATAATAAAACAAAGAAATATATATGTTTTTCTCACTTTCTTATTTTAGTATTATATTTTTTCTCCAATTGAACGACTAGCCTGTCTATTTGGTAGACATTTTTACCGAATGCAATTTTCATTAACTACACAAGTAAATATGTATACATATCCAGTGTAACGTCAAATAAATGATCCTCAAAATATTAAACATATAATTACATTATTAAATCTAAATATATAAAGTAGCATGTTGTAAGTCATTCATAATCAAGGCCCAGCAAAAATTATTGAAGTTAAATCGATGAAAATTTTATATACGTTATTCTTACGGTGAAAGTGGACACTAAGAAAGGATTTTTGAAATTCTGACTTTAAATGGAGTAACAATGAAATTTACTTTTTTTTTTAATTTCTCGGTAACTATGTTGATGTCAACTTGATTTTAGGAGTGCGTAATCTTCATGTTAATATTTAAAGATCAGTTTCTAGATTCCCTGAAATTTGATCTTGAAAGGGGTGAAGAAAGGTAAAAAAATTTAAACAATGACTGAAAATTTTCCCCATATCCGACTGTACTAAATGAGATAACCTTTACTACAATATTTAGTTGCTTTTAAAAAAGCTAAATAATCAAATTAAATTTTCCGTCTAAGAATCAATCATTAATCGTTTTTTTATATGCTTTGAAAATTTATGATTGTATTAAAATAAATAAATGTATATTTACACACAAAACTGAGGTAAGAAAGGTATACTAATAAAATAAATTAATACTTAGCTAACATCCAAAAAAAAGGCAATAACATATTACAATTTTATTTGAGAATTTATAATTTTAAGGACTATAAAGTAATAATTATTTTTCAGTAATGCTGTTAAGTGTAGTTTCATGTTATGCTTTATAAACATAAAACATAACATAAGTTTCACAGCAAATTTACAATACTACCCACTTCATTTTAATAAATACTTATAGATAAAATAATTTCCAGTGAAATAGTTAAACAAAGTTATGTAGTAATTTAATTTAATAAAAATCATAACTTCTGTTCTAATTAATTTTTTTACATTAATAATGATAATAATATAAAAAATGAAATTGTAGAATATATATTTTGCTGGCATGAAGTAGATTTTTCTGTTATTAATCATTTTATAAAATTAATAATAAATCGTTTAACACGGATCCCTAAGTTAATTTATCTTTTAAATTTAATTGTATAAACACTGATATTATTTTAAGTTGGTACAAGAGGGCCCGAACAACAATTTCGTGATTTAAATTTTATAAAAATAAAAAAAATTCACGCTAACTGCAGTAAAAATTTATTTCTAAACAGAAATGTAAGTATAATGATTGAAATTTTATAGTAACAAACTGTACAAAACATTAGAAAACATGAAAAGTTACTGCTAGAGAAAAACAAAAAATATTGCTACACAACTACAAACGTTTTCAGGTACAATCATGAACACTTTTACCATGATCGAAGTATATCTACATGTACAGTGATCGAAATGTTAAAGTAACAAACTGTACAGTATATTAGAAAACATGGAAAATATAGTTGCTACAAGACGTTAGTACTGATTCTGGTTGCATCATAGCGACCGGACGGTGGCGCGTCTGAAAACCGATTTTTCGCAATTACAATACTTCCTTTACTTCGTACGGAAGTAATAAGGGAAAACAAACTTATTTAATCCTCTTTTTACAGGATTTTCCTCGCGCAAAAGTAAAATATAAAAAATAAATTTAAAAGAGAAACAGACGTAAAGTAGGATGAAAAATATACGTAAAATACAAAAAATCCCTTTCAGCACGGCGGAAGGTGGAGGTAGATTTCACCGGTGCTAAGTAGGGATAAAAAATATTTCTACCTTAAAGTTAAGAAAAACTTTAATATTTCTCAAAACTACAACTGTTCCATGTGAAAAAAAATGTTTCACGTGTTTAGCATACGAGAAGTCCCATCTTACAATTCTAGCCAAAGTTTGATCACCCCTTGTCGTAAGGGTTGGTCATATCAAAAATTGTTTCAGAAAAAAGTTTTAGGTACTTTTTAGAGGACTAACGACCACTTTAAACCGACTCGATACTGTGCCTATATATTTTTTGTTGTTTTCGAAACCCCATTTTCTCCATTCCCAGAGCCAATGGTTGGTGATATAAAAAAAAATACATAGATACATTTTAGGCCCTTATCCAAAGAATAGTATGAACTTCAAATGAATTCGATATTTTACTTAATAAGAAAGTTATAGCAATATTTTTTTTTCGAAAAATCCCCCCATTTCCACCCCCATAGAACACTTTTCCCGTTAACGAACTCGACCGAGATTTTGGATCGTTATATTTTATGTAACAATTTGAAAGTGATTGGCGCAAAATTACGGCAGTTACTGTGTCCACAAGAAAGTGAAAAATATATATACATTTTTGAATTAACGGTGGTTTTGGGGTTTGGGGGATGTGAAACGCGGAGATATGTCGAAATTTTCCGGAAGTCGACTCATGGTAACCGTTACAATTGGAAGCTTTCTTATGAAATTACCTAAAAAATTGTAATTACATATAAATTATAAATTTTATAAAAACCGTAAACATAATTTTTAGAAATTAATATTTAGAAATCTAAAATAATGGTCAAAGTATAGTACAACAGTAATAGTTCCAGTATTTGGTCAAAGGTGGTTGTATCAATTTCATACATCCTTCCAAAGAAAAAAAATTATTAATAACAATACATTATCTTTAATAACTAATTTTGTTTAAGCTGAAAAGGTTATAATTTATTATGGGAAATTCTTTAACTTCTTATTGACCTTTAAGCGGAAAAGCTTCGATTTAAATAAAAATAATATTGAAGTATTTATTAATTTTCCATATCTATTAAATTTATTTGGATATATATTTTTATTAAATTTTTTTTTCAAAAAAAAAATATTCAACGAATAATCCTATAAGAAAGTTATTTAAACAAAATAAAAGAGATAAGAAACTTTTATTCATAATCTTTTCTTTAGGAACAATGTAAAAACAAACAAACAAAAAAGGAATTTCAACGATATTAAAAAATTTAAATAACAAAAAAGAATATTTCAACAAAAGAAACTTCTGATTTAATTATATTTAAAAAAATAAATAATAATAATAATAAATACTTGTAATCAAATTGAATAAAAGAAGAAAGAAAAGATTTTTAAAAGTGTATACTACAAAAGGAGAAAAGAAACACATGAATACACCAACACTACCAATAAAATTAATAATATGGTGATCTGTTAAACGAATAATAGGTACTTCTTCGGTCTGCTTTATTCATTAACGAATAACAGAAGTGGTGTTTTGTGAACCTTTTTGTTTGAAGTTAACGGCAAATTGCCCTTTTTGCTAATGCTTTATATCCCTACCACACTTCACTTCTAACACTATAAACCAATCCTCGAACAAGTTGTACACTTCCCCTTACTTCCAGTACTATTGTTATTACTATAACCGACCTCCCTACACCTAATCATACACTGTATATCCACAATTCCGTTCGGTGAAGTTTGTCGTTTGTTAGTTGCTTCATAATAATAATAATAATAATAATAATAACAACGCGATCGTACGTCATGCTTCTCTCTTTCTCTCTCTCACTGTTTCTCTCTACTTGTGGTTAAAGCTATTGTTAAAAATGATAAAGTGAATAAACTATTGTTTAATAAAATTATTGAAGCACATTTACGCATTCGTAATAATCAGTTTATGAACCGTACACTGTGATCTTATTTAAGAAAAATTCTCATGTGGACACCTCATGACTTCCTTGTACGCCTATTAAATTACACACACACATTTTTTTTTAAATGAAAAGTACATAAAATTCTATTTCATTAATAACTTCCGATATTTTTTCATGTATATATATATATATATATATATATTTTATTGTTACTGAATAATTATTTATTGTAAAACTTTTTACACAATCAGAGATTAATAATTATTAATAAATCAATATATTTAAATTAAAAAAATAAGTTAAAAAAAGGAGATGAAGTCAATTCCGAAGTCTTCCCGAAATATGGAAATATTTCATTAATTAAAATGTTATTTGTCTATAACTCTGGAACCTATGAAAATAAGTTCCACTTATGATATATCGCTGAAAAGCTCTCAATGAGGGTTTTATTATTACAGTTAAGAAAAAGTCCAAAATCCCATTTTTTTTGATTTTGGGCTTTTTTGGACATTCTTGGTTCAGTAGATTGCAATCAAAAGGGAAGGTGCACAACTAGATGTTACAACAGTCCTAAACTCAAAATTTTAACAACCCACGGCTTATCGTTTTTTAGTTACACAAGATACACACGTATGTACGTACAGACTTTAGGCCGAAACTAGTCAAAATAGATTCTGGAATGGTCAAAATGGATATTTCCGTTAATATCTGAAAACCGAAATATTTCAGGATCACAGTACTTCCTTTACTTCGTACAAGGAAGTAAAGATAAGTTTAGGTGTAACGAAAAAAATATTTTTGAATAGAAATATCGTTAACATATTGTATTATTATGCAAAGCGATTCACAATGAATGTAGCAAACCTTCAGGATATGTTTTACAGGTAAAAATAAAGAAAACAGTTCATACAAAAAAAAGTTGGTAAACGCTTCGTTGCAAACTAACCTAATATGTTAAATTTGTAACCGTCAATATTTTGTCAGTTAGCAAAAGATTTCGGCCTAATTTCTGCGCCTTTAGTAAAATAAAGAAAGACTTTAGTTCTGGGAAACCAAATTAAGGAGAAAATTTATCATTCTTAAAACAAATAGATTTTACTGTTGTAGCTACAGCTGGTTCAAGAACTTTTGGAAGATGATTTTAACCGCTGAGTTGAGTATTGTTATATTATAAAGCAAAAATTAGAAGTAGATGCAAATTTTTCTAATTCAATAATATTTACTGATGAAGCGACTTTTATATTAAATGACCGTGTGAATACGCAAAAATGTCGATATTGAAGCATTAATAATCCCAGATGGATGCTGGACGTCACCGTCAGAAAGTGATCGTTTGACGGGAATCGTTTGTCATTATATTGAAGGGCCTTTTATTTTAGATGACAATCTTATAGGAGATGCTTACTACAACTTGTTAGCCGATACAATTTTACCAAATACCCGAAAAAATGTTGGGCAAGGATTACATAATAACAAATGGTTATAGCAAGATGGGGCAATACCTCTTTATTATCTAAGAGCACGGCAAATTTTAAATGAAAAATTTCAGTTTCGCCGGATAGATCGTAGAGGAGTCATTAAATAGTCTATCAGGTCCCATACCTGTTTCTTCTGGATTATTTTTTTGGGGGGGTATTTATTTTTGTAACGTAATGTTACAAAAGAAAGCCTGCAGATAAATTAAAAATTTTTAAATAAATATTCTAATATTTAAAGTAAATAATATCAGTAGATATAGCCCTTTAATTCGTTGTTGTGTTGTTAATTATTATTAATGTATTGGCCATGCCGGTCAGGCATGGCAATTTTCTCACACGATACAAATCATTCATCTCATCCTCTGAAGTAATGCTTAACTGTGGACTCGGAGGTTAAAAAAAAAAAAAAAATTTATTGGTTATTGTTTATTAATATCAATATTATAGCACTATTTAAAGTTCGTTATTATGCATCATGAATGTAAAATGCAACAAAATTGTTCACGAAGCGCATTTACCTAGTTTATTGTTAACATGATTTTTCCGTCGTTGGCAATTTGAATGCTTATTACTTGATAACGAAAGCTTTAACAGAATAGCGGATTTCATCATTGTTTTTCTTGGAAAATTTTAAATCCACATCATGTGTTGTATATCCACCTTCCGATTTAAAAAAAATAAGTTTCATTCAATATGGCGGATCCAAGATGGGGGGAAATAATTAAAAACCCATTATAATCCATAGTTTTTTTTAACTGTGTATTAATCCATTCTTTCTGCCTCCAAATACCTCTCAGATATATTGTATAAACTTGTTTCCGTAGTTAAATATCATTCAGTATATACTGAATGTTAACAAAGTATGGCAACCCTTAATTTTTTTTTTTAATAGTTAAACATTGAATAAATAAATTAAATAAATGCTTCGATCCCGAAATGATCTATTTTGGGGTATGAGACTACTACTTCTCAAGTCTTAAAAATTTTAAGTAGAAAGTGTAAAATTGTAAGAGATAATTTAAAGGGCAAAAAGAAAACGTTTTTACATAACAACCTTCGGACAGCAAAACCCTAACCAATATGGAGATCATTTAATATTTTTTTACAGCCTATTTAAAAAGTAACCCACAGTATGCATACCACAAAAGGAGATTTTGTACCGAAAAATTGATTGTTTTGAGAAGGAAGAATACCTATTAAATCTCATAATTTATATTTCATTTCTCATTCAAGTTTTTCAAATACTTTATTAACACCTAACATATGTAGTTAAAGTATTATTTTTAATGAAAAATGTTAGAATAAAATAAGTTAGAAAAGTAAATTTTTTTTTGGTAAAATTTAAATGTTAAATAAAATTAATGCATTCATCTTACACGTAAAGGCGAAATTTTGTCTATTTGTTCTCGCGCATAAACTAATTAACCGACCGCTTTCAAATTTGCTTTTTGTATTTTCTTTCTCACCTTTCTATAAAACCTGAATACTATTAATTTTTATTTATCAGTATTATTCTCACAACCATGAGGGTAACGAACTCACTGCAGGGATCCAGGAGGTGGAGCCCTCTGGCTGGACGAGACTGGCGAGTTGAGCGAGCTCTGCATCCCTGGAATAGGCTCCGGTGAGCCCTGGGTTGGCTACAGGGCTCGCCTGGACCGACCTGGACCTGGGGGACCACAGGACAAAGCCCTCTGGCTAGACGGTTGCCCCGAGGTAAGCCATGACCGATTGTTATTAATAAAATTAATACCATCATATTTTACATCTTTATTTATACTTTTCATTATTATATTTTCCCATGTTTTTCTACTTTTATATATATATATACAAATTTCAAGAAAGTAAAACCATTGAAAGTGATTTTTAAATTAATTTTTCCCAACGTAACTCATCTATACTGGTATATAACATTTGGTTATTAAAAATGATAAAACGCAGCATTCTTTTTTTATAATTTTTTTCAAAAAAATAAGTGAAAATTTTAACAGGTTAATCAATATTATATGAAATATGACTACTTAACAACGTTCTTTTGCCTCGAGGACCACCGTTAGATATTACTTTAGAGAATGAAATGTAATGACAATTTTGTAGTTAGTGAAAATGCCACGCCTGACCGGGATTTGAACCGGGGACCTCCGGATGAAAGGCCAAGAAGCTATCCACTCGCGCCACGAAGCCCGGAAACTACTTAAATACCTAGCTAAGTCGATTTTCTATCTTAATCCGCTTATAAAAACATAAATTTCATGTAGAAAATTAGAGGTTTTAATAAGATGGTGAAAAGCGACAAAATTTTAAGAAAAATTATCCATTATTTTGACGAAGAATTACACTAACATTCCAGCTAACAACTGTCAAGAGAAGTAATTTTAGATTTCACTCTGGTACTTTTATCAATAATTATCTTTTTTTCTATAAAATATATTAAATAATTATTTAATATTTAAATATCAGTCTCTAACTAAATATTAAAATCATCTTGTTAAAAATTTACACACACGTGTTTTTTATCGACAGCACTCTGTAGGACAATGATAAATAGTTTCACTTATTTGTATCTCTTTTCTTTTGTTTCCAGTACTTTTTCATTTTGGATAAGTATTCTTCTCGCCTTTGTTGCGCCCATTCTTTTTTTTGTTCTTTTCTTCTGGAATCCTTCATATGTTTTGAGTTTTTTCTGAACGAATCGAATTTTTGTTTATATTTCGTATGTTGTTATCTTTGCTTCTTTAGAATTTGTTTGATCTGTTTGAAACTCTTGTTTCTTGGTCACAGATTTTCTTGGTTAGCTTTTTTCCTCCATTCTCAAAAATTGTCAGTAAAGGATATATCTAAATTTCCTAATCGCACCTGATAATCTGCTTACTGTTGGTAAAAGTTCATCGTTTTTACGAAATTTCCAATCATCTTCTGCTTTTCTGGTCTTCAGTATTTTCCTTTCTATATTTTCATGTTTGATTATTTTTCCCTGGTCCTAGGATTTTGTATTCGGCCGTGTATGTAGTGAATGTAAAATATGTACTTTAACCAGAAACTTAATTGTTATAATGCACAAAATGAGGATAAAATTATTTTATTGTAGTTGAAAATGATACAGCTTCAAAATTTTAATAATATTTTTTCATTAATTTTATAATACATGCTATAGCATTAAATAATTCTTTTATAGTTCAAAATAAAATATTTAGAATGTTTTACTTCCCTCCTCCAACAATAAGAGCTCATATGTTGAAGGAAGAAAAAGATTCGTTAATCATTTTGTTAGGTTGCAAATTATTTTGTTCTCGTATACCATAGTTGTTGTTTTAATAATCTATATGTTGAGTTAATTATTGAGATTCTAACTTCTAAATATATTGTTTGTTTTACAATGAGATTCATTATGTTTTTAATGTAAATTTTAAGTCGTTAAATAAATAAATGTTTTTACGTCCATGTAACTTTCTTTATATTAATAATTGTATCTGATCTGATATTTTAGAATAATTCGACATGATTATGAGCTATTTCAATTTTATCGATGTGAAACTCTATTAAAATAATAAAGTTATTTAAAATATAATTATTATTAAATTATTTTATCTTTTCCTTTATCAAAATTTACACTTTAAAATTTCAAAACCATTAAAACATTTTTTATGCACCCTTCACTAACATATTTACTTTCTTTTGTTTCGAACATAAATTGTATTTTAATTTTTTTTAGGAGTCTTTCCAGATACTGTAGGTTGCTGGGGGAAAATAATATATCTGAAATGTACTAAACCGGTTAAATTGCTACTGTTGCGTATCATCTTACATTTAATAACCCCAGAATATAAAAATACACAGAATATTAAAAATTAAATCATTATTAATATAATATTGGAAAAAGGAAGACAAATTAAAAAAAAAAACTTGATGAAATTGGAAGTAAGAAGATGGAAAAGTTAATGTAAAGAAAACAATTGGGCTTTTTAAATGCTGTTGTACGAGGAAAAAGGATCATATCTAAAATTTTAGATTATCAATATCAAAAGGAGAGTGACAGTCCTCCCTTTATTCGGAAAATTATTTTCTTCACTGAGTAATCCTTTTCTTTATTGAGAAACATTGATTTTTTTTACTTTGAGATTTACGTTATTGAGAGGAAAACATTAAATTATAGTAATAATAATAATTCCAATAAGATTTGTCACGATTTGGAGCATTTAAAACTACACTATATTAAGTTAACTTTATAACTTTCTGCGAAAAATTACTTTTTTTATTTCTTTGTTTTTGTGTATTTTATAAATTTAAACTTCAAGTATATTTAAACTTGTAAACATTTTTTTAAATTTTAGGATTAATTTCTTTAAAAATTGATAAAGGTATTCACTTTAAAAAAAAAAATTAAACATAGTTAGTAGCAGCTGGACGAGGTAACTCGTTTAACCCAAAGTTATTTAATAAAATAATTTTACCAACTCAATTCATCATATCTATAAAAATAAATTTACATGAATTTTATTTCTTTGTGTGTGTGGATGAGCGCGCCCTTGAATTGTGTGTGTATATATATATAAACGTGAATTTAATATCCTGGATTATTAACGTGATATTTTATCTTTAATAATAATAATATTATTATTATTATTATTATTAATAATGTCCTTTCTTATTATTTTTTATTGTGCTTACTATTACAGTAATAAATATACAAAGCAAGATTAATTTTAATAAAATTATCAATTTAATATTTCTTTTAAAAATTAATACCGGGTATCATATTTTTAATAGTAAAAATACCATCATGTAAATACGTTAAGCTAACCAGAATGTAATATGCGAAATTCGTTTTATTAAAATTTAGATAATGAGTTTAAAAGACGGTCTACTTATAAAACCAACAATAATATCTTATCTTTTATATTAAAATATGTTATTAAAAATAATAAAATATTAAACGGTTCTTGAAAATACATATACTTAACAGACTTATATTATGGATAATAAATAGAGAATGCAATCTCGAAGCACCTGAATACATCAGTTGAGGAAAACATTAATACAAAAGAAAAGAGAATATTGACTGAAAGGATCAATTATTATTAGAAAGAAGAATATTTCGATCGTGACTTATTTTGATTAATAATAATAAAACCTGAGTAAGTGAAAACGCGTTTACAGTGCAATATTACCCATAAATTCTACAGTTATGTGTACATTGGTTGATTACTTTACATTGTTCATTCAAGACTTTCTTACATTTGTAACGCATATAAGTAATGAAAAGATTATTAACTTATGATTCATCAAATAAGCTGGAACTTTGTACTGTGGAAATATGATATGAATGGAAAATTGTTATCTTATGAAAAAATACTGTGCCTAACCGTAAGTTGAACCCAGGACATTCGGGATAAAAGAAACTACCGTTGCAGAGGACCGTGGTTTCTTTACCTGATAAAAATCTGTATAATAACATTCATTATAAAGCTAGTTCTTGGGATAAATCTGTATCTTTCAGGACTTAGTACCTGAATTTCGATTATCTTGACATATATGTCATAGTTAATGTGCAGCAGTCGTGTAGTATTTATTACGCCAAATACTGTTAGGAATGCATTTTTATAATGTTTCGTAATCATTGTTCATTTTTAATTAATATCTATAATTATTATTATTATTATTGCGAGATTAAGAGTACGAACTGCGGCTGGCAGTGATGACATCCCATTTTTCTTAAAGGTATTGCAGAACTGATCTCACCCATTTTTGAGTAGAGTTTTAAAGTCAGCTTTATTTCTTGTAAATTTCTTGATTGTTGGAAAAGAAAACTAGTAACATATATTCCCCAAAAAAGTGATTTCCATACGTTCTCTAATTATACATTTGTCTTTGTTTTAAATGTGGTAGCAAACATTTTAAGAGTTGTTGACGGCTACCTCTACGATTCGTTGAATAAATATATTGATCAACGGCAGCATTGCGTTATGACCAAGAGACCTAAGTCTACAATCCTGAATAAAAAGTCGTCTTTCATCGCACCGGAAACCGACATCCGAATGCAGATGATGGCGTCTATTTCGATTTTAGTAAGGTTTTTGATATAGTTTATCATATGATCCTGTTAAGCTATAACATCATGGTGTCAGAGATTCTATAATAAATAGATCCATTTGTATGTGTCTGATAGGATGTTTCAAACGTGTGATAGTAACCGTCTAGTGAAATTTCAAGCGAATATTTTGCTACGTCTGGCATCCCACAGTAGTCTATATTGGGTCTAATTATTAATCTAAAGAATGAAGCTGTGTAAAGGAAATTTCTTTATTCTATAATTAATTTAGACTAGGTACATTTTTTATGTATTATTTGTTTTGACTACCGGAAATTTCTGTAGAGCTGATTAATTTAAATATTGATGAAATTAGTTAACTATTTATTTTTAGTTCTAAAACTCCAGTAGGTTAGTGCAGCATATTAAAGATCTTTCATTTACTATTCTGCTGCACTTCTTTTCACACTTAGGTAGGTCGTCCCCGCTTCTCTGTTTGAAGATTAGGTATATTCATGTAAGGGGTTAGAGAAGGCCATCCATATAAAGAATTTATTATTGTATTATTTACGTCCTGTTTCCTCAGTATTCAGTAATGATTTAATAAATGAATATAATTTTCAAAATTTTAAGTAAAATTTTTTTTACGATGTTTGAGCGTTTTCTTTTTTTTTAATTTATAAAACACTTCACTTCTGAAATTCATAACCATTTCATTCAAAACGCAAACTTTATTTTTATTGCAAAATTCCCGGTTTTCTAGGCCATTTTAAAGATTTTTTTTAGTACATTTATTTGAAATAAATAAAATCTAATGGATTTATTATATTATTTTTTATACTTTTTATACATTAAGAAGTATCTCTTATAATTTATAATGAATAAAATGAATAAAATCTACTACAACCATCAATTAATAAACTTTTTAAATGATTTTGAAGAATTATATAAAACTTAACATACATTTAAAAAAAAATGACATTACGGGTTCAACTGCCATGATCATTAATTCAAATGGAAATTTTTAGCGTACGAAAAATGACATACGCTAACCTGGATTCGAATCCAGGACCTCCAGATGAAAGACAAAGACGCGTCCACTGTGCCACGGAGATAGCTTTACAAAATTGAAGATAAATTATGAATTATTATTTACAAAGATAAAAAAAAATTACTTTCCAAGATAAGACTTTAAAAAAATTAGTTTTTTAACTATACACCGTATAAAAAAATGAATTAATCAAAAAGTGTAGTTGTTTTGAATATATAAGTTTATATTATTATAATTTTAATATTTGCGTGTAATAATACAGGTTCGTAAATTTAATAAATTCACGAAGTGTAACATTTTCCTCTATTCAATTTTTTTTTAGGAATTTCAAATCTTAATATATCTTTCTTAGTAACCCATGTGATGAAAAATTCTTTGTACTATTCCATCTTATTTCCTTTCGTTGTAGAATAAATATGAACACATATTGAAGCATTGTGTGCAGCTACGCTATATATATGCATAAGGGTGGATATGTATATTTGTTTATTGTAGCCGATGCGTTTTTCTTTTCTTCTTTTTTTAAAAAACGTTTGTGTCGTATGCGCTGAAAAGGAGAATTCATAATATGAATTTTTATATTTCTACTTTATACACACACACATATATATATCTTTTCTTTTGTATAAACTTTTTTAAACATTTTATGGTAAAAAATTATAATACGGTTCAGCAGTACGATTTTCCAAGTCATAAAATTTATTACTTGTAGTTGCTGAATTCAAGTTAATGACCTAAATTTAAAACTTTGTTTTCCTTTTATATAAAAAACAAAACAAAAAATAATAGAAACTTTTTTCCTCTTATTTTTGCACGTTACATTAAAATTTGATACGATGATGTGTAATCTAAATGATTTTCAAAAGAATTAAAATATGTTAAAAAGAAGCAGTATTCATATGATCACACGTTAATTAAAATTACAAAAGAACGTATAAAAAAATACGCACCGATAAATAACTAGGCTGAACGGTTATTAAAATAAACCAGAAAACAGGATGAATCAATAAAAATCGTTTACAAAAAACTTTTGTTTGATTATGGATATAACGTATTTACCGTACTGAGCCCGATGAGGAAACTGTAAACATTTCAATTTATTTATTTACTTGGGGTTTACCAATCTAAACTTACAGATTTCTCAAGCGGTTGAGTTGTTCGAGAGACCTTTTATCGTGCGGATCCAAAGTTTAACGGCTAAACTCTCCAATCGTCTTACGCGACAAAATGCTGCATAAGCCTGGCCCTTGGCAAAGATGCGAGTGTTCAGATCTACGACAGCTCTACCCAGGGTTGTCCCTTGTTTATGCACAGTCACAGCCCAGCACAAAATTAGTGGCAATCGGTCGCCTTTGCCCTCTCCCCCTAAAGCATAAAATTCGGCAATAGCGGGCTCTATCCTCAATCCGATGCAGACAGCATTACCTCTAATAATACTGTCATCGAATTCTACAAAAACCGTTTGTGAGAGATCGCGGGGCTCAAGCTGGTCTCGGTGTAACGCAGGCCACTCGATTTTTTTGAGTATATCAGTTAATTTTTGTCTTGGTTTGGTTCCATCGTGATTTTGTATTATACTATCAAATATTCCGTTTGAATTTTGAAAATCGGAAGATTGGTTGCGAAGATATAGCAACATTTCCGAATACCGATGTTTTGTTAGATCGAGTGTGTAGTTACTACGAGAAGCCTATTATTATTAAACAGAAATTTTTTAAATTTATTTAATATTATTTTATTTTAATTAACCTAAATTAAATATATATACTTAATATATAAATGTAATATAACTTTTATTTATATAATATATACGTACGTATTTATATAGCCTATGACACTTCCGGTAACGTAAGGATTCTAACGCGGGCTCGTACATTGATCTACTACGGTGGAACAAACATATAAACAATATAATATATACACCCCAAATACATTACACTTCTTTTTGGACAAGTTCTTAAATATATATATACACTACTAGAAAAGTAAATTAAAAAAAATAAAAACAAGAGTAAAAAAATAAACAATATTAAATCTTGAACTTCCTCTACTATTTTTTCCTCAGTACATTTTGATCAAACCTTGCATACGTCTTCAACATTTGAGGTGTTTGGGGTAATACGTGGAGCAACCTCAATGTCAAAGACTCCGATCATCTTGGGTCTGAGTAGCAGGAGCGATTGAACGTCGTAAACAGTTTCCACAAACAGTCCAACTGTAGTTTTTCTTGTTTCTTTAACTGGTCCTCCAGCAGCTTCCGTGATGCCTTGAGCTATCAAGAAACGGCTACCTCACCTTCGAGAAATCGCCTTCAGTCCTCTTGGTACTAAATATTTAGAAATCGATCCGCCACTCTTCGGTCGAAGCTTGGTTCGATCCTTCTTTTTCTGAAATCTGCATTCTTCCTTATCACTGAAATCTATACTTTTTCTCCTCTTCGCTTCTGAAGAAAGAGGTTTTCCAAGACGAGGATTTTCACGTAGATCCTCTGCCACGGTGGTTGTGAAAGTTGAAATATCCGTAATCAACGTTTCACCAGTCAATATATCGGATGCGGGTAGAGAGATGGTTTAACGTGCTCTGGACTATTGATGTTGCCTTGCATCCCCAGTCAACCTTTCTTTCTTTTTCCTGTTTAGCCTCCGGTAACTACCGTTTAGATAATTCTTCAGAGGATGAATGAGGATGATATGTATGAGTGTAAATGAAGTGTAGTCTTGTACATTCTCGGTTCGACCGTTCCTGAGATGTGTGGTTAATTGAAACCCAACCGCCAAAGAACACCGGTATCAACGATCTAGTATTCAAATCCGTGTAAAAATAACTGGCTTTACTAGGACTTGAACGCTGGAACTCTCGGCTTCCAAATCAGCTGATTTGGGAAGACGCGTTCACCAATAGACCAACCCGGTGGGTTATCCCCAGTCAACCGTCTTCCACAAATTTAACGTGGGACGAGGAGTAAAATACTGCCTTACCCACGATACCGACATACTAGGGCTCACATTTGGCAGTAAAGGCTCCAGTACACTTACCTATAGGACAATCCCTGCCAAGAACTGAAGACTTCGGCTGAGGCAGGCTTATATCAGCGGCTCCACAACCGAGAAGAAAACGAGCACTCCCCAACCGAACTCCGCTCGACGTCGGCAAAAACAGATCACGGTCATGCCTCCCGCTGCAAACAGCCAAACCGAGAAACACAACCTCTACCAACTAGGACAGCTCGAAACCGCCAATCCCGTACTCCCCATGGTAGCTCCTGAACAAAACAATTGTCTTGTTGGGCGATATCAGTGAAGGTACCGAAGTACGGTGTCGTTGCCCGTCCAGGGCGTGTGCGTATATGTTATTGCACGGACATGGGATTGGGTTTTATCCAGGACATTATTATTATTTAGTAAGTTTCTTTTAAAACCATTTTTTGTTGGCGTCTTTTAACTTATTTTTTTACAGCGGTTCAATTAAAGCTAATTTTATTATTAAAACAGATTTAGCATTTAGAATATCTTTTTACTATTTTACCAGCCGTGATACTAATTAATTAATATTTATTTTTATTTGATACTAAATATTACAATTTTGTCGGTAACATTCTTACTCGCTAAGATTAATTGTTAACGATTACTGAATGCTTCTTAATGAATGAAAAAAGACTACATACAGAATCTTTAATAAATTGTTAAGTTGTACATAAAGTTTATTAATTAAATTAACTAAATTTACCTAATGTTTAATTAATTTAAAGATTAATGACTTTCATTATAATTAAAAAATTATGCGGCCTAAAAAAATATGTTCTTGTTTTATTATTTCTAAAATAAAAGAAAATCTGGTCATATTGCCAGCCGTTGTACAGCCTTACTGTTTACCGGAAACATAATTCTGAATAATAGTTATTATGAGTGCTAAAGTAAATGGTGTATTAAATATCTTTTAAACAATAACAAAATTTGCATGACAGTGCAACGGCGGATTTGTAAACACAATGAGGAAATACTTGGCCTTAATTTTAATAATTACTCTCAGCTACTACTACTAACACTAACTCAGACTAAAATCCTTCTTGCTACGCTGAATACTCTTTCTTACTCATGCGATGCCTCTTTTTCACTCAACTCATTTCTCATTTAATCATCCTCTCCCGTACAATCTAATCCTTCAGCTTTTATTCTGTGTATTTATCTCACCGTCAGACTTTCTGTATCTTCTATCCCTTTTTCTCTTGCACACGCTTACTCTTGATAATTCAATTTGATTTTTTATTTATATTTTCAGGTTTTAAGGAAATTTCACTTTACCATTTTTCTGTTAAATTCAATAAGAATTTGAATTTGTAATAAATCTAATTACGCTATTTTTTATTCTGTGTACAACTAGAAATGATCCTGTTTTTAGAACCACGTACTTCATTCAAAAGAAAATGTCGGTTCGTGCTTTGCATTAAATTTGACCTTGCTAAATTTAATAATAATTTATATATGTTTACTTAAATTACGTTTGGCTGCTTTAGAATTGAAAATATTCAACTGTTTTTTACAAAAAAAAACGTATTACCTTCTTAGGAATGTTATATGTACTTTAAAAATGTTAATTAAATTACAGCCTATAAATATAAACAATTCTGGAGATTCTTTAATTTTTCCTTTTTATCCTTTATAAAATTAAATCCGTGAGATCAAATCACAAAAAAATATTTTACTCGAAGGAGAATCATGGCTACTCTTTAAAGGATTAATCAAATATTTCAATACTTCATACAGAATTAAATAAGTTTAACTTCAATGTTTCGCTTAAATCGGCCCAGCGGTTTTTCGCACTTTATACTAACTTTTTTTTTTAACTTTTCTAATGAGGATTTATCTTTAAAATGGAATGCGATCACAACAATTAATTACAAAAATTAAATCAGAAAAAGAAACATCACTCCTTTATTCCAAATTGGACAATTCTTTTGTAAATTTTATTGTCCATTCAGTACGGGTACTGAATATGTATCAATATATTTTCCATTTTCATTATTTTTCTTTTCTTTGTGATGTAAGTTGTACCAATACGTGTACGAAAATTGCGTAGCTGAATATCCAAAAAGTTATCTCATTTGCAATACCTGTATCGATCCGTTCAACATAATTTTCTATTAAACTCTTCTCACCCTTTTAACTGTTGTAATTACACTGGTATATACGATTTTCAGAGGAGATACGTTAATGAATGTTTTAAACGTTATTTTTAATGCTAAAATAGAAAATGGAATCAAAATTCTCTTAATTTTAAGTATTTACATTTTTAAAAATTGTGACTATTTAAGTTTTTTAATTACAATACTTCGATAATTATGTGCGAATAACATGTAATGGTGAACTTGATTTAACCATGTTGACGCATGGTCAATTAAATTAGATCGTTTCGAGGTAGAAGTATTTATTTAGTAAATTTAATTTTGTTGTTTTTAATGGTTGAAAGGTTATTTAAGCGTACCTATACTTAATTAACTAAGTATATACAATATTATATATGACTAATAAAACATAATTATAACGTTATAATATTGTATTAAAAAAAAGAAGATACGCATTTTTATAACATTTTATTTGAAACGGCTTTTAATGCAGCATTTATGAGATGATAAAAGCTACATTACACTTGTTATTGTGTGTCAAAAGCTTCTATGACAGATTCGATGCTAGCAGACTTCGTTTATCACACTAACATACATATCCACATATTCATTCATTCATACGTACAACATTAACACACATGTAAAAAGAGAGCACGTTTATACCTTCATGATTTATTATCACATCGTTTCGCTATGAATACAAAGAACATCATGAATAGTATAACAACTTTCATGAATACATTCGCATGAAAATATTCTTATCGACAAATTATATATATTTATATTTTACTGCTTCATTCATTTAAGTATTAAGTACGTACGTCAATTTTTTTAATACTAATCCAGATAGAAGCTTGAATTTTTTCGTCAATTATGGTACTACAAATTTTTAAACTGGAGGATAGAAAATTAAGCGGTTTTCTAATTTTTTATCGCATAAGCTGTTTGTGTAAAAATAATAATTATTTATTGTTATTTTATAATTTTTAAGTTAACAAATATTTTCAAACATGACTTTTTAAATTAATTTTTTGTAATATTATAGGGATATTTCATTTTTTAAGGAGGAATACTTTTTTTGAGAATACAGATCCGTTTATTTGTAAGGATTATTTTTTATCATTAACGATAAAAGCCTACATAATTAAAAAATATATTGTCCGGATTAAATTAAAGTTTACTTAATGATTTTTTATGATGAAACACAATTTTTTGAAAATTTTGTGTAGATAATAAAATATTGAATCTTGTGAAGCTAGCCTTAACGGGAACAATAAAAAAAATTAAGTTCAAAGGAGAAATTTTGCAGCTGTTCAGCATTCAGAAAGGTGTAAGTAAAGAAGATAATGACCTAATCTCGCTTCTTTGCGATATAGTATTGGATAAGGTCATTAGGGAATGAAGAAAATTTTGCAAGGAAAGGAAAATTATAAAATTTAAATTAGGATTGCTAAAGAAAAGTTGAAAATAGATTGTATCACTTTTTCAAACGATTTTGTAATCCTAACAGAGAACAAAAAATGGCAGAGGAACTATTGCCACATCTTGATGGAGATCGCTGAAAAGAGAACTTCCAAAAAAACGATAAAGCCCAAACAAACGTTAAGTAATTCGCACAGATTAAAGAAGATCTCGTGATTGCAGGGATAAATCCAACTGATGTAAGGGTCAAAAATACATTTGGGAAGAAGATCCAAGTTTGTGAAAATTTGCAGAAAGAAACCAGAGAATGTAGCAGTAAAAAATGGTCGCATGGAATAAAGGAACATCATATTTTTAAAATGAAGGATAACTGGAAGAAAAGTATATCATCCGGGGATTAATTATTAAACATGGTTCTATAGAGGCGGTGACAAAATAAAAAAAAAGTTTTATATATATAAAAAAGATATATAGAGATATATATAAAAGATTCATCTGATCTCAAAAGGCTTTAGTTTTTAAATAAATTAGCATATATAATCTTGCGGTGAATTATAAAACACTTGTTTGAGTATGAAATTCTATTTACAATTTCCACAAATATTAAATATTACTTCCATTGGATGCACAGCGTATATCAATTTATGTGATAGACTCGCCCCAAACTCGATCATGTCTGATACTACTACAGCCACTGCTGTTTTGTAGTTCGTCCACTGCAGTTGGGCGAAGGGTTGCATAAACGTAGTTTTTCACATATCCGTACAAAAAGAAATCACAGACAGATTAGTAATTTTGGTAATCGTTGGTGAAATGTCAAATTGGTAGGCCCGTTACGGTCTATCCATTATTGTGAAAGCTCATTTTAAAAACATGCTGAAACCTGAAAATGCCAATGCGGTGGTGCTGTATCCCATCCCAATGAATTCATCAGAATCTGCTTCTAATTGTGAAAAAGATAATTCAGCAACATTTCCATATTTGAGAATCTTGTAACACTGTTTTCCATAAATAATATGGACCGTAAACCTTTTCTCAGGAAGCGGCAAAAAAGATATAGACTTTTAGAGAGTGTATTGAGACACACTCTCTAAAATCAAACACGAGTGTTTGATTGTTTCATAGGGTGGCTCTGTTCCCGATATCCTTACATTATATTTATTCCCCTTTTCACATTGATGAAATTTACTCTTCAGTGAACATTAAACATGGAAAAGTGTCACCTTTTTCCTTTTTGTCAAGGATGAATTCAAAAAACCTCACGTCATTTTGCTTATCACCTACGCAGAGGGCTTGATCCAATCAAATTCTGTATACGTTGAATAACAAATATCACCAGCAAATTTTGTATTAATTACCTAGCTGTTTCAATTTCCGTGCCTCGCAGGTGATAGAGATATCGTCAGCGAAGATACTTTTTTTTACCGGCGGGGTGAACACATCTGCTACCCCATTAATAGCCACCAAGAAGAGCATTTCACTTAGGACGGATCCGTGAGGCTCCATTTTTAATTTCAAAGACTTTTGAAAGTATCCCATTACCTCTAACACGGATCATCTATTTGCTCAGAAAATTAGCTACAAAGTTCAACACATTCCCGTTAATACCATAATGTAGTAAGATAACTATTCTCCCACCAAACCATCTCATAGGCCTTTTCAATTTCTAAGGTCACTGTATGGAGGTACTCCTTAGAGGAAAATGCCTCACACACATCCGTCTGTACTGATACTAGGTATTCCATGGCAGATCTCTTTTCTCTGAACCCGTTTTGGTACTGGGAGAAAAATTTAACTCGTTTCAGATGTCATTTCAGTCTGTAATTTATCTTCTTCTCCATGACCTTGCAAAGGGTGCATGTTAAAGCAATCGGACGATAGTTCCCTGCTAAAGTGTCACGATTGAGTTTAGCCACAGGGATGACTGTGTTAGAGGTGGTTGAGACGTTCATCTGAGAGCTCCTGTATGAAGACTTATAATATTCCATCGTCCAGGGCTAGACTTTAAATTTGCAAGTACATCCCGTAATTCACTCAAGATTAGAGGGGCGTTCAACTCCCGGTTGATGTTAGAGTCCCGCCGAAGTATATCCTCTAAGCTGAATTCAGGGCTATTCCTAATCCTCAGAAAATTATCGTCAAGGTTTGAGTCACTCGAATTCAGTAAAAGCCTGTCGCCCAAACTGTTCGCTACGTCTCAAGAGTTGTGTATTACGCAGCCAATCTCAACCAGATCGTGTACATGATTAAACTTACAGTTTCATTTGATTTTGTTGATCCTGTTCCATACCTCACTCATAGGAGTGTTGATGTTAAGCTAAGAAAGATAATTGCACCACGGTTGGCGTTTACTTTTTGTATATGTCCTCCTACCCGTGGAACAACGTTTTTTGTCTTCCACAAAGGTTACCTCATTCCGATCCCGTTTGTATCTGTTGAACGCATTCTTTGACGCCTGCATCGCTAATTTGCATCGGTTGTTCCACAAAGGAATACTTTTTTACCGATGAACTCAGACGTCTTGGGTGTACTGAGCTCAGCAGCGCGCATTACAAGATCCGCAAAGCCCTAACATACTCATTTATCTTTGCCCCGTCACCTGTGAGATGTTTAGTAATACGGGCGTAATTTCCTGAACGACTGGTTTCATTCGATGGTTAATCATGATTATTCCATACTGGTTGTAATCCGTTATTCTCAGGCGTCTTCTCCGATACATTTCACATACTGTTACTTGGTCGTTCACACTCATAACTATTACCTTGTATTCAAAGGAAGTGGCAGAGTCACTTCCTTTGTTTGTTTACGACGTCAGCTGAGCTGAGCGTCGAATTAGCCGAACTTAGTAGTTTATGTTGAGGTTAACTGGTTTTGTTACCCCCAGTTGATGGTTACTTACGCCCTAGCGGGCTATTTTAAATATTACTTAATACGCACTACCTCCAAGACTGGATTAAACATAAATAATGTCCCTTACCAAATTCACAATTCAATTAATACATAGAAAATAGGTCACTCAAAGATACACAACAAACACGTCAGGCAAACAGCTGTGTTAGTACTGAATATTTTGATTATTCTTTCAAAAATAATAATCTTTTCTACTTTTTAAAGAAAACCTTATAAAAGGTTTAAATATTCTTTTACTTTAATTGGTTAAAATTTAAAATGAATTGAAAAACTTTTTTTGAGGTTTATTTTATATTTTTAAAGCTTATTTTATTTGTTGTATTTTGTTTTTTACTTTTATTTAAATTTGTGTAGGCGTACAAATTTATTGCTTTTTTGAAAAACATCCGCTCGCAAGAATCATTAAAGTTGGAAAAGCTACATCTTGTTAAAAATAATAAATGGAATACAGAGAAAAAAAGGAAAGACCGCTAACGAACTTTAACTACGGCTTTCTGGAAAAAAAGAATATATAATACAGTTTCTTTAACCCAAGGTTTGGAACTAATATTTTTGAATTTTTGTTTGAATTAGAATTACGATGATTACCATGTAATATGCTAATTAATACTAAATAAATAAGACGACAAACAGGAGGTAAAATAGTTTAGACCACACGTATATACAATGTATTTTTTTCTATAAAAAAATAGGAAACCTCAAATTAACCTTAACTTGAAGTTTTCCCGATTTAAAGTAAGGAAAAATTACAATGAAACCGCCAAGGATACGTTTTCTACAAACAAACAAAAATCTTCATAACCGAACTACTTTGAGAAGAATATTTTGAAGATAATTAAAATACTTAAAATTTAAAGATAGTTAATAGACCAAAAGAATATAAATTAATTTTCCAGCTATAAAAAATTACATATATATTTCATATTTAGAATAAAAGGGTCTAGAAAAAAAATAACTACTTAAATTACTACAATTATTGTAGATTATTTTCTTTAATTATCTTTAGCCACCTAAAGATAATGCTGGTCTGAGATAAAGTCGTCGTCACAAATCACTTGTTTAACAGCTGATTTCCGAAATCGAAGGTTTTGAGATTCAAATCTTAGTAATGAGTAACTATTTGTATATGGATATAAATAATTTAAATACTAGAGCCGTGTAATTTTGTGGCTGGGGTTCAATTAAACTTACAAATCAGGAATGATCGACCTGAGTCTATATAATAATATTACACTTCATTTACATGTCACATATATCATCCTCATCTCACTGGGCCGTGGGGAATTGCTTATTGTTCACTAGTTGAACAGGTTGCAGCGTAATGTGTACGCTGCAGAAATAATAAAAAGTATATTTATTTATAGATACCATTCTGTCTTTACGATACACAAAAGATAAATAATCAAATAGCTGAATGTGGAATTTTTAGTTTGACATAAGTATTTAATTTCACTACTTTGCAATAATTTGAATATTCATCAAAAGCTTTATAAAACACAACCTTTTAACTCGCTACAGTTTAAAAAGGTAACTAAAAACTACAAATTAAATTTACAATCAACAAAAGGCGTCCGTATTTGTTTTTACACTATTTTAAATAACGAATAAATAAAATAGTAATAATTCACGACATTTCAGAAAGTACACGAACTATAATAGTTAAACTTTAATATTTTTAAATGTTAAAATAAGAAATAGTCAATGATAAATGTATTGTTGTTAATAATATTTTTTATAGTATAATAATTAAATTATTAATCAAAGGACATAAGAATAGATGCTAAACTTGTCTGCAATAAAATTTCAGTGACGGTTGTTGGTACTGACCTTACTGATAAAAATGTCTAAAAATCATGTTCTCTGAAATGCATGAATAATTTATTTTATTTTTAATTTTTAAATAAGAAAAGGTATAAGAGAAATGATAAATAGTCTGTAAAACCCACCTTTATCGGAATGTATCCTGTGAATTATCTCAACTCCACACTTCTCCAGCTGAAAGGGATCAATTCTTATATCAATTCGGAGACCCTCAGAATATTAGTTCGTATAATATTAAGAAGAAATCGTATATATATCTGGAAAAAAATATATTATACATTAGTTTAGTTGAGTTGATGTTTACTATCACTGAAATAATTCAGAAAAACGTAATACCTTAGTAGACTTAACTTCTTTATAAATAAGCTATTAAAACCAAAGAAGAGGTATAGAACAAATTTTATTAATCATATTTTTACACAAAACAATAATAATATTTATATTGTCGCGTATTAGCGATTCGATAAGGATATTGAGAGACTAATAAATGTAACGTTTTCTTACAAATATAATTTCTTACGTTAAGACATATAAACAAAATAAATAATAATAATAACAATGATGATGACAATAAATAAATATAATATACAGGATAATAATTCAAATAAAAAGAACCAGATTTTTTTAACGATAATTAAATTATAAAAACCAGCATACAGTCCAATTTACTGAAAACTATAATGGCCGCAAGAACCTAAAAATTGCATTTACAATAAGACAACATCAAAAAAGTCCAAAGTTCATACAATTCAATTTTTGTAAGTATTATAACTTTTACTTTTATAAAAGATCTACCCTACACTTTATGAATGAGTAGAGTACACTTTCGCTAATGTTTACCGATAAATCAACGAACAACTTGATGTATTTACCGATTTAGTGTTGACCACCACTGTACTATACTTGTGACGTAATCTTCATTCGCAATTACTACACGTTAACTGATATCGCATTACATCACTGCTACGCTGAAGACGGCCTCGTCGAACTATTGACTGTTCGCTGGTCCGAGGCAATATTTATATCCCCTGGTCTGCAGAACCAAATAACTTACTCGTCCGTTTAATTGTTGAAGCGTAATAATTTCCATCGTTCCCGCCCTTACGTTTTTTCTAAAAATTATTCTTTCGGTCCGTAATCGTTCTAGTCGAACAATAGCTTTACAGAGATATATGCCATTTAGCCGTTGTCTGTATTACAAAGATTGTAAAACGGACTCGTTACTCTAAGAAAATGAACTCTTTTACTTCCTTCTGGATTCTTAATTTCGTTATTATTTTCTCTTTCTCTCTTATTAAATGGAAGAAATCCGTTACCCTGGTACATTACCCTGATTCTTGTTGGAACAGAATATAAAAATATACCATTAATGGTATAGTTATTAAAATAAGAGAAAAGAATAAAAATGGATTGTATAAATACATAAATTTGACATAAAGATTTTAAGTTAACAAAATTTTCAATGAGATAGAAATTAAGCGCTTGGATATAAGAAATGTGAATGTTGATGAAACAGGTGTAAAATGGTTTTTCTTAGATTCTCTGGCGGGCAGTTAGTAAACTATATACTGCAGATGAAAGAAATTATTATTTAAAATACATAAAATATCCTAGGTGATAAATGGTTAATAAAACACAAAGTTTAATTAAACAAAACCCGTTTTTTAAATATTTTTTTTCTTTTATCATTAATTCATGATTTAATTTAAAAGCTTGTATCGTGGGAATTAGGAATGAAAATTTTGTAGCATATGAAATATGCCAACCGACATTTTTTTAAATATATAACCGGGATTTGTACCCCGGACCACTTAATGAAATACCGAGTAGCTACCACACTGCCACGAAAATCTGCCAAAAAATTGAAAAGATTTTTTAAAGAAATTAACAAGAAAGTACGATAAGATAATTCTGGAGTTGCGTTTTGAAAATGACAATAACGGCTAAGAACTCTTAAAAAACTATAAAACGTTTTGTAGCAAACAAAGAAAAATGATTCTTAAAAATTGACTAGCTCAATTATTTAAATAATTATGAATAAAATATTTTCTCCAGTACAGATCTGCTACAAATAAATGTAGAGGAATGAGAAATAACTAAATCTAGTGAACTTCTTTTCACTCGCATTCCAATTCATGAGTTTTTGTAGTAGTACTTTGTCTTGTTGCATCTAAATGGTAAAGCTAATATTAGCGAAAATTAAAATGAGTAAGTATAAAAACATAAAAAAAAGATTTTTTTTAAAATGGTTTTACAAAGTTTTTAAATATTTCTTAAAAGTTACATTTTAAAAGTTGTCAAACAACGTTATGGTTTTCACTGATTTGATGGATTATCATTACATACGAAGAATAAATCAATTCAATATTATTGATTATTTATTAGACGATTACTCTTGAAGGAATATACGTAACAGTGGAAGTATACTGTTCACATATGGTACGAATTTAATGCAGTAATTAAATTTTTTAAATATTTTTTACCTCTAATACGAATTATGCTTGCTGGAAGTTCAATTATAAAAATTAAAACTTCCACGGCGGTATTAAATTTATATTGTTTTTCAAATGAAAATTGAGATAAGTTTGCAGGAAATTCATATCATTAGAAATTGGTTCAATCTTAACTCATTTTTACACGCGATTCAACACTAAAGTTACGAGTATTGGAATAAACTTGTTTTCAATGTGATAAGCGTAAAATGTATATAAATCTAATAATAAAATGAATTTACTAAATAGATCACCAATTACGTATTTGATCAGATAAATTCTGGATTAACGTTTGGTTATCAGTCAGAGAACTTTTGTTATGTAATGATACATTCTGACACAGTATATTATTATAATAGCATTTATAATAGTTATTTAATTAGTTATAATTAATTAGCACTTAATTAAATTTATAAATTCATTATCAATGGTGAATCCAGTAACTGTTCAGTAGTATTTTAAGTAAAGGGCAGAATTAATGCAATTTAATAATATTAGATATTTTTATTTATTTTTCATATATACATGTATTTTTTTCGATTTCCAATTTTTTTAAAAAATAAACCATAAATTATAGCACTACAATTTAATCTATCTTTACGATATCAATAAATGCAATAAAAATTAATATTAAAATATTCTAATCTATTTCTAAATATTAAAATTTTACACTGATTTGATGGATTATCATTATATACGAAGAATAAATCAATTCAATATTATTGATTATTTATTAGACGATTACACTTGAAGGAATATTCATAACATTGGAAGTATACTGTTAACATATGGCACGAATTTAATGCAGTAATTAAACTTTTTAAATATTTTTTTACCTCTACTACGGATTATGCTTGTTGGAAGTTCAATTATAAAAATAAAAATTTCCACGGCGGTATTAAATTTATATCGTTTTTCAAATGAAAATCGAGATAAGTTTGCGGGAAATCGCCAGTTACGGTAAACTCCCACTTTGTAATTAAATGCCACCCTGTTAAATTGATAGAAACAATATTTTATTACTTCAAAATGGGTAACAGTGACTAACTGTTGGAAAGGTTGCGTGAATACATTTAACCAGCTTGAAGCTGATTAATAGTACAGAGAATGGTAGAAAACATGTATATAGGTAAATAACTTCTTATGAAAATGAGGGTGAATTATGAAATCGTAATGAAATGGTCTATTTAAAATTGTAAATGAAGGCACGAGATATTGCGAAACGTATCGCTTTATAATAAGATAATAAAATTATAGAGATATACTTACATATCTATTTTCTGCTGAGTAACTATCTGCAATATAATTATACGAGTGGGATATGCCTATCAGAATAATGCAGTAACATAGAAGAACGTTCATTAAGAATAAAATTTGACTTCAGACAGCTTTTGGATGTGTATAAGGTAGTTTTTTAGAATTTGTTGTTATACACAAAGAATGTAAATTATACACAAAGAATGTAAGTTGAATTTAATAAATGGCCTTATTCTAAATTTAGGGAATGCCCGACACAAAGCTCTTTTACGTTCCCTTTTTACCTTTTCTCCTTTCCTGGCGAATATAGCTATTCTAGCTATATTAAAAACGGAAAGTATGATGATCACATAAAAAATTGGGTATCGGGTTTTTTGCAAATATTTAAGACTAATTTAGCTCTTCTACACAGCCCACCGGGTTGGTCCGGTGATGAACGCTTCTTCCTAAATCAGCTTATTTGGTAGTCAAGGGTTCCAGCGTTCAAGTCCTAATAAAGTCTGTTATTTTTACACGGATTTGAATACTAAATCGTGGATACCGGTGTTCTTTGTTGGTTGGGTTTTAATTAACCACACATCTCAGAAGTGGTCGAACTGAAACAGTACAAGACTACACTTCATTTACACTCATACATATAATCCTCGTTCATCCTCTGAAGTATTATCTGAAAGGTAAACAGGAAAAAAAAGCTCATATAGACAAAAAAATGTGTATAGAGTATGCATGTGCGTAAGGGTGTGTGTCGTACTGCTTTTGGTCTTATATCTAAGGATTGACCAAACCGATTTTCTTCAAATTTATTTCAAATATTTCTACATATCGGTCGTTGATCATATTTTTTTTGTTAACTGTTAAGGGGTGAGGGAATCGCTTACAAACCAATTTCGACTTTCTACAGAGTCATTTTAGGGAAAACTTTGTTAAAGCAAATTTGTTATCTAAAATGCATAACTAAATAATCCAAAAAATATTTTCAAAAAATCAGCCCGACCTCTTAAAATATAAATCATTTTTTTTGTCCTTTTGATCCATCTCCCTTCCGTTTAAATAATTTTCATAAATATTTTGAAAGTTTATACTTCATATATAGAGATGTAAAGAAATTTATACATGTTTTTAATTATAGATTCTGGAACTTTAAAATGCAGAATCTTCTTTTTCTTATATTATCTTCTGTTGAAGGAGGTATTAGATTTAGAGGAAACATTCCTTAGGTGAATTTGCTAAGCTTAATGTATATATTTTTATTTTTTCCTAACGTGTACGTGGTAATCTGTTCAACTACTGAAAAATAAGCAACCCTCCCCACGGCCCAATGACATGAGGATGATTATATGTGACAAATAAATGAAGTGTATTCTTGTACAGACCATTCTTGGCCGACCATTCCTGAGATGTGTGGTTAATCGAACCCCAACCACCAAAGTACACCGGTATTCACTGTCTAGTAATTAAATAAGTATAAGTGTAGATAATTTTTAATATGATTTGAACCTCAGAATCTTCGATCTCGAAAATAAGCTGTTAAACATCTGATTTGCGACAAGTTAACCACTAGGCTGGCCTCCGTGGCGCGAGAGGTAGCGCCTCGGCCTTTCATCCGAAGGTCCCGGATTCGAATCTCGGTCATGCATGGCATTTTTACACGCTATAAAAATTGTCATTCATCTCATCCTCTGAAGCAATACCTAATGGTGGTCCCGGGGTTAACGGGGTTAAAAAAAAAGAAAAGTTAACCACTAGACCAACCCGATGGGCAATCATATAATTTATATATGAATAATTTAAAAAAAGTTTGTTTAAAAATGTTATTTTTTTAATATTACATGTATTTTGTATCTAATTCTTTCAATTTTTGTTTTTTTGTACTTTTTTCATCACTTTAATAAGAGCTATTAAAATTAAAGTAACTTTTGAACTTATATTCCGGGCACACAAAGACAAGAAATTTTTTTTTCAATACTTTTGTAAAAATTATACTTTATTTTTCCAATATTTTTAAACAATTCTGTTTTAAATTATAGTATTTTTTTAAATAAAATTCAGAACTTTAGTGTTTGAATTGCTTCAAACTTTCCGATTGCGTAGGAAAAATTTGCAATGAAAAAGCAATAAGATTTTTGAAAACTGTATGACTTTTACACCTCAGCCAGGAAAGTCATGCAATATTTAGCCAATTTATTTATATATATATATTTTTAACTTTTAAGTACTTAATAGAAGGCTACCACTGCTTCAAAAAAAAATTTCCTAGTAAATTATGGGCCACAGTATAAAAATACTAGCCGAGGAGATGTGGAGCTAATGCCAAAATTGTTCAGTGTTACATATTTCCTTAAAAAAGAAAATAATAATCGCTCTGTAAACACGACATAACGAATTTAACTCTTTTTCTAAGGGAAGATCCGGGTATGAACGAATACCAGAACAGTTGATGGTACATCAGTTTTATAAAACAGTGATGTTCGTTCAGACCGTAGAAATTTAACCTAACTTTTAAAGAAGTTTGACCTGGTAGCCGATTAATGTTATGGCTAAGGATGCAGGGTTCAGTAAAATCGTCGTGTATATACTCATGAGAACTAGAAACCAAAGAAAACTGATTTCTTATCTAATACCAGATACACATATAATGGTGGTACAAACTGAATTTTGGGACTGTAAAGGAGTTTCTCGATAAGAATGGAATGCAGAACCTTTACCCGTAAAATTAGGATGCCTCTTATCTTCCACGAAAATGAGAATAAATAACCATATAAGTTAATTTTCAACGACTATATTTTCTTACATGTACTTACGAACAAAGGAATCGATCAACTCATGTTATTATATAGATAAATACATTAACTCATATTATTGTATAGATAAATGTAATCTATACATTATATAGATTTGGCCGGCTGTATAAGTAGAGGAGAGTCTATCTCCAGACTATTATTTTATTTTCGTTTAATTTTTTTATTTATCAATTTTAAATTAAAGGGGTGATTTTACTCTGGACGTAAAAATAGTGGGTATATGCTTGATTAGATCCTGATAAATAGTATCCACTCTCTAAAATTTTTAAAATTATAAGGGGTGTAATAATAACTACATTTAAATGTAGAATTCCTTAGAAAACATTTAAGTCTATTCCAACAAATCGACTAGTAACCAGAGTATCAGGTTAAAGACTTCCTTTATCACGCAGGAGTTACGTAATTTGAAAACCGGCCGAAACAGTTCTATTTTAACTTAAAATGGTTCTTCAATAGCGTTCTGAATCACCATTCTGTAGTTAGGGTTTATTTAACAACAAACTCTGCGTAGAATTATATATGAACAAGATAAGCAGCCCTTGTTCAGTTTAAAATGTTTAACAGTTATAAATTGTTCAATATTGTTCTTTCGTCTTGTTCTGTAAGATGTAAGAATAAAGAACTCACAAAATTACGAGGACTTTATCGGTTGTATCCGCTCTCTAATTTATTATTTTAATATAAATCTAGATTTTGGTTGCAGCTATAATTTTATATCGATAGAGTTATTACAAAAATATTATATCAGCGAGCCGACCAGTGAGTTAATACCGGTAGAAAATTCAGTAAACTATCAACAAAATACATTGATCATACAAAAAAGATAGTGGTATAGACCAGTGAAAAATTAACTTATACGTTTAAGTCATTTCATTAATAAATTATATAAACAATAAGGAATATAGAATGAAATTTATGTAAACTCATTCGTAAATTTACAAATAATATATTCCTTTGTAGAAAACTAACATTTACAGTTAAAGATATTATTATTATGGGTGATAAATATAAATTAATCAATGATTTTTATTTAGTTTATTTAGTAACTATTCTTTTTTTAGTTTTAGATTAATTTCAACTTGAAAGATATTTATTTTAATTATATAACTGGAAAAATTATAATTGCTTTTGAGATCAAATAAAAATTTAATTTAAAAAATTAAATGAAAATATATGAAATTTAACTTAACTATATGAATTCTAATTAAACAAGAAAAGCGCAATAAGTTTTGACTAATTTATTTATTTTTATATATATTTTTAATCATAATAATTTATCTGAAGATAGATTTAATTTTGATACAAATAACAGGATGTAAATTTCATAGTTTGTATTAATCAAAGTCTCTCTGTTAATACTAACTATAAACAAATAAATGCGCATTCATTTAAACAGAAATCTGAGATTCTGCATCCCATAATGACCAATTTAAATTCATTCCTTTCAGTAAAGTTTATCCTTTTATTCAGCTTCTACGAGTAAATTTAATTAAAATTAATCGTATTTTTACATGAAATATACTAAATAAATCTAATTAATATTTATTACGTTGAATTAATTTTCAAAGAAATTAGCTTTCTTATTTTCATAAAATTCATACTGTTCTTTTAAAAGTTAATTTTGTTAGAAAAACTGAGTTTAATAATTTACGGGATTCTTTATTTTTATATTATATATCGTTTTTATATTATATTATATATAATAATAAATAAATAAATAAAAATTAGGGCTTTGATAACAGTTTAGGTAATTACGTTTGTTAATTACGAAAGAAGATAAAAAGAAAAAAATCCAAACGATATTGGTATATCAAATTTTTTTCATTTTTTAATTACATTTTGGCTGCACTCTGTGTCACTATTTGTAGAGAAATACTTAATATTTTATACAAAAATAAATATGTTTTCCTAAACGAATCATTAAATACGCAGAAAAAAATGTATTTAACGTCAAAAAGGTAAAAGTAAAATCTTTAATTCTTAAAAAAGATATTTTATTTTGAAGAGTTGGAATTTAAATTTCATTATACATTGAGCAAGAAATAAAAATTAAATTTAACAAAATTTTTATAATTTTCTGTTTGAATTAAAGAATTATTTTAATTTTCATTTCTTTTGTATTTTCTTTGCTAAGAAAATAAATAAAAAAATAATAAAAAAGAGGCTAATGTCAACTTTGGTTATAATTTTCAGTTTTATCACTGGGAGATCCAGTTTTAGACCCAATGAAATTTTACAAAAACGTTTTTCTCATATAACACTTATAAACAATTTAATTAATTTAAATGATAAAAATTTCATTTTCTCAACAAATAAAACACCACCGATAAATAAACTGAACGATAAAAAAAATAAATTGAATAAATATTCGACAGTAAATTTAAAAATATAACCTAGAATTTCTGTCGTAGCAAAGAAAAAAATGAATGTACGATATACACAACGTATTTTGTTGGATTATAACAAAATATACTAATTAAAAACCGAGTTAAAAATGAACTGTTTTTATATAATATAAAAGTTTATAATTTTTTATTTATTAAATAAACATATCAATTGTACTTATTTTCTTTTTTTGACTTGATAAAGTATAAAATAAAATAAAAGATTAAATTTTTAATTGAATTATTTATTAATTAAACAACAATTTTAAGATAAGCATTTATTTTAACGCAGATTTTCTTTACAAGTTATATTGTGCAAAATGTTTGAATAAATTAATCGACTTCGAAATTCAATAACGATAAAAATTATGGAAAATAATTGAAATCGTTCTACAGACTGGATAAGACTTTTATTCAGTGTTAAATTCAGCATTTCGATAATGATTAAATTTATATATAGATGATATGTTGATACCTCTTAACCTTAGAGAGGGGATGTCTTAAAAAAAATAGGTAAACTAATATCCATAAAATTTCTTTCTTTCCTAATCTGTGCGTTACAATCTGTTCAACTAGTGAATATTAAGCAAAGAACACCGGTATCCACGATCTAGTACACGGATTTGAATACTAGATCGTGGATACCGGTGTTCTTTGGTGGTTGGGTTTCAATTAAGCACACATCTCAGGAATGGTCGAACTGAGAATGTACAAGACTACACTTCATTTACACTCATACATATCAGCCTCATTCATCCTCTGAAGTATTATCTAAACGGTAGTTACCGGAGACTAAACAGGAAAAAAGAAAAGAAAGTGAATATTAAGCAACCCCTGCAAGGTCCAATGAAATGAGGATGATATATGTTATGTGATTGAGTTGTAGTCATACAGATTCAGGCTGACCATTACTGAGAGGTGTAGTTAATTGAACCCTAATCACCAAAGTACACCGGTATCCACTGCGTAGTAAAATCCGTATAAAAGAAACTAACTTATACTAGGATTTGAATCTCAGAACCTTTGACTTCGAAAATCAGCTTTAAATAACTGATTTGCAATGACGAGTTAACCACTAGACCAGTTGGTGGGCTATAACATTTAAGAATATATCTTTTATTACTTTATTATATTTTTTATTTTGAATAAATTTACAAATCAAATCTTATTTATTATAGATAATATTTAATTACGAACATATTCACAATTTTTTTTTTCATACTAAGATGAATTACTTAATTTACTTTTATTTATTTTTTTATTTATTTTTTTTTAACTGAATTTTTACGGGCATCGACTGCTAAGGTCATTAGCCCTCGTCACATTCTTTAAAAGAAATTATTATCTCCATCAGGATCGTCATATGCAAGGGTGTAAAGGGCCCTTACATTTGATTTAAAAACACAAACTTCACAATAAACATTAAAACATAAAAGACAAGGACAATCACAAACACTTACGGGGTGTAAAGGGCCCCAATATTAAAATTTGAGATAGGTTCTCAAAAGACCATGAACTTAAAATTAAAATTAATCTTATCAATACCATATCTTTCTTTCTTTTTTCTACGAAGTCTCATTTATAGTTTGTTTAAGCACCCTCGGGGCGACCAGAACCGCCGTTGGGCAGTATATCAGTCGTGCCAGGGTGCCGTGGCAGTTGAATCCTTCTTATATCAGGCTATAGGCATGCACGGCGTACACCCATAGCCTCGCGCCCTCAATCCACCCTTGAGGGTCCCCCATGCCATCATCGGACACACCCCGACTCACTGCTCTTGAATGCAGGTGAGCCAAAATGGCCTAGGCAAGAGGGCTACCTCCCGTCACTATACGTGCCACGCTTCGAGACTCCCTTATATGTATATATAAAACTACCGCTTAGAGTATCTTTTACCACAGCTTTAAACTTCCATTTTATAGACTTTTAAGAAGTCCACTGGCGTGTAAAAATGCAACTATATTTTCTTCATTTCCATTATCCAGATCAGCACTAATATTATTTGTAAGACGGAACCTCTTTCTGAGGTCCTCATATATGGTACACTCTTCTATTAGATGCTTGATTGTCAGTGTTTTATTACAAACACCGCACATTGGTCTCACTTCGCCGGTTAACAAATATAAATTTGTTAATCGCGTGTGACCGATTCTAAGTCTGGTCACCGCTACTTGTTCACGGCGAGTCAACTTAAAGTCGCTTTTCCATTTATAAGGAGAAGTTTTAACTGAGTTTAATTTTGTATTTAAACTCCTCCATTCAGCGTTCCACTTGTTTTTTACTATGTTTATTAGACGGTTTTTAACATCTGCCACTCTTACAGGAAATGCATCCAAATCATCGCAGACTGTTGCCTTTCTGGCAGCTTCGTCTGCGATTTCGTTACCTGTAATACCAGCATGCCCCGGAGTCCATACAAAAACGCATCGCTGTCCTCGTTGTTTTAGTACGTATAAAATGGACAGGATGTTTGCAATTAGGACATCCTTAATGTTCTTGTTCCGAATTGCAACGAGTGCACTTAATGAATCGGAACATATTAGCACTCTCTCTTCGCAATAGTGTTCAGCTTGCTGAATTGCAGTGAGTTCTGCCGTGTAGACACTGGCCACATCTGGCAGTCTCCAAAAGTGGGCTTCTTCATTTACATATATCGAGTATCCAACACCATGTTCGGTTTTAGAACCGTCAGTATAAATTCTAATATGTTCTTCGTAATTACTGACGGTTGCCAAAAATTCCTGCTGGATGATCACTGCTGGTTTCTTTTTTATTTCTCCTTGAGAGAGATCCAAACTTATATTTACCGCTGGCAAGAGCCATGGCGGTATTTCTCTAGTAGAAATTGCTAGAGTCTCTGGTATAGCAATTTCATATTTTCTTCTTAATTCGTGGTACCTAATTCCGGCTGGTCTGGAATAGGTAGCACGACGTTCGTATAATGCAGCCATGGGATGATTCGTAAACAATTTATTATTTATATGAGCAGGGAAAGCCCATATATTTGCTGCATATCTTAACAAGAGGATCTCTCTTCTATAATGTAGTGGCATTATTCCGGCCTCAGACATCAGGCTAGCCGCCGGACTTGTGTGGAAAGCACCTGTTGCGTATCTTATTCCGCTATTATGAACTACGTCTAACTTTCTTAAGTGCGACTTTCTAGCGGATGAATATACGATACATCCGTAGTCTAGTTTAGATTGAACCAATGCTTTATACAATCTCAATAATGTCTCTTTTTCTGAGCCCCCAATTTAAGTTCGATAAACATTTTATAATGTTTAGGGCTCTTTTGCATCTATCACTCAAGTCCTGTATATGTAATCCCCATGTAAGGGATTTATCCAATACTAGTCCTAAATACCTTACGCTGTCTTTATATTATATTGGATTATCGTCAATTGTCAAAGCAGGACTTTGATGAGGAATTCTCTTCCTACAAAAGTGTACACAGCACGTTTTTTCTGGTGAGAATTGGAATCCTGTATTCCTTGCAACTTCATTTAGAGCATTGATCGCTCGTTGCAATTTGTACCTCACCATATCAGTCTTGTTGCTGGCATATACGATTGCCAGATCATCAACATAGACGCTTTTGCTGATTTCTACTGGAATGGCTAATATCAATTTATTAATGGCAATGGTAAACAAGGTACCGCTCAACGGCGAACCTTGCGGTATGCCATTTTCCAAGATTCTTTCACATGAATATTCATTTTTGACGCGTACTTGGAAGGTACGGTCATTCGAAAGCCTTCTGAAGATCAAAGAAGACTCCGACACAATGTTTCCTTGTAATAAAGTTGTTATATATAATGTCCTCTAAGCTGATCATTTGATCAGTGGTAGAATGGTATTGTCGAAAACCTGCTTGATACGGTGATATCAGGTTTTCTTTCTCCAAAACCCAGACGAGTCGATTATTAATCATTTTTTCCAATATTTTCCCCATAGCACACGTCAAAGTAATAGGACGGTAGCTATTGGGGTCTGTTAAATTTTTTTTTTTCTTTGGTACTGGAACAACATAAGCTTTTTTCCACTGCTCCGGGTACGTTCAATCCCGCCATATTTTATTATAAAGTTCTAATAATCTACACTTTGCAGTGGTATTCAGCTGCCTGATCATATTATAGTGGATTTCATCCGGACCAGCAGCTGTGTTACCTGCTTTTTCCAACGCTTTCGCGAATTCTTCCATTTTAAATGGTACATTATATGAGTAATTATACTCAGTTCCAAAATTTAGTAGACCTTCGTGTTCTTCTTTTTTGGTTCGAAAACCTTCCTCGTAGTTGGCCGTTTTGCTGGCCTTTTCGAAATGATTGGATAATAGCTCTGCAATTTCATATGGAGTATCTTTTATTTCATCCGTCCTGATCCGTCGTTTAAAATAATAAGTTCTGAATTCATCAGGAACCCTTCCAGTTCTCTTCCACGGGGATCTACTCGATCCGATCCCCAAAGAGAATTATGAGCGTTAAAGTCACCCACCAGTAAAACAGGTGGGGGAAGCTCGGAAATTAGTCTTTCTATGTCATCCTTATTCCAATCGTAATTCGGTAAGTATATGCTGCAGACAGTGACCTGGAGCGGACGCTTCATTCTAACGGCGACCGCTTGTAGGTTTGTGTTTAGAACAACCGCTTCGGTGGTAGCTCTAGTCGATGTTAATATAGCTACTATAGCTATATTAACTATTATAACTATAGCTATAGCTATATATAGCTACTATAGCTATATTAATTGATCTCGCCGAAATATATTGAATCCTTTTAATTTAAAATTTTCATTTCGGCGGAAATGTGTCTCTTGCAGACATATACAGATCGGGTCTACATCATGCGCCAAGCGTTGGAGCTCATGGATGTTTGAAAAACATCCATTGATGTTCCACTGTACTATCGACTCACTAATTTTTAATTAAATTATTGTCTGGGTTTTCCTTTCGGCCATCCTTTTTTTCGCTTCTTCTCCATGTTGCGAACAGCAGCATGCTCGCGGAGAAGGTCGTCGCCTGTAAGGCTTCCGGTCTCCGTGTCGGAGACCACCGAAGCCGCCGACGACGACGGACATGGATCGGCGCCGGTTTCAGGCGCCGATTGAGAGGCGGCAACCTGGCCACTCCCCGATACGGGGATAGCACCGGTCACCGCCTGTGGGAGGGGGGACACTCTCCCCCCCCTGTGTGATTTTTGTGGCCTCTGAGGCTTAGAGGCCACTTCAGTTGCAGGAGGCTTGGGAGCCTCCATAACAGTCTCTGTAGGTATTATCGTTTTCTTGTCATCAAGAATCTCGCTAAGACGGACTTGGCATTCTGCTTTGGCGTCCGTTTTCTTCAGAGCGAGAGCAGCTTTCGCTGTTTTATCTTCGGGAGGAGGTTGTACTAATATCTTTGGCTTTATTGGATCTTTAATATTGAAAGATTTCATTTTATTGTCAATAATTCTTTCAATCATGTTAGCCAAGTTCGGAGCAAGTTTACTGATGAGCTGACTTTCATCTACAGCAATTGGAGCAGGAGCAGGAACAGTAGCCGCAGCTTGAGCATAAGATGTTGTTGCTCTGGGTTTGCGGGCGTTAACAATCTTTTTGGCTGATGTAGCTGACTTTCTGCAGAGTTTTAACTTCCTGCACAGCTACTTCTTCTTTGTAGACAGGACAATTCCTGGATCTACATGAATGCTGTCCCTTGCAATTGATGCATGTAGGGGGCTCTTTACACAGCTCTCCCTCATGCACCTCTTCGCCACACACGCATATTTGCGTTCTCTCACATTTGATAGCGGTGTGGCCAAAACGTTGGCACTTGAAGCATCGCATTGGTTGCGGGATAAATGCCCGCACATCCAATCGATGTATCCCCGCTCTAATCTTCTCCGGCAAGGTAGGCCGGTTAAATGTGAGAACATGAGAGGCTGAAGGTAGGACCTTGCCATTCCTCCTCATGTTCAATCGGCGACACTCTATGACTCCCTGCGTTGACAACTCCTCAACAATTTCTTGTTCCGTACAATTTAGAAGGTCCCGACAGACGACCACACCTCTTGAGGTGTTGAGCGTACCGTGGGGATCAACATGCACAGCCAGTTCTCCAATCTTTTTAAGCCCTAAAATCTTTTGAGACTGGACATCATTTACAGTCTCAACATGAAGTCCCATGAAGGTCTTCCTTATTTCTTTTACAGGGCCACCAGGGCATTTGGTTATCTCCCGAGCGATGAGAAAAGGACTCACCTTCGAAAAATTTCCATCCTCCTTGGTAATAACCAAATATTTAGGTTTCGGTGCATTATTGCTCTTGGAAAAAGCTTTTTGTAAGCTTTTTCTTGCCTCAATCTCTATCCTTTTAGTTTCCGCACTTTTTCTCCGTTTTGCCTCAGGCGAAACGGCCGGTTCTAAACGAGGGTGTTTGCGTGAACCCTCTGCCACGTTTAATTGTTCAACTTGCATGAACAATAAATCCCTTCTGTAGTAAGGCTAGCCGCCGGGGTACACCCCCACTCCAGGGCTACCAACCCTGGAGGTCCGTTCCGGTACTCCGGTGGAACCGGCATATGTCCTGGCAGAGAGCGGATGCGCAGTCTCTGCACTGACTCCAGGCCCTTACACACCGAGGCTTTCAGGGCTCCCATGCTCCGAACAACATGGGCACCTTAACTACATGCTTGCCATCGCGGGGGGGCATGTGGACAACAAAAGGTCTCCGTTACACCTGCAAATAATTTCGACCGTGGCCGCCACATCGCCAGCTCTAAGTTTGGTATATGTCCACTTCCTAATCCATAAATTGTTCATATCCTGCTGGTGGCCAAAAACTCCAATCCATGAGGGGACCTGAAGGTGGAAACAGGTCAAAAGAAAAGCATATCCGAGGAATTTACTCGGAGCCCCGTTAGCCAGCTATATGTATTGTACATAAGTACGGCTGTTACCGCCCTGGACGTGAAACGTAGATGTTGTGTTCCGGACGTGGGGATTACCTACCTCAGGGCTTTAATTTATTAAAATCAATTTTAGTTAACACAAAATTCATTCTCTGATTTACATAATATGGAATAAAACCGTTTTAATGGATATCTGTTGTAATATAACATTATTTAAAGTAATAAACGTAACAAAAAAACACACAAAAAGAGAATAAAATATTAATTTCAGGGGTTTCTGTGTCTTCCTTAGATATTGCAATAAGAGTTCGTTTTTATCCGGTTGTTTAGAAAATGTTTTTTGACCGATTTGTTCTTGCTTTTAATGAATTGTAATATTAAAAAAATAATGAGTTAACTTTGATTAATATGAAATCTGTCCAGTCAATTTTTCCTAAATTCGTGAGAGTTCGAATCCCGGTCAGGCATGGCATCTTTTCATACACTACCAATTTCCACCGGGCCATAACTGTTGATGCCCGCTCTTTCACAAAATAAAATTCTATAATGTCAGCCAATGAATTTATTTAAACTAAAAAAAAATTATGTTCCTCAAACACGTTTCAAAGTTTGACTTTAACATAGGCGTCAATATCATTTTACAAAACTAAACTGTTAACGTATTAGGTTTATAGTTTAGTAAACGTAAATAGTGTTTACGGTGAATTTATGAACAAGTCATAAATGTAAATTTATTTAATGTAAATCCATTCCAGGTTTGATTTTTCGGCGGCAGCGGCAGGTTTTTTGGCTGGAGTGTCTCCCATTCATCTTCACACAGGAAAACAATATACGAGGATATGATAAGGAAGGACACTAAAATCCTCCTGTGGCAAGTGTGGGAAGAGTCGCACACTGGAAAATGGACACGAAGAAGGATACCGCGATTAGAGCGTGGCTGGAGAGAGGTCATGGTGATGCGAGTTACGTTTCGCAGATTACGTCTCTCCGGCCTTGGAGAATTTGGTGAATATTTACACCTATTTGAGGAGGGAGGAGGGAGAGATGCCCAACTGTGACCTGGTAGATTTACCTTACCCTACATTTTATGAATGTGACAGACGGGCCGGATGTAAAGAGAGAGCAGGCCTTGGATGAATAACGCCTGAAAACACTGTAAGCTATATGATACAACGGGTTGTAGAATAGAATGCTGTAGAGGGTTTGGTCACGGAAATTCTTCAGAGGAAAGACATGGAGTTTCGTGACTGGAGCAGAGAACAGCAAGTAAAAAAAAAGGAAGAGAAAGACCGAAGACCGAGACCCGACTACTAGGGGGATCTGGGAACGGAATAGCCGGGTTCAGTTACCGCGCTTCAGTGATTTGAGGTAGACCGATGAGGTGAATAAAAGATCTGCACTCCTGGGTTGAGTATTGCTTGAATGCCGATCCGACCCAGGGGATCAGGGGATAAAAAAAGGTTTAATTGCTGGCAAGGAAATAACATTGTTTTTTCCAGTCGTTTCGATTAAGTAATTTAATCTTCCCCTTTAATTAAATAATTTAGTACATATAAACACATGTGCTAAATTATAATAATAAAAATGAAACTAAAGGCAAAGATATTATGAATGTAAGAGACAAAATAATTACAAAAAAAAGTAATAATAAAAGAAATCTCTCTCTAAAAAAAAAAAAAAAAAAATCATGTTAGTAAGCATAGATGAGGTTAGTTCCCTTCAAAATAAGGTGTGGCTTTCAGGCAAACTTTTTTTTTGAGCATTTTTCATTAAAAACTTTCTAATAAGCACTTTAATTTCAGTTAGGTTGTGTATATACGGGCTAAAAATTGTAATTTTTCCAAAGCAGATATCTGCGAAACTTACTTTCCAAAAGAAAAAAAATTATGTGATCATTAAACCATTTAAATCATATAAATAAATTTATACAATTTATCAGATATAAATTTATTATGTATATATATATTTACAATCTATGTTTTTATATTAATTCTTCAGTCTTTTCGTTATTCAAACAGGGGCTCTTTACGCTTCTTTAGAACTTTATTAGATTTTATTCGAGTAATATATAAATTTTATATTTTTTCTTTGTATTTGTGATATTAATTTTAAGCAAATTTTAGTGATAGGTTAGCTGTGATATTGACTGCAAAATTTCGTTTTTAAATATTTAGTTTTGTTCTAGTTTTAGTTTTTTTGTTGGAATGTGTTTGTTCTGGGCGATGTTAACGCGAAAGCGTGTTTCACCCTCCAAAAAAAATATACATGTTTAAAAGAAAATGTCGTGAGTGATTCGTAATCAACGTCCAACAAAAACTACTGAAGATAATTTGAAGAAAAACTGTGTACACACGGTGTAAGGGCACACTAAGAAAGGATTTTTAGAAAATCCGAAAAGGAATGACAGGCTTAAAATGGAATAAAGATAAAATTTCCTTTTTTTTTTAATTTCTCGATAACAAGTGAAGATATTAGATTAATTTTTACTGTGTTTAATCTTCATGTGAATACCTAAAAGTAATTTTTAGATTTTTCAAAATAGGACCTTAGAAAGGGTGAAGAAGGTAAAAATAAATGTTGAACAATGATTGCAAATTTTACCCGTTTCCAACTATAATAAACGAGATTTTTATTAGAGTTGGTTTTGGAAGTACTCTTCAAATAATATCTAAACACCATTTTTGTTTTTTTTAATTTCGATTTTTTAAGGGATGCGACGGTGTACGGCATGGCGGCTCAACCAACACAGCCATTGCTACTGCCACTGTTACTGTATGTGTGACGCGATTGGCTGCATTTGCCTGCAGTTATTTAACTGAAAAATATAAAATAAAAGATTGACCGCTAAGGGAAAAGCAAGTAACTATATATCGCGGGCGAAGCCCTCGCGGATGGTAGTATTATGTTGTATAAACGGCTTCTGATCATAATGTAATTTAAAACATAAATTCCCTAATTTTTCAGGAGATTATGGGTTTTTTTTTCTTCAGTCATTTGACTGGTTTGATGCAGCTCTCCAAGATTCCCTATCTAGTGCTAATCGTTTCATTTCAGTATACACTCTACATCCTACATCCCTAAAAATTTGTTTTACATATTCCAAACGTGGCCTGCCTACACAATTTTTCGCTTCTACCTGTCCTTCCAATATTAAAGCGACTATTCCAGGATGCCTTAGTTTGTGGCCTATAAGTCTGTCTCTTCTTTTAATTATATTTTTCCAAATGCTTCTTTCTTCATCTATTTGCCGCAATATCTCTTCATTTGTCACTTTATCCACCCGTCTGATTTTTAACATTCTCATATAGCACCGCATTTCAAAAGCTTCTAATCTTTTGTTCTCAGCTACTCCGATCGTCCAAGTTTCACTTCCATATAAAGCGACACTCCAAACATATACTTTCAAAAATCTTTTCCTGACATTTAAATTAATTTTTGATGTAAACAAATTATATTTCTTACTGAAGGCTCGTTTAGCTTGTGCTATTCGGCATTTTATATCGCTCCTGCTTCGTCCATCTTTAGTAATTCTACTTCCCAAATAACAAAATTCTTCTACCTCCGTAATCGTTTCTCCTCCTATTTTCACATTCAGTGGTCCATCTTTGTTATTTCTACTACATTTCCGTACTTTTGTTTTGATCTTGTTTGTTTTCATGCGATAGTTCTTGCGTAGGACTTCATCTATGCCGTTCATTGTTTCTTCTAAATCCTTCTTACTCTCGGCTAGAATTACTATATCATCAGCAAATCGTAGAATCTTTATCTTTTCACCTTGTACTGTTACTCCGAATCTAAATTGTTCTTTAACATCATTAACCGCTAGTTCCATGTAAAGATTAAAAAGTAATGGAGATAGGGAACATCCTTGTCGGACTCCCTTTCTTATTACGGCTTCTTTCTTATGTTCTTCAATCGTTACTGTTGCTGTTTGGTTCCTGTACATGTTAGCAATTGCTCTTCTGTCTCTGTATTTGAACCCTAATTTTTTTAAAATGCTGAACATTTTATTTCAGTCTACGTTATCGAATGCCTTTTCTAGGTCTATAAACGCCAAGTATGTCGGTTTGTTTTTCTTTAATCTTCCTTCTACTATTAATCTGAGGCCTAAAATTGCTTCCCTTGTCCCTATACGTTTCCTGAAACCAAATTGGTCTTCTCCTAACACTTCTTCCACTCTCCTCTCAATTCTTCTGTATAGTATTCTAGTTAAGATTTTTGATGTATGACTAGTTAAACTAATTGTTCTGTATTCTTCACATTTATTTGCCCCTGCTTTCTTTGGTATCATGACTATAACACAGATTATGGGTAGAATGTATGTAAATTATCGGGAACCCTATTTTTATCCTCTACAAGTGGGTACTGTTTACGTCTTACTGGGGTATCTTTTGTATCATAAGAAAATTATTCTCAACTTTGCTGGACTAGAACGGGTTAGGTCAATGCTGATAGTATAACGACTTTTAAGAACGGTACACATCCTTAATATTACTGTGCGGTAGGCAGAGGAACTTTGAATTTATCTGACAGTCTCAAAAACCGTTATTTCTTAAGCACCTGTCCGGTATCCAAGCCACCAGATGTTTCTTTCAGATCATTTATATTTTCTCTCCTAAACTACAAACACATCTTATACAAATCTTAAAAAATATATCTCCATCGGTATAATTATTAGTTAATTGATAAAACCGTGTTACATATGATTAGGATAAAATTTAATACGTAAATACCGGATTTTTATCGGTTGCTTTATTATTATAATTAACTAGCTGATCAATTTTCCAACCTTTTTTGTGGAAAATTTTTTGAACAACATAATCTAAAGATTGGACCTGTATATATTTACAGCTTTTCTTGATGAAGTATATACAGATTGTTCCCGTTGGACAATCTGGAAGAAGTCACGTGCAGTTGCCTATGTGAAAAGTATTGACTCTCCAAGTGGAGACAAGTCACTTGAAGCGTCTGCCCTTGTGAATTATTTAGTGACATCGATAAAGAAACTTTAAGTGGAAACTGGAGGCGCTTGAAAGTGAAAATCTAGTTTAAAGGAGTGTACGCCGCGTAACGTCACACATTTAAAGCTAATTTTCTCGGTAACCGAAAGATATATCGAATAAGACAAAAGACCGTTTTTGAAGAAAATTTAATTATTAACATTTCAAGTGCTTTTAAAATTTGTTTAGTCCAACGGTTTGGTCATGGTAAGTTGAATATCGACAAACAACATAATTTGGTTGTTGGCGCAAGTCATTAAAACAGCCAGAATCTTCAAACAGTGAAATATTTAGTAACAATATAACAGTCCTATGTTCTTTCAAAGTATATAAACTACTTTCTTGCAAAATTTCAGGTCACTATATATATATATATTAAATTTATTTTATTATGGTATGATTAAAGAAAAGATGATCTACATGGATCTCAGACATACAAATAGTTTAATAATGCTAAACTAAAATTTTGATATGCTTAAAAATACCAATGTAACAGAATCAAAAATACCAATATCAATAACAATAAAATAAAACAAAAAAAAAAATCAATACCAAGGAACAAAATATCAATACAATGTAACAGAATCAAAATAAAAGATTTAGTTTTTTATTTACGGTATAATGTTTTACTGAATATAAAAGAAAATAAGTATTACGCTAACAGGATGTTTAAGCCTAATATAAATTTCATGCAGCCATCGATATTAAGTTCCAGTTACGTGGAAATTTTCCTTTTTTCTGGTTATACAGTTTTTTTAGTTGTTAATTTTATTCAACTCTGATACAAACTACAGTTTATAATAAATATTTTTTTTTACATAAATTAACATTAAAAAAGTCCTATTATTGTTTAGTAAAATACTAGAATAATATTCACATATTCAGTTATGAATAATAAATTTATGTGAATAATATTCACATAAATAATATAATTGTTACCCCCTATATTTTATTTATTATTTTCCCATGAATAACTTTTACATTACATAATCATTGTAACAGGTTAGAATTTATTGCTACAATATTTCACCGTAGAATTTATTATCTTTTAATTCATCTTACAGTTCTGTTTATTTAATCTTATTAATTTAACGTATTTAATTCTTTCTACTGTAGAATTAAATGATTAATTTCTCTTACTGTGTTTTTTACTAAAATTATTATTTTCATACGTTTTTAAGAATCACGAATATGTCTGTAATTTTTGATTTTTGAAAAATCCTTCTAAGCAAATTTAAAAAACTAGTTTTGTACTGATCTGAGAGTTGTTTATTAATGTGTGCGTGTGTGCGCGCGGGATATATATACCGCGTATATATATATATATATATATATATATATATATATATATACACGTACACACACACACACACATATATATATATATATATGTGCGCGCGCGCGCGCGCGCGTGTGTGTGTGTGTGAGGACAATTAATTACTATTACATTATTTTAACTGATTTATGAATAAATACTTAATTCAGAGGATTAAATAAGTATGCATTACACTATGTAAATCATATTAGAAATGAATAGGTTTGGTACTTATTGAAAAATACCCAATATTTGGTTTGAGGGACCATAGAAAACCTTAGGAAAACGTCTAACAGAATAGCATTATAAAACACAAAATTAATAAATAAAAAAGAAATGCTTTAATATGTAATATAAGTTAATATATGTTTATATTAAGAAATACAAACAATTAACGTATGAAATAAAACATATACGTGAACATACAAAATAAAAAAATAAAAATTATTTCAAAATAAAATAATTTGGAAGGTTTTAGTTGAGATTTTAGAAAATATATATTATTTTTATACTTAAATAGTGATGCAGAAAAATCATATTTACATAGTATTATTTACAAAATTCTCATCAAAGTAGTATTTACTTCTTTAAAGAAACGAAAACCATTAAAATAATTTTAAATAAGTTGGGAAGATCTTAGTCTGTTATTTATTAAAAATTACAACTAAAGAATAATCCTACTCTATTTTTCACAACGAATTACAGTAATATGTTGCAAGAAAGTAATTAAAGTAGTTATGCGATGCATAATTTAATAAGTATGAACAGTTTTTTTTTTATTTCTATTTTATTTAGAAGTGTGATTAAGTGACTGCAGGTTTTTTGCCGAGATAGAAATTATGTAAATATAGATGGTTGGAAAAAACTTCAATTTTTTGATTTAAGCGATAAATCAATATAACAGTAAATATATTTATTTACTGTTATCCAATAAGATACTATAGTAATTTTAAAATCTAAATAATATATTACACTTTATTTTGTTTGTTGTTTGCTATGAATAATTTTTACATTATATAAAAATTGCAACCCGTTTACCTCTATATTTCATCTTGAAAATATGTTATTTTTATCTCATTTTGTCATTGTAGATCTTGTATATAATTTTTTGTGTTTTAAAATTAAATCATTAGTCTTTTGATCAATTTGATTTATTAAACCAAGCGCCAGACAATAATGATCTTACAATTCATTTTTGAAGGAACCTCCAAAATTCAGACAGAAGTAGACGCAAGTCATTAAATATTTCAAAGTATTTAACGGTTTATTCGAAAAGATATAGTTTGAATTCAATTTTTTTTTTAACGAAATGAATTCAATTCTCATGAAAAAATTTATAATCTAATAAGACACTAAATATTTCATACTATTAGTACCAGAAATATTATAGTTACAATTAATTAAAAAATACTATCGGTTAATGAAAAAAATCTGAGAAATATATTGCAACAGTTTTATTATATTTAACGTTTGAATTTTACAATCCACTCAATGAATGATGATTTATATCACTAACGTATAGGTTTCTACATTATTTTTAAGTTTGGATATCGCTAAAGTAGCATCGTATAGCTTTCTACGTTTTCATTAACTTTGCATGTCGCTAACTAGTATCATCTGTAAAGAGAATAATAATAAATTTTCAAAAATTTTAAGATATGTCATTCGTCAGAAACGTCACCCTTCGCTACGATGCGGGACTAAACACCGTATCCGAAGTGGAGGTGGCGCAGGCACGCAAACTGTTCGGGACAGCGGCCGTGTCTGAACACGGCCATCTCCGGGACATCTGCCGAGAGGACCGTACTCCATAGGGTTTAAGAAAACGGCCTCATGCCGTATTAGGCGAACCACCGTGAAGAGGCGATACGAGAGTCAAAAAATGAAAAACCAGGCTTAGGAGCCTCTATATCCCGTAACCTATAAATGGAAACCGCGCGAAAATTCCGGCCGCGAAAGTGACCGTTTATCCGATTAAATTTTGTTAAAACTATAAAAAGCTAGGGTTCTCCACACCGTCCCACGAAGAGACCACAATTTCATTTAGTCAGCATATGCGACTCCCTCCGGAGAACGGGGCGCATTTCTCCCACCAAATAACTAGGGCTCCGATAGTTGCACTCCTGCTAGCCCATAGGTGGTGATAACGAAAGGACTTCAGCGGATGGACTGAAGGGGAATCTCGCCAGGATTACTAGGCTCAAAAACTTAGTCTCTCACGGTCAGAACCAGTAAATAAATTTCACGCTGGTCCATACAGATAGGTACGCAAATTGCCAAATCCGTCCATAAATAAAACTTAAAATTTATAACCGCCACTAAATAACCGATGAAATCCGCCCGATAATAGAAAGATACAGCAGCAAGGGACATTGTCCAGACTCTGCGATCTGTAGGGAGAAATATTGAAACTCCCGCCATTGCGTTCCGTTCCGAGATATGTCATTAATTAATAATAATATGAGTGGTGAGCCGAGGACAATTTCCTGAGGCACCTCGCGTTCTAGATTTTGTATTGCTGAAGACGGGAAGTTAATCGAATGTTTTAACGAGATCGCAGAAGAATAGATTTCTTCTTATATATAATATATAAATAAAAACTAGGAAGTAACAGTATCATTTAACATATTTTTCTCACACCATATTAAAGATACATCAATACAGGGTGTACAAAAAAAAGATGAAGATTTTAAAGCTACTTAATAATTCTAAACTTTGACTTACAGTAATAAAAAAAATTTAAAGTGAAAGTGAAAGAATCTATTACAGTTTTTCTCAATCGAGAGCATTTTTCTTCACACGGCACGCATCCAAACGATAGGAGAATTAATCCCATACTGTAACCATTATGTCTGAAGTAATGGAAGCGGCAGCTTCTTCAACTCTGTACCTCAAATCGGATAGATCAGTAGGTATGGGAGGTCAAAATTAATTGAGTCAGATCGGATGACCTTGGTGGCTGCCGCAAACAAGCACAAACAAGCTCTGCAATCAGATCCATGCTGACCGATCATCTTGTTGCCAAATAAAATTTTCTAGTCCATTATGCAGTTGAGAAAAAAAATCATGTACGCAAAATATCCAAATAACCGACTCCTTTTCGCTCAGTGATAAAGAACACAAGAACTTGTCGTTGTGATATTGCTCAGAAAATTTTTAATTTTGCTACCTTCGCACTGTAAGAATTAATGGAGATTTTCTTAACTCCAAAGCTATTTATGTTAAATTTTCACTATGATAAATGCCACAATGCGATCAAGAAAATCGTCATCTTCATGCTTCAACATTTCGATCGCGAAGTCGTTACGCACAGAGTAATTGGTAGATATCAAAACCTGTAACAGCTGTAAACAGTATGGAGGCATGTGTAATCGTTTTTTGTTTTTTTTTTAACCTCCGGGTCCACCGTTAGGCATGCTTCAGAGGATGAGATGAATGATTTGTAGCGTGTATGAAAAATGCCATGCCTGACCGGGATTCGAACCCGGGACCTCCGGATGAAAGGTTCCGGTTTCGAATGTGTAAACGTTTGTTTAAAATATTCCACACTGCCATCATCGGCATCGCTAATTCGCAGCCGGCCTTCCCAACTGACTGTTTAAGGACTTCGCAGGAAAAAAACCTCGACACGTTCAATATTTTCTTCCACTAGGAGGGTCACAAAAAAATATACTTTTATATTCAAACCGTTTACAAAAATGTCGAGTTTAATACAAAAATAATAATAATAATAATTAAATTTTATTACAACCCGATGATCCATCTTTTTTTATATTAAAAATTAGATTTTTATTAATTACGAATTATTTATGATTTTTCGAGAATATGTTGATATTTTAAAAGTTAAGCAAAAACAAAACAATAATAAGAACTAAAATTTTTAGAAAACATTTGGAAAAATTTTACTTTGAAATTTTTCAAAAAAGCAGAAAATGTAATTTTTCATTACGAATTAAGCTGATTTTATTTATCCGTTGCGTAAATTCTTATACGTATTTGTATCATTGTGATACCTAATATGATAATTATTTGTTTCTTTTTATATAAAAATGTCAAAATTTTGAAAATTACTTTTTGATGATCAGAATAAACATAACTCCGTTTTAAATATTACTCTTATTTGTACGAAAAATAAATTATTCAAAAGATGGAATTGTAAAAGAAAAAATTCAGTTGAATAGAAAAGAAAAAGAAAAGAAAAATAGGATAAGAAAGGGGACAAAATGGAGGAGGAATTTTAGATAGAGAAAGTATGTCTGAATATCATAGTAAGTAATTAGTAAAACCAGGTCTAGATAGAGTGAGGTACGGTACTATGGTACGTCTACTAATGACTTCTGTGTAATTGTGTCCTAATGAGAGTGAATGAAGGTCCACCCTGTTACGTATATGAAATGCTAACTGTACAAATAAACTCATGCAAACAAATAAATAACCGCAGTCACTGAATTTCTGATGTACATCTTTCGGAAACTTCTTTTTAAAATATTTTAATAAAACTAAAAATAACTCAAGTATTACAGTAGTCTACACTATGAAAATTTATCAAAAACACACTTATTTCTTAAGTTCAGCAAGAAAAAATTTCATTACTAATACACCAAATCAAATATATACACTGCATAAAGTAAAATTATTTTAGAAATTAATTAGTTACAATTCTTAATTATATGACATTTACTTATAATGTATGGTAATTTTACTTATAAAAATTAAGTTTGAAGGTTTTCCAAAGTGGAAGTAATTTAAAATAACGTAGAAAAGAAAAATTATATTATTACAAAGTAATAATATAAAAATAACAAAAAAATAAAGTAGAAAACAAATCATAAAAAAAAAAAAAAAACATTTTTAAACATTTTTTTTTTTTTATGAAATAGTTTTACATATTAGTTGCTTAAATAACGGTTTGTATAGTTCTTCATCAGAACAAATAAAGGGGACAAAGGATTGTAAAACTTTCCTTGTAGCTTTCTTCTTCAGAGATTTTTATTTAAAATACACCATACGGATTTTAAATGCTAATTACTTATTTTTGTAATATATAAAGTACAATTCCAAAAAAAATGGATCAGTTATCTACGATCACTATAAAAAATAAAACATTTAAAATTGCAAAAACTATCCCTTTTTTTGTTTAACCTCCGGGTCCGCAATTAAGCACTTTTTTCCTCAGAGGATGAGATGAATGTTTTGTAGCGTGTGTGAAAAATGCCATGCCTGACCGGGATTCGAACCCAGGACCTCCGGGTGAAAGGCCGAGACGCTACCACTCACGTCACGGAGGCCGGCAAAAACTATCCCTGCCCTTTTTTAATTTTAATTTTCAACAAACGTTATCAATACCTAATATATAAAAAATGTTTGAGTCATTTTTGCAGATTTTATGTTTTTTTATGAAGCAGTAGAATAATTAAAATACAAGCCAAAACACAAACCGTATTTAGGTACATACACCTTCCGGAAATCTTGGACTAAAAGGATCTTGACTATATTTAAGTATATCTATAAAAACCTCGATACCGAAAGTTTTGGTGCATTTTTGTACTTTCCCTTTGTAGTTACAGAACCTACATAACAGCAATATAGCAAGAAAAGTATAATGTATATTTACTATGAAACCAACACCAAAAATTTAATAATTTTTCTAAATTTTTGTCAACTCTAATGAAATTATTATAAACAAAAAAAAACGTTGAAAATAAAATTATTCTTAGAATTCTCGGAATTATTTTGTGAAGAAATAGTTGGTTAAAAGGCTAAAGAAACATTAAATAATGTTATTACAGTTCCTTTGACACCTTCATGAAAATTCAAAAACTGTTAAGTGCCGTGAAATCATTATCTAAATAATGTATTAAAAGTTAACATATCTTTTTAGCTTAGACAGGCACCCAATAAATTAACATTGATTTTTTTGGTAAAAATGTAAAATATCTTTCACAAAAAATTCTTATTGATTTAATTATTTTTTTAAGATAAATATTAAGCTATTTATTTATTAAACAAATTGTTTTCATATATTTAAAACGTTATTTCTGTTTATATTTTCATGATTATTTAAAATTAACTATTTATTTGTTAAGACGGCTATCATAAATTTTTATATGAAACATTGTTCATTCTATAAATATTTATATTTTATGAAAGCAATTTTTTATATACATTTTGATTATTTTCAAACGATTTTTTTTTTTATTAGATTACTATTTACCATTTTATTTTCATTAAATCGTCATATATATACATACTGATTGTCACTCCTGTGTTTGATAGAATTCGTTTGATGTCTATTCCATGAAAATCGATGAATTCGTTTTGTAATTACAAGAGAACAAGCAAACATACTACTCAAATACGTTTAATCTTCTTCTGGTATAAGTATATATAAACAGATTTATTTTCTTTTTTTTAGTTTTAATTTAAAAAAATCTCTTTTTTGCTTTACATTTATTTTTATTTTTGTGGAAAATATATATATATATATATATATATATATATGTATGTATGTATATATATGACATTTTAAATGCGTTAAGAATAACGATAATATAAAATATATTAAAAAAATTGTAATGAAAAATTTAAAAAAATTTTTAAAGTTCCAAAATCATAAATCTGTATGATATACTGTCAAAACTTTTTTTCAAAGGAGTAAATAAAAAAAGGAATAATTATTAAAAATAACGCTCGACTACTAATTGTACACATCTAATTAGATTAATTATGAAAAACGAACAAAAAGTAGTTAGATAAGATTTTCTTTCTTTTATTACAGGTATTCTTTCAGGATATATCCTGATCTCCGTAGGGGAAGACACCCCGATTGTAACGATCCCGGTCGCCACACCACCTCCTCTGTTCCCAGCGATGATAGGCTTTAGCGGAGGTCGTCTTTTAAACCCTCTAAACTTAATAACACGTCATTTTTGCCTGTATCAGGATGCCACCCATGTAAATACCTCGGCAGACATTTCCCAGTGTATTTACACAACGTACTATCGCATACGTATGGTCTCTTTCAACCACGACCACCTACAACCCTTAACTATCAAATTAACAGATTCGCCGTAACACAATCTCCACGCTTTCCTCTAACACCGAAGGTTTCACACAAAAACGTTTCCTATATCTAACCTCAATTAGACGTTCAGATCATTACTTGATTGAGTTTACAAACACCAAAAATACTATCCTTCTACCAACAAAATAAGTGTTGATCGCAACAACGACAACGCTTGTAACTTTACTGTAACTTTCAGGAAACATCGTAATACCGAAGGGGAAGACAGACACCCACCTCGTAACGGATTCAATCTCCACACTACCCCCTCCGTACGTAGGCCTTAGAGGCTTTTCAAGATTATTTCATCTTGCCTCAGTCAGAATGCCACATGTGATATTCCTACCCATGTACTACTCTTAAATAGTCCTACAAATATTATAGCCTTACTAAAATGGAGGCCATTAAAGTCACCTTATCTTATAGGCTACACAGGCACCCAACTACAACGTAAATTGTAGAAGTAAAATCTCACATCGCTGACTAACTTACTGTTTCCTGAAAAAATTCCTGTAAGAAAAGAAATAAAAATACTCGGTTAACTACCATTTGTTCGTTTTTTATAATCTTTCTTGGTAGATGCGTACAATTAGTAGCCTGGTTTTTTGTTTATTAATAATTATATTTTTTAACGCTTTTCTGTTGTTTCCATAACGTTACAATTCAATATACTAATCATCTACATACGATTTCTTTTTACTGACAAAGACTGTGTCTTTTTTATCGTTTTATGGAATTTGAAAATAGTGTATTTTTTTAATTCTGTACACCGGTGTAGCGGCGTTCCCCTTTTGGTTAAGACAGTCTATGTTACTTCCAGAGCAAAGTCCTTATACTATCCTAAACTTATTTTTAATTGGTTGAATCTGTGAAGATACAGAAGGAAACAAACAAATATACATCACAGTAATAATATAAATTACAGTTATACAATCAATATACATTACCACCCCTCCTGCAAACGTAGTCGGGTAAAAAATAAAAAAAAAAATTCAATTTAAGCAATTGTAAGCTTTATTTTGAAGGTAAACCTTACTAAGAAAAATAAATAAATAAATAAAATAAAAATAGTATTTTGTGAAGACATCAATAAATTTTAATTTTTGAACTCAGTGTCGAATAAAGTGTTAGAAATTTTTTTGTAATAATAGTATTTAGCATCTTTTCGAATCAAAAAATAAAAAACTTAGATAAGAATTAAAGAAATACTCTTCTATATATATTTTAATATTTTATATATATATATATATATTTATTATAAAAAATATTTATTTCATTGAAAATTTTATAGTTTTATTATTTAATATGCGAATAAATCTAAAAACCTCTGATTATATGAAGAACCTTTCAAGAGAAATACGAGTCCTAATAAAAATAATAAATCATTGAGAAATGATGTAAAGAAACTTTTACTGAGCGATGATCTTTTGATTCGGATACTACGCATATACAAATACTAAGTTTACAAAATTTTCATATTTTATATTTTTGCTGCAAAAATCTAATATTAAGAAACGATGACAACAAGTAAATATCATAAATCGTTTGCAGTAAGAAATGGATATAGCAATTCATTAAGTGATAATTTTATAAAAAAAACAAAGGCTAAAATCTAGTAATACTCGTACACCATTGAAATCTATAAATAACAAACATGCCAGTGACAATCTTATATATAAAAATGAATGTTTGTCTGTCTGTAAGTCTGTTTTGCCTTCCTAAACCGTTCATCCGATAGCGATGTAACTTTGGGGAATGGTTGGACGCATGCCAAGGGAGGTTTCTGAATTAGTTTGGACCCGCTAGGTGGCGCTGTCGTCGAAATATTTCGAAAAATTGTATTTATGGTCCGATTTGCCTCATATTCATAATACATGTTACTTAAATAGAAAGAATTATCTCTACAAAAAATGAACCCGCTAGATGGCGCTGGGGTTGAGATATTTAGAAAAATTATATTTATGGACCGATATTGGTTCATATTCAGAATATGAGTATTAGTTACGTGGAAAGAAATATTTTTGCAAAAACTATACCCGCTAGGTGGGGCCGGTGTCAAGACATTTACGAAACAAAAAATATACAAACAGACTTTTTTATTCTATATATATATATATATATATATATATATATATATATAAAAGACATGTTCGTATGTGTGTCCGCTGAAGACCAAAAAACTAATGAACCGATTTACGCGCGGGCAAAAGGGAAAATGGAAAACGGGGAAAAGGTGGAAAGAGAAAAGGGGAAAACGGGAAAGGGTAAAAAGGAAACTATGGGAGGGGTTTGATGGAGAAGGGTGAGAGGGAGAAGTTGGAAAGGGAAAAGGGGAAGGAGAATAAGTGAAAGGTAAAAATTGTGAAGTTCAGTTTTTTATCAAATTTTAAATTGTGTTCATTTATACTCTCTCTCTCCCCCACTCCTCGGCAATAGCAAAGCATTGCTGAATAATGATGAAAAATATAAACCATCATATAAGCTAAACAACCATATAATAAAACATTTAAACATCCATAATAATGATTATGATTCTAATAATTTATGCAGCGTCTATAAAATAACTTGTAATGATAGTAATAAAATTTATATTAGGAAAACTAATATAAACTCATTTAAGGCATGGTTTGCAGAACATTTAAGACATTATAAGAAAATAAGTTAGGAATTTCTAATGTTTCCGACCATTTAATAGTTAACAAATATTCCATAACAGATTTAGAAACAAATTTAAAAATAACTGAAATTACAAAAGAAAATGATAATAATAATTTATCATACCAAAATGTTGACTACATTTTACAAATTTGGATAAAAAAATAACTTTGTAAAGTTGTATTAAAGATTATTTGTCTATTAAATTGTTTTAATTGTAATAATTTAATTTTAAACTTTGTAATGACAAACTAAACCAAAAATACACATTTAAAAATATTTTCTCTTTTAAATATCTTGGTTTTTTAAAAGGAAATCGAGTAAATATTAAAATTACTTACTAAAAAATGTACGTACTGTTTATCATAATATAAAATGTTTATTAAAAAGTAAAATATTTTCAATAAATAGTCGCTTAATCCCACCCCTCCGCTATCATTATAGTTCTACCATTTCTGTTTTACTTATCTCTTACTTACATTATATCTCTAAGTACTTTTTTTAAATTGTAACCTTTCTTTTATTTATGAAATATTTTACTCTAAGGTTGTTTCTTAGATCACTTTATAAAATCCTTTTCGATCTTTAAATATATATTTACTAATTGTAAGTCCATTTTCATGTTTCTGTTGATTTTAAAATCTTGCTTTAAACGGTTAAGAAGTGTTTTCTTTCTCTTAAATGTTGTTAATTAACTGATTTCAAACTTTTTTCTATTAGTTTCGTTTTTTTTTATATTTCCTAGACTGATATTTTAATTATCTTCCTAGGTCATTTGGTTATTTATGGCTTCTGTTTTTTAATACAATTAGAAGAAAAGTTATTTATTTACAACCTGTAAATAAACAAATACATAAAAATAGAAAAATATGATACTCTTTGTGATGGGGGCCCTTCACCCAACTACACTTAACCCTAACCCACCATTATCGCTATGGTTCTACCATTTCTGTTTTTACTTTTCTTTTACTTATATTATGTTAGTTTTCGTTTTATTTATAAATTAGCTGATTAAATATTTTTGGATTAGTTTTTATTTCTTGTTTCCTGTAAACTAGATTTAGATTTTTAAATTGTCTGCGTAGGTCTTTACCTTTTATATGGGTTTTGTTATCTTTAATTATAAAAGCTCTTTTCTTGTTTTTCAATTAGTTTTGTTTCTTGTTTCCTGTAAACTAGACTTAGATATTTAAATTGATTACGTAGGTCTTTTTCTTTTATGTGGCTTTTGTTTTCTTTATTTAATTACAAAAGCTCTTTTCTTCTTTTTATGTAACCTGCTAACTTGTAGGCTTTGTTAGGCTGAACTTTTATAAGTTTTTAGTTCTTAAGTGAAGTTTAATTGAAGTACTTCTATCAAATATTCAATTAGAAGTGAATTTTAAAATAATATGACATTCGTTACTATGTTACATTAAACATAGTTAAAGAAAATTTGTAATTTTGTTGCTTTGTTAATTTTTTTATTTATTTCTTACATAATAAAAAAAAATGCTAATATTACGCATATAATCCAGTGTTTCAAAATTGAATGGGATATAATTACATGTAGCGTTTCATTATATGTCCCAGTCTCTTTTTCCAACTGCACACATACACACACACACACACTAACTAACTAACTAACTATCAGAGAAAATAAAATTATGGTAAGAATATTTATACTGGAAATGTCAATGATGTGTATATCTTTTGAAACAAAAGGGCACTTTCAATCAATGTTAATAGTTATTATTCATTAAATTACGGAAAATCCGAAAATGTATACGTTTTGAAAATTCACTTGTGTGAATTTTCAAAACGAATTTGTGGTTTTTGGTTATTAAAAAAAACCACCTTTTTAGCCAACTTTTCTATATATACTCAGCATCAGGAATGTGTTGAATATAATATTCGATGTGATGTAACATTTTTTACATTAAATTTCAGGCAGTACATTCATGCAACATAGAAACCTGACTCAAATTTGTTATTAAGCATGTAAATAATGTGTCTTGTTAGTATGAAAAAATTCTGAGGCGGGTATCTTACACAAGGTGGATTAAAATTCTGTTTATATATATATATATTTATGTGTACCAGGTTACAGAGTAACAGTACTGTGACATAATGCCGACAGTACTCTGTAGAGATGTCAAAGCATCTGTTCGCAGCTGGCGTGTAAATGTGTCTTAGGCAAACTCTGGATACCCACCGGGTTGGTCTAGTGGTGAACGCGTCTTCCCAAATCAGCTGATTTGGAAGTCGGAGTTCCGGCGTTCAAGTTCTACTAAAGTCAGTTATTTTTACACGGATTTGAATACTAGAGCGTGGACACTGGTGTTCTTTGGTGGTTAGATTTCAATTAACCACACATTTCAGGAATGGTCGAACTGAGACTGTACAAGACACTTCATTTACACTCATACATATTATCCTCATTCATTCTCTGAAGTATAACCTGAACGGTAATTACCGGAGGCTAAACAGGAAAAAGAAAAAGACAGATTCTGGATGACCACTCCTAAGACGTTTGGTTAATTGAAACCCATCCACCAAAGAACTCCGGTATTCATAGTCTAGCATTCAAATGTTAAAAATGTTGTCATTATGATCTTATGCATTCATACAGCATTTAACCGGTGAAGTAAATATTTTTTTTTATATTGTTTCATCCTGATTTATAAAATCAGGCTAAATATTTAACAAACTGAGATGGTTTCAGGTCATTTGTATTTAATGGGAATACCATGTCTTTTTTCTTTCACAAGAATGAAAAATTGCACGGTGTCAAATTACATGAATGCGGTAGCTATTAAGTTGTTCTTTGGTGACTTAAATTCATAATAATATTATAAAAGTTTTAAAGAGTTTTCAAAACTTGTTTTATGCTTTTTAGTCTTATATTAATCAAATTATTATCATACAATGCATGAGTTTAATTAGTAGGTTAATTTTGATTTAAAATCACTAATTTTTCACTTTATGTTTTCATTTGACCGGATTTTATAATACATATAATGTTATTTAAAAAATAATAATGATAATAATCAGGTTTTTTGTTGAGATTGCTCTCCTTTATATAAATTTCAGATATCTATAATCACGTTGTTTTATGGGGAACCGAGTCAGTTATTAAGGATAATTACAACACAAAAGGATTGAATTTGTTAAAATTTTACTTGTACATATTTTTTAGGTTATAAACAAGTTTTAAATCTCTCTCTCTTTTTCTATTTAGCATTCGGAACCACCGTAAGGTATTACTTCAGAGGATGAATGAGGATGATATGTATGAATGTGAATGAAATTTAATCTTGTACAATCTCAAGTTTTAAATCTGTAAAAGTTAAAAAAACGTTACTGCCAAAAAAACTTTAAAAAAATATAGAGTTCACTACCTAGCGGTCAAAATCGGAAACTTCTGGGCATGGTTTTGGAAATTCGCATCTGATTTTCAAATAAGCATATGTAAAAGCGTGTTAGGCGTACAGGTCACCAACGTTGTTCTTGTAAGATAATTAAAGATCGTGCGGGTGACAATTTTGTATGTAGTATAATTTTTTAAATTGATTTAAACATTTTATATATATGTTTGTAGCCTATGACACTCCCGGTAACGCAAAGATTCCAACACGGAGTAATCTAAATTTATATACTGGTACATCTAATTATAATACATCCAATATAATCTACATACATCTAAATCGGTTCAGTCGTTGTTGAGCTTCTACGGTGGAACAAACATACATACATACACCCTAAATATATTACTCTTCTTTGTGAGCAGCAGTATTGTAATACCATAGAATTATCAGAAACAACATTCTAAAACCTTTTTAAAAATAGTATAATCCCTGTCGGCCAAAACATTTTCTTATTTTTTAAATATTGAGTAGTAATTAAAAAAAAATCTGTAGAATCTTTATTACAGAGGTTGTAGCTAAATTTTCTCATGTTTAAAAATTATTTTTTGTTCAATTAGTCAAAAATATTGTTATTTAAAATGACTTTACGATTTTTAATAACTTGGAGCAAGGAGTTTTTAGATAAGATTGGATATGGGTTAATTTACGTTAATATAGATTTTTTTTATTCGTTTAACAAATCATTCTTGTTTCGTTTTCATTAAGATTATTTTTAAATACAGGTTGTCCCATATAAAATGCAACCCATCAATCACTCATCCATGAAATTTCAAAAGTCAAGCTTACTCCCCGACTCGTTACTGAAATGGACTCGTTCAACATCTGAACATCGCGGCGACTCAGTAGAACCCTACCGATAGTAACAACAATGCAATCATAACGTTCAGTGTATTGTTAGACACAAGATGGTGTTTTCGCTAGATGAACGTGTTTTCATTGTTGAGTCGTACTTCAGTACGAAATCAGCGGTCGCAGTGCAAGATTTGTTTCGCTATAAGTACCCAGATAAACCAGCTCCTAACAAAACATCAGTATTAAAGTTAGTCGCAAAATTTGGAGAGACTGTTTCTGTTAATAACAAGGAACACAAAAGATCTGCGTCAGTGTTGAATACAGATACAGTCGCTGAAATCAAAGATCGATTACTCGCCTCGCCAAATAAATCGATCAGACGTTTGTCTGCTGAAATTAATTTGTCTAAATCAACTGTTCATCGGGCGACCAAACGATTACAATTACGACCTTATCGCATTCAAACGGTTCATCGACTTCTTGAGCCCGACAAAGAAAAACGGCTACAATATTGTCAACGGTTCCGTCGATTTCTGCGTGAGAGAATTAATGTTATGGATTCGTTATTTTTCACAGATGAAGCACGGTTTCATTTGTATGGCTACGTAAACAGCCAAAAGAGTAGAATTTGGAGTGCTGAAAATACCCACGTTTATCACGAAAACTATTACACCCGCAGAAGTTGGGCGTGTAGTGCGCTATATCGCGGAAGAAAATAATCGATCCTATATTTTTCGAGTACAATCCAGAACGATATCAGGATATTTTATTTCAGTTCATCGCACTCTTGGAATAGGAAGACACACACTGCTGGCTACAACGTGACGGTGCGACATCGCACTACGCAGGTTCAACTTCTGATTTCGTTGAGGAATTCTTTGGTAATCGTGTTATCGGTCGAGGCTTGTGGCCCCTAAGATCTCCAGATTTGACTGCGGCGGATTTTTGACTACGGGGTTACCTCAAAGAAAAAGGCTACAGCAACAAACCAACGAACACTTGAACGATTGAAAGTCAATATTGAACAATCTGTATTAAATATCTAGCCACAAACTTTGAAAAAAGTTGCAAGAAACGCTGTAAAAATAATTGAAGCTTGTATTCAAGAATGCCTTTTTATTATTTCAACACCTAAAAAAAAAAAAAAAAAAAAAACCTACCAATATAAGGTTGGGTTGCGTTTTATATGGGACACCCCTAGTTAATAGAATAGATAAATAGAGTAAATACAGAACAAATGTAGATAAATAAGTTCCTGGGAATAACGTTAATCTTCAATTTAAAAGATTAATTGTAAAGATAAAAACTTTACAATTTTAGAAAAAAATAAATTTTAACCTGTAAGAGAATTATGATAAAGTTCTTCAACATTATTTACTTTTATATGTATAAATATATAAGTATAAAGAAATTTTAATTCACAAAAAATTTAAAACAAAATTTACTTAAAAAATTTCAGGTATTCGAAAATATTAATATTTTACACCTTTCTTTATTGAATTTGACATTCATGTACGTATAAAAAAAAAGGCTTTGTACGATTTATACGATAACATTTATACATTTTCTTATGATGAAATAACAAGAGAAATAACGATTTGAGAGACTAAAAAATATTATATCGATAAACTTTTATGTATTTTTATATAAAAAGTGCTTAAGTAAACATTTACAAAGAAATAAAGATTGTTTTCTAAGAAATCTTGAGACTTTATTCTCAGCAAAAATGTTCAATAGATCTCAACGGTATTTCTTCTATTGAACAGAATATAGAACTTGTAACAATGTTAGCTGAAAAGTATAACAAACAGTTACATCGCAATAGTTGAGATAAATATATTTTTCTTTACTGAAATATTTGATATTTTTTTTAATTCGTGTATTGTAGTAAAAAGTATATAGAATGGACTTTTTCAAATAATTCCTGTGGGAGAAGAGTTTGACTGAACGATTTACAGTTCAGTTGAATGTTTTCACACGGTTCAAGTTCTTAAAATGGGAGTGGTTTTCTGAAAGAAATCCAAGTCTTATCACAGGCTTTCTTTAGTAGTTTCAGGAAAAGTAATTTATTACAGAGTATATTTTAACTGTTTGATACAAAATTGTTTATCATTAATATACGCTCTTCCATCTCTTTAAAATAGTAACCCCGATCTGATGAGGATTTTATCTCACTTGAAGTTTTTCTGTATCGGTAAATCATTCCTTTTTCATTATTCACCCTTTTCCATTAAAATTTATTAATAACGATTTCCGTTGCTATTTTATTGGTTTTATTTAGAAACCCATATGATCCATTTTAACTTAAAATAACAATGGATATGGATGTTTTATAAAATAGTATTTTCTAGTATTTATATGATTAAACTGGTCTCGCTATGCTTACTGACCAATTTGAAGTTTTATGTTAAGTTAAGCTGACAAAAGCCAAACTTTATGATGTAGATTCAACTTCCTAACTCATATATAAGTTGGATCAACTGATCCAACAATAAATAAAAACATGTACCAAATTTTAAATTTTGGTAAAAATGTTTTTCTTTTAATAACTAAAATTCGATATTCTGAGAGTACATTATGGAGATATTTTGCTTTATCAAAAATTCTATAGAATTTTGAATTTTTGGGACAGTATTAAGGAAATTTAGCATTACGTTATGATCTTTAATCTGCAAACAATTAATAATTATCGTAAAAATGGTTATTAAAACAGCAACTTTGATATATTTGTTTATTCAACCAGTTTTCATTGGGAAAAAACACGTAAATATATGTTATTAATTATCTTATAGGCCAATTAATACGGTTTTTTTCCTCCGACATATTTAGAACAAAATTTCTAAATTTTAGGTGGGAATTTGTACACTGAGGATATTTTTCATATATTGTTGTATAATTAATTAACATAAAGTTTTTATGAAAAATCAATTGAGATTTCAATATATATTGATTAATATAATTCCCTCTAAAATTACAATCTTCTCCACGAGTTTAAACTCCCAGCGACTGGAATGATATATGTCCACCACTAATGTCGAATCAGCCGAATTCAAAATGATTCGCATCATCAGCAATGGTACACTTGGAAAATCGGTGGAAATTGGTTAATGTTATCACAATGGTTTACGTCTAGAGTAGTAACTGAACTATCCAGTTCATCTCTTAACAAAATTTAGCGTTTAACTTTTTAAATTTTAATAATCAGTTCACCATATAATAATTTATAATTTTCAGACAGTTAGCAGCTTAAGCGACGAATGAAATCTATATTTTCTATTATTCTCTCATAGTTTTAACTATAAAAAAATTTATACTCGCTTTTAGATTTATAGTTTCTCTACACTTTTATAAATTCTATTAGAAGTTTTAATAAGGTATATTGGATTTTGCTAGGTCAACTTTTTAATTTAACGCTTACGGTAAAATAACTTAAGCTTTATAAAATAGCTCCGAATAAAATATTCGGATTATTTTATAAAATATTTTTTCAAAAATAATATTTAACAAATTTTACTAATTATTTATTATTAAAAAAAAAAAAAAATAGTAAACTTCAAGTAAAAATATGTAGACCTGAACAGAAAGATTCGTCATTTTTTTGTCAACAGTCATATCTTAAATCAGCGTTTCTCAAATTTTCAGCATTTCCGACCCAATTTTCAATCACAATTTTCATCACGCCTTCCTTCTAATACGGAAACATACATTAATAATGTATTTTGAGTATTTTGACGCTAAAGCTAAACAACAACCTTAATTACAAATCATACAAATTATCAGTAATAAGTAAATTTACACCGATACGCTGCATTGACAAAACCAGAATTGATGTCTCTTATTGCTTGCTGTCTCACGTCCACAGTATCGGACATTCTCCGAAACATTCTCCCGGCTTCGCGAGAAATTCCGATTTGTCTCAAACATTCTGGAACGTCTGCGCAAACGTGTATAAATGCTGCGCCTCGTTCAATTCCGGCCAGTCTCAGTCGAATCGATCTTTCTATCGCTATCGAATCTATTGTTAATGTATATGATGTAATTTGCCTCTTAATTACAATTCACGGTATTAAATATTTACGACAGTAAATTTATACAGAATCATGGATAAATTTTTAAGTGGGCGTAAGCGAACATTAGACGATACTGAAGCATCAACAAGTGGACATACGAGCGTGGTTCAGAAAATAAAATTAAAAGAAAATCCTCAAGAATAGTTAAAGTTTGGGTTTACCAGTACTGAAGTAAATGAAGAAGAAAAACCGCCGTGTTAACATTTGCTCAAACATTTTGGCAGTAGACAGCATGAAACCTAATAAACTTAAACGAAATTTTAAAATGATTCGTAGTGAGTGCGTTAACAAACCCCGATGAATTAAAATTAAAATCATATGAAAAGCAGACAATATATAAAAAAAAAATTGTTCGGGAATGAAAACGCTTTACTTAACTCTTACAAAATTTCATATAAAATAGACTGATGTAAAAAAAAGCTTTTCACCATTGGTGAAGAGCGTATTTTTCCCGCTACAATTAAAACTGTAGAAACTATATTAGGAGATATTTATTCCAAACAATTGCAGTCTATACCTCTATCAAATAATACAGTTGCCCGTCAAATTGATGATAAAGCTCAAGATGAACAGCATCAGCTTTTCAGGAAGTTGGGTAACAAATTATTTTCAATTCAACTTTTTGAGGCAACAGATAAACAGATGCTCACTTCATTGCCTCTGTTCGATTTTATGACGGTACCTCAGCAGAGAACTACTTTTCTGCAAACCAATAGAACTCAAAATAACAGCACTCACAATGTTTGCTATCTCAAATGATTTTATAAACGAGGCAAATATAGAATGGAAAAATTGTGTCGGAATATGCACCGATAATGCTCGTTCAATGTCTGGAAGATTCCAAAGTATACAAGCACATGTGAAAAAAAAATCATCACAGTGTGTCTTGACACATTGCACGATCCACAGAGAAGCTCTGGCTTCCACAGAAATGAGTCCTTGCCTGAATATTGCATTAACGACGGTTGTAACCGTAGAAAATTATATAAAAATGAGAACCTAAAATCAATAATCTTTTCTGCACTCTGTAAAGACATGGGTGCAATAAATTTAGCATTACTATTTTATTGCGTGCCAAGGTGGTTATCGCGTGGGAAATTTTTGCAACATGTTTAAGAAATAAGAGATGAAATCGTCATTTTTCTAGAAGAGGAAATGCAACTGGAAGCCGAGAAGTTTCGAGATAGTTTTTTTTTTTGTGATGGGATTGAGCTACTTAGTCTACGTACTAGAGAAATTAAATACCTTGAATTTTCAACTCCGAGGAGAAAATACACATATGTAGGATACAAGTGATAAAGTTAATGCTTTTTGTAGAAAATTAAAATTGTGGAACTGAAATTTAAAGCAAAAACCTCGAAATGTGGACGACTGTGTTAAAACTTCCAAGGCTGAAGAACAATATGTGAAAGGGTTTTTGTAGCCGTAGAAAATCATTTCGCCATGCTGGCAAAGAATTTTAAACGTATTTTGTTGCTGACGACAACCTCGTAGCAAGTTGCGAGTGGTTTAGGGATCCATTTCAAAATATTCGCAAAGGGCTTTCAACTGCTGAAGAAGAAATCGTCATAGAATTCACGGAAAGTGGAGAAATAATAAGACAATTTAGTAATTAATCACTCTTTGAATCTTGGGCAGGGGTAGATGATGAGTATTCTGCAATGAAAACAACCAGCATATCGTATGCTATTACCATTTTCAACATCCTACCTTTGCAAAACCAAATTTTTTGCGTTGGCCTGTTTGATTACAAAATATAGATCTCAGCTAAATATAGAATAGGAACTCGAGTTTCTATTTTGAATATTAAACCTTCCTTCGAAAATATTTGCTCTGCAAGACAGGCCCAAGGAAGTCACTAATAATTATTAAAATTAATTGTCTTTAATTTAGTATTCATAAGTTAATTATTAAATACATTGCGGAGTACTGATACAATCCTATTTAGAAGAGTATCATATCAGTGTAAATGTGTATTTTATGTCAGAATGCATTTTGTTTTGCTTTCCTTTAGTAAATTAATAAACTTTTTTAATAAAATTTTATTTTTGATATGCTCAACCAAATGGGAGGCGCCCCAACCAAATGGGGGGATTATCAGCAACCTGTGAGGCGAGCCGCCTCACAGGTTGAGAAACACTGCTTTAAATTAAGAACAGCCGATTACATCTCTGCCTGTTCACTTGTTCCTTTATATACTCTCTCCTACGCATTCCTCATACAGTTAATTCTCTCCTCTTTTGAAATCTCATCCGACCATCTTTTTTTAGATGTCTACTTTATTCTGCTTTCTTCTCCCAAAGGCGTCCATTTCAAAACCGTTATGGTACATCTGTTATCTTGTCGTATCACCACCCAAGCTCATCCCTACGTAAACTTATTACTATACCCAGCAGCGTCTCTTACCGAATAATTCTCCCTGAAGGTAAATATTTGAATGTAACATTAAATATTTTGAAAATATATGTATATATATATTTTTAAATAAGAGTTTAAAAATTCTTTAATTCTAATATTAATCCTTTGACGTGATTAATATTCAACGTCCTTCTTTGACAACCTTCTTCAGCAATATTTTAAATATTACTTACCCAATTACATTCAATTAAATATCAATTACCATTTCTTTTAACTTACATTTTCTTGTTTTTCAAAATATTAGTGTTTCTAACGAACTCCTTGTTTCCAAAAGATCGTAATGAAATAATGGAATCATTCATCCGGTTTTCATATTTAAGTTAGTTACATTATTAAGTTTCGTAACGCATACATTTGTCTCGGTTGGCACCATTGTGTGACCTTCACTGAGTATCCGGTCGGTGACAGTCTCACTCTCAGTCATTACGACACCGGAATAGAAATCTCAATGTGAGATTTGGTTTGCTGAAACAAGATCGGTTATCGCATTTCAGCGTAATTATCAATGTGAATATGGCAGCGCCGCGCCTACAATAAACAATACTCCAGTGGTAGTAAGGAAACAAGCAGCGTCTTAAAGGGGAGTCACCAGGTAGGCCATTCGTATCTGAACAGAATGTGGAACGGATACGAGTCCAAAAAAGTAGTTTGCAAGGCGCAGCTTAGGGTTAGGAATTACTAAATCTACAGGTACAAAGTGGTTCTTAAGCGGCTTAAAATACGTGCATATAAGACATTAATTTTACATGAAATCAAACCCGATGAGAAACTGAAAAGATTGGTGTTTGTAGATTTATAGCTTACAAAAATGTAATGTCGTCTGAGATGAGGCGAGGTTCCACATTACTGCGTCAGTAAATCGACACAATCGAAGGATTTGGTAATCAGAGTCACCGCATTATGTTATCGATCAGCGTGACTGTCCCAAAGTCAATCTTTGGAACGGATTGCGGGCCCGTTCATTTTTTTGAAAGCATTTGTATGGATATTTTCTGTAATATGCTTGAATTTACGTCATTCCACAGATTGATACTATTAAAGAAGTAAAAGTATTAATTTTCTATCACCTAGACGGCGTTCCGCCTCATTACAGAAACTGTGTCCATGCTGCATTAAACATTCGGTTTGAAAACAAGATTGGAACAGGAAGGTCTATCTCATAGCCACCAAAGAGCCCAGACATGATCCCAATAGATTTATTTTTGGGGGAGCATTTGGAAAGAAATGATTATTCGGAGAAAATCCATGACGTTAACCACCTACGAAAGAGGATTTTTGCGGGAGTAGAATTTATTATTAAATTTAGTAGAATTTAATGTTAGCGAATACGTGGGAAAAGCTGGATTACCATCTGGACGATGGCAACAAATGGTGCACATATGGAAGTGTATTAAACACAAGAAAAACCTTAAAAATTTATCCTTCCAAAATATATACTCATGTAAGTAATACTTTAAATTTGATGCTATACAAATAATATTTGAAACCGAGGAATTTTTTTATAAACACTCTGTACAATATGTTATTTGTTACAATGTTTATTATTTATCAAAAATATAACATAGCATATGATTTTCTGATCATTTTCAAAGTAGGCTATCCGGATATGGTTAATTTTTATAGTATTTAGTAGAGCTTAGGTGAATTAAAAAAAAAAAAAATGAAATCGAATCAAAAATCTTTTTACTCCAGAAACCTGTAAAAGATTTAAAGCGGAGGCTTCATCATTGTTTCAGTAATGGTTTTATGGTGTCATTTATGTCGCAGGGAAATGATGAAAACGGAGATTTGATCAAATCCCTAAGGTAGATGATGAATTCACGGAAGATGTTAAAATTACAGCTCTGTGGGATGATTTCCCTAAAAAAAGTAAGTGATTTTATCAAATCCCTTAACTGTTTTAGTGAAAAGATGAAATAATATTGTTTTGATATTAAAAGTATTTATTTTGTAAACCATACATTATTAAATGTAGAATAGGTAATACAACAATAGTCAATGAAACAAATCATTTATTCGAAACTAATTGAAAAACACTATGAAAAAAATTATAACTTAATTTCTTAATTAATTAAGTAATTAATTCAGTTAGTTTCGAATAAATAATTTGAGTTTCAATGACTATTGTTGTTTTCCTTACTCTACATTTAATAATGCATGGTTTACTAAATAAATACTTTTAATATCTAAACAATATTATTTCATCTTTTCACTAAAACAGTTAAGGGATTTGATCAAATCACACTTTCTTTAGGAAAATCACCCCACAGAGTCGTAATTTTAACATCTTCCGTGAACTGATTATCTACCTTAGGGATTTGATCAAATTTCCGTTTTTATCATCTCCCGGCGACATATATAAAAAACTGTTAAATTGTGACATTTAAAAAATGCTAAATTTTAATTTTTGTTTAGGGTAGAAATATAGTTAGAAAATTTTATTAAATACGAAAGTAAATCATAAGGGTTATATAAATCGCCATTAATTCTGTGTAGAATCTACATAAAAAAAAAATCTTTTCAACTTTTCCCGTCACTTATAAACTGTTTTATTAATTTTTTACGTAAGAATAGCGTTGAAAATTATTTATTTTTTTATTTTATTCATTTTTAAAAATGTTATTATTAATTTATTTATACTTAATTAATTATTATATTTAGGCGAGTTGAAAAAATATCTGATTTATCATACGGTGTATACCCTACACATAATATATATCATACATGCTGCATGATAAATTCTATTCATATTAAAAATATGAAAAAAGAAAAAAATAAAGGTGTAGTAGAAGATATGTAAAATATTCAAGTCATGTTACAGGATGAATTTGACAGTGCAATTTATACGGGATAGAAATCGAAATGCAATACAGTATAGAAGTGAATAGGGTCTTATTGAAGTGCTACTCGTTTTATTGGAAAGAGATGACTGTGAGAGAGGTAGTAGATTTGGCAGAACATATCCCCTAGTCGCCTAAAGCAACAGTATCTAGGGTCCATTTAGTTCTGTGCGTGACGCGAGGATCTGATTCTACTAGCTAAATATGCTTTAGGGAATAGGAAATCTAACATAATGTATGATTCTTAACATGAACTGGCTTTAAACACATTGAAAAAGTTATTATTGGACGATTAATTTTTATCGTGACTATTTAATAAAGAAAAAAAGGAAAAAATACATTAAATTATTTTTTCCCTCCAGATTTTTATTCCCGTAAACATTTAATAAATGTTTATTATACATTTATTATATCAGTAGTCGGCCATTTACTAAAAGTAGTGATATAATAAATGATCTCATTAATATATAACCGTGCCAAATTTTACTTAATTTTTGTATTCACATGGAAAACATTTTCCTTTACATTTACGACTGTCCAACTTTACCAAAAAAATAAGAGAGCAACATATTCCTAAAACATAAAAATATTCACTAGAAAAACAGAACTTTCTTCGCAATACACCAAATATTACCATTACAAACATTATATTCTATCTTATTGCAAAACCTTATATTTCATCGTTCACAAAGACTGATAAACATTCAGACAAAGATAAGTTTTGGCAAAACGCAATAGAGGTAATTATCATCACTATTAAGATGTACGATAAAAATAACAAAAATATTTGTACGCCCATAGTTAACCAATTCAAATTCGTTTATGATTCGATAAGTATGTAGTAAGAAGCTTGAGGAAGAAGAGGTAAAGAAGATTTTTGAGGAGGACATCGCAAGAGGTATGAGTAAAAATGATAAGGTAGAAAATGTAGAAGAAGAATGGGAGAATGTTAAAAAGGAAATTCTTAAATCAGCAGAAGCAAACTTAGGCGGAATAAAGAGAACCGGCAGAAAACCTTGGGCTTCAGACGATATATTGCAGCTGATGGATGAACGTAGAAAATATAAGAATGCTAGTGATGAAGAAAGTAAAAGGAACTATCGGTAATTAAGAAATGCTATAAACAGGAAGTGCAAACTGGCGAAAGAAGAGTGGATTAAAGAAAAGTGTTCAGAAGTGGAAAGAGAAATGAACATTGAAAAAATAGACGGTGCATACAGGAAAGTTAAGGAAAATTTTGGGGTACATAAATTAAAATCTAATAATGTGTTAAAAAAAGATGGTACACCGATATATAATACGAAAGGTAAAGTCGATAGATGAGTGGCATATATTGAAGAGTTATACGGAGGAAATGAATTAGAAAATAGTGTAGAATTACTGCGCAGTGCAGGTGAGGAAGCGATTGATAGATTATACAAACTGGTGTGTAATATTTATGAAAAAGGGAAATTTCCGCAGGTTTCAAAAAAGTGTTATAGTCATGATACTAAAGAAAGCAGGGGCAGATAAATGTGAAGAATACAGAACAATTAGTTTAACTAGTCATGCATCAAATCTCTTAACTAGAATTTTATACAGAAGAATTGAGAGGAGAGTGGAAGAAGTGTTAGGAGAAGACCAATTTGGTTTCAGGAAAAGTATAGGGACAAGGGAAGCAATTTTAGGCCTCAGATTAATAGTAGAAGGAAGATTAAAGAAAAACAAACCGACATACTTGGCGTTTATAGACCTAGAAAAGGCATTTGATAACGTAGACTGGAATAAAATATTCAGCATTTTAAAAAAATTAGGGTTCAAATACAGAGATAGAAGAACAATTGCTAACATGTACAGGAACCAAACAGCAACAGCAATAATTGAAGAACATAAGAAAGAAGCCGTAATAAGAAAGGGAGTCCGACAAGGATGTTCCCTATCTCCGTTACTTTTTAATATTTACATGGAACTAGCGGTTAATGATGTTAAAGAACACTTAGATTCGGAGTAACAGTACAATTTGAAAAGATAAAGATGCTACGATTTGCTGATGATATAGTAATTCTAGCCTAGAGTAAGAAGGATTTAGAAGAAACAATGAACGGCATAGATGAAGTCCTACGCAAGAACTATCGCATGAAAATAAACAAGATCAAAACAAAAGTACGGAAATGTAGTAGAAATAACAAAGATGGACCGCTGAATGTGAAAATAGGAGGAGAAAAGATTATGGAGGTAGAAGAATTTTGTTATTTGGGAAGTAGAATTACTAAAGATGGACGAAGCAGGAGCGATATAAAATGCCGAATAGCACAAGCTAAACGAGCCTTCAGTAAGAAATATAATTTGTTTACATCAAAAATTAATTTAAATGTCAAGAAAAGATTTTTGAAAGTGTATGTTTGGAGTGTCGCTTTATATGGAACTGAAACTTGGACGATCGGAGTATCTGAGAAGAAAAGATTAGAAGCTTTTGAAATGCGGTGCTATAGGAGAATGTTAAAAATCAGACGGGTGGATAAAGTGACAAATGAAGAGGTATTGCGGCAAATAGATGAAGAAAGAAGCATTTGGAAAAATATAGTTAAAAGAAGAGAGACAGACTTGTAGGCCACATACTAAGGCATCCTGGAATAGTCGCTTTAATATTGAAAGGACAGGTAGAAGGGAAAAATTGTGTAGGCAGGCCACGTTTGGAATATGTAAAACAAATTGTTAGGGATGTAGGATGTAGAGGGTATACTGAAATGAAACGACTAGCACTAGATAGGGAATCTTGGAGAGCTGCATCAAACCAGTCAAATGACTGAAGACAAAAAAAAGTATGTAATATATATAGCATATTACATTCATGTATTATACGATTTCAATTTATTATATGAAACTATATATTTCCATGTATTTAGTACTTTTTCATAGGTGCAAACAAGAAAGGTAGTTCCTTGTAGACGATATATTAGAGGTTTAATTATTATATACTTTTAAAAGGAACAGCAATATACTTCAAAATCTGTAAGAGCGTTATGATACTTTCACAATAGAAAGTTGGTAACCCTGTGATGACTTTTAATCTGAATAAAATTGCGTTGTTTATAACCTCAAAATCTCACTTTACGATGGCGAGTCCTCTTCAAGTTTGCGAATTAATTGAACAGCGTGTAGTGATTAGATTTTTGTTTTAAAACTTACTATCTTATGACCAAAATATAGGATAAGTTATATGAACCGCAGAAATTTTTACAAGTAGGTAAAAAATTTAAAGACGGACGAACTGCAGTGATACAGTTCTAGAACTCCAACTGCAGTTTCAACTTCAGCGCTTGAAAATCACATAGATTCTCTCAATCAAGGTGGATTACAGATGAGAATACAGCTGAAAAATTTCAAGTAAATATTGGTACAGTTCATTACAGTATCACTAAGTTCACCGTAAAACAAGAGGAAGATGGGTTCCAAGACTTTTTATGTCCTCAGAGCTGAAATAACGGTATCAGTATGAAGTGATACTTTTTTCACAGTATTATAACTTGTGTTAAGACATAGATTTATTAGCTGGTATCAAAAAGACTGAGCGTGGAATGGAAGTACACAACTTCACCTGTCAAGAAAAAAATTCCGAACCCGAACATCAGAAGAAAAAAAAATCACTATACCAATCTTCTATGATGCTAAATAGCAGTTTTTGTCGATTTTCTAGAAGATACGTCTACAATATATATGACATACAACGTTACCATACTTTTCAACAAAGTAAAGCCAGCAGTGTTGAAAAAATGCTTTTGATCTTAGCGTAAAAGGATCATTTTACTTTACATCGCCTGGTCTCTCACGGTTTAAATAACTTGAGAAACCATCAAAAATTGCTTTAGGAAATACAACCTCATCCTCATACAGTCCTAAATTGGGTCCATCGGATTTTCACTTTTTTGGCCCGCTCAAGCAAGCGCTACGAGATAAATAGTTTATTTATTAATAGTAGCAATGGCAATGATGAAATCAAAGAAAATATGCTAAGTTGGCTCTGAAATAAACATTTTTAAGCTACAGGCATAAATAATCTGATTCGGTGATGAAAAAAATGTGTTAGCCTTGAAGAAAATTACGTTAAAAAGTAAAAAATATTTCTTATTGATTAAATAAACCGTTTTAGCATCAAAAGATCAGTGTCTTTACTGAATGAGCCTCGAACATTGCTAGGAACGGTGATTAATTTAATTCTTAAATTAAATTACTTAACAATTTTTAGATTTTCTTAAATTTTTTACTAAAATTATTTGTTTATTAATAAATTTATTATATGTAATTTCATTAAGATTAAGAAGCATTTATGTCCTATATAAAATATCATGAAATAAGTAAATAAAAAAAATAAAAAATTTTACGATTAGAAGAGCTTACCAAATTTTTCTATAGAGTTTAGTTCACTGAAGAACCTGCATAATCTTAGCTAATCAACTCTTGATTTAAGCAGATTATAAGTAGTATCCATTAAGTGAATTAATACAGCTGAATATTCCATTAAAATAATTAATACTTATAATGTAATATAAATTGTGTTTTATAATTACTTGATATAAGAAGCTAAAATCTGATTTGTAAGTATATATAAGGAACGTCAAAGTATAATTTTCGTACTTCAATTAAGATTAATTATTATATTATTGTCAACTTCTTTATACTGATAATTAACTTTTCTGTTTAAATTTAACTACTTAAGAAATTTTTAAATCTTCAGTCTTTAGCTGCCACGTTTTATATTCTTATTAGAAGCAACATGGTTTTACTAACGACCGTGATCCGAACTTTGGTAACATTTATGAAGTTCCATATCGTTACTAAATTAACTTCATTTTCAATATTATAAATCTTTATCTTTTAGATTATATTTGAAGTAAAACAACTGATTCTTTTAAATAAATTTCTATCCGGTTGTTACGCCATTCAATAGTTGATAGATGAAATGTTTTTACAAGAAATTACTTAAAGAGTTATTGATTTACTAAAATCTTGTGTAACTAAAAAATATAAGAACTAAACCTCTTTTAGGAAGGATATTTTTAAAATTACAACTATAATTATTACTTTAAAAGTTAATTATAATAATATTAATTATTATTACTACTGACAATTAATTATGCTTTGCACACAAAAACTGTGACTGAAGGACTGTACTTGCTTAGTAATGAGGAGGAAGCGGTATAATATTCAGACGTAGCACTCGGTAGAGGAAGAAAAGTGAACACTGGCGGAATATATTGAAGGAAGTCAAGAACAACGGTTGAAGGAAGCCTTCAAAGAAGGGATTCTAAGAGGTGAACAAAGTAAGAAAGAATATAAGAGTAAATGGTCAGTAGCAGAAGAGAAAGATGGCAGAGTAAACCATTTCACGGGCAGTACATTAACAACATCCAACAAGATAGCAACAGCAGTAAAACTTAGCACTGGTTAATGCAAGGAAAATTAAAAAAATAAACGGAAGGCCTTATGCTAGCAGCACAAGTACAGCGAACCAATACCATTAAAAATAAAAAAAGGTCAAAATTGATAATACCCAGAGTGAGAGAAAGTGTCGACTGTGGAAAGAGGTTGAAGAGATAATTGAACACGTAATTTGCAGCTGAAAGAAGATAGCAAAAGCAGACTATTTAGAGAGACATAACAAAGTAGTCACCATCAGTCAATGGCATCTATGTAAGAACCAATAGGAAGAAGTAAAAAGTGGTGAGAACATTAGTCAGGTAAAATAGTTGAAAATGACCTGGTGAAGATCGTCTGGGACTTCAAAATTCAAACTGACCGTCACCAATTATCACTTTATCACTTTAGGGGGAGAAAAACGCATTTGGATAATAAATATCATTGTTTAGTTGTTAGTCGATTCAAAAAAAAAAAAAAAACTTGAAAAAATAAGACGAAATACAAATTGAAATTCAAGTCTATGGAAAAAGAAGAAAGACTACCTAGTACCTGTAGTAACAGGCACCCTACTTATAATTATATAATGTTTAAATCGATCCAAGCGCTTTCGAATCTTGAATCATCCCCAGGGATGGATGAACGATCCGATAGCGCTTAGATAGATTTAAAAATTTTTTAATGTTGGTAAGCTGAAATTTTATATGCAGCGGACATGTGAACATTTTATATGGATTGAATTTTATATCCAATTGTTATGAACATAACATTTTGGTTATTTTAAATGAATAGTTGTAAAAACAAAAAAATATTTAATCACTGGATATCCCTGAGGATGGATGATGATCCGAAAGCGCTTGGATAGATTTAAACAGTTTATGATTATTGGTAAGCTGAAATTTCATTTTTTTTATTTTAATACGACGATACCTTATACCTTTGTGATTCCCAAATCCTTGGTTAAGACTCATGTTTCAAAGTTGGACTGTGGCATACTAATGTATAATAATAATTATTATTATAAGGATAAATATCCTTAGAGTTAACCGTAAATAATTAGGATAAATCAAAAATCAATTATTATTATTAGGATGATAATAATAATTAGAATAAATCCTATTTATTATTTATCCTAATAATTATTAGGATGAATTATTATTAGGCTAAATCAAATAATTAGGAACTTTTAATAATTACGATTTATCCTTAAATTATTTTAAGGATATTTTTTTAAATTAATAGGTTTTTAAAACTTTTGTTACGTAATAAATTCATTATAATTTATTTTAAATAAAATTTAAGATATTTATTAAATTCTACTACCAGATTATTAAGATGTATAATAATTGCTATAAGATAAATTTAAATATAAAAGAATCGTGTTAAAAAATTTAAACAGTTAACTTAGCAGGGTTTAAGGATGGTACGCATTTGTCGGATGACTTCGACGTCACTAAGGGTTCACAGCAAGGATGTTGTATTTCCCAAATTTTATTTAAAATTTATTTGCAGAAGGCATTAAAATACTAGACTCGTAAATGCGGTCAAATGGGAATTTTCTTGGAGGAAAACTATATTCACAATTTGTTGTTTACAGATGATCAGGTCATTTTGGCAGAGGATTGAGATGATATTTTGCATATAATGGAGAGCTTAACTACTGAATACAGGGAATAGGGACTGGAGATTAATGTACAAAAGACACAGTTCTTAGTGTTTGGAAGAAAAGGGTTAGTTTAGAAACGTCGTTAGGAATTGTAAAGCATTCTGAAGAATCTAAGTATCTTGGGATAATATTAACATCTGACGGAAGAGATTCTAACAAATATTATGAATAACATTATAAAGGGGAAGGCAATTTATAAGAAAGTTGCATTCGGTTTTGTGGAATAACCATATCTCATTGAATTATTGTTAAAACTTTAGTTGAAAGAAGTGTGACGTACGGATCTGAGCTATGGACTCTACATGAAATAATGAAACAGAGACTGACGGTTGTAGAGATTATGTACTGGAGGAAGGAATAAATAGATTTAGAGATGATAGAGTAAAAGATGATATGTGAAGGTCACATTATCTTTGATAGAGAACGTAGCAGTTCTACTACTACTACTATTATGGTATGTATGATCGTATTCGCCGGACGAGACAGATTGCCTCGTTAAACCCACCGGGTTTGTCTAGTGATGAACGCGTCTTCGCAAATCAGCTGATTTCGAAGTCGATAGTTCTAAGGTTGAAATCTTAGTAAAGGCGTTACTTTTATATGGATTTCAATACTAGATCTTGGATACCGGTGTTCTTTGGTGGTTCGGTTTCAATTAACCACACATCTCAGAAATGGTCGACCTGAGACTGTACAAGAATAAACATTGTTTACAGTCATACACATCACCCTCACTCATTCTCTGAAGTGATCCTGACGGTGGTTCCGGAGGCTAAACAGAAAAAAAGATTGCCTCTTGAAGTTTCGGAACGGTAACCATCAAATAGAAGAAAGACGAGAAGGAGGCCGGGGTCATGATATAATGAAGGGTATGGAGGAGCGTGGTTTGCTGAACGAAAGAACCCAAGATAAGAAGATCTAGAGAGTAGAATGCGGGGAACAGCCGTAATGACTGCAAAAAAAGCTGCTAAATAATAATAATTAAAAACAACTTAATGCAACGGGAAAAGTTTTATAATTAAAATTCATAGTTAGGAAAAATAGAAAAAAAAACATTATTACTTAACACAATGATTTTGGATTTTTATTAAATTTTTTTCCGTTTATAACCGCTTTTTTTAGTATCTGATTGACAAAACCAAATAAAATTTAGTTTTTAAAAGCATATCATAAGGCTGTTTTTATCACCAAGAAAATATGATAACAATGAATTAAACGTCCTGAAAACCATTATATAATACATGAGAAAGATGAAGAGGTGTCAGTAGATTGAAGAAAAGAATAATATATAACACTAATATGACAACGTACAAGAAGAAAGAAAGAGTGGAGCAGGAAGAAAAAATAAGAAAACAAGCCTTTTTTTAAATTATAAGTCAGTCAGATAATCCAAGTTAGTCATTTTGATGCTTTTAGAAACAGAAAAAGATTAGAGCTTATGTTGAAACCAACTCCAACTCACATAGCATCAGCAAAGAGAACTCAGCGAGGCGCAAAAGGAGAATTAGAGCTGTCCTTACTCCAGTCTTTCAGCGTAATCCTATTACATGGAACCGATGCAGGATTAAAATTAAGATTAATATAAGTTATATTCATTAACTATTTTTATACATTAATGAAACTAACTACGGACACATAAGGTTAATAAATTATATATACCGTCTATCTATCTATCTAAATTAACTAACTTAGACTGATAATTATATAATTAAAAAAGTATATTCTTTTTATTAAGACATGTAAAAGAATTTCATTAAGAACAGTACAATCATAAGAGTCTTTTGTTTTTAACGTATAAGTGAATTCTTTACATTCTTCTTTCCTTTACGTTTTTACCCGGCAAAATTCCTTACCTGAAAAGAATTTCAAGTCTGAAATTCAACTAGGAACGTTAATTTAAAGCCTCTTGTCTTATTTCACAAACATTCTCAGTTTAACTAACCAAACGTACTCGTGACCTTACGGAAGAATAAATTAAAAATACCCTATAAATAAATAGTTATTTAACGTTTAAATTTGTTGAACGAATTGAATTTAAATAAAAATTTAATTCACTCAGTTTCAACCTGTTGAGTCAACACCTGTAAAGTTAAACATCTTGTAATAATTTAAATATTTCTTAATTAATTTAAAGAATACCAAGTAAAACATAATAGAAAAAGTAAACTTAATTAAAAAAAAGTGTGATGTTTAATTTACAAATGGAATTCTTAAGCTGCAATCTAAGACGGTGAGTTATTTAAAAACCACTGGGTTGTGAATGCAGGAGAATGATGTTCTTAAAAGGATTTGTGACGGTCAAAGGTGAATATTAAAAAACCCTCAGAAAAAAACAGTTAACAAACACAAACTATTAAACATAAAATTATTAATGTTTAATGAGAAACTTAAAAAACGTTTATTTTAAATTAAAGTTTTCAGGCCTACCGGGGTAATCTAGTGCTTAACTTGTCGTCGCTAATCAGTTGTTTAACAGCTGATTTTAGAAGTCGAAGGTTCTTAAATTCTAATCCTAGTTAACGTTAGTGGCTTTTATACGGGGATTTGAAAACTAGAGAACGGACATCGGTGTACTTTAGTAGTTTTTTTTTTTTACAACCTCCAAGTCCGCAGTTAAGCATTACTGCAGAGGGTGAAATGAATGATTTGTAGCGTGTGTGAAAAATGCTATGCCTGATCGGGATTCGAACCCGGGACCTCCAGGTGAAAGACCGAGACGCTACCGCTCTCGCCACGGAGGCCGGCGTACTTTGGTAGTTGAGTTTCAATTAACACACGTCTCAGGAATGGTCAGCCTGAGTCTGTGTAAGAGTATATCTCATTTACATGTGATAGATATCATTGGGCAGTTGGGACGTAGCTTATTGTTCACTAGCTGGAATAGATTGAAAAGTACTCATTAGGAAAATAAAATTTAGTTCTCGAACTTACAATACAATGATTTCAATCGCTTATGAGGTTATCTTCAATCATTGGCTTCTGTTGTTTACCGTTGTTTCAACTGATATTATTGGATATATAATCTTTCTCAGGACACACATTAATGGTCAAATTTATTGACTTATTCTTAAAAAAATAATAATAAAAAGAATTTAAAAGAATAAATTCAACGGTAATAAAAAAACGTTTGTCAGACTAAGTTAAATAGTCTTCCAAATATTTTTTTAACACTAATAACATTTATCAATCAATTTATTACTAAATATTTTCAACTAATATGATACATTTTTGATTTACATCAAAGACAACACTCCTTTATGTACCTACATGTATTTCAATCCGTGATGTTTATGTATAATTCGAATAGTAACGAATAAAATGTTTTAAATAAATCATAATCGAAAACGAACCAAAAATTCGAAAAAAACGGGTTTACAATTAAGCTTTCAATATAGATTATCAATCACTAAAAAATATAACCACTATAATCAAGGAGTACACATATTAATTAAACCTGAATTAAGTTCCATGTTAGATAGTGCAACCAAATTACACTTTAAGAAAAAAATAAATTACTTGGATTTTTATAAGTGGATATGGTAAAGGGGCTTATAATAAACGTAAAAAAAATAATAAATGCGTTAGCGGAGTTGGTGGAGGGTTGATTTGAGAAGTTGAGGGGCTGAAAAAAAAATTTTTCACATTTAAAAGTTGTAGATCATGCAAAAATCTACAACTTTTATGATATCACTTTTTAACATTACCTCAAAATTTCCAAGAAAAATTCGAAAAATCTCCTTTTTATCATTTTTGATTTCCGCAAAAATAATTTAATTTTGACGAAAGGTCAAAGTATACCTTTCTGTGTCTTAAATAACCATAAATTATTTTGACGTCAACTTTCGCTGGAAATCGTAATAATACCATTTTTCACTCCTTTTCAACCCTCCACCACCTTTTACGCATTTATTTTTTTTTACGTTTATTATAAGCCCCTTTACCATTTCTACTTATAAAATTCCAGGTAACAATTTTTTTTCACCACTAACTGAGTTATTTCGATCGGTCTAGGACAAACGAATGATTCTTTACATAGTGTGTAGTAATTTTGTACAGAATCAATCCATATATATATATATATAATAAAAATTTCTTCAAATACTTTATTAAAAAAAAAAAAAAAAATCACTAATGTATCATCATTAGTAACTACCATTCAAAGAAAGGACCACCAAATCTTAAAATATTTGAGAATTACATCATACTTAATTCCATTTTCTACCACATAACTTTGTGAAACTAGGTTTTCTGCTGTGGAGACGATAAAAATAAATTTCGTAAAAAAAAAGAACTTTAACCTAATTTGTAGTTAAAACTAAGAACCAGATATCTCTTCACGTGTTTCAAGCATGCAGAACCATCATTAGCATTGAATAGTTAGTCTTCAAGAATACTGTAATCAGTATGTGTTCAGTATATCATTTCTTAGTTTAGAAAATAATTTTTTTTTGTAAAAATTATTAAAAACTTTTAATAAATGAAAGAATTTTAATACATTTTTTTAAAAATAAATTAAATAGATACTTTCAAAGTAAAGTTGCAATTTTTTATCGTTTGATTACTTAGAGATACCTTGATACTTTGAGATACTTAATATTATATAAATTATATTTTTCTAATGACGTACTAAAATATTTAATAGTTCAGTGTTAAGCTACTGATTTATAATTCACGGGCAAGAAGACCAACTTTTCGTTATTTTATTTTGTTTCCACGTTCTAACTTGCAGCATGATAATGAACAACCCTTCTAACTTTCCTAAGATCAAACTTTTTGATCTTTAATTAAGTTTAACTCAAGAAAGTCTCAATCAATTCTAACTTCAGATACACCGGTACAGAATATCTAAACTTCAGTGAAATTGATCTAGTAGTTTTGGAGATTTTCGAGCTACAAAATTTTATACATACGCCTATATATACAAGGAAATCCTTATTTTAAGTGAACGGTATTTTCGTACTGCTCATACCTCAAAACGTAAAGAAATAATTTTTATCATCCACTCCTACCATGTAACTGAAATATCATACTTTTGTTCGGAAACTCAGTAAAAAAAATTTGAGAACCGCTGTGTTACAGAATCAATAAACCCTTAACACCAGTGCAATTTTTTACTACATTTTAAATACATCTTTTCTTAACAGAAAATACCGGCTACCAGTAAATTTAGTTGAAAAAACTTAGCAAAAATAAACTTATTGTCACAGATAAAGTTCGTAAGAAAAACTGGAAGGGATTTCGATTAAATAAATTTTGGTTCGGTTATTTTGCCAAAGAATCGCGAGAGAACTTCAACAGAACCAGAAAACTTAGCATTTAGGCCGGATACGAAGCCCTACTGAGTGATCACTAGCCTCGGTATATTTGTAAATCAAGACCACCACGATTGAGATTTATAGTATTATTTGTTATCGGTGAGTAATAATTGAAAAATAATAACAAAACTAATTATCTTATTCGAAACTTGCTTTATAACATTTTGAATACAGTTTCTTAGTTTCGTCGTTTTCTCAGATTTTGATTTATTAAGTGTAAATTTATTGAACTTTTTTTGAATCATAACAGTAAACTAACTTCCGTAAAAAAAATGAACATCCCAAAGGGAAGCCGATAAATATAATACATTTTTATTGTTCCCCTGAAAGGAAAGGTGATTAAAATGCACGAAGTCGATTCAAAAATAGGTAAAAGTGACAAATTTTACACACTGATACATCAATGAAACTAAATACGGAGTATTTAAATTTTACCAATGAATCGCGAGAGTTCTGAAACAGACCCAGAACTTAGCATTTAGGCCGGATACAAAGTCTTATTGAGTGATCTCGTTAAGTTTGTAAAACAGGACCTCCAAGATTGAGATTTATTGGCTTATTAAGTAAACGGTCGGTAACAATAGAAACATAACAATAAAATTAATGATTCTATTCGAAAGCTTGTTTTATAACATTTTGAATGTAATTTCGGAGTTTCGTTTCACAGATTTTTAAACATTTGGTGTAAATTTATTTAATATTTGCCTATTCATAACAGTAACGTAATTTACGTAAAAAGAATAATACTCGACGCCAAACTCGTTTCTATGGAAACCGATAATATATAAACAATGACAATTCAAATTCATCCATCCACTTCTCAAATAACCCTTAGGTTACACCGCTATATAAACATATACGTCATATAATGTCCTAAAATGCTTCCTTTACGAGTGACGGTAAGTGAAATATTACGCTCGGATTTCACGTAACCCATAGTGAAACTTTTAGGACGTTAATTAATCTGCAGAATTAGTAATTTCTTATGTTTTTTGACTTGAAAAACGAATAAAATAGGTCTCTGAACCGTATTTTTAGTAGTTTTTAAGAAATCTGGAGTGAAAAACCAATAAATAAGAGTAAAAAACTATGTTTTTTTTATATTTGTCGAAAAATAACCTTGTTAAACGGATAATAAACACATAAAACCTTTAAATAAAACTTGAAGAAAATTTAACAGCACAGAATGCTGTAAGATAAGTTGAATAAAACAAATAACAGTTAGAAAAGATGGAATTTAATTTGGAAACAGTACACTAGATCAAAGTGCTTATACGTACCAGTTTTTAATAAATGTTCAAGAATGAGCCCGCCATTTTCAACACATTTCTTGGCACCCTTCTCTACCGTTTTTGTTGTTCTTTTTAATTATTCAGAGCTGTTCTTAAGTTGTTCAGCGGAATCAGTAATGCGAAAAATTAATTCTTCACGAGAATGTATTTTTATTTTTGAAAACAATATTTTTGATCCATCTCCAGAAGGTATTAGATCAGGTGACCTTGGTGACCAGGAATGTGGAACTCCACGACCGATCCATTTCTCAGAGAAATGATGATTTAAGAGAGTGGAAACGGCTCAAGAGAAGTGGGGAGTATATCACTCCAGCAAGCCATCGTGCTGGAAGTATACTTTGCGTCTCTGGGCTAGAGGAACATCTTCAACCAGCTGCGGCAATTCTTCTTGAAAAAAGTGCAAGTAGATCTAAGCATTTAAGCGACCAGGCAATATGAACGGTCCAAACAGCTGATTGTGAAGAAGGTCGCACTATACATTGACACTAAATCGAATTTGAAACTTGCTTTCCATCGTTTCATTTTATGAGGATTTACTTCTGCACATGTATATTCATTACGTTAATTGTTGACCAATTTTGAGTGAAATTTGTCGCGTCCGTAAACAAAATGTACTTGTCAATTTGTATTCCAACAGTTGCCGAACTCCGAACGACGGGGACCGTCCTGGTGTTTATGATAAGGACAAAACTTGTTTTGTTTAAGCAATACTTAATGTAACTTACAGAGTTATTTAAACACTAATATATTATTACGCATTGTTGATCAACTGTTCTTATTTTATTGCAGACTTTGAGATAATAAGTTTTCATATAATTTGTGTATTTTTATCATTAATAAAAAGGTTATTAAATATTTTTTTAATTCATTTTAATTTTACAATTATGTAATTTCCATTTTTTTAAATCAGTTTTAACAAATTTTATTTTTACAAATTTCTCATATCACCAAAAAAAGCTTGGTTTTTGTTTGTATTAAATAAATACTTTTCTGGCAAATGTAGTAATGTACTGTTTCTAAACAAAAATTCAAATTTTCCTTACTTTCGTTTGTTTTATTCAATTTATCTTGTACTACTTTGTGAAAAATTAAATTCTCTATGACTTTTTTTTATAGGTTTTACATCTTTTTAATATCCATTTAACAAGGTTATTGATCGTCAAACATAAAAAACAGGTTTTTTAATCCACTTTATTGGTTTTCACATCAGATTTTTCAAAAACTACTGCATATACCGTTCTTGGTTCTATTTAATTCAATTTTTGCAGATAAAAAACCATAAGAAATCACTAATTCTGCCACTTAATTAACCTCCTTAAAATCTCAGTAGGACCTCATTTCATTGGGTTAGATGAAATCCAAGCAAAAAATTTCACCAGCCGTAACTCGCAAAGGAAGCATTTTAGAAAAAATGTTTATATAAACTTTTTCTATTATTTTTATGAAATGAATAGGTTAAGAAAGTCTAAGGAGAACTTCATAATACACTCTGTATATAAAAAAATCCAGTATTTAAGAATCTAGAATCTATCAAATCCAGATCCTTGATAACAGAGCAAAGAGTAGAGTATATTAGTATTTGTAAAAATTTACTGTTATAATATTACGAAATATAAAATTTTTAAAATAGTGAGATATGATACAAATTTTTGAACGATCAGTTTAGCCTTGGCATACAGATAAAATATTAGTAATATAAATATTGAATAATTATTCTTTTATTTTACGAATTAAAACGCAATCTCGGGGAATTACGATAAGAGTAGAAAACAAAAAATTAAATCTGGCAAGGAAGAAAAGAGACAAGGATATAATCTACTTTAGCGTTCTTATCAACTTGAATATAAAAGAAGCAATAAAGAGATAGTAAAATAAAAAAAAAAAATTGAGAACAGATTAAAAAACTAGAAGAATAAAAGTTACTTAAATTCATGGAAACTGAAAATTTAATTACAAAAAAATATAATTAAACAAATTAAAAAATTTATTTGTACTTTTAATAGAAACGAGAACTAAATTAAAAATAAAGCGAAACTAAAATAACACTTATTCATTGTTAGGAATGTAATTCAATTTAAAAATAAATTGAAATTAAATAAAAGCTATAGAATTTTGTAGAAAGGAAGATAAAACAATAAGATAGGAGAACAATACTATTTATTATCTTACTGTACAATAGAATTTGAAGAATTTTTTAATCTAAACGGCAAAATTAATAAAAGCAGATGAAGTGAAAATAATTTGAAAGACTATGTATTTATTAATTAATTAATTAATTAAAGACATATTATTAATTAAAAATAAATTATTAAAATAAATATAATGATTAAATGCACACAAAAAAATGGACAGTAGGAAAACACACAAAGAATAAGTGATAAAGGATTTTTCTTTTTTCGTTTTAAATATAACATTTTAATTATAACACGTTAATCTAAACCGATTGAGAAACAAATTTTTAATGTAGTGTTTTTTAACATGAACTATGATTGTAGAAACTTTTAGCCCACCAACTAAAAACAAGTGGAGGTTTATAATTTAAGGTATCCAGGTATACGAAGGGTTAGTTTATTTGGTATTAGAAGCAAAAAATAACAGAAACTAAAAACCTAAATAAAATATTAAGTACATATATATTAAATATTTAAAGAGCAGAGACATTAAATATAATTTTATATAAAACTAGCGGACCCGACAGACGTTGTCCTGACGTGGCACTGTTCTGTAATAAATGCACAGTAAATAAATATAAGTAACTTATTTAAGTTAAAATTAGCAGGAATGTGGACGAAATTGCATTAATATGACTATTATCAGTTTGTGATTGTTGTATTATTGTAATGGGTTTATTGATTAATTATGTGTAGTACGGTTAATATTTATTTTCACTAAATATTGAGATATCTGACGAAAATTGAAACGTCGTAAAATTAATAATTTTCACTTAAGAACATTTTAAAAAAGTACCTCCTGCATTGTTTTTTTTTATTTAATAATTTTGAAGTTTCATAACCATGTGATAGCTTAATTAATCGATTAATAAAAAATTAAAGCATTGTAAAAAAGCAACGTAGTTAAAATTTTAGTAGAAATTTTTATCATTTTTCTCATTCTTTATTTTAACATCTATTTTACCAAATTTTAGATAATTGCAAATTAAAAACAATTTTAGAAAATTTTTTACAAAATTAATCAGCTACAAAAATTATAACTTCAATTTTTTAAATATATTTTAAACTATAATTATTATATTTTAATTTTATAAATGTTATAATTTATTTTACAAACTGACATTTTTATTTTCAAAGAGCCGTTCAATACTTCATAAGTTGCATAGAATCAAATGAGAACTGACAATTTAAATTTGTAGGTTAAGTTGATTGTTATTGAATGCACAATATGAATGATGTGTATACATCATTAAAATTCATGAAAAGTCATGTAAAATACCCACTTCAATACTGCATCTTACAAATTTGCACAATGTATATTTTTTAATTACACTTTAAACCCTTATTTAAATAAATAAATAAGCGCGTAATTCTAGCAGACTCGGCAACGCTTCGGCAATTTGAGTATACATACAAATTAAATGAACACAATTGAAAGTTTCATAAAACCTTAAAAAAGTGAACATTAGAAACTTCACAAAATTTAACCTTTCACTTTATAAAAGTCAGAATGTAAATAAATCCAAATGGCAAAACAACAGCACTACCTATCGTATTTAATTCACACCACTCTCTAATCACAGTAATCACAGTGTTCGATGGAAAATAATTTTTTAACGAAAAGGGTTGTGGCTGCAAAATCATTACAATTAATACTGAACATTAAGAAACTTACAAAACATTACGGAACTTCATAAAATTTAACCTTTCACTTTATAAACGTCAGAATGTAAATAAATCCAATTATCAGAACAGCACTACCTATCGGATTTAATCCAAACTATTCTCTAAACACAGTAGACCGTTAAAAATACGAATTTTAATGTAATAATAACATTAAGCTACGACGCAAGTAACTGATATGCGAAAAAGCAACAAAATAAAAAAAATTCCTAGAATCCCATCGCACCACCAACTACCGGTTCTGACTGATATGCCAAAAATTAAAAAAAAAATTAAAACGCAATCGCAGCGCTGCCTACCGGATTTGTGAGCCTTAACCATCCCAAGATCAACAACACATAAATAAATAAATTAATTAAAAAAACATTTTCCAGTGGACCAACTTGTGAATCTAAATCATTCTCGAATCCCCTTGAACACACACAAAAAAATTCATCAAAATCGGTCCAGCCGTTTAGGAGGAGTTCAGTGACATACACGCGCACACAAGAAATATATATATAAAGATATCTGTGAAGAAAAGAGGAGTGGGGAACTATATCAAACCTTTGAAAGGCTGATCATAATTGACAAAAACAAAAAAAGAATCAAAATCAAATCAAACAATACACTAAGAATAGCACAAAGGAAATGGAATTAACTGACCATGACGCAGTTAAATCCGTGAAATTACAGAAAATACAGAAATTGTAACGGGAAAAATCTTTTAAAGGAAAATGTGGAGAAAAATATTTTCAAATATCCTTCGAAAAAAACAGAATTATTACCAACATTAAAATCCATCAAAACTCTTAAAAAATTAAATACGCAAAGTCGAAACAGTAGAAAATTTCAATAACTAGGAGAAATAATACAAATCAACGGACTAAATATAGAAACAAATAAAATCGAACAAGATGGAATTAACATACTGACTGATCAAATAAATTTACGACGTATCTACGTAGTAGATTCTATACGTACCTTAAGAAATAATGTCAATTAATTAAATAAAATGTTTAATTCTTCTATAATCAAATCAAGTCAATTTTTCAGGAAAAAACCAACCAATTTTTCAGGGAAAAATATATAGAAAGTGATACATCGATAAAATCTAAAAGGAACTAATTAATATTTAAATATTCAACAAATTCTTCAAGAAGTTTAATATTACACAAATCAATCAATAAACGTCCCAATCTGCAGAGAATTATAAAAATAAATTTTCTATTATTTTTTTAATTCATTTTAAAATAAAATGAAAACTGAAATATTATTCTTCTACATATTGATAAAGTCAAATATTACAAAAACTTTTCTCAAAAGTTTTAGTTGTTTAAAGAATAAACGGTTGCTGTTATGAAAATAGCGACCGCATTACCATCTAGGCAGGCTATATAACTTTTTTTCTTTTTTTTTTTTTAAAGAGGTGGGGAATCCCATTTACGGCCGCCTGAGCAGGTCGGGCTCGCTAACAGGTGCCACAAGATGTTGTTATTAATGGTTATATAAACCTTAATTCAGTTGTAAAAAGTAAACATATATCTTGAAAAACTTCTAAAATAAAATACGTATAAGATTCAAATAATCAATAAGATTGTAAGAAAATATTAAAATACTTTGATATAAATATACATCCAACCAATCATATTAAAGAAGCGGACGACTATTTTATGATTGCAGCCTAAATGGATATAAATTTTCCATCGCTGTTACCTATTCGATCATTTATGAAAATTTTGACGTTATTTTATTACGGAAAATGATGGAATACAACAATTTAGATAAATATTACTCAATTTTCGTAATAATAAAATACTAAAAATAAATTTTCGGAATTTTTAAAAACAAGAAAATTTTACTGTGAAATTATTTACCCGTTGGGGTGAAGAGTTATGAAGTTGTAAGACATCGGGTACTTTATTTCAAAGAGGTTAGGTGTTATGAAAATTTATACTCCTTAGAAATTAAAACGATGAATAAAAATTATTTTTAAGTTACGTTTTAAAATGCTACTTTCTGAAGCTTAACTTTTTATCACGTTACTTGAATTTGTTAGAAGTTATAACATATTTTAATCGACGTTGGTTAAAGGTTGAATACAAAAAAAAACTTTTCTTTTTACTTTACTTTTCATTACTAAAAATAATTAGAAGTTATTTGGAAAATATTAATTTTTATTATTAGTGTCTATTACAAGAAAAGTCCAGTAGAAATTCGTTAATTGAAGAGTGCAAATAATGTACGTTGAAAATTTTGCATTAAAAGTAGATATAAAATACTAATAAACGATTTCAAACAAAATTTTTACCCTGTTGAAAAGCGATTTCTACAAATTTGTTTTATTAATAGTATATTATTTTAGAAGACTTTTTTCTTTTTAATTAATATGCACTCTTAAAATATAGGTAGTGATTGGATAAATTAGTATTTGTCAAATATTCTGTTGTATGAAGCCCTTAACAGGCTTCGTACAGGCTCACATAAATTCAGATGTTTCACCTCCATTTTTAGGGATTGTCATCATAATACGGAAGACTGGGACAAAAAAATTACAATTTTAAACAACTTTGTAAACAACAAAATTACCAAAATAAATCGTTATGAAAGTTAGTGCTACTGACGTTTTTATCCAAAACAAGTTATAATTAAGATACACGTATAATAACTACTAATCATTATCCCTCATTTAGAAAATACATCGGATAACAAATTTAATGTAAAATAATCTTTGTTCTAACAGAATAAAAATTAATTTTATTAGATTTCCTCCATTAAAGAGTCTTTGGATTGATGACTTGCAATATTAATAGAATCCTAGTCTAAGATCTAATATCCTAAATTTCATAAATATCATTGGTTATTTATTCTTATACAATGGAAAAATAATTATAAATGAAAAAAGTTACCTAAGACTTAATTTATTATGAACTTTAATTATATATGTTTTTATTTTTTTTATTTTTAGCTTCTGGGATCACCGTTGCCAAGGATAAGCTGAAATGCTTTTATTGTTTCAAAGGATAAGATGAAATGGCAATTTTGTAACGTGTAAAAATGTCACGCCTTACCAGGATTCAAACCCGGGACCTCCAAATGAAAGGCCGAGACACTACCACTCAAGTCAAGGAGGCGCATAATTATATGTTTAAATAAACCTAAAGTATTAAAAATTAAAAAAAAAATCTTTATTTTTTTCTGTTCTCCCACCTCAAAAATAATCTTCCAATAAATTTTTTATTTTTATTTTTCTACGTTTACAATGTTAAGACTAAAAATAAAAAACCTACTAAAAAATGTACAACAAATAATAAGTTATTTATATATAAATAAATTAAATACAATCTTACCAACAAATCGTTGGCGGCCACTTTTCTAGTACTTTCGGTCATTCGACCATCCTCAGGAAAAATACTCTTCAATTTATATCATTAAAATTAAATTATGTAAAAAGTAAATTTAAAGTCACGACTGGTCGTCATAGTATAAAATTTGTCATGTCTGTTATCTAAGAAGGTTATAGTTGTTGATAACAGAGCACGACTAACTTTAGCCTATACTAGGACGATCAATTGTGATTTTAAATTTACTTGTTACATAATTTAATTTCAATCTTACAAACCGAAGAATATCTTTTCTTGGGGATGTTCGAATGACCGAAAGTACTAGAAAAGAGACTGCGGACAAATTTTTGATACGATTGTATTTCATTTATTTATATATAAATAATATTATATACCAATTGTGCCATGTTTAAAAAACTTAAATAAAAATTTACCTAAGATTTCTTTTTTGGAGGTGGGGAGTGAATTATGATGAAACTGTACTGTAATATTATTACCAAAAATCTATTAATATTAAAAGTTTAAATAAACCAAAAAGAGTAAAATTAAAAAATCGATAGTTTTAAATTTCTATCTGCTCCCCCATCCACAAATTGTCCCCAAATAATTGTATTTTGTTATTTGTACTAGTACTGTGTTTAGGAAGTCATTTTAAAAAAATTCTGTTAAAAAATATGCAGTAAATAAAAAGATAGTTTTTTCGAATTTTGCGGAAGGGAAAATTTTGGGGGAAATTAAAAAAAAATGGTAAGATAAGCATGGAGTTAAATTGGGAAAACCTTGATAAAATTAACTCCAAAGAGACCCTACCATCTCCTAGCGATATTGACCCAAAATTTTACCAACAAATTGCCCCATACACACGAATATTTGTACAAAATTTCATAAAAATAAGTATATGTAGACAAAAGGTCTTAAGCTTGTTTCAAGCAGTTAACAGGTACCAATTAACCTGTAAAAGTTGTTTTCTGTGAGTTAACCAGTTTGTTATATAGCCAGTCCCTGTGATATACAAAATGAAGGTGTTATTTTTAAGGGTGAACATCACATTTATTGCGGTGGCCAATGATTGCCAAGCCCACCATATAACGTTTGGCACAGTGATGAATTTAATAGAAAACCCGTTTCTCTTATCATGTTCCTTTTCAGTCTTTTATGGGATGCTTGTTATTGTTAAGAAATGCTGTGTAGTTTATGAGATTGATTGATGATTCTTGACAGATCGCAACAACCGTTATGATTATGACATTTAATATTCATACATTCCAATAAGAATTAAAATAATTATATAATATTTATTTTAAGGACTAAATAAGGATTTTACTTTTAAATTACAAATCTTACAACACTAAGGACACCATTTTCTGCTAATATATTGAAATCATTACATAAAAAAAAAACAAAAAAAAACAATGTATTATAAACAGAAAAATCCTTTAAAAAAATTCAGAGCAGTTTAAAATAAAATTAAAAAACAATGCTAAAATCCCTTTTTTTATCATTAGCCATTATTAAAAGAGTAAAGATTTAAAAAAATAATATCCATAATTCTATTCTCTAGAGTTTATTGCGTTTTTTAAGCGGATACTGGTACCTAAGAGAAACTACATTAAAAATGATTATTTCCTACAATAAATGGTTTGGTGAGTTAGTATATATATATATTTTTTTTTAAACTTAATGTTTATGATAATAAAATTGTAACAAAGTCATGAAAGTATATTAATAAAAGTAAAAAGATAATTCAACCCAATCCTGGGATATAATTAAAACACTGTTAAATAATCTATTTCCTGGAAATATTCACCCGCTAATTTAGTTTATATATAAGTAACATTCAACTATTGTAATGATACCTTTAATTTAGTACTGGAATTTATTTGCAATTATAATCCATCTATATATATAAAAATGAATGTTTGTCTGTCTGTATGTCTCTATGCATTCCTAAACCGTTCATCCCATTGCAATGAAACTTTAGTGAATTGTTATGCGCAAGCCCGCGAAGGTTTCTGAATTAATTTGGACCCGCTAGGTGGTGCTGGGGTCGAGATATTTCGAAAAATTGTATTTATGGTCCGATTTGGCTAATATTCAGAATATATATTAGTTACGTGAAAAAGAAAAAAAATTCTGTAAATACTATACCCGCTAGGTGGCGCCGGTGTCGAGTTAGTTACCAAACAAAGAAATATACAAACAGACTTTCTTTTTTATATATATAAAAGGCAATGATCGTATGTGTGTCCGCTGTAGACTAAAGAACTACTGGACCGATTTACGCACGGAGAAAGGGTAGGGGGAACGGGAAAAGGAGGAGAGAGGGAAAAATTGAAAGGTTAATTTTGTGAAATTCCGATATGTTCAGTTTTTAATGTTTTATCAAACTTTCAATTGTGTTCATTTAATCTATTCATTTAAACACAAATATCTAACAAGTATAGATATACTCAAATCTAGCAATAGCGAAGCATTGCCGGGTCTGCTAGTTACAAAATAAAACTGGAATGAATTAAAATCATGAAAACGAAAACTTTAAAATATATTTTTCACATATTTTAATATTATCACCATCACTACTACAAACAATGTATAGCTATTAAAAATAACTAGAGTTTTCCTTGCTGCTCCGGAACGTTATTACGAATATTACAATGTACGGTTACATATTTTTTTTTTAAATCACCCAAAAACCTACTCCAGTTAAAAACCTAGTGGACCCGTGCTGCTCCACAAATTTATTATTATAAAGTAATGTTATATATTTTTCAAAAATCGGCGAAAAACCTATACCATCTACAACACATCTCATCCCAATCCCCTTAATTTTCTCTTTCCTTTCTTACCATTGGTAAAATGCGTGCTCAAAACCTACCTCCAGTCCGTCCAGACGTTCTACTGAACGGATCGGGGTGTTTTTACTTCCTTGTAAAAAGTATGGAAATATTGTAATCGCAAAAAAATTTCGGTTTTCAGATTTCAACAGAAATATCCAATTTGACCAATCCTTAATCTATTTTGACTATTTTCGGCGTGACGTCTGTACGTGTAAGTATCTCGGGTTTATTCGGATTTTTAAATTGGTTAGGGTTTTTTTTTATAACTTTTTTTTAAACTCAAAAAAACGCTTGTAGAATGTTGAAATTTTATATTTCGGACAGTTGCAACATTTAGTTGTGCAGATCCTCTTTTGATTGCAATCGACTGGGCCAAAAATGTGTATACAGTTAAACCTATAATAAAGCGGGGTTTCAATTTTGAAACATTTGGATTTTGAAAATTTTCTTAACTGCCGTAATAAGCTCTCGTTGGGAGCTTTTCAACGGTATATCATAAGCGGTACTTGTTTTTATTAGTTCCAGAGTTATAACCAAATAAAATTTTAATTAATAAAATTCGGATCTTACAAGGGGAAGGCCATCGGTTCAAATCCGACTTCGTATACTACATATCCTTTGTTAACTTTTTTGTTTTAATTTAAATACATTGATTTATTAATTCTTGTTAACTTCTGATTGTAATCAAAATTTTAACATTAAATAATAATTTTTCAATAATAGCAATACAAAAAAAGAATATGAAAAAAAATCAGAAGTTGTTAGTGAAATAAAATTTTATGTACTTTTCATTTTAATTAAATAATTTTTACAATCAGAGATTAATAATTATTAATAAATCAATATATTTCAATTTAAAAAAATATATATATATATAAAACTAGATTCAAACCGATTTGTATATGGTTACGAATCGAACACATTCTCATTTACACCATATATCTACTTGAGCGACGACGTTAAATAAAATTAATATATAAATCAAAATAAAATGTTAAGAAAATTTTTAGCAGAAACTAATCTGTACATATAATTTAATAAGCGTACAAGGAAGTGAGTGATGTGCTGTCCACATCAGATTTTATTTTATTCTGCTTGGAGTGGACTGCAAAAATAACATCAACATCGACTGACTTTCAAAATGATTTTATCGTAAGTAATAACCTCGGAAAGTTCCACAATTAATTCAATTTAATAAAAATAATAAATTAAAATTAATTCGGGAGTATTTCTCAGAGGAGATTCAAGTTTTGGGTCTATGACGATTGATGACAGACATATCTGTTGATCATTCCGAGCAGAATACAAAAAAAATTAGCTCGATCCGTCTGGTAGAACTCTCATACGGACTGGAAATAGATTTTCAGCCCGGTTTTTGAAAAATATAAGACAATAATTATAATAATCATATAAAATAGATTCCACATCTATTAAACAAGTTACAAACTGTTTTTAGGTTATTAATTAAATTAATCGGTAATTAAAATACAAAATACTTCTTGATAAATGGAAGTGCGTGTTAATAGAAACTACATTTCACAGTATTAATCTTATTATACCTTATTAGATTTTGTCTGATGAAAATCATTTGTCGATTTACTCTACTATCTTATTCGTTTTTCTTTTCAAAGGCTAAGGATTAAATACATTACGTTTTTAACCTTATAAACCTTATACAATCTGCAAAATTATTGCATTACTTATGGTTTGTTTATTAATATATCTCTTCAATGGTCATTCTGTATCCATCAACCAATCGTATATTTTTATTTAAGAGAATAAGGAACCCACGATTCAACAATCATCATTAAAACTTTGAATGTTGACCTGTTTTTCGAATTTTTTTGATGAGGCCAGGGTCATGTTTTTGGTTAAACATTTGTTAAATATTGTTATTTATTATTACTATTACCTAATAGATTTCAATTTATTTTTGCATTTTTTAGAAGATTACTTGTGTTTTTATACGATACATGCGGCCAGTTTTAATCACAATGTGAACAAAGGACATACACAAAGGATCCACTTTGCACAGAGGTCAGGTAAAACATATATTGTAAAAAAAATAAAATAAACAAACACAGCAATAGCGCCAACCCAATGGCCAAGGACAGAAAATTTTAAATACAAGCCAGCTGTAATTCCCATTTTATTTGTATAATAGTTAGGTGCATGTAGATTCATGAAATTAATTACTAAACCTTTGCATCTTTTGCCGTATATGATACATGTGTTTTGTGTGTGCATGAAAACGATACAAATGGCTTTCAAATTGTTAAAAAAAGAGAACTGCAATTAATTTCTCTGTCAATGCAACAATTACACAAGTCAAAAAAAAAAAAATAATAATTTGGAACTGAGTCAGCTTTAGAGTCAGCTTTTCTTCATCATCCTAAGGGTTTTAGTTATGACCCATTAAAATATTGAGAAACTTGTTAAATAATAGAATACAAAAATAATAATAATTACAATTAAAAGTGCTACCTTTATTTTGCATACATTTACGTATTTCTTAATTCCTTTTACCTTATTATCCTTGTGTTCAGTGTAGGCTTCTCTTTTTATCATCCAGCGGTAGTCACTCATCATAGATTCCATCCCATCTACAACCATCTTTAACATATACGTATACCATCTGCAATGTATTTGGTACAATCTTTCCTTGTTCCCTGCTGTTATTGGTGTTTCCTTTCCTTGTCTGTCACTGATGTCGCCCAAGTTTAAAGGGAAAAATCTAAATGAGAATGTAAAAAATGAATTTTCAATGACATTCTGCAGCCTAAAATTTTGTAGTTCACTACGAGTTCATTTATAAGCTGATAATGGCTTTCAGCTTTTTTGTTTCCAATAAAATCAATAACGACATCTTCGAATGACTCCCATGCTGCTAGTTCTTTAGGATTAAGTTTGCTGTCAATTATATTTTCACTTCACCACATACATAACAAAAATTGTTAGGAAGATTTAAACAAATTCTAGGCATTTTGTAGCTAACGACTAATTAAAAGAAATAGAGTTGTAGATATATAATACAGAATAATTCAGACACACAAAGCACTCGCTATGACACAATGACGTGTTTACTGGTTCACTACTATCTCACAACTGGCATCGTTCTGACGAATGTGTGCTACACTAGATCACGTTTGTACATGAACAGTACGTTTGTACTTTGCTAACAGTAGCAAAGCAGCAAAGCTATCCTTTGAGTTAGTTTATTTCGTTTCATCATATTTACAATGCTATAGGAGCTTGACAATAGACAAATGGACAAAAAAGTTTTAAAATATTAAAAAAAAAATAAAATAACAAAAAAACTGTGGGTGATAGAGAAATTCCTAATACATATTTGAAAACAGGATAAAAAACTGCATTAAGTACACCTATTGGTACATTGGTATACGTGAGACAAAAATCATGTTGACCGACGTTATTTATACATTCAATTAAAACATATACACCATGTTAACACCAACTGATTTTCCTAAATAACACAAAAATCTAATTAGAAGTTATTCTAAAAATCAAGGTCATGTCATAAGCAATTATAAAAAGAAGTTATTTTTAAAGTATGTAAGTAGAAAAGTAAGAAATTATTTGATAAAGCAATGTACATGAATGAAAATATATTTAATAACAGTGAGAGGAAAAATATATACAAATTCATTCCATTATAAATAAAATTTTACGATGATTATTTTAAACAACGTTATTTTACAAAAAAAAAATTACAATAAGTAAAGATTCGAATATAGCTTAGTAGGAAACAAAGATAATCAGTGAGGGAGAAATGAGAAAATCGGAAGGAAACAGTACCATAATGAGTGGGGTTGGCGAATTTGAAGGAGAGATATATGGTATAGAGATATTATAAGCTTCTTTGTGTTTTAGTACTTTTGAAGAAGTGGTATTAAAATAGCTTAAAAGAGGGAATTTTCACCATAATTTCGTTCTATTTAATGACAAATCATGCAGTGCACAGATCGTTTTTAACTTATACAATTCAGCTCATACATTTTACAATTTTTCAAGATTTCCAGAAATTAAAAATAACAAAAAATTTTTGAACGAAAACCGTTTAAAAATTTATTTACTTTAAAAATTATCCCCTTTAAATATTTTACAAAGGTATATTCTGAGGATGGAAACCCAAAAATCTGTTTTCACACTATTGAAGTCCCCGTTTAAAAATTAAAAACCTATAACTTTGAAACTTTATTAACTGAAATCTTTTAAACAAAATGCATTCAGATCGTAGTAAAATTTCTTAAGAAAATTCGGAAAAGATTTAATTTTTTCCTATTAATCTTTTTTTTAAAACACATCCTGAGTGAGTAAAAAAAATATGTTTTTTTCAATTACGGAGGAACGCTCTAAAGAATTTTCAGCAAACGAACAGTTCGTTATTGAATTGAATATGTATATGTGTGAACATTCTTTGTCTCGGATTCGGATTTAGCATCATTAGAAGATTACAAAAATGTATGAATGATTGCGATCGACCGTCAAGTTCACTCAAAATGGCCGCCAAGATTAAAATTTTGTAATAATCATTTCGAATTAACGGTGTAAACTATCAATTTGGTTTCAACGCACTACTGTAATGTTTACTAGAATACATAAAATATATAAATTTCAACTTTGTAAACAAAGTGTAAGACCTCAAAGTAGAGGAAAAATTAATATTTTAATAATTAAAAAAAATAAAATAAAATGTGCCATAATCCGCCAAAACAGGAAATAAATAAATTATATTAACTTAGCATTGCAGGATCCCAATAGATAGTAACCAAAACTTATCTGAGCTCTTGCAGATTTTTGAAAAACGTTTTGTAAATTTAAAATGATAAAAATGTGTAACTTTAATTGTTACAGATACTGAAATGGAACAAACGTCATTTATATGACGTTTGTTCCATTTATAGCCTTATGGCTATAAATTATTATTAACATAATTAGTGAGTACTGATTTAATCTGTTACCAAATAATATTCACGTGACCTAAGGGAACTTTAAAACATAAAATTAATCCCTCAAAGACTTATGTAACCTTAATATACCATAATAAAAATGTTTATTTGGGTAAGTACTGCTAGACTTTTCATTGATAATTGGTTTTATTTAAAAGTACTTTATAAAATGTGCTAATTTAGTCATAAAATAATTTTTTTTAATATTTCGAGAAAAAAAAGGGAATTGAAATTTTTGAAAAATAGCATAAAATTTTACGATATTAATTTAAATTGTATTATTGTATTTCTTAAATAAAACTTGTATTGTCTACAATATTATTTTATTTGCATCCTGCTGTTAGTGACTAGCTGAACTTTTAATATTATACATTTGAATGCTTTCAAATTTCATTTAATTGCGTTGGTGGAAGAAATTTTTTTTTCTTATGAAGCTCAATTGACCTCTAGCTACTGATTAAATTCTGGAAAAAAACTAACTTTTTGTAATAGTATGTATATTTAAACTAGTTCACCGAAAAATCCAATGTCGATCATTATCTCTATTGTGGGTATTTCCTTGGACACTAGTTACCTGTAAAGGATTCGATCATCTGTTGGATGTAGTTATGTTGTTATACGTTGTAGTTATGGTTGTCATATGTTATAGTTTTTCAAGTGGAAAATGTCCTTATTTTGTTTCCTTTTATTGTCTTCTTTTACCATTTACATTATTTTTTGTAAATTCTTCCCACTTCTGTGTTTTATAAAAAAGGCAAAATTCGATGTGGCCATGCTACATATGTTAGAAGCTGTAGACCAGCTCGATATGTTTTGATAGAAAGGGCGGCTGTTTGTAGATCTTCCTTTTGGATAGAAAAAGGCTTGTAGTAAGTCCTTCATAAGTGAAGTGATTACATAAGTAAAGTAATGTTACCTTTTATAATCGCCCAGGAATCCACAATAAGTGCTGGTAAAGAAACAAACTTGAGGGATCATTAGAGTTAAAATTTACCAGGAATTGTGATTAACATAACATCTCTAATCAACCAATAATAGTCAAATATATTATATAAATATGTAATATGTAATAATCTTATTTACATAGAAGTTAGGGATATAACTTTAAGAAATGGATTAATAATTGAGAGAACAGTAATAATAATAATAACAATAATGGGAGCGTGCATGGGAGCTCTGAAAGCTTCGGTGAGTAGGAGCCTAGAGTCAGTGCAGAGACTACGCATCCGCTCTCTGCCAGGACATATGCCGGTTCCACCGGAGTACCGGATCGGACCTCCAAGGTTAGTAGCCCTGGAGTGGGGGTGTACCCCGGCGGCTAGCCTTGCTACAGAAGGGATCAACCGTTCATGAATATTGAACAATCAAACGTGGCAGAGGGTGCACGTAAACAACCTCCTTTAGAATCCACCGATTCGCCACAAGCGAAGAGGAAAAAGAGCAAAAAGTGTGACAAAATCAAGAAAGATGCTGATAGAATCAGTAAAGACTTACGTAAAAGCTTATTTGGCTATAGTGTACCTAAGCCAGGATTTTTAATTATTACAAAGGAGAATGGAAACTTCCAAAAAGTTAGTCCATTCTTAATCGCAAGAGAAATTACAAATTGTGCTGGTGGTCCCGTTAAAAAAATCCGAAAGACTTTTAATGGATTGCACGTCGAAACTATCAACGACGTGCAAAGCCAGAAAGTACAGGCGTTGAAGAAGATCGGTGAATTTGCGGTTTCTGTCCAACCGCATAGCACACTTAACTCATCCAGAGGAGTTGTTGTTTGTCGCGATCTTCATAATTGTACAGAAGAAGAAATTGTACAAGAAATGATGAGTCAGGGAGTGACTCAATGTCGCAGACTTACTATGAGAAGAAATGGTGAGATTCTTCCTTCGGCCGCGCATGTTTTGACATTTAATAGGCCGAATCTTCCTGAAAAGGTACGAGCTGGCATCCATCGGCTTGATGTACGAGCTTTCATTCCGCAGCCGATGAGATGTTTTAAGTGTCAACAATTCGGACACACAGCAGCAAGATGTGAAGCGCAGGAAATATGTATATGTGGAGAGAAAACACATGAGAGGGACCCATGTAAAGACCCTCCAACCTGCGTTAACTGTAAAGGGCATCACAATTGTCGTTCAAGAAACTAAAAATTAGAAACAGCGATTCAGGATGTTAAAACGCTTCAGAAGGTCAGTTATCCTGAAGCGAAGAAAATTGTTAATCAACGCACACTACGACCATCGACTTCTTACGCAGAAGCAGCGGCTGCCCCTTCCACATCTAAAATTAACGTGGACCAGTTGCTTAACACGATAGCACCAAGTCTTGCGACAATAATTGAAAGAATCATTGATTCAAAGATTGAGTCGACTCATCAAAGAAAACAAAGTAAAGATGAGAAGGCTCATCCTCGGACTGACGCCGTTGACATGAGAGACCCACCAGCACAGTTTAAATCACCAGCTAAACCTGCGATTATTAAGCCACCAACTGAAGTTAGAATAAAATATCTTGACTTATCTAGCAAAGAGAAACGGATCAATATGAACGGATCAATAATGACCAAAGTAGTCGATGCCCCAAAAAAACCCCAAAGAAAAAAAAATAATAACAATAATAATAATAAGAAGAAGAAGAATGATATTTTGGGAAGGTCTTTCAAGATTTTCATTAATAACTGGTTTAATCTGTATTTATATAAATTATTTTATATTTATATATTCTTTACTTTATTTTATTAAAAGAATATTTACTTTACTTTATTTATATATTATTTTAAATTATATTTTAAAAGCCGTAAAATTCTATTCATCTAAAATTATAAACATCATTGAAAGAAATTTATTCTGTTGCTTTGTTCGTGTAAATTTTACGTCCATGTTTACCATCTAGTCAAAAAAATAACTAAATAACAAACTAAGAGAAAAATAAGATAATAGGTAAAAATTAAATATTTACAATTAAGGTCATGGAAATAAATTAAATACTTACGAAGTTACAGTCAAAGATTTACGTATTTTAATTGCGCTATGTAAAGTGTACATATAGCGCTTGTCACAAAATTTAAGTTACTGCATTATCTAAGAAAAATATTGAAAAAAATAATATTTTATATTTAATCTATTTACGTATTACAGTTTTTATAAAAGAAAATCTAAAACAAAAGTCATATATTTTTTCTTAATTTTTCCTTGTCATAACTATACATACATCTGAAAGAGAACGTGAGTTATCCGATCACGCAAAATATTAGTGCATAAAAAAATGAAGCTGTGAAATAAAACTAGCCTTGATGTAGAATACACATAAACCAGAAATGAAGTTACTTTGAAAAATTTATATAATTTTAAAAAAATTATATAATTTAAAAACAAAAAGTTTCTTAAAAATTTCCATGAAAAAATATAGTATATGGTTTTTCTATCACAAAATAAGAATTCTACGATTCACTGAAAAGAAGGAAAAATTACTTCTCTCCTACGCACGAAAATTGTAGGATTTTTTTTTTTTTTGTAATACCTCTACTACTACAAGTATGAACCGACTTTTATAAATCTAATAATATTCATTCTACTGTATGCAGAGTCTCATATTTAATAGAACACAATTTAATCTGCACATTATACAACTACAAGACAAATTACGTTCTAAAGTACAATATTTAAAATTGTTCGTTTAAAAATTACTTTTCACTCAGATCAATGGAGTTAAATACTAAAAACTTCCTAAACGTTCAATAAATACAATGGTAAAATAATTACACAGATATGCCAAAGATTTGAGGTTTAAAAAAGTTATAAAACAAAGATACGGAAGTTCTGATTCGTTAATAAAGTTTATTAGATCTTTAACGTAGTTGGATTTTCATATCAAAACAGGTCCGTCCCTAGATGGAGAAAAAAGATAATTCATCATCGTAGATCATTGCCGATCAATCCTGGAAAAATATATTACGTTTGAATAATTACCAATGGGGTGAATGTAAACTTCCTGAGGAAGCCTTGAAGCAATATATTTTGTTTTGTTTTTCTCGGCCTTATATAGTAGATCGGTAGAGCGTTCCTTCTTAACATCTGAGCCTTCTCCTTAATCAATTCCCTTTCGTTTCCATCATCCTTTCTTTCCACTAAAAGTTTTGTTATTTTTCCCAAAAACCTTTTGTATATGTATTAAAAGTACGGGTGTCTGTAAAGTTTTTGGTATTTGAGCAAACTATAATGAGTATTATTGTGAAAATATTACATATAATCAAGCCAAATAACGATTGAATTCCGTTTCTTCTTTCTAACCATTAAAACGGGACATTAAATTAAAAAGTAGTACAAAAATAAGGATATTCTGATTCGTTAATAAAGTTTATAATATTTTTAATGTAGTTAATATTTATTTTTCTAAGATTTAATAATTTTTATTTTTATTATTAGAATTACATTAAAGATGTTTTTTTTGTATTTTTTTTTACATATTTATTCCCTACAATCATTCATTTATAAAATCAATATTACTGTTCAGTAAAAACTAGAAATGCAAAGAACTGTCAGCTCTATTATAAAATAATATAAAAGAAGATTGAATCTGACATACAGAAAATTACATTTATGGTATACAGAATTTTATATGTGTTTATTCACAAAGAAAACTATTATGTCTGATTCAATATACAATAATGGATGATAGTTTTAATAAAATTTCAATTATTGTTTAATTAAAAAAATAATTAAATTTTTTTAAGTGACATAACACATACTAATAATATAGTTTTTCTTAATAGTCATTTTGATTGAAACTAAATTAAAAAAAAAATTACAAAATATATAATAATTTTATTTAATATATTTGTATGTAAAATACATACGCGTAATTTTACCTTCAAAATTAACATGAAATAGAGAAAGGAAGGCATTCTGAGTTTAGCTTAAGGCGATCAAACCAACAAAGTTTCCCTTTAGTACGCCGAATTACATTTGTTCAAGACCTAAGCCTCAATTGCTTAGTTGACTTAAGGTACTAGCTTGTTTCATTAAACCCTGACTTTAATAATAAACTAAGTACAGATATACTCGTACTTTTGCGCGCGTACATGCATAAAATTACCAATATGACTGTTTTTGTTTAATTTTTTAAAACAGTTAAAAAATAAAAAATATTTTAGTTAGTCTTGAGTAGGCGCATCATGACATAATTTAAAACAGTTAGTACTTTTCTTTTATATTTTCAAGTTTTACTAATATAATTAATGTTAATCGGCTTAGGTGATAATAATTGACTAAATTAGCAAGTTTTTTCTTAGCCTATGGCGCAGTGTAGATCAAACCTGTTTCAGGTTCTTTTTTTTTTAATTTTGCACAAAGGATCCTTGTTATTAACTATAACGAGATATTAGACAGTTTTTTCTTCTTTTTTTTTGTAATATTTTTATTTAAATGTTTACTTTATTAATTCAGTTTCGTTGTAGAGGAAAATCTGTTAAATTCATTAGATTTACCTATTGTTCACAGAACCCCTAAATATTATTATTATTATCTTTGGTTCCTTAGACAAGGCCCTTAAAAAGGATATCTCCCTGATTTTGTGATTGTTTTTTTTTTTTATGGCATTTCATTAATAGAAGCAATCGACTATAAGTAACTCGAAGTAAAATTTCTCGTAATTATTGTAGCTTGTTTCGATAATTTTATCAAGATCTTAACTAGGGGTCGTTATCTGTATTTCTTTTTTATATATTACATGATTATTAATTTGATTTTATGTATTTATACACTTCTTTTTTATATTTTTGTGGAACAAATTAAGATTTATATTATTCTATTGCACTTTCTCCGTCAGATCATTCGATCTTCCGAGAATATAATTTTGGATGTTTGTTTCTTAGATGGCTCAAAGAGGAGATGTAAACTCTATACAAAATAAGAAATTAATATTGCTGTTATTATCCGATGATGATGCACGACTGGGGTTGAAATTTAATTCCAATTCTATTTCTTAAGAAACATAAAAAATGGTTGTAAGTGACCTTCATGAGACTAAAATAATATCCTAAATGTAAAGCCATATTAAAAATAGCTATATAATATGCCAAGCCTATTAAAATAAAAACGTTTGAATTCACTTTGCTTTTTTCACTAAGCCAAATGTGCTGGGGTTTATTGGCATTCAGACAATAAATTGTACTGTACCAGTATGATTATTACAAAAAAAAAAATAAAGTTTAAAAGTTAAGATAAAAAATCAAAGGGTGATTTTGCTCTTCATTTAATCTACTTTTCTTATTAACTTAGATAATTTCATTTCATTATTCGAAACTGTTTTCAAGTAGAGGTAAATTTTAAATTATTATAGAAAAATCGCAAAAGAATCCATACTAGCTTTGGCGAAAGGCCGGTTGTATTGTTCGCACGAAAATATTTCCTCAAAATTTAATCGCATGAAAAAGTAATTCAAAAACACTTATTGTCAATATTTGTTAATTAATTCACGAATAATAATTATAATATAATTTATAATTATTTTTAAAAGTAAACCAATTTGTTTGTTCTGCTTTTACATTGAAATATCATAGAACAAAACATTTTAAATTGAAAGTATAAGATTAGTTAATTAATCGATAATAATATTTAAACATAAATTAATATTAGTTATTTCTAACGTAAACATTGTTAGAGCTTGTACATCAGTCATATTTAATTTTCATTAAATCAATCTAAAGACTTTTTTCATGAAAAAAGCAAGTATTTTAGATGGTAGTTCAAAGCTTTGATAATAAAAATAATTAAATATTTATTAAATTAAATATTTTAAGTGAAAAACCTTATTAAACCCTATTATAAGGAAAATTAGACTGCAAATAATGTTGGATTATCCAGTAGAAAAATTAATATAAAAGATGGTATATCATATTTCATTAATTCTTTATAGTATTAAATTATAAATTTAATTATTTAAACTATTAATTTTCTTAATTTTTCAAACGACTTTAACCTGCATTATCTGTTGTAATATCGTATTAATTATGTAAACATATTTTCTTTTTGTAAAAGAAATGTAAAAAAAAAATTATAAATTTAATGTACCACTTTCAAATTGTTTTTATTTAATATTTTACTCATAACTAACCGAAATACTAATTTGACCAAGATTCAACAAAAAGGAAAATTAAAATGTTTTACTGAAAATTTACTGAATTTTATAAATTCGTAAAACCTTTCGATGAAACGTATGCGCATTCTACTTACAATTTATAAGCTCACAATAACCATTTTTTTTTTTGTGTGTAATTACCATACGAATAAATAGTAATTTTTTGCACCGTCTAGTTTTTCATAAATGATTATTAAATTGATTACATTATCGAGCAAGTATAGAAGACAAATAAGTTTTCGTACAGGCAACGGATAAAAAAATAACTAAAAAATAAACATCACTTTTAAGCCGGGTATACTTAGTCTATCTTGCGTTACTGAAGTTTTACATTAGCTGAATCTCAGAGATCGTAAACCCTGAAATGCATAATAAAAAAATAAAGAGCAATTCTTTGAGATCCGAATAATTTGATCGACCATCAAATGACACGTTTTATTGAGCGAGGTCAATCTGTGATGATACAATATTGTGTGATGTAAGTTAACGTAAAGGAAAAATTCCTTCAGTGAACAAGATTGGAGTGTCTTCAACAAAGATAAAAGGCATCATTACACATATACAAAGGGCACCAGGAAAACTGTGCAATATGATGGAACAGATCATCACAGGCGGTTACAAGTTAGTAAATGTTTAGACAGGTCCCAACCTGCATCATAGTCATTCTAATCACTTTCTCAGTGGCATTTGCTTTTTCGCTGTATTAAGAATAAGAGATAGCGATGTTATCTTGGTCGAAAACTGAATACCAAGAAATTTTGCGGGTGGGTTAAATGTTGATGAGTGTTTAGAGGAAATGACTCGTGTGCTTGGAGAAGATTTTCCTCTTCGTACAACAATATTTAGGTGATACTAAGAGTTTATTACAGGAAATTCTGCCTTTAAGGACACTACAATTTCAGGTTGGCCGTCTTCGACTATAATTGAAAGTAACATTGCTGCAGTACAAAAAATGCTTGTGACAGACAAGAGTGTGACCTACCACCAAGTAGAGGTGTTTTTGGGCATTACTGGACCAGCAGTTCATGCTATTCTGTGACATTACGTTCATGCTATTGTGTGAGATCACCTTCACGTTGGAAAGCTTAGTACCCTTTGGGTGCTTCATAATTTGATGGATCAGATGGCATGTCGTATTTCATGTTGCTGTGAAATGTTGAAAATGGGAACTCTCTCAATGTGAAAAGTATTGCAACAGGTGACAAAACGTGGCTGTAGTACTATAACGTCCCTACCAAGGCTCAAGACAAAGTGTGGGTGTCTGAAAATGAGGACACTTCTGTGCCTATTCGAAAATCCAGATCGATGAAGAAGAGAATGATGGCCGTGTCTTTTAGTGTGAGAGGAGGCTTCAGAGCGTTTTGTGTTGGAAAAGTAGAAAACAGTTACAGGAAAGTGGGTACACAGAGGAATGAATACCTTCCAAAATCGTCGAAGCTCTCAAGAAGATGCGCCCAAACTCAAGGAAGAACACACTCATAGTCTCTTCACCAACGTTCAAGCACACCGCTCCTAAATTCGCTCAGAGTATTTGGTCAGCACTGAAATAAAACTCTTAGAGTCCCTACAGTTCTGACCTCGTTCCATGTGACTTTGTATTCTTCCCCAAGGCGAAGAAAAAATTGAAAGGGAGGCACATTTTGCGAGTGAAGATGACCTTCTAAAGGCTTGAAATGATGAGTGTGCCCAGATCTCCGACGAAATATGGCAGGATTTCTTGGAAGACTGGTTCCGATGGATGGAGACGTGTGTAATGTGTGCTGTTAATTATTTTGAAGAATTATAAAAGATAAAGTCGTATTGCAAAACTGTCATAATCCCCTTTGTAAAATCGCAATCCAATTTAATTTAATCAGAAATGATTTCAAGTAATAATGACTATATTCTTTAACCGATCGACTAATTCATACGAATGTTAATAAAATAGAATTTAATTCGTATCGGTCACTCAATCATCGCTTTTTGCGTGGTGTGATGTTCTCGACCGATGATATTTATGATCACCTTCCCATTAAATAGTTTATCTTGCTTCTCTTTCATTTCATGATTATTTCTCGTAGAGTTCAAAACTTACCGATTCACTCCCTTTCTTACAATGCTTGTAATGTATTATCATTCGCTCATTTCTCGGCCTCCCTCTCTCACTCTCTTTCTCTCTATCTCTCTCTCTCCCTCTATCTATCTATCTATCATGTCGCAGTTTAAAATACTTTAAATGTAAAAATATTTAACTTTAAAATATTTTATATACTTTATTTTACTATAATAATGTTTAGTAAACAATTTTAATTGTAATAAGAAATAAAATTCTAGGAAAATGGTAATAGCCATCAATTATAATGTTATCCAGAAATAAATACAGAAATTAATTAACATAGAGTCTAATTAGTTAACATAATGTATTTCATATTTATTCTGCTGAACCATAATAATATTGTGAAAAATACTGCAAGCGAAATGTTGAATTTTTAAACCGTAAGAGCAAAAGTTTTTTTGTTGATTTCTAATCTTCACTTAATCGTTTTTCTTAATCACTACATGTAATAAAAATGCCTCTGATGTATTTTCAGTTTTATTACTTGTATTTTATGAAAAATATTTATTTCTTTACGATTTATATTCGCTCTTGTAATTTTTTTAATCGATTCTTTATGATTTTAATACTATCACACATTTTCTTCAACCTGGTTATTGTTTTTCAAGAAAACGTTTTTACACGCTGCTTGTTGACTGACACCTTTGTTAAGGATTATATTGCAAGCAACAACCCGATTTTTTCACATTTGCTTTTACTAATGCTACCGTATTTAAATCACGGAGGTATATTGAAAAATGTAAGATTGTCGTATATACAGCTTAAGATAATATTACATCGGTTTTTTAAGCTTTTGTAAGATTCTTACTTAACTGTAATAATTTGAATAATTAAATATTTAACATGGACTCGTTAAAAGGAATATTTTTTTTTACGCAGCTATTTTTGCATAACATATTTATGATAACTACATAAAAATTTGGAAAATAATATTATTTGTGATTAATGACGACCGACCGTACATGGAGATTTGATATCATCTTTTTTTTGCCGGCTTTGAAATCCGTTGAAATTCGGTCGGTAACTCTAATATTCATTATTTTAAATTTATATTTAATAAAGCATTCGTTATACACTGAAGTTTGATCTTAATTAATTATATGTATTTATAGATGTTTAGAAAGTAAACTAAAAATATTCATTTATTAAAACTAGCGTCTTATAAGCCTGCAGTGTTATACATTTCAATTTTTTTCTTCACTCGTTTGCGTATTTAATTTTTTTTTTGAGAATCAAATTAAACTACCTATATTAGGGATGTGTTTGTGTGTGTGTGTCTGTGTGCGTGTGTGTGTATATATATGTATGTATTTATATTTCATTTCAGAAAAGATATTACTGTATTAGGAATAAACTGAATATTTTAAATAACTTTCTCGGATAAAAAAGATCCTACTGATATGTATTAGCTAATTGTTTTTATTTTAATTTCAAGTAAAATATCTTTATAATATTAAAAAACTGTAAAAGCTGATAATTGAAATAATAAAAATGGAAACTTATAATTTATGTTTAGTTTGGAAAATAGTTTGCAATAAACTTTTTTTTTAAATATTACATGAAACAGCGTTCAGTTGGTATAAACTATTGGGATAAGATCTTCCTTTTTGTATGGATATACCACTTTGAAGAAGCCGAGCCGGAAAAACAATTTCCCGGCGGCATGGTTTCTTCGTTGGCGTTGTGGAAGGTACATCGGTTGGGAAGTTATGGATGGGAGGGTAGTAGATGGAGGAAGACTGAGTACAGTACGTTGAAATAGTGTTCGGGTGGGTGGGGTAGAGTGCAGGTGTTAAGTGGTGCTGTTTTCAAAGACTCCTTCCATTACCAGACTATTGTGTAGTTTGGTACCCCAGCTCATTCTATATATATATATATATATATAATACAGTATACACGAATTCCATACTCCCCACTACCTGATAATACAACTACACCTCTCTCTAACTCTTAAGGGTATCAATCAACGGGTAAAACAATAGTGCTCTACCTAAACATTCCAGTAATATTATATCTAAACACTATAAACAATGGATATTCTAAATATATATATATATATATATATAATGAATCTAAATGGTAAAACAAATATAAAGTATCAAACAAAAATAATGCTAAGGTGAGGCAAGTATAGTATTTACTTTTAAAACGTATTATTATTACTACTGTTATTTTAATTAAAATTCGTAACTTTTTCAGAATAATTTTACTACATTTTTATAAAAAAAACAATTACATCATTTATGCAATTATTTTCAATTCAAACATTTTAAATACTCTGGTTAAAAGTTAAATATATTTTTTTAAAGCTACATTCATTTTAATGAATTATTTATAAAAAAAGATTTCTTCTCAATTTTACTTCGACTGGTATTAATAAAAATAATTAAATAAATGAATAAAATTATGAAAATCATCTTTAATTAATTTGTGAGAAAATATACTGTATAAATTATTAACGCTCTGACACTGTTTGTCAACAGATTTTACTCGCTTAAGTGATATGAATTTTTCAATATCCATGCGTGTAACCTACTTTTTCTAAACCAATGCTTTGAATGAATTATCTGGATTTGAAAAATTCGTTCACACAAAATATACTTAATATTTTAAACAAATTTCATCTACATATGTATATATATAAATTTAAAAATTAGTCGAAAAACCTTTTTGTAATATTAACTTTTACTGATTATTAATCAGACAGAATATACCAAAAGAATCGACTTTTCCGCTCTAAACATTCAAATAAATAAGCATATTTATCAATTAGTTACACGTCACAACGGTAAATTATATATATATATATATATATATATATATATATATATATATATATATATATATATATATATACTTGCAAACCCGGCAATGCTTCGCTATTGCTTGATTTGAGTACACATATATAGATTAAATGAGCAACATGGCGGTACTTCACAAAATCTAACTTTCACTTTATCTATTTTTCCCTTTTTCCCTTCTTCTCATTTCCTTATTTCCCTTTTATACTTTTCTTCTTTTCCCTTTCCCTGTTTCCCCACCTTTTCCTATTTTCTTTTTCTTTATTCTCTACTTTCCTTTTTCCCTTTTCCCTTTTTTGCCTATATCCTCGTGCGTAAATCGGTCCAGTAGTTTTTTAGTCTATAGCGGACACATACAAACATTGCCTTTTATATATATATATATATAGAAGAAGAAAGTCTGTTTATATAAATATATATAATTTTTTTTTTTTGTTTCGTATGTATTTCAACCCCAGCGCCTCATAGCGGGTCTAAACTAACTCAGAAACCTTCCCTTGCATGCGTCCAACCATTCCTCAAAGTTTCATCGATATCGGATGAACGGTTTAGGAAGGCGTAAGAGACATTCAGACAGACAAATATTCATTTTTATATATATAGATATGTCAAATGCGAAATGTCATCACACTGTAATGACTGGTTTTGTATTTGTAAACATAGTTAAAAGATAATACCCGATGTTCAAAAATTATCCGAAGAATTTTGATGTCTTATTAGAAAAAAAACGATAGACCTAGTAATGAATGCTTAAGCTGTCTTTAACAGGTAACTCATATAGTTTACATCGGCTTTATAATACTACTACCGACTTTATAATACCATATAGCGCTGTTGATTGCATGCGTATTCGAATACGTCAGTCGTCATGAATCCACAGATGAAAGCACAAAGCGTAGAATGGTTTATTGAAATAAAATCAGGTACACAAATTCGACACAATTTTAGAACTCGATATAACCTAGAGCTACCCTCTAGAACAACTATTCGTTCACGGTATAATAAATTTAAAGAAACTGTCAGTGTTCAGCATAAGAAAAGTGCAGGCAGGCCATGAACAATAGATGAAAAGATAAAGATTATTTGTCAGTCTTTTGTTCTCAGCCCTGTGAAGCCGACTCCGAGTGCAAAGTGTGAGTTAAATCAACTGCTATCTATCGTTCGCTATGTTTTGAAGAAACAATTAAAATTGCGACCTTGTAAATTGAAAATATTACAGCACAATACACAGAAAGATCGCATTGCTAGAAAGGAATTTTCCTTGGAAGTGATCGGAACAATTGAAAATGATCATTGTTACCTTTAAAAAGGTAGCCTCTGAAAGAAATGTAGCCTCTCAGAAGAGGCTAAATTCACCTGTCTGGAAAAGTGAACACTCAGAATGTTCGATTACGGGGATCAAAAAACACACGCGTTACAGTTGACCGTATTAGAGATAGTCCAAAACTTAATGTATGGTGCGGATTAAATCACGATCGTGTGATCGGGCCATTTTTCTTTACGGAAACGGTAGTTAACACGATTATCTATCTGGACTTGTTAGAAGAGTTTGTTTACCTCAGGTTGAAAAGTTACAACCCAAAATTTTACTTCAACAAGATGGAGCACCGCCACATTGGGGTTTATCCGTGCATGAATCCCTCAACAATACATTCCCAAATCGCTGGAATGGACGCGATGGACCGATCGCTTGGCCCCCTCCATCACCGGATGTAATTCCATGTGATTTTTTCCTATGGGGTTTCATCAAAAATAATGTATACAACACTAGTGTGGTGACCTTAAGGAAAGAATTGTTAACGCATTCAGACTCGTAGATGTGGATATGTTACAACGAACATGGCGTGAAATTTATTACCGGTTGGATATTTTACGAATTACTATTGATGCACACACTCATCTCTGCATCTCTGCATTGATGCACATACTCTTTGATTATAGGTAAAAAAAACTTTTCAATTTTAATGTTTCTAAATTCATAGAATCCGTTTTTGTATCTTAATAAATAAATTATTTGCTCGATATCAAGGTAGTTCAGATAATTCTCGGGCACCCACGTATACTGGGCTTTTCAAAAACAATACCTAATTCATATTCTTTGGTAAACTTTATTCATCAACTTTTGTTCGGAGACAACGTTAATAGTATAAATAGTATAATAATTATAAATCGGGATAGAAATTTTTAATGTAAAAGATATCTGTTTTTTTTAATTAGTTTACGATTTTATTTAACCATACCTTTATCTCTCTTAACAGACAGCCATTAGGTATGAGACATTTATTTTTATAATTGATAAAAAGACTGCCTTTACAACCTGAAAGATTAAGTAAAAATATATTCTGATAACCGATTTTGATAAAAGGGTTTTTGTTTCTCCAATGGAATAGAGAAAATAATTATTAGCCAGCCGAAAAATAATGTAATCTAAAAAAGGAAAAATACATGAAGATATCGGGTAAAAAAGTAAACAAGAGAAATTTACAAAGTATTGGAAGAAAAACTATCTTAAATATATGAAAAGAAAAGAGAATTTATCAACTTGTGTTTTATTCATTCCTTTGCTTGCAGTAGGCTGTTTTTTTTCATTATTTTCTTTCTATTTCTTTTTCCTTTGTCTCTTTCTCTTTCACCCACGCACTTTCTTTATTCCCATTTATTCACAGTAATTCTTTTTTCCATTTTGTTATATTATTGTGGTTTCAGTGATGAATGAAATACCAAAGGAATCTATCGTTTCGTTAAACGTAGCAAAGCAACTAGTCGATTTCTACCAAAACATTTCAGCTAAAAATATTAGGAATCATTTAAATTATCAGCTTTTATATATAATATTATTTTTTGTATTATATTATGATTTTTTTTTTTGTTGAGGTTTTTAGGGGCATCGACTACTTTGGTCATTAGCCCCATTACACTTCAAAAAAAAAAAGAAAAGTTCAGTGATTCACATTATCATGAATCAAAAATGTTCAAAAATTTACATTCTCCTATAACTTCAAATCCAAAAATTACTTCCTAGGCTTTCCTTTCGGCCATCCTTTCTTGCACCGTTTTTCCATCCTGCGAACGGCCTCAACTTCCGATGACAGAGTGTCTGAGGCCTCGGACATGGCATCTTCTTCTCTTTCTGATGCCAATGACGTTCGCCGGCTTACATCAAGTGATGAAAGCTTCATTGGTGCTGTTAGCATCGTTGCTATGGAATCTAAAATAGCAAACGATGCACTTTCCGCGGCTGATGAACTGGATTCTATCTCTACTGCAGTGCTGGGTCCAGCTGAAATAGATGCTCTCGCAGAAGCTGTTCTTTGAGCTTTTGGAGGCTCCATTGTTGCAGTTTTTATATCATCTGCGTCTAGTGCTTTTTCAATAATAACTTGCACCTCCATTTCGGTAGACGTAGATTTTCCTTGTACACTTGTCGCATTTTCCTTATTTTTCTGACTCGACGACGGAGTAATCTGTTTCTCTTTGTCAGATAAGTTTTAATTTTTAATTTTTACGTCATTTGGTGGCTTTACAATCGCAGATTTGACTGGTTTTTTAAACTGCGCTGGTGCGTCTCTCATGTCAACGGCGTCAGTCCGAGGTTGAGCCTTCTCATCATTACTTTGTTTTCTCTGATGAGTCGACTCAATCTTTGAATCAATGATTCTTTCAATTATTGTCGCAAGACTTGGTGCTATCGTGTTAAGCAACTGGTCCACGTTAATTTTAGATGTGGAAGGGGCAGCCGCTGCTTCTGCATAAGAAGTCGATGGTCGAGGTGTACGCTGATTAACAATTTATATATAGGACAGTTCCTTGAACGACATTTGTGGTGCCCTTTACAGTTAACGCAGATTGGAGGGTCTTTACATGGGTCACCCTCATGTGTTTTCACTCCACATATACATATTTCCTGCGCTTCACATCTAGCTGCTGTGTGTCCAAATCGTTGACACTTAAAACATCTCATCGGTTGCGGAACGAATGCCCGTACATCAAGCCGATGGATGCCAGCTCGCACCTTTTCAGGAAGGTACGGCCTGTTAAATGTTAAAACATGCGAGGCAGAAGGTAGAACATCACCATTTCTTCGCATGGTTAGTCTGCGACATTGAGTCACTCCCTGACTCGACATTTCTTGTACAATTTCTTCTTCTGTACAATTAAGAAGATCGCGACAAACAACAACTCCTCTGGATGAGTTCAGTGTACTATGCGGTTGGACAGAAACCGCAAATTCACCGATCTTCTTCAACGCCTGGACTTTCTGGCTTTGTATGTCGTTGATAGTTTCGATGTGCAATCCATTAAAAGTGTTTCGGATTTCTTTAACAGGACCACCAGCACAATTAGTAATCTCTCTAGCGATTAAGAATGGACTAACGTTTTGAAAGTTTCACTTCTACTTTGTAATAATTAAAAATCTTGGCTTAGGTATGTTATAGCCAAATAAACCTTTCTTTAAATTGTTACTGGTTCTATCAGCATCTTTCTTTATCTTATCAGATTCCTTACTTTTCTCCTCTTCGCTTGTGATGAATCGGAGGTTTCTAAACGATGGTGTTTACGTGCACCCTCTGCCACGTTTGTTTCTTCAATTATGTTCATTGTGTTAATCCCTTCTGTAGCAACGCTAGCCGCTGGGGTACACCCCAAGTCCAGGGCTACTAACCTTGGAGGTCCGATCCGGTACTCCAGTGGAACCGGCATATGTCCTGGCAGAGAGCGGATGCGCAGTCTCTGCACTGACTCCAGGCTCCTTCTCACCGAAGCTTTCAGAGCTCCCATGCACCGACATACATGAGCACCATTGCTACATGCTTGCCATCGCAGGGGGCATGCGGACAACGGAAGGGTCTCCGTTACACCTGCAATAACATTGACCCTGGCCGCCACATCGCCAGCTCTAAGTTTGGTATGTGTCCACTTCCAATTCAATTAATTGTTCATATCCTGTAGGAAGCCGAAAAATCCAATCCGTCTGTTGACCTAAGATGGAGAAAGGTCAATAAAGTAATACATCCGAGGAATTTACTCGGAGCCCCGTTAGCCAGCTATATGTATTGTACATAAGTACAGATGTTGCCACCCTGGACGTGGAACGTAGATGTTGTGTTCCGGACGTGGGGATTACCTAACTCAGGGCGTTATTATTATTATATTTGATTTCTATAAAATATATCGTGGAAAATTTTTATATAAATATCTTCAATGTTTCGTATATTTACTTAACTTCAATATTACAAAAAAAAAAGAATCAGTCTTACATCTACGACTTATTTTACTGTTAATTTTGCAAATGGTAATATTTGTACGCGACGGCGCAGCACGTTCTTACGGATGGCTGATAAAAGGCGATTTGATAAGTATTATTTAGAATATAATTGAACTAGCTTAAAAGATTTATATGAAAATTATGTACATTTTTTATAATAGAGGTTTGAAAAAAAATTATAAATTGCTTTATTTAAAACCATTGATATTATCATCACATTTTTTTTTTACCATTTGATATACATAAAAAGAAAATCTATAAATTAGCAGTAGTACACACGTGTATTAACAAACAAATAAAATTATATTTTACATTTAAATGCAAATGTATTTCAAAATAAAAATAAAACTTGATATATTAAAGTTTACGAAGTGATTTAACAACCATAGTGTTAAGAGTGTTACGGGTGGCAACAAATTTACTGCAAAGATAAGGGCTGTAGAAGATTCACGAGGAGTAGACGTGATTTCGAGTAACTATTACAACCCTCTTATCCACATTCACGCGTACGTATACATGTTGTAACATAGCTCTTTATCCTACCCGTTTTCAATGTTTGTGCATGTGTGTGTGTTTGTATGTGCGGTTGTATGTACATGTTTGTAGGTGCTTATGCATACATTTATACTCAAACAGTCATAGGTTAGTTAAATTTGAATGCTCTTAGTGTGTTTGTCAAATGCATGTAAGTAAATTAATGACATAAAGAGAATTGATAGCTGATTTGCAGAAATAATTAAATAAATTATATCGATTAAATTTATATCTTTATTAACTAATTAGAAACATAAAATAAGAAATACTTCTTTAATTATTTACGATTAATTTCTACTTATTTATATTTATTTTTCTCAGTTATTCACTATTTGACAATTTTAATGCTGTTAGGTAGATTTCATAAGATACCTATAATAGTTACCTATTGTAATAGGTAACATGAATCGACTTCCGGAAAATTTTGACATATCTTCGCGTTTCACATCCTCCAGTCCCCAAAACCACCGTCAACTCAAAAGTTTATATATATATATATATATATATATATATATTTATTTCACTTTCTTGTAGATACAATAACTGCCGTAATTTTTTGCCAATTACTTTCAAATTATTCCTTAAAAGTAACTCGTACCAAAATCTCGATCGAATTAACGGCCAAAATCGGACCATGTAGGCTTTTAAAAAAATTATCGCTATAACTTTCTTAATAACTAAAATATCAAATACGTTTAAAGTTCCTACTATTCTTTGGATAAGGACCTAAAATTTATATTGGTAAAGTTTTTTGATATTCCCAACCATTGGAACAGGAGGTGGAAAAATGGGGTTTTGAAGAGAAAAAAAATCATACCTCCCTTAATAGGCACAGTATCGATCGGTTTAAAGTGATCGTTAGTCCTCTAAACATTACATAAAACTTTTGTCTGAGACAATTTTTGATATGACCAACCCTTACGGTAGGGGATGACCAAAATTCTGCTGGGATTGTAAGAAGATGGGGGCTTGTCGTATGCTAAACACGTGAAATTTTTTTCACATGTAATCATTATCGTATTGAGTAAATTTGAAGTTTTTCTTAATTTTAAGGTGGAAATCCTCCTTTTTATCCTCTACTTAGCACCGGTGAAATCTACCTGCGCCTTCCGGCGGCTAAAAGGGATTTTTTTTCATTCTCTTCTCTGAAAGGAGATTTTAAATTCAATATAATCATTGGAATCTCCGTCTCTTGCTGTTCATAAATTTCAGTATTTGATCCTTCTACAGTTCTTTGCTTCTATCAACAAATAAATTAAATCTGAATGTTTTAGTACCATATCCACCAACTCACAAAATACCCTCCTCTCCTACTCATCTCACATCTTAAGGTCGCATTTGGTGAACCAACGTAATTTTCAATATGTTCCTGTTGCAACACGTCGCAAAAGGAAATGTTGTTCCTTTCCACTTTTCCTATTGTCCATATTTTGCTACATTTCCCACAAATATTTTGATGAAAATTTTTATGATCCGTTTCCTCCCGGTGAATTTTGACATTTGTTTCAATGGATATTCACTTACTGCTTCATGATGCGTTTCAATTAATGATTTGCTTCTTCGGTATACAAATTCATGTTCATCATATTGAAAGAAAATTTAATTAATATAAAAAAATTACATTTATTATATGCCCGCGTAATTCCATACAGATCTAAAGTAAATTTTTACCGGTATTCAAATTTTTATCCGTATGTTTGTAATTACACAGCAACGATCACAAATCAATGATTTTCTTTTTAAGTTTTCTTAAAAAGAAAACTTATGACATGTACATATCTTTAACTACTTTAAAATCGTAATTAATCTTAAGATAATTACTGTGAAACTTTACTCCTTATGCACCCATCCCTACTCAAAAAAAAGAACAAAAAAACGAGATTTAAATAAAATAAATATGTATAAACACTTAAATATACAATTTTAAGAAAATTGAATGCAGTGTAACTTACAAAACATAAAACACCAAGCAAACATTCACACTTAATATATATTAACACAAACTTAAAATACATTAAGTTAATTTCTGGTGAATATAAACTAAATAACACAAAATTTTTCACTGGACAAACAGTCCAGTGAAAAAAAAAAGAAGAACGACAAACAGCGTTCTTAAAATTTATAAAGAACGCATAAAATGTCAGAATTTGTCAATCCTATATGTTTTAATTGCTTTTTTTGGAAGTTGCAAGCACATTAAAATTAACGATTTTATAACATATAATAAAAAATAAAAATCATTTTATGCGTCCATATTTATATACATATATCTATCTATAAAGTGTGTTCAACAATTCTTTTAAAAGAAGGGGAAACTGTGTTTTATATATATATATATATATATGATAATATTGGCACATAAATATATGTCTATAGTGAAACTATAGACACTGTTTAGCAAATCCTATAATCTTTTAATTAAAAAATTTCTAGCAATAACTTCAGCTGGAATCACACTATATTTTATAAGATAGTTTCACTTGAAGATGTCAATAGTAAGAGCTACTGAAAAAAGTAATTTTTAATTTATTTTCCTTCGGTTTGTCAATAAACTATGTATGTATGAACTCCGTTATACATACGTTATGTGTGAATTTAAACTATGTATGAATGTATGTTTAAAATAAATTTATTTAACTAACGCAATTACAAGTTAATTTTAAAATTTGTCAGTTTCAACATTATCTAATTGCACAATTGTTTATTCGTTTACAAGACGAATCACTCTTTATTCAGTGAGTTTTTTTAAAACTCACTGTATTGTTGTTAAACATATAAACGAAACAAGAAAATCAAATCGTTTAGTTTTACTTTTTAGGTCAGGACTCTTTTTTTTATTACAATGTATAACGTGATTAAGCTTTTTTAACTCATTTTAAATTAGGCTTATTTATTTTTTTTAAATTGTTTTATTTCATGACAGTTTTTGAACTCCTTTGTGTGTGTGTGTGTGTGTGTATATATATATATATATATATATATATATATGTATATGTGTGTGTGTGTGTGTGTGTGTGTGTTTTTTAACTGCCAAAATGTGATAAATATTTTCTTTATTATTGTTTTCTTTGTTGTGTTTAATTTAAACCATCATCAATTAAGAACGCAATATTTTTATTAATATTAATAGATCTATACATTAACGAAGCGGTTTTATGTTAGAAATTAAAAAAATTGCTCGCATTCAATGAAGAACCATATACTAAAAAAGAAAAAAAATTAACAAGAAAGTTCATTTTTTTAAAAGTAGGTCTACAAAACTTTCTAAAGTAAATTTATATATTTATCTTTTCCAAATAAATTTCTATTCAGCTACAAGTTTGTTTAAAAGTTACGAGTAAATTTGTACAACGAATATTGAGGTTGGTTTACGGTTTACAGTAAAAGACAGGGTTTGTTTGGTTACACGGAACTACTACAGGGAGAAAGAGAATCGGGGGAATTTGATTTGCCATGCGATAAGATACAGGATTTCCTTCGAGAATAAGATTCAAGGCCTACCGACTTAGCTAATTTATCCAAAGCTCCGGGATTTTAAATGCAAATGGCTTAATATTATAACGCCACAATAGTACGGTACGATACCGGTTGGCTTTGCTTCATTTCGGTTCCGAACGCAATTTAAGATTATGTTATTTAGAACAAAGGTTTTATATTATAAAATGTATTTTCAGCTGTGTTATTATTTATAATTGTATTAAACCTATTCTTTAATAAAGATAAAAATTAATTAACTAGCTGTATTAAGTAGGCTATGTAATTTTAAAGAATACCTTGGTTGTTTAATGGATGTTTCTAAAAAAAGATTAAGTTTTTCCTTTCTCAAAAGAAAATTATCCTTATCAAAAAATAAAATTAAATTTATGCTAATCTCTCTTATCGATGATTTTTTTGAATAATTCATGTTAATATAATAAATAAAGCTTTAAATATATTTTGGATTAGTTTGGTTTCAAAAAAATTTAAATAGGAGTCTTACTACCATTAAATAAGTAAAATCATGACAACCTTTTTTTTAAGTAAATAAATAGCCTTATAGTTAATAATTAAATTGGTGATTTGTTTCTTTTAAATTCATAATAAAAAACTATTAAATTTCATTTGTTTGTTACCATAGGTTGCGACTAATAAAAATATGTTAGTTTGGCTTTCAATAAAATTAACTTTAATTAGCGGTCGGTAATATCCTCGCCGATAGAATTCGGTTTATTATTCAAGTTCATCAATTTATTAATTAATACAATTTTTTTTCTCTTTTTAGCCCCATAGGTAAAATTTCTACAGCAGAGTTTTAAAATATTTGTATGAAATTTTATTTTAAACATTAAACTGTAAAGTATTCCAGATTGTTATATTTAATTATAACAAAAAAAAAATATATATATATACATACATATATATGTGCGTGCGTGCGTACGTGCGCGCGCGTGAATATTAAAATCATTTAACGATTAAATAAACTGCAAACATTATTATTTATTGAATAACAATGAAATAAGCGCTATTTTTCAACATATTCCCGAACTGCATTGAAGCAGGGACTTGAGTGGTGATTGGGAAATGATAATAAGTATTGGAGATCAGATGATTTGATCGTGTAAGATTTGTGGATGATATGGTGTGACGGGTGGAAGACAATAAGATGCAAAAGGGATGATTAATTTTACATGAAAATTAATGTAGGGAAAATAAAAGTTGTAAGAATAAATGATAAAGAGAGTATGAAAGTGCAAACAAAGGAAAGGAAAGTAGAACGAGTTGAGAAACATAGATGCTTGGGAAGTACGTTTTAAATGATGATTGGAGGAGATGGTAGAGAAATTAAGTCAAGAAGAGCCATAGCAAAAGAGTCCTTTAACAAGAAGAAGAGTCAGCGTTGTAGCAAAATAGACTTGGATCTAAAAAAAGGCTGATTAAGTGATGCGAATGGAGTGTGATTTTATACGGATGCGAAATATGAACTTTGGGTAAGAGAGAGAAGGTTATGATCAAAGTAATGGAAATGCGGGTGTCGAGGAGAATGGAGAAGATTATGCGGGTAGAAACAGTTAGTGACGAGAACTTATTGAAAAGGGTAAAGGAAGAAATAACATTGTTGTATAACAGTGCAACGATTAAAAAGGAAAAATTAAAAAGAGAAAGAGCATCTGGATTGGTCATATATTAACAGGAAAAGGAATATTAAAGATCGTGATTCAGATTACTACTAATGGGGAAGGCAGAGGTAGAAAACTGAAGATGACAAATGACATCAAGAAAGGAAGTTAAAAACATATCAAACAGCTGGCCGGGGACAGAAAGGACTGGAGGCGTCAGTACTGTCAGCGACCTGCCGATGAACTTTCAAATACCTCATGATGATGATGCATTTAAACCATTTGTTCCATAATTTTCTTATTCCAGAACGGTGTTTGAACCATTCTTGTACTTCATTCTTGACCCGCTTACGGTTGCCGAACTTTGTACCAGAGAACCTTGTGCCGAACTGTTTGAGAGGACCAAACAAAAAAAATTCTATTGGTGCGAGATAGGTAAGGTAAGGTGGATGTGAATTTACGCCTCCCTATTTTACTTTTAAATAGCTTAACCTGGCTTTTGAGCGGTATGAGGGCGAGCGTTATCATGAAAAAAATTACGCCAGACGAATTTTGAGAGAGAACAGGGACTAATTGCGATTCCCCACTACTTTCTAGTATGTTACACTAGTTCAAATTGTTGTACCAAATAACCGCAATAAATTGGGCTTTAACACACCGTTAACATCACTTTACCAGTTGAAGAGTAGGTTTTGAATTTTTTCTTAGCGGTGAAACACGAATACTTTCAATCCACATTCTAACCTTTGGGTTCCGGCTCAAAATTATGAATCCGAATTTTATAGCAGGTTATTATGCGATCTAAAATATCCTTCCGTTTAAATCGCTGCTTAATTTTCATACAAATATAAATTTGAGGGTCTTTTTGATTTTGAGTTAAATGTCTCAGAATCCTACTTGAATAAGTTTTGTGGTAATTCATGTTAGCATGGATAATGGAATGACGTCCCATGTACTCGTACAGAAGTTTGCTAAATTTGTATACGACTGTTCTTTTGAATAAAATCATTAATACAATTTTGCAAAATGTCAATTGAAATTTCACCGTTCTTTCGCTACGAAGAAAATCGGTGACACTTGTTCTATCCGATTTAAATTCTTCGATCCACCTATAAAAATTTGCTATTAATTCACTATTTACCGTACAGTTTTAACAACTGAAACAGAATTTAGATCGATTTTACACCATCAGAAAATAATAAGTTTTTCACAGCAAGCTGTTTTTTGCACGGTACAATTTTCAAATGGGATGAGATTTTAAAATTTATAAAAGAGGTTAACTAATGAACATTTTTTTCGAAAGCTATGTATTTTCTATGCCAGGATTGCCAATTTAAACATGAGACAGTTTCAATTTATTGTGTTAGTTAATCCGCTATTATTATGTTACTTTAATCAGTGAACGATCTTCGTGTGTGTAGTTATGGGAGATTAATTTCTTATTATTTTTTTTAAACCTTGTTTTACGCTATACTGTTCGACTGAGTACAGCAAGGTGTTACAACAAAATATTAAAAAATATATTGAATAATATTGTTTAATGAGTAATTTTGAAAAAAATATAGAAGAAAAACGTAAAAATGAAAAAAATTATTTGAAAATTTGAAAAAATTAATGAAGAATATCCTTGTTACATCTTTTCAATTTTCAAATAAAATTCAGTGAATTTACTTGTTAATCATTTAAGATCGACAATTTGAAGCGAAATCTTGAGTTCAGTCTCTGGTATAGTATCTTTTATAAAAAAAAAGATTAGAATTTAATGAATGATTAAAGACGAAGTGGGAAAAACTGGTGAACGTAATAAAGATCCTAAATTCGAATTCCAAACGGACTTATAATTTTACAAGTACAAAAATTAATATATCAACAGCGGATGAAATTGAGCGGAAGCTTAAATTTCCTTAAAAAAGGATTACAAGTAGTTTGCAACTAAATGAAATCATTTTAGGTATTTGATTTCCACATAATATTAAAATACTGAAAAGGAAGACTCATTTCAACGGCTCCTTTTTCAGTTTTACATTTATTTTAATGTCTTTGATTTTAATCCACAACCAACATCTCTTTATAATTGTATTGTATGTAATGTTATTTGATTCCTTGTGATGATATGTGATATTTATTGAAATCCGTTTGCAATGAAATTTTATGTACAATATATATATATATATATATATACATATATATGTGTATGTATATTTTTAATTAAATTTACTTTATTAGATTTAGAATTACAAATATATCTGTTTTATTAAAGTACATTACAAGTTTTTTTATCTCATAATATACTCAATAAGAGATCTGTTTACAGCCCTGCAGATGTCAAATCGAATAAAATATAAATGAAAATATCTTAAATATTACAGAAACTTAATACTAACTTTTGTGTATAGTTCATAAATATAGTTCAGAATGATGAAGTTCGTTTCCATGTAGTACTTTTACATTTGTATACTCGTAGTATAGTTTCTATGGACTTTATTTCAATTTACTCGAAATTAAATTCTCTACAACTTTTATTTAAAACTTTCATGCGTTTTGAACCCAATTTAACAAAGATATTTTACACCAAACATAAAATAATGCGTTTTTCGATCACAATCTTTTGTTTTTTACAAACTCATATATCTCGAAAACTACTAAAAATACAGTTCTAGGACCTATTCTTTTCAATTTTTCCAGTCGTGTAAAATTACTAAATTTACCGGTTAATTTGGATTCCAAAAATTAGTTTGCCTTAATTTTACCGAAAACCGTGAAACTGGCTAAATCTTTCGCCAGCAAACACGCTAGCAAACGAAGCGTTTCCAAACCAATCTTTATAAAAACTTCACTTTTTATTTTCCTCTATAGAACACATCCTGAAAGTTTGTTTTATTCTACGTGAATCATTCTATACATATTACGTCAGGAATGTTTCGGATCTCCGAATTACTAACAGATGTAAAAATTATTATCGCATTTATGTAGAATTATTAAGTTAAACTAAAGAAATTCCTTAATCAGAGCAGAAAATTCAAAACTCAAAATAAAAAAAAGATCAATGGCTATTAGTCGCAGGATTCGAACCCAAGACTTTCCGATAAATATACATTAATCTAAATAAAGTAATAAATAATTTTTGAAAAGTAACTGTAATAAAATTATAGTAAAATAACATAAATGATAATTGTTAGTACAGAATAAAATAACAGAAATAAGTTAGAAAGCGTTAATTTAAAAATATTTGTGTATTTTTTTAGTAAGTATCCTTTAAACAAGAATTAGGAATTTTTTTGTTTTTAATTAAATTTATTTAAATCTCATCAAAAGAGTAATATTTGTATGGATTTTTTTTTTTAATTTCATTTCAAATGAATTAGCGGAAAACACTTTGCATCGTAAATTTATTTAAATAAGTAATGGACACAACAAAGTCCTTTCTTGTAGTTAAAGAAAATGCTTTGTAAGTTGAAAGTAGTTTTCTTTATAAATTTGATAAAAATAATTTTTTTTTTATAAGCACAAGGGTTGTACAGTCATGTGTGTGTATATATATATATATATATGAATATGAACGCATTTAGATTTAAAATTTTTAATTTATTAAATTTTTGTGGTCATAATTCATATTTATCGGCCCAAAAAAGTGCCCACATTTGTATACTGAAAAACGCAATTGGATTTTTAAAAAAAGCCTTAAGATGCAATATTATATTTTTATCAGAAAATTAATAGATAAATATGAATTTATTTAATAACAATGACATATTTCCTTTTTATTATGACGTTTTAAATTAGGCGATCGTGTTGCAAACAATATCGATGATTTAATCTTTACACGAAAGGTACTTCTTGGCAGAAAAGCCAGACATTTTATCCTATGGGCAACAGAAAAAATACTGTTAACTTAATGGGATATTATCCAGACCATTGGTAATGGTATATCTACCTGAACAACAAATTACACTGTTTTTAAACGTTAGTAAGAGTTGCAATTTATCAGGAGTTGTTTTTTTAACAGCTAAGGTATATAATTGAACTATTTATATAATAGTTTTAACAACTAAGGTATATAAATAAGTAAATATACTTATTTATTTTTGGAATATTTATTTATCTTTACATTAGTATCATTTGTTATGAGAACAATGATACGTTTGAATCTAGTGAAATATTATCTGTAATACGATTAGTATTTATTACTCTACTAACCGGTCAGGGCTCGCTTCGCTCGACCAACCATCTAGCCAGTGGGCGGAGCCCGCTGGACTCTCGACGCGTTCGTATCCTCATGTTTGTATTTTAAAGATGTTTTCTCATGTTTTACAGATGTTTTTTCCTCTTCTTTAAGGATTTTACATTTAGATATTCATTAATGAAAAAAAAATCGGGTGGGGTTGTGTCGAGCCGCACGGCCATTGGTTTAACGTGAAACGTTACAGATCTTAAATGAAATTCCTCTGAGTTACAGACCGACCAACTTATCTGTAGAGTTAAATTGGAGAGCCACTATCGTATTTTTTTTCTGAACAAAACTGAAAGTCTCCAATGGAAAATTTTAGTTCCTTCATTTGGCCAACTCTACAGATAAATTGGTCGTTCTGTATGTCAGCGAGTCACTTCTAGTGTATTACATTGAAATAAAAACGAGACATTGACTTTAATTTTAACATAAAACAGACACTAAGTGTACATGATATTTATTTCGACTAACATTTGACGACAATGTTGATCAACATTGATCTGTAATATGAGAAGTATGAAACACAAGGCATAATAAGCAGCGGTAGAGGTGCCATGTCAGTTATAAAATGACACCGCATTTACGTCTCTGAGATTTATAGTTAGGGAGTTATTAAGACAGGACTATACAGACTCTTTCATTACGCTACAAATCTCTGTTCTGGTACCCGTTTGTTTCGGTGTGATTTTAAAGACGTTTCTCGGTGTAAAATATTATTAATTTGACTTAATTGTATTTCTATTGCCATGGTGATAGAAATACAATGAAGTAAAAGAATAAATACATTTACGTATTATAAATATATATATCGTTCGTTTCAAGAATATGGTGCTTCTGTACTTAATTTTATAAAAATTTTCAAAAACTTATGTAACAATAATTTTTCTTACAAAGTGTAAAATATTAATAAGTATAATAAATGTTAATGTAAACAATGTACTGTTTGTAGTATACCATCTATTATGCAGTTGTTAGTTCAATTGTTTCCGCTCAACAACGGCTGATCGTAGTCACCCGGCGTTCCACGTGGTCCATTGGTCCATTCTGCACCAATAGCAGCTAAAACATAAATATGAGCATAACAACAGACAATAAAGGTATTTTTATTGTAGAGATAAATTACTGTACAATTTGATGTTTAACTGTGTCATATTAAGGTAAATTTTTAATAAATGTATTCACTTTTTGAAAGTTGATTCGGTTTTTAATTACGAGTATTTCACGAAACAAAGTAATAACCGGACCACGCTTCTATAGTTACACGCTGAAATTTTTTCGATCTTAAATTGAGTGTAACTCAAGAATGACACAATCAATCTTCATTAAATTTTCACATGTTCAACTAAAAATAACTGCTACAGGATATCAAAATTTTAATGAAATTAATCTAAATTATTTTTGTAGATTTTCGAGCCGTAAAATATTATTCATAGGCCTATAAATAAATAAATATACAGAGACTTCGAAAAAGATCGCTACAAAAGATCGCTTTTAAAAAAATCGTATCTCAGAATGTACTAGAGATAATCAAACGAGTATTCTTTTTTAAAATATACCAACTCAAAGAATCTTTTACATACCTTAGAATGTTTCCATATGAGCTCTGTTGGTTGCTCTTCGGAAAGCAAAATGTATTTCGTGGTTCGCGGATATAAATTACTTATAACTATTTAACAGACTTTCCGACGTGTCTATGGTAATAATACCCCTCATACAAACATCATACGAGCAGTTTGAGAAATCTGGCAACGTGGAAATTAAAAAAACACCGGACAGCCCAAAACGAGTGACGAAGCAGTTGAGCGAACGCCAAAGTTGTTTAAGAAGTCCTAAAAAAATCAATCTTTAGGCAAAGTTTACACTTAAGAATTCCAAATGCATCTATTCAAAATGCATTTCACTAGCGTTTACGCCTTCACGTTTACAAAATTCAGGTTAAGTATCCCATTAAACTACGGCTCATCCTAACGTGTTGAATTCGCAAGAAAATTACTTGATAACATTGACGATGACGAAACATTTTTAAAACATACGTTTACGGATGAAGCAACTTTTCATGTCGGTGGTTGTATTGACCACTGATAATAGCTGTAGGATATGGTGATCTCAGCAACTCAGTGAAATTATTGAGTATGTCAGAGATTCCCCCACCAAAAAAAAACTTGTGATGCGGTTTGATGGTCGATCGTGGGATCGGCCCATTCTTTTTCATGAGCCTACTATCAAAGAAAATGTTTATTTAGACATGCTACAAATTAAACAATTGAACCAAATGTAACAAGAAAGTATCGCTGCTGTAATACTTCAACATGATGATAACACTTTAGCCTAGGCGTTCAAAGCGCTCTCAATGAAAGATTCTGGAATAGTTGAATTGAGAGGGCCGGTCCTTTGCTTTGTCTTCCGAGAAGCCCAAGTTTGACACGCTAGAATTTTTTCTGTGGGGATACGTTAAAAAATTGTCTATAGTGAAAAAATCAGGGATGTACAACTTTTAGATAGCGGATCACCGCTGCTATTACCGCAGTTACGCCTGCGATGATCAGCGGACTAGGCAGAAGTCGATTATCGGCTGGATGTTTGCAAAGCGACCAATAGTGCTCATATTGAAACTTTATGAAATATTCGTTTGATTACCTCTAGTAGTTTCTGAGATACGATTTTGTAAAATTGCTGCAACTTTTTTCGATGACCGGGTTTATATACCCGGTCAGTTTATATACTCGTATATAAAATTATTAACTGTTAACTACTAACTATTATTTATATAATTACTGTAAATTATAATATTAAAAAAACAAAACATTATATGTTTTTTTGAGTAAATCGTAAATACTACCAAATGTTTCGTGGTGTAACTTTAAGCGTTAAGATTTTTCTATTTATTTCACTTTGAAATTCTTTTTCCATTATTTATATTGATCTTGACATTTTTGTTTTAGTTTGTTTTTTTTAAGATTTATTAATTTATTAGGAATTTTATTCGGTCTTTAGTTTTGTTTATAATTATATGAATGTATTAAAAAAACTTCGTTATTTTTTTTTATAATTATTAGTTACTTCCATTTTGAGGCAGTAAATATTTTTTTTCTATGTTTCAAAAAATTCAATCTTATAAAAAAAAATTATTGGTTTGATTAGATATATTTTTCATCGATTAAATTTCTTAAAAATTCTCTTTTATAAGATTAACAAAATAAATAATCTAATAATAAAATAATAATAATTAGTAGATTAATAAATGAAAAATTTTTCAAACTCTCGGCGCCATATAACGCCTTCAAAAGAATAACTTTTTTGTAACGTCGGAGTTTAGCATTATGTGAAAGCGATTTTTTATTATATAAATTTCGTGTTAAGTTGAACGCTAATGCCATTTTCTGCGTTCGCTCGTTAAACGCTTCTTTTTCTAGAGCGTTTACCGTTATTACTTGGTTGAGATATTTAAATTTTGATACTCTTTTAATTTCCTGATTTTCGGGAAGTTTTCGTGTTAATATATTTTCTTTTTATCGTTAGAGAACCATTTTGTTTTTTCGAAAGAAATATGTAAGCCTATTTCATTAGCACATTCGCATAATTTCTGGACTTTAATTAGAGCCTTGTCCATGTCTTTTGTAAATATCGCGATATCATCTGCTAAGGCAAATATGGTTAATTTTATAAATCTGTTTTCATATACCATTCTCTGCAATAGTTAGTTTTCTGATTTCTTTCTTTCATTTTCTAATTACTTTTTTTAATGCAGTTCAATGAGTGCAATTAAAGAGTGTCGGAGAAAGTGCGTTTCCTTGTCTGACGCCTGTATTCATTTTAAATTGTTCAGAAAGATTTCCAAAAAATTCAACTTTGGATTTTGTATTTATAAGTTTCTCTTTAATAATGTTAATATATGGTTTCTATATATATATTTATATATACTAGTTGCAGGGGTGTGCCGTAGGCACGCTTTCCGCAGCTAGACCCTGGCGGGCGGCATCTCGGAATCGGATTATTAGGTGTCCAAAATTTATTACTTCTTGTGAAAAAATATTCTTTTTTGAATGAAGAAAATTATTGATATAACGAAAGTTAAATTAGAAATTTAACTCTAGAAATTGATACTAACAAATCGGGATTTTTCGCTAGTGATCGGTACATTCCGATGACTACTTTTTGGTTATAGTGCATTATTTTATGAAGAAAAACAACATGAAAATAAAAAAAAATTTATTTATATATATAAATAAAGGAATAAAAAGGAATATATATATATATATATATATATAAATGAAATGTAGTAAAAATAACAAAGATGGACCACTAAATGTGAAAATAGGAGGAGAAAAGATTATGGAGGTAGACGAATTTTGTTATTTGGGAAGTAGAATTACTAAAGATGGACGAAGCAGGAGCGACATAAAATGCCGAATAGCACAATTGAAACGAGCCTTCAGTAAGAAATATAATTTGTTTACATCAAAAATTAATTTAAATGTCAGGAAAAGATTTTTGAAAGTGTATGTTTGGAGTGTCGCTTTATATGGAACTGAAACTTGGACGATCGGAGTATCTGAGAAGAAAAGATTAGAAGCTTTTGAAATGCGGTGCTATAGGAGAATGTTATAAATCAGATGGGTGGATAAAGTGACAAATGAAGAGGTATTGCGGCAAATAGATGAAGAAAGAAGCATTTGGAAAAATATAGTTAAAAGAAGAGACAGAGTTATATGCCACATACTAAGGCATCTTGGAATAGTCGCTTTAATATTGGAAGGACAGGTAGAAGGAAAAAATTGTGTAGGCAGGCCACGTTTGGAATATGTAAAACAAATTGTTAGGGATGTAGGATGTAGAGGGTGTAGAGGGTTGGAGAGCTGCATCAAACCAGTCAAATGACTGAAGACAAAATATATATATATATATAAATATATCGATATATATTCCTTTTTCTGTTTAACCTCCGGGACCACCGTTAGGTATTATTTCAGAGGATGAAATGAATGATTTTTAGCGTGTGTGAAATTGCCATGCCTGACCGGAATTCGAACCGGGACCTCATATGAAAGACCGAGACGCTAACACTCGCGCCGCGGAGGCCGGCAACAAGTATACATCTGACCACCACGAGACATGTACTAACGAATCGGGATTTTCCGCTAGTGATCAGTACATTCCGGTGCTAAGCTAAGGGGAACGCATATACAGACACACATACAAATGCCGTTTAACAGGGTAGGATATATATATATATATTTTTTTTATTGAATAAAAAGGTAGTTAAACTTTTATCTTGTTGTAATCACAAGTATTTCTGACTTTCGATAACACTTTTAATACTAAAAATTGCATAATATTTAGAAAAATGTGTAAAAATTGTTTATTGACAGACTTCCTGTGTATTACTTTATTATTACCATAAAAAAATGTAATTCTTATAATGTTATTAGACTTTTTTTAGTAAAATATATATTTTTTAAATTGATTCACGTACTATAACTTATACGTTATTCTTTCAATAAATTCTTATTAATACATGTTATACAAAACAATAAACGTCAATTATATAATGCTAAAATTGTATCTTCGTAATATTTAATTTACACGTTCGATCATCGTGAAAAGTTAATAAACAAGTGAAGTAAATATTATTTCATTATCGGAACTAAACTAAAATTTCATCTAATTTTGTGTGAACGTAGTATGTACACCCTTTAAAATATCTTTGAAATTCTATAGTTAACGTGAAATTTACAAGCTATTATATGAGTATTTCGGGCGTATACTAACCTAAGATAATAATAATAGTATGACATCAAAAACCAATAAAGCAGTTTACATCCCTCTCCTATAGGTATTTCATATTACATTACAGCAGGCTGTGCGATATAGCGACTGAATAATTCTCCAATTTATCTCCTAATTAGTAACAAGACTGATACATAAATTTTCTGATTACATTTACTCATAAATAATAATAAAAGTAATAATAATAACAATAATAATAATAATAATAATAATAAATAATAATTAATTTAATTCAAACCAGAGCTTATTGAAATTACATGTATCTTATTATTATGCATAAAACTGTATGACACCGTAAGAATTTAATTAACTAAATGCAGTAGTCTTATATTAGATTATTATTATCAATATATTCCGGAATATGAGTTAATTAAATATTGTAATTTAATGTTATACGTATTTCTCCATTTGTTGATTAAATTAAACACATATATTAATGCACTATCGTTAACGCTTAGGTGAAGTAAGCGTAATCGTAGTGTGATTTTATAATTTTAATAATCAATTCATTCCCAGAAAATTAATCTTATGCTATTACGTCATCAGAAGAAAGTATAATTGTTATTAACAAATATTATCAATTTTATTTTTTATTTCTTACTTTAAGAAAACAGAATTTTAGCTGTTAAAAAATTAATAAAAAACTTTTTATTAATAAAAAAAAAAAAAACGGCTAAAAGTTAAACCTTTTAATTATTTTGTAACCAATTTTACTATTTTCAATTTTCTAAAACAAATCTCTACTGAGTTTTCTGGAAGTAGACGAACATTAAGAAAAGTCTTTTTTTATACCATAAGACGTAGTTTAGAGAAATGTTTTCAACATTACTAACATATACGTTCTCAATTTCTGTAAACGAATAAACACACACGTTTTTTAGAATTTTTGCATTCGGTTATAATATGGCGCAATAAAATTGAAACGAATAGAGATGAAACCGTAAAACTGGATGTCAATGACATATATGTAACAAACTATTTTCTTTTCTCCTAACAGCAAACTAAAAATGTTTAATTCTGTTTTATAAAACAGGAGAGCAGTTGTGTAGAGATAATTGCATGTTTAAACTAACTTCTGGTTTTACTACGAATTAATTAAGCGTACTAATTGTATTAAAATGAATGAAGTGGCAATTTATGATAAATGTACAAACGACATCAGTCTGAAAAATTTTGCTGTTTTCATGAAAAAGTTAAAAAATATGCAATTCGACTAAATTTCAAAAAATTATTTATTTTTAAATAAACATTATTTTTAATTTAAAAAAGTCGGGTTATAATATTTAGTATTAGCAAATTCTGGATAGCGTTTTATTTATCCAAAAAAATTACAATGAAATTGTAATCCGTACGGTAAGAGTCTCGCAAATATCATTTTTTTCCGCTCAAAAAACAAAAATTTCTGTAACACAAATAAAACTGTTTTTAACAAAATGATACTTATATCAAAAAGATAAGACTACATTTCTATCATCAAAATTTTTTTATTAATTTAGAATTTTGTTTAAAAAAAATACATGTTAAATACATGTAATAGACAACAGATATACAACAATAGATAATAAAAAATGTTTAAGCGTTCCATATAATAAGCAAAAAATGAAAAAAATTGTTACACAATTCTTACCGGCCGGATTTCATTTATTAAACAATGAATTATCAAAAAAATTGTATTATTTCTGTAAAAGTGATATATATTACGTTTAAATGAAATCGGGCCGGTAACAGTTTTGTAACAATTCTTTCTTTTTTTTTCTTATAATATGGAATGGTTAAACATTGTTTATTACTATTATTGTATATCTATTTTCTATTACATATATTTAACATGTATTTTTTTTAAAGAAAATTCTAAATTAATAACAGATTTTGATAATAGAAATGTAGTCTTACCTTTTTTGATATCAGTATCGTTTTGTTTTTATTTATGTTACAGAAATTTTTGTTTTTTGAGCGGAAAAAATGATATCTGCGAGACTCTTACCGTACGGTTTACAATTTAATTGTATTTTTTTTAGGTATCACTGCGTTTTGTTAGATTACGCTTTTATTTTTTTTATGAATTCAAAACTGCTGTTATCTTATGAATTTATTATTAAAATTTATTGCATTAGAACAAACAAATTGAATTTCACAGCCAATTTTTTATTTATTGATAGTCATATCAATTCATACCATATATTTTCTGTTTTAATAAAACTAGTATAATGACCTTTACGAATCGAAGTCCGTGATGAAATGTTGCACTTATTACTTTGTAAGTGTAACCCTCGATTTTTATCGTTAAATTCGATTTTACCAATCAAATTTCTATCGTTTATCGATAAAATAAAACGAATCGTTTATCGTTTTATTTATTTATTTTTTAATAAAACTAGTATAATCTCTTGTAAACTAATACTTCCATTTTTTTTTTTTTTAAAGAAGTGTTGGGAATTAAGAAAATTGTTTCATCTTCAGTACTTTCATTTATATAACAGCATTTACTATTAAAACAAGCTGTACTATATTTTCTTTTAAATTTTACTATTTCAAGTACACTATTAGGTTTTTGTACGCTACCTAGTACTATCAAGTACTGTTACCTAGCGGCGCGATTCGTAAAGGTACATTAAAAAAAATAAATACAATGACATATTCGAGTCCCGCGGTTCATCAAATGGAAATAAAATGTTGTCCAACAAAATTCGAGGTATTTTTTTAAAAGTATTCTTTATTACTAATCTAATTGAACTGAAATATAATGTTTTCACGCTTACTTTTTTCCGATTTTCATTTCCCTATTAGATCATGTTTAGAACTATAAACGTAGTTCTTTGACTTTGTCGTTTCTTACCGACGATGTTCTAATCAATTCCGTGATAAATTTCCGAATAATATGTATTTAAATTTATCCTTATTTACCGAAATACTTTCTCTATATCCAGCACAGAAATCTCCTTATTTACGAAAAATAGATCTTTATTGTTTGATATGATGTAAATACACAAACTGCTTATTAATTAATTTACCTTAAGAAATAATTTTCCTTTTTGTTGTTATTATCTTTTATTTTCAATACGTTGTTTTTTGTTTTTTTTTTTTTTTTGATCAGGATTAATATGTAACTTATAATTCACATGTAATTAATACTTTTTTTATATTTACTTTTCAAGGACCTTCAATTATACCCCGGTTATTGAGTTTAAAAACAAATTGGATTTTCTTCTTACAAAGAATGAAGTTGACTGTCCATCATTTCATTAAAATCAACTTATATCGACTACCACTCACAGGATTGAGATAAACAGGAATACAAATAAATGATTATACAACTTGTACGCGTTATACTTTTCCTGACAGTTGCGTAAAATAATTAACGTCCGACAAATAGTAAAATCATAGTACGGTATAAAATTACAGACGTTTTTTCAGACGATGATTTGTTCAGTGCTATACATTCCGCCTCTTACATATTTCTTTTTTAAATTTAAAATAATTAGTGAACGTATGGGTTGAATGCTGAATTTTAATCTCTTTTGCATTTTTTCATCTGTTGTTAAATAATTTTTTTGTAAAATTGAGATAGATTTATGATATATAAGTTATCTTCTTATTTTATAACACAGTTAAAATTAATTGATAGGAGTAACCAACAACATTAATTACTAATAACGTTGTATCACTCGGTTAAATCCATCTAGTAATACTCTAGGGTGACATTATACAGTAACCGTAAGTACAGTTCTAAGTGTGATTTAGCAATGGTTGATTTGAGTGCGTATACGGCCAGTTTGGCAGTTGGTTTGGGGAGCTTGTTTGTTGGATCTGGACGCTAGCATAGGTTTTGTGTTCGTTGTACCTCAGAGATTTGCTAAACTTGATAGAATGATAGTTATTTTTACACTTAAAGATATTTTTTACATTAAATATGACTGAATGTTTTGAAGTAGTAGTAGTAGTAGTAACTTTTTTTTTAATATACACTAAAATATAGGTTAAAAAAATCAAAGATAAGTTTTTTCTTTATAACAAACCAAAAAATATAATTATTCTTGATTTATACAGATATAGAATGAGTTTAACAAAAAATTAGTAAATTAAAAAAAATATTACTATCATTAGCAATTATAATGTAACGAAATCTTCAAACTTGAGACTTAAATGTTAAGTTTGTTACAGGCAAGTCTAAAAAACTTTATTTTTTTCAGCATTGTAAATAATTATCTCTTACTATTGTCCAAATAATTTAACATTAAATAATTCTGGTAGTTTTTAAACGGTTATTTGTATTGGTTTGGTAATTTTTCTATTTTTTTTCTGCACTTAATATACAGATAAATTTTTGTTTTACCATATTACCGATGAATCTTTAGGTAGTTTCTACACAAAGATACGTAATTTAAAACACACTCGCACACACATATATATTAGGGAAAATATTTTAAAAAAGTTTAATGTAAATTAGGAACTGCACATCATATAAGTTTTGGTGAATAAAATTTTCATTCAAGAAAGAAGTAAGACAAGGATAGAACTCATTCACGCTTCTTTTTATATATGAAATTTTAATTTTATTAGTACGGTATTTAGAGCGGAAGATAGAATTTTATTCTTAAAATTGTACCATAAAGGCCTCCCTTTATGGCAAAATTAATGTGCATTAAATTAATGTGTCTTTATGGCAAAATTTATGAGTGTCTTTGACCTCTCAAAGACACACAAGTTCTCTGTGTAAACCATACTACATAACATTTTTTAGGTTATGTAAGATTCTCGGGAATATTTAGTTCTGGTTCGAAAGAAATGAATTAGAAAAACAGAATATCATTTGTATATCGAATGGAGAAGATGGATTAAATTGGTTGATTACGTCCGGGACGCGCTATAATTTACAGGGAAGTCGGATGAGGAGTTTAATTTTTACCCATAACGAAACGGAGACGGTATATGCGTTTGTAGTAAGAGATTTATGTGTGTATGTCTGTACGATTTTCCGAAAAAATTATTCGACTGAGTTTGATGCGGTTTTTTACATTACATAGGTATTCATCAAAGCAGATTATTAGACATTTTTCGGTTATAGGCCAACTGGGGGCGCTGCAGTAGATGTGTTTCTCTAAAACAGCTGGGCCGATTTTTGAATTGCACAGGTGTCACCTCAGAGAAGGTTCTTAAATTAGTTTTATGGTTATAAGCCGCACTGAGCGCTCGGGTAGAAATGTTTCTTAAAAAGGCTTCGTGGGTTTTTAAAAATTTTTAATTTTATCAGTTGTTAATTAGGAAAAGTCAATTTTTTTTGCGTAACTGTCATTGATTTATGAGTTTTGGTGAAACTAATATTGAATATTATGTAAAAATAATTGTTTTTTTTTTCTTTCCACTGTTCAAGCCAGCCTGGACGACAACCACGAAATCATGCTAAATGATCAAATTTATTCACATAAAACAAAATGAAACCTTTCTTATTTTTTTTACTTATACATTTTATTAAAATTATAGGTTACGTCAAAAAAAACAAAAAAAAAATATATATATATATATATATATATGTATAATATATGACAATGTACTTTTTTGAAAATAAAATTATAAAAAAAAAAGAATCAGTAAAAAAGGAAAATAAGTTTATATATATATACATAAATTATGTACAATATATATATATATATATATATATATGTTTTGTTTAGTAGAGATGAATTAGATCGGTAGCCCGCGTATTAAGACTTCCATATTTATTTACTTTAATAATTAAAGATAGAAACTGTGCAGAGAGACAAAGATTAGGTCATTTAAGAGTTACATTGCTACAGTCGGATGTAGAAACTGTATTGAGCTTAATATGTTAACAGTTAACAAAAAGAAATGAAAGAGGTCACTAAACTTAGGACAAAAGATATTTGAAAATTTGTTAGATAAACCAGGCCCATTTTTTTTCCTTTTTGTCTCGACCACCACGGATCACGTTTACGTAGTTTTGACTTCATTTTTTTCTCAAAAGGTTTGCATTCTTTTGCTTTGTTGTCGCCTTTCTTCTTATATTCTTCTTTTTCTTTCTCTGGAAACTTAAATTCTCGAATCACTTTTCTTAATTTGTCTCTATCTTTACTAAGATCCTTAAAAATGTTTAATGTTTTTACATCTGTTTTTATTTCTTTAAACCAGTTAGTCTTAGTGTGTCTGTTTATGTGGAAATTAAATATTTGTTTTGTCAATCTTTGGTTCTTCATTCAGGATAAATGTTCATATTCTGTAATCTTCTTTCCGAATTAAGTTCTCTATATCATCTGTATGTTTGTAAATTTCTTTTTCACTTTTCAATCTCTAAATTCCTTCTTATTTTGGTCCATAAATCTTTCTTAAAATCCTGTCTTTTAATTTTGCTATTTTTTGTTCTGATAAAAAAAAGCTGCAGACATTCTGCCCCATACAGTGATGTGCTTCTAGTAGAACTACAGTTTTATAGTCCCACAATTTGGAGTTAGTTATATGACAGGAATATTTTATTGTAACTGTTCTTCGTGAGAAGACAGGTAGCTTCCATTTTCCGTGCTCTATTCTTCATCCCATTTTTTTTCAACTATATTCGGTGTTATGATCTCTACAAAATATTTACATTTTTGAACTCTACTTATTTCTTTGTTGTTGGAAATTTTTAGAGTTTGAGCTCTGTTCTCTTTGTCATTTGAAAACCAGTTAGTTTTCTCATAGAAATTTGAAGACCAATTTTGCTTGCCAGTTTCCTTATTTTTTGAATTTTAATTTTAGTCTCGACTACAATTCTTAACAAAAATTGTAATATCGATTGTGAAGGTCAGAATATTTGTATTTATGTCCATTTTTATGTTTTCGTGTATGTTTAACTTTTTAAGTTCTTTCTCCCATTCTCTTATAACTTTTTCAAGGGCTCAATTATGGGTACTATTTGACAGTCCATTCATTTCCTTGCCTTACACAAGTTTTAATTTCGAATGACTGATCTTTATTAAATATTTAAAAAGGCTTTCGAAAGCTAATCTTTATTAAATATAATTTTATTAATTTTATAGTAATAACATTTCAAGGATTTAAAAAAATTTTTTTTTGTAATTGTATATTTGAAGGAAAATAATTTATACTTCATTCTGTAAAAGACCTTATTTTTATATGAACTTTATACACTAATGTAAAACCTACATGAGTAAAATTACTTTTTACAATAGTACAGGATATGTCCTATTTTCAAGCTGCCTATACTGGCGGTAAGCCAACCGTCAGCTTTCTTTATGGTATCAAACATGTCTTTAGTTTTCCTTTATATGACCTTTATTCTCTAAACGGTAGCCCACACATACAATTTGAATCCTTTTTTATCCGTGTAAAGAATAACATCATTATTTCTTAAAATAATATCCTGCACTGAAAGGATAAAATATTGAGTTGAAATTTTCCTTGTAAAAAATATTTGTGTAAATAAAAAAAAGGAAACACCAAACGTAAAAGTCAAATTGTCATTTGCATCAACCCTCTTTAGGAATATATTACATCCTTTATCTTTTCACTTATTCATCCACTTTAAATAAAAAAAAAGATAATAATAATCCAATCACATCCAAGCATCAATAATTCCAAACAGTAAGACCAGTTTACATTATACTTTTGCTGAAAAAGTTATCAAATCAGTATTATATTATTTATTGACTTACTGGATCTAAACTTTGAAAAATAAAAATATCCCGGGAAGTCCTGAGGTATGCTGAGTCCAAAAATACTCTTACTAAAATACTTGATTAGATAATTTTTTATACATGCATATTTGTATGTATATTTTGCTTGTATAATAACTGGTTCCTGTTTAAATTTTATATCTAGAATGAATATAGCTTTTAATTATAATATTTATTGTGGTAGCTTGTTTATTGGACGGATAATTCTGTTAAATTAAAAAAAAATCTCAAATGATGGATTGAGGGATACTTTATATATCTCGTAAGCGGACAATTAAATGGAATTGCTTGATTTAGCTGGTATGTCAGCTGGTGTAATAAAATAAAAATATAGTTTAATAACCAGTTAAACAAATGGTTTATGCGATTTAATATAAAAAATAATTCATTCTCTAAACTAGCAAAACGTTCTCAAGATTAACCGGTTTTTTTATAACAGTCTTAATAGGGAAATTGAGGAGTGAGTCGGTTTTCCTTTTCCTTCTTCAGCAAGTCAAACATAATGCAGCAAATCGATATTTAACGCCAGTGAAATGTAGATAATATTTAACTTTAGAGGTGATAATCATTCTGCTCACCTCCTTGGGTGGTTGTATATTGAACACCATTATCCTCAGATGAAAAATATTCTGACTACTGTTCTTTTTTACCTCAGGTAAAAGTAAAAGGTCACAGTAATTTGAAAATTTAACAGTTAATGTTAAATAACGAATTTATATACTCCGTTTTGCTTACAAACATGCGTTATATATAATGATTCTACTGGTAGGAAAAGTAAATTTTTTTAACTGATCAAAAGATATCCTCTTGTAAAAAACATTTGGAAAAAATATTTTGTACTTTTACTCGTATTTCAATCTATCAATATTTAATTTTTTATTAAAACAAATCTTTACTGAGTTTTTGGAGATAATAACTAATTATTCAACTTTAAAATTTATAATTTTTATTTATAAATTTTCCTTTTTTTATCAGTAGTCTTAAAATGTTTTTTTAATGAACTGATATCATGGTGATTTCTATCTTCATCACAGTGGTACAGGGTAAAACTTTTTTTTTAAATGACACTTGTTTAAACAAAAAAATATTTGTTTCTCAAATGTTACTTTTAACCGGTATAATATAATTTAAATAAGGATAACTTAGGAGTGGATATATTTAGTATTATAATTTACGAGTATAATTATTACTGGTTTAAAAATGTAATTTTAAAGTTAAAAAAAAGGAGTTATCATTTTTTTATATTTAATTTGGAAAAAAATATACATAAATATTAATTTTGTAATAGTAATTATGCGTTATTAGTAATTTTTTTTTTAATGGATATGAGTTAATTCAATATACACATATTTTTTAAAGTATATTTTTTTTCAAAGTTTTGCTCATAACTTAAACATTTTCCTTGTTATTTACAGAATACTTTTTTATAATAAAATACCCTTTTGAGAAAATCTCAAACATCATCTACTTCAGAGAATACTATTTTTTTCAATATTTCCTTAATATTAGTTAGGAAAATTTTTTAAATTTACTTTACATTATTTGTAAAAGTGATTTGTAAAAAACGTAGTTGCTCGATAAATTTACTAACCTTTACTAAGTACTGAACGGTAATCACATCGAAGAAATCTTAGTACATAATAGGTCACGCTTAGAAAAAAGGTTTCTTGTGTTTCTTAATACTTACCGTATCTTGGCATAATGCCAAACTAACAGGAAGAAATAGTTACTGAAGATAACAGAGGTTTTTAAAGAAAGAAAAGAAAGGAATAAGAGTAAAAAAAAGGAAAAAAGAAAAGAAATAGAATGACTGTAAGAAAGAGTGAAGTTTTTAAAGTTCTCTCTTTCATGTTATTTCCTTTTAGTTTATAAAAGTGGATCACATTTTCTTCTTGGTGTATGTTTCAAGTAAATTTCTTTTTAGAAGAATTAAATTGAGTGAACACCTTATATTTTATCTTATTTTTTTCTTTTTTTTTTAATGAATGTTTGTGTAAAAGATTTTTATTCAGTGAAATTTGTTCTATTATCTTCATTTAAGTTTTTTCTTTGTTTTTAATTCAGTACTTCTCTTAAATAAAATACCTAAAAGAAATTCTCCGTTACATAAAGCTAAGTATTTTTAAAAAATTACAAAGTTTTGACTTATTTAAAAAAAAAAAAATCGAAGGTTTTTATTTTTTGTAAAATATCTAATATATATTTTTATTTTTTTAAAAATATTTTTGTTAATTGTAATTGATCCCAATAATAACAGGTTTAGCAGATATTATTAATATAACAATTAGCCCACCAACTGCCGTCAAAGCCGATTCCGGCTGAAGATTGTTCAGATGGATTTATTGTTTAGATGGATATTTTGCCACACAATTCTGGGGATGAATAAATAGATTCTGTGGATAGTCCTTCATGAGAGTAGATTGAATTCTCTGTTTTTTTTTTTCTTTTAACGAAGAAAAAGTTTTTTCAGTTATACTTTTATGTTGTGTGGACCCCCACTGCCTTCAAACTATCCATTTGTTGAGATTGTTACATGCCGATTACAATTTTCTAATAAGCATAATATTTTTTATCTTTTCTTTTCCACATTTTATGTAGTGAGGATTTAAATCAGAACTACTACAGGGAGAGACTGAAATTTTGTGTCTTTTTCCACTTATGGTACTGAACTAAGATTTTATAAAATTATTAGCTCTACTCGCCACGCTTCGCTGTGGCACATTGCATGGATGAGAAATGAGAAACAAAACAAAGTATACGTTTCATAGAAGTTTAATTTTGCAATACTTATGGATATAAATAGTTTTTGTTTTTCCACTGTCTGCGTATAAAGGCTATCTGGTTTGCCGACTCGGGGACACGCAATATACAGTTGCCCATGTGAGAAGCAATCCGCATCTAAATCTAAACCACATAATTCTAAAGATTGACCTTGAGCTTTATTGATTGTGACTGCAAATGCCAATCGAATTGGAAATTGCAATCTTTTAAATTAAAATGGTGTATCGGTCGGGATTATGGGTATTCGAGGAATGAGGACATCTTCACCTTTGAAAGGCCCCGTTAAAATCGTTGCTTCCACTACGTTATTCATCAATTTCTTAACTGCAAGTCGCGTGCCGTTGCAGAGTTTTGGCTGGTTAATATTCCGCAACAGGATAATCGTCATTTTTTGATCGAACCGTTGCTAGAATCAATCTAATGAGCAATGTTTTCCCAGTTCCTCCTGGCGCATCCAAGAAGAAGGTCCCCCCAACTCCGTCATTTATCATTTGCATTATGCGATCATAAATGCCTTTCTGTTCACGCGTTAATTTTGGAATGTTTGATTAGACATATGACTGAAGATCACCGATGTTGTAACTCTGTTCACGGCGTATATCCACATCAAATGAAGCAATCGAAGAGCGGGTGGGTGCTGGCATTCCCAATTGACTAAGAACTTTATTTGCAATAGCTAAACACTTGTCTTCAATATTTATCAATGCTTCGATGTAAATGCCTTCTGTAAATTCCATGGTCATATTGGTATTTTCTAGGCGTACTCTATGCAAAATATCCTCAGCCATATGCAATCGATATCTTTCCCATAACTCTGTGCGAGATGAAGGGAAGCAAGCGGTCAATATAATTTCGAATAATGCGCGAATTTGGTTTGGATGTGCAGTGTTGCACGCGCCATTAATACATATATCCCACGGTAGTTTTCTAATAAATTCAGAGCTTGGTGAAAGGCGCAGCTCAATCACGAAACGATCACACAAAAGTACCTCGATTAAAGTGAATATTTAATTCAGATTGTATAATAATCTGAATCAGATGCAAGTGGATACGTTTTATTTATTTTTTTGTTAATAAACTATGTAATTGGGAACAGGTATTGTTTCACATGTGACTGGGGTTGTCGTTAGCTAGTATGGCGAGTGTTCCCCTCGCTTCCGGCAGATAGCGCGGTCATTGGTACACAGCTGACCGTTAAAAAACTGTTCTCGCGGTCGCGGGTGTGTGACTGATGCGAAAAATAGATAAAAACAATCTTTGATACGGGTTATATATCGTGCTAAAATTTGAGCTCAATCGGTGCAGAACATTTTGAATTTTCGAAGCGTACACAAACGAACTTAACATTTCTATATGTAAAGATTTGTGGGCTGCGAAAAAAGCCCTTAAGACGTGCGAAAAAACACATAATTTTAAATGCTTACAAAAGCAGAGTAATGCTTACAAATTACAGAATAATCAAACGGCGTTGATTTCAGATGTTAATAAACTGCTAAAGTAAGTAGAAGTTGTGCTGCTTCGGTGTACAACGTGATTCTCGAGTATGAATCTACTAATGAATTACGGTCTCCAAAGAAAACAAAACCCCGCAGGTCAATTGAGAAAGAGGTGAGATTTTGATAAAAACGCGATTCGTAAAAAAATTACACGAATTTGATTTATTTAGAAATAGTTTAGCGGTGTATTATGTCCTTTGGAAGAGAATTCGGTTATTGTCTTCGACAACGCTTCTTATCATTAAACGAAAAGAATTCCAGCTGTGTTATAGAAAAACAATGATATCAAAATGTGGCTTAGTTCAAAAGGAATAATTTTTGAAGAGTTTTAAGTTAATATTCAATCATTGCAAAGGGTTTCGCGTATTAAAAGTAATTATAGTCCGTATAAAATTGGTTTGACACACAACGCCATATTGGTAAGTCGTGTTTTTATACGGCTCCTAACGACTATGTTTGCCGGCCTCCGTGGCGCGAGTGGTAACGTCTCGGACTTTAAACCGGTGGTTCCGAGTTGGAATCCCGATCAGGCTTGGCATTTTCATACGCTATAAATCATTCATATCATCATCTGAAGCAATGCATAACGGTGGTTTCGGAGGTTAGAAAAAACAAAAAAAAAACTAATACTTAGTTGTGTGGTTTCAGTGTTACTATTTGTGAATTTTGTTCTTTGCTTTTACATAGCAAAGAACGCTAAATGACCAAAAAACGATTGGTTGGTCATATATATGTAAAAAAATAACCTAACAAAGGATTTTTTGGTCATTATTTAAGGATATTATTTTCTGTGTATTTGACTATTTCGACTTTTTTTGTTTGTATAGTCTTAAGTCTATCTGGCTATAAGAAAGTTGGGTGTTTTAATTTATTTACTGTAAGTCATCCTTCTTGGTGGCTTTACTTTTTGTTTTGATGTTTCTTTTTTTTTTAATAAAATACAGATGTTTTAGCTGTTAAATATAATTCAAAGATTTTGTTACTTAATCAGTTGTGATTTTGTTTACATTGGCAACGGCCATACGTGCTCTTTGGGATTGATTGGTCGTTGTGTTTGACAGCGGCCATCTTGCATTGATCTGATTGGTTTTCCTTTGTCTACATTTCCAAATTAAAAATGTACAAATTAAAAATAGATAGATAGATTTATTAAAAATAGATGAAAACAATCTTTGATGCGGGTTATATATCGTGCTAAAGGTTTTTATCGTGGTTTTTTTGTTAAATACAGATGTTTTAGCTGTTAAATATAATTCAAAGAAATTTGGTTAAAATAAAAAGTATTTATATAATTATACAAAAGTTTACAAAAAAAAATAGTACAGGGGCTTTAAAACAATTTAATCTCATAACTTTGACTTCTAGAATGAATCACAAATAAAATGTAACAGTAACTCTTACAGTTTTCCCAACAAGTGTTCAATGAAAACATCTTTCGTCACGCGGCACACCCCAAGCAGTAAAAGAGTTTGTTTCATAATTAAACCACAATGTCTGGAGTAATGGATGCTACAGCTGCTGCACATGGGCTAAATTAGTAAATCGTGGAGATAAATAAGAAATTTTGTTTATAAAACCCGAAAGGAAAAACTCAAATGGTGTCAGAAAATGACCTTGGAGGTCACAGAAATCAAGCACTGTTATCGAGTCCGTGCCGAGTGATCTAGTGGTTGAGAAAAATCTCATTCAACCGATTCCATAGAGTTATATCAGTGAGAAGGTGCTCTATTTTGTTACCAAATAAATTTCTTTGGTCTATCTTACATTTGCGGAAAGATACGTAAACGCAGCATATTCAAATATGCAACTCCTGTTACGCCTGCTTCAACGAAAAAGGATGGCCCGTAAACACGGTGTAAGAAAAAAGTTTAACTTTGGGGAATTCCTTTCGCATTATAAATTAAGTTAATGGGGATTTTCTGACCTTCAGATACGGACGTATGTGTTAATGTTTTCACTAAAATGATATGTTGACTTTAGTAAACACAATACAATCAAGAAAGTCGTCACCTTCATGCTGCAACATTTATTTCGCTCACAGGCGAAATTGGTATGCTTTAAAACTTGTAACAGCTGTAAACGGTATAGACGCATCGGGAAGCATTTCCTTAAAAACTTCACAGTGGCATTGCTACTTCGTGGCTAACATTTTAGGACTATGCCCGAAAGTATCCCTTACACGTTCGACGTTTTCTTTAGACACCTTCAATTGTCCTTCAGTAGTCTTTCCTTTACACAGACATTTGTTAGTTTCAAACCATTTATGCTATCCACGAATGTTATTTTCACTAGTAGGGTCACAGATTTAAACTTTCGACGGAACGCACATTGAACCGTAACTAAGATTCGACTTTAGTAAACTGCAAATTACATAAGGGGTTCTGTTTAGAAATCGCCATCTCTGTTAGTGGCGCTCTCAAGTGGAAAGATGGAAGATCAACGACTAGCTGCGCGCGCAACGTAAAACTGCCCTTTCTCCATTTTGATTCTAGCCTTAAATCAACACTGTACACCTCATCCAAGATATATTATAACAAATTAAAACCCCGATATACTTCTTTGTACAAGCGGTAAAAATTATTTTAAATTTTATTTTATAATAATTTTAATTTTTACATCGTTGGTTGAATACATCACAAGTACTCTATTTTGGAAAATGGCCTAAAAAATCCCACATTTGGAATTTTTAAAAAACTTTTCCGAGGAAGTTATTTACAATCCTTTTCACGTATGAACTTGGACTGCACAAATTTATACTCAGTAGTAAATAAAATAAATAAATAATTTTGACAAAAGGAACTCGCACTCACTATAATTAATTTTAAATTAAAAAAAAAACACCCAAAGACAGATATATAAATAATTTTGAACGTTTTCATTTGAACAATTTTGATTAAAAACAGTTAGTTAAACTTTTTCTCTAAACTGCATCCTAACCGATAACCAAAAAAAAAAAAAATTTTCTTCGACTGGGTGGGTTTAACTTTTTTTATCTAAGTATTAAGTTTTTGGCAATGTACACCCTGAGCTAATGAATACAAAAAAAATCCCTTTCGGAACGCCGGAAGACGAAGGTTAATTTCACCGGTGCTAAGTAAGGAATAAAAAAGGTTTCCACCTTAAAGTTAAGAAAAACTTCAAATTTACTCAATACGACAATGGTTGCATATGAAAATAGTTTCACATGTTTAGCATACAACAAGCCCATCTATTTAGAATTAGCAACATCTTGGTCATCCCTTGCCATAAGAGTTGGTCATATCAAAAATTGTTACAGACAAAAGTTTTAGTGGTCGTTAGGACTAATGACCACTTTAAACCGATTCTTCGATACTGTGCCTATTAAGGGAGGTATGATTTTTTTGTCTTCGAAATATTTTTTCCATCCCCTGGGCCAGCGGTTGGTGATACCAAAAAACTTTACGTATATAAGTTTTAGACTAAGAAAGTTATAGATATTTTTTTAAAGCTCCCCATTTTCACCCCCAAGGTCCGATTTTGCCCATTAAGAAATTCGACCAATTTTGGGTCATTTATGTAACAATTTGAAAGTGATTGGTGCAAAGTTACGTGTCCACAGGAAGTGAAAAACAAAAAAACAAAAATATATATATAAACTTCTGAACTGACGGTGGTTTTGGAATCTGGGGGATATGAAACGCGAATATATGTCGAAATTTTCCGGAAGTCTAATAACCATCGTACCCATTACAATAGGTTCTTATGAAATCTACTGAACATATATTTTTCTTCCACAGGAGTGGAAGAAATTGTGTTTTTATCACATGAAAACATACCACATACAGCTAAAATTTCAACCGTTTAAGTTGTAATATAAAAAAGTTATTCAGCAAAATACATTAATTATTATTTTTTTCATTAATGCATAACCCGATGTTAATACAGTGTTTATTTGTTTGTACTAAACTGAAATATTAAATACAAATCAAACCGAGACAAATCGAAATACTGACCAAGATGATAATTGAAAAATATTTAAAAAATAGGTTTCAGCTTCAGATTTTTTTATGTAATGCAGAAATAAGGTGAAAATAAAATGAAATCGTAAAATTTTTCAAACAAAAAAAATTTATTATATAGATAGCGCGTGCTACGAAATATTACGTCATTGGTCTATTTTTAAAATTATAATACGTTAAAATCTCCTGTTAAATATCTGATATTTCAAGAATATGTTACTCGAGTTTGATAAATTAAATACAAAGTAATTTTTTCAAATTTAATTAATTAAAATAGAATATTTTAATATTAGATAGCATTCGTAGTTTCTGACGATCCCTGTGTCGGAGTAGTAATCTTTTTATCATTCGAATTTTCTTGGTTGAATTTTGGCTTGATATTTTTCATACGTTACACAACTCAAGTTGTTTTATTAAATCAATAAAATTGTTGCACGGATAATAAATTTTATCTCTTACAAATCTTGTCTTAATTAGGGATTTAAAATATTAATTACGCGAAAGATGATGATGTAAAAAAGGACACGATCTCAGTTTAAGCTATTTTAACAACAAACGGAGTTGTCTGGATCAATTACGCATAAAACCTTCCACAAAATTTAAATAATTGTTAAAGAATAGCTCAGATTGTCGCTGCGGTACTTGAAACAATCTAGCACGATACAAAGAAAATGGGGATATCTGATTTTTACATATATTACTGAAATTATTATGAGGCTAATTTATGTAATTACGCTAAATTTTATTTCCTAAGATTTTTATTAGTTTATATGTTATGTCATAAATAAAATTGTTTACAGATATTTTTACGATACCATAAATATTTATTCGCATAATACTACAATTGTAGCGGTAGAATAAATTGTACTGGCGCGTGTAGTAAAATGGTTTAGCTGATTTTGTTCACTGATACTTATTATTCCATAAAATATATAATAATATAAATAAGCAGAAATAACAATAAATAATACAGAATGTCTGTCGTATTATTGTAATTTTATTTAAAGAATCTTTATTGTTGCCTATAAATATTAAAATATTTTCTTTTTAACAAATAAAATAATTTAAACTTTATGTCACTCATATTGAAGCAGAGAAGAAAATAATTTTTCATATTCTGTGACAGTAAATACGAGAAACATGTCATGACAATGATTTAGAACTTAAAAAAAAGGAAATAAAAACAGACATAAGTATGTATTTTATTAAAAATTGTAAATATAAACTTGTGTAAAAAATAACGAGTTGATATTAAGCCGTGAATACAATATTTCCTTTTCTCTAGCTAAGTTCTATTAATAAAATTGTAAATTTGTTTAGATGAAAAATATATATTTAAAAATACATTATTTTCTGTCCAGCTTTACGTTAAATAACTCAAATGTGTTTTAGGTATATGAATGTAAAATGATAAAAAAAGAGTTATCTTATTCTTTGTGTAAATTGTAAATTTTAAGAAAATACAAAGTGTAATCTGAAAACCTAATATTTGGTGTTTCATTAGTGATAAATAATTAAATTTTTTTGAAGAAGGTTAGTTTTAAGAATTTATTATTTTTTTTTTTTTTTTTGAACAAAAGTGCATTAATAGTTCTGAGCTAATTTTTTACATTTACATTTGTACAATTACGGAAATTCAAACCGTGAATTTGAAATATATTTAGATAAATTGAATATTTACGCGACGTCGTCTTTAATACAATAAATCTAAATAAATAAAAATGTAAATGTTGTTTGTTCAAAATCTTAAATTTCCCAAAGTTCTTCACCGATTGCTTCGAAACTTTTACACAACGTTGCATTCGAATATGCGCGTCTTTTTATATACTTAAGATGTCACACCTGTGACAGGTAAAAACCGATTTGTTTTTTTTAAAAACAGCGCTATCTGTTGGACGTTAAAGCAACACACACTATACTAAATACTTCACGATTCCATTTGATTGGTTCCGATATGTGTGTCCGCTATAGACTAAAAAAACTCCTGGACCGATTTACGCGCGGGGTAAAAGGGAAAAGGGAAAGTGGGAAAATAGAAATAGGGAAAAATCGAAAAAGGGTAAACGGGAAGAAGAGGAAAATGTTAAAAAAAAAGAGGAAAACGGGGAAAATGAAAAACGTGAAAAGGAAATGGAAAATGAAAGGAGAAAAAAGAAAAAGGTAAAGGGGGAAGAGAAGGGGAAACGGAAATAAGGGAAAGAAAAATGGAGTAAGGAAAATAGAATGGGGAAATGGAAAGGTGAAATTGGAATATGGGAAAAGCAAAATGGAGAAAAGGAATGGAAAAAAGAGAAAGGGTAAAAGGAAAAGGTTAAATTTTGTGAAAATCCGTAATGTTCATTTTGTTAATGTTTTCTCAAACTTTCAATTGTATTCAATTAATTATGTATATTTATACTCAAATCTACCAATAGGGATGCATTGCCAGGTCTGCTAGTATTGTAAAAAGATTTACAAATGATTAAGTATTAAGACTGATAACTACAATATTATACGTCATATTGAGAAATGAATGTATCCACAATCAACCGGTAGGCTCAAATGGTTCTTAAACTATGAAAATCTTCTCACTACAGCTCATAAACCAATTATTATAAATCATATTATATTATATTAAACCGTAAACCAACCGTAAGCCATTAAACCATATTATCCATATTATATACCAAATATTAGCGTTTTAGCACCAATTTTATTCTGTTTTACTTTTCTGATTTACTAGTTACAGAAAAAATTATTTCAACGATATTGATATAAACAATACAAATATAAATTTGTCACTTAGTATAGCTTCAAAATGTTTACAAGTATATCTGAATTTAATTCCAGCCTGACGAAAGAAATGATGAATGAAGAAAAATAATAACAAAAGAACTTAGGTTAATTTAAACTTAGAAAAACCTATCAACCTGTACTTTTTAACAACTATAAGCTTTCCTTACCAGATTCGCGAATATTTGGAAATATATTTTTGACAACTAGGATAACTAAAAAAAAACTCATATACGAACAAAGAATTTAAAAAACGCTTGGATTTTGTAATCTCAAAATGAATTATTTTCATTTATTTTATTCAGACTTCGTTAAAATTCATCTGAATAATAATGTTTACTTTCCGAGTTTTCATATTTACTAAAGTTTAAAAAGTTTACAACATTTTAAACTCTCAAGGATAAATTCGTTTGAGGTAAATAGTAAAAATTACATAAATAATCCTCTTAAAATCTTTATAAATACTACTTTTTTTAATATATATATATCTTTATTTTTAATAAAAATGAACCATAATATTCTTTTTCTAAGTAGGTAAATGTTTTGTTATTATTTTCCATTACTACAACCAAAAACCTAACTTGATGTAACTAAGCCTCGGTTTAAGGCTCAAAATGAATTAGATGGAAGTTGAAGGGGAAAGCAGTAGTACGAAAGGGGAGCTGAAATGGTACTGTTCCTGCTATATAAGATGTAATGTAGAATTAGGAGCATCATTTCCGTTACGTGGGCGTAAAACACATTATGGATTAAAGGGGTTAGAAACCTCTGTTTTAACGGGGTTAAATTATCATTAAATGTATACGTGTTCTTCTATATCGTTTGAACAAATCTCTGCAAGTATTTTTGGATATACAGATATAAACTTTTAAGTTAAAAATTATATTTGAAGATAACATTTTTGTTTTCTGAAAAAAAAAATTATTAGTTTTATGAAAAAAACATTATTTACACTCGGTTCATTTTGTAATGTTTACATCCGCTCTTAAAATATAAACGTAAATAATTTTAAAGTTATGATGAAAGTTGTTATTGTAAACTCGTTCAAATTTTATTCTTTTTGGAAAAAAGGAACTCTTATTTTGAGCATTTTTATTCTTCTTTCCAATTACCTTAAATTAGTGTATGTTTATTTATATCGCATCGTTCTAGGAGGAATTCGAATCTTTATCTGACATACAGTCAGATAGTCAATAGCCTTATTATAAAGTCAACGAACGAGAAACAGAGTACTTAAACTGGACCAAAGATTCCTCACCTCTCCCAACCACAAAACTCATAAACACCCCTTGTAATTACATTACCGGATGTAAATTATAAATTACCAAATTAATTGTAAATTATACCAAACATGTAAACTTAAATCTAATTAAAATTGATTTCAATATTCCAGCACCGCCTTAGCAGGATTAAATCTACACATCTCTTAATCGAAAATGGGAAAAGAAAATCTAAAGAATAAAAACGTCGGTAAGAAAGAGTGATTGCTTTATCAAAGAACCACTACGCTAGTCAAATAACGTAACTCAAAGGAAGTTTTTCTCAGATGGCACCCATTCCACCGAGCCTTCTTATAAAGATCGGTGGGATATTAGGTATTTTATAATTAACGAACCAAACTTTATATCTGTCAGTATAATTAAAATTTTTCTTCAAATACATTATAATAATGTATTATTAATAATGTATTATCATTATAATAATGATACCATTATTTTTTTATGTTAAAATCAATAACGAAACTGTTAATTATAAAATCACCATGTTGATGTGAGAACATTAAAATTCAGTGAGAACAATGAGAAAATATAAATTGTTAGAAAATTAATAGGATATATTTTCAGATTTTTTTGGCATTAAAATATGAGTAAATTTTAAAAGAGTCAAAAAAGTTAATTTTTTATTAGTTGGTTTTCAGTTTTTTGACTAATCATTGTGGTAAAATCAAATTATATAGATAAGTTAAAAAAGAATATAAAATAAAATGTAACCACCTCAAGTTTTTTAATTATCAAATTAAATGAGTTGTTAAGATATTAATCAAACATATAAAAAAAATTTGCAGCTGAGATCCCGTAGCGTACGGTTGCGTCTCCTCTCGCTCCAAGTTATACTGCCGTGTTTGTTGCGTTTCTTTACTTGTTTTGTTTCGTTAGCGTTTGTTCGTTGTTATTTTAGTTGTGATTCGTTTCGTTTATGTTTGTTTCGTTTTATTTAGTTTACGTTCGGGTTAGTTTGCGTTTTTACCTACACTTGTTACGGGGTATTTATCCGTTGCTAAGAGCTCATTTATGATCTTTTTGTTTAGGTGGCAATATTTACCTTTAGACTTTTTTCATCTCGTGAGTTTCTTAATTAAGGTGTTTGCTTAATTAATTTTCTTCATTAATTATTTATTAGCGGAATTAATTTTGTTTGCTGTAATTAATTTTATTATTGAACTACGGCCAACTCCGAGCGGTCCAAAGATGTGTCGCCCAACTGATGGTATCGAGGAGATGACAATAGAAGAATTTCGGCGGGGGGACCAAGTACTCGGTACTAGTAAAGGGAAGAGGGCAGAAGAGGTGTCGGTTCGGCGGCAACGAAGAGTTGTAGATCTGCCGGTTTCGGTCGCAGTGGGTGCTCCAGGTAGGGCTCCTGATGACGATTTTCCGCCCCTTCCGATGAGGTCGGATGATGGTGTGGAGGGCAGTCAGCGTGTCTCAAAGGTATCAGGGAAACGAAGGTTACGTCGATTCCAACCGGCGGCCGAAGAAGTCTAAAACTGGTGGTGGCGGATCGTCCTCTGCCGATGAGACCTCTGATCTAGAGGGGTATGTATCAGAGTACGATTCCCACATGGATGGTAAGAAGGCGGGGAGTAAGGACATGAGCTTCTCTATTAGGAAGAGCTGCTTTGCCCATAACCTTGCCGGTTTTGTGTAGCAGTGTCAAGGAGTTACGTTCACTCTTTCAACAACATTGGAACACGAAGACTGAAATCAAACAATGTGCTGATCACATGGAGGGCAGTGTACGTATGCTGGAGATATTTAAGGACGTTTTGGATGAGGCTGAGGAGCCTCATTCAAATATTTAAGTCTCAGAGGAGTGGGTCTGTTCGGCCAAGTATGGTGGAGGAAGCGATTCAGACTTAATTTTTCATTTCGGATGTATCTACACAGACTCCAGATGGGAGCCTTAAGCGAGCAATGACCTTCGACGAGCGGTGGATGATGGTGTGATCTTGTCAGTTCATGTGCAGCTGGTTCCAGGAATTGCCCGGTTTATAAATCTGAAACGGCCATTCAGGAAGTTAAAACGCTTCAGAAGGTTAGTTATCCTGAAGCGAAGAAAATTGTTAGTCAACGAACACCTCGACAATCGACCACTTATGCTGAAGCAGCTGCTGCCCCTTCTTCATCCAAAATTAACGTGGAGCAGTTGCTTAATACATTGGCACCAAGCCTTGCAACAATGATAGAAAAAATCATTGATGCTAAGATAGAGTCGACTCATCGCACAGAACCATCTAAGCATGAGAAGGCTCAATCCCGCATTGACATCGTTGATAAAAGAAACGTACCAGCGCAGCATAAAAAACTAGCTAAACCTGCGATCATAACACCATCACTTGAAGTAGTAAATAAAAATCTTGATTTGTCTAGAAAAGAGGAAAAGATCACTCCGTCGTGTAGTTACAAGCCTAAGGAAATAGTGACAAGAAAATCCGAGTCTACCGAAATGGAGGTGCAAGTCACTATTCAGAAAGCACCAGACGTAGACGATATACAAACTGTAACAATGGGGCCTCCAAAAGCTCAAAGAACAGCTTCAGGTAGAGCATCTATTTCAGCTGGACCCAGCACTGCAGTAGAGATAGAATCCAGCTCATTAGCCGCGGAAAGTGCATCGCTTGCTAGTCTAGAGTCAATTGCAACGATGTTAACAGCACCAATGAAGCTTTCATCACCTGATGTAAGCCGGCGAACGTCATCGGCATCAGAAAGAGAAGACGATGCCACGTCCGAGGCCTCAGACACACTGTCATCGGAAGTTGAGGCCGTTCGCAGAATGGAAAAACGGTGCGAGAAAGGATGGCCGAAAGGAAAGCTTAGGAAGTAATTTGTTGGATCAGAAGTTATAGGAAAATGTAAATTTTGAACATTTTTTGATACATGAAAATGAATTATTGAACCTTTTTTATTTTTTTTTTTGAAGCGGGATGGGGCTAATGACCAAAGTAGTCGATGCCCCTAAAAACCGCAACAAAAACAATAAATAATAATAATAATAATATAGATGTTATTCATTATAACAAAAGATTTGTTCCTAATATTATAAATGCATCAAATTGTAATAGAATTAATGAAAGTAGATGTTTAGTTATAAAAAAGCAACATCGAATTATTTGAAAAAACTTTGCATGTTACTTAATTAAACTTTGCGTTCATCGGCATATAAGATCAAAAAATAAATTGGTTTTCTTCTAGTAGTTAAAGAGTAACCCGATAACATGGACAAAATTCATAAATGAGCAAACTTACTAATTTCCGGCATTGTACGGCATGTGAAACTATCTAATCTTATAAATAAAGCCGAAAGTTTATTTGTCTGTCTGTCTGTTTTGGCATCACGCGAGAAACAACCGACCGATTGCTTTGAAATTTACAGGAAACAGTCGTGTTACCCCAGGGAATGTATTAAACCATAAACCGAGGCCCTAGCTCCCTTGGAGGTGAAGTTGTGAATTGCAGTTAAAGATATTTATTAAAGAAATAACAAATTAATCCTTTTACTTGATTATTATATTTCTGTCACCATAGCAAAAGAAATAAGCTACGTTATTTTTGCTGCAACGTGCAACGGTATGCTTACTTTAGTTACCGTAGTTATTACTATACGTTTTTTGTAATTTGGTTTCTTTTTCAGGTTTCAAGCCTGAATTCTGTAATTGCTATTTATCAGTATTATTCTGACAACCATGAGGTAACAAATACTGCGTCGAACCGAGAGATCAAGCTCTCAGACTAAACGGAAACGGCAAGAAAAGCGTGTTCTGGGGGAAAGGCGAGCAAAAGGAGTTATTCGGGGATCCAGGGGACAGAAACCTATGGCTAGACGCGAAAGGTGAGTGAAGCGACTATGGGGGGAAAGGTAAGCGAAGCGACCTCTGCGCGGTAAGCCCTGGGTTCGACTGGGCCGACCTGAATCCCTGCTAGATGGTCGTGTGAACGAAGTGAGCACCGACTAGTTAAATTATATACCCGATCAGATTATTTGTCTAACTGTTACTCAATTATTTATTTTACAATTTTAAACTTCAATATTATTTGAAATACAGTTAGCTATTTTATGATATTGTAATTTATTTTTTGTTTAATAAAAGAATAAAAGAATTTCCAAATTCTTTATTAACTTAATTTTTTTTATTTATACTAAACTGTTTTATAATATAACTATTTTTTTGTACTTTCTTTACTTTACGTCAACTTTATTTCAAGCGTTTTCCACTTTTCTAACTTTTCAGTTGAAGGGATAGCAATATGTCACACAAAGAAAGCAGAGAAGCATTAAATATATAAAAAAAAATTATATTAACAAAAAAAAATTACATGAGAAAGATGTATGTAGATGAAGTATTTTACTTTGATAAAGCCTTTCTAAACCTCCAGTTGGTTCTCGTGCTTCTAGACGATGTATAATACTGACGGTGGTTTCTTCTATCATATTTTATGCTGTTCCTGCGTGGTTAGAGGCCCTTAAAAAGAAAAGGAATGTAGATAAAATATCATCGCTTCAAAGAAGTGCTGCGTTGAACATTGCGGCCGCATAACGCACGGTTTCGCGAAACGCTATTGAGGTCATCTCCGGGGTTTCCCCGGTGCGGCTGGGTACATCGATGTTCCGGCGGGTTTATATTGGTATGACTAAGACCAAGGCTAAGGGCTTACTTTTGGCCGAGTGGCAGGAATCCTGGAACAGCTCACCTACTGGTAGATGGACACGTAAATTAATTCCGAGAATAGAAGTATGGGTGCAGAGAGGACTGGGCGAGGTAAGTTTCTATATAACACAGCTCCTTTCTGGACATGGCGAGTTTGAAGCCTACCTGCATCGATTTGGTAGGAGAAGATCTCTTCTATGCAGGTACTGCGATCCTGAAGATACCGTTGAGCACATAATCTACCAATGCCAGCTGTGGGATGTGGTCAGACAAGATGTCGGGTTCAGCTGGCTTTCTCCGGAAGAAACAGTTTTATACATGTCGATAGGAAGAGCGGGATGGGACAAAGTAGTACACCTAGCAAGTATCCTGAAAACTAAAGCGAGAGAAGCTAGAGAATGGGAAAGAGTCTGATTTAGGACCAAGATCAGCAAGAGGACTGAAGATCACCGAGCAAGGAATCACAGTTGCATACAACAGACCTGAGGACAGGCGAAGAAAGTGACTTGAAGGTGAAGGAGCGAAGGACAGCCCCCTGTGGAGTCGTCGTGCGTTTGCACTTGTGCGAATGTGCGACGGTGATGAAGCACGGGGAATCTGGACCGCTGGAGTCTAAAGGGACCTCCTGGGCCCGAGCAATGCTTAAACTGCAGGACCGACCTCGGAGGAGGAGAAACGGTGAGATAGGAGTTTTAGTCAGTAGGCTACGGGTACACATAGGCTCTTAATAACATCTAGCCCATCCCGTGAATGTCAGGCACTCCCCCACTTATGGGGGGTGCCTAAATGGCATTTCTCAGACTCATCTATAAAAAAAAAACTCCAGTTGATACAATAGTGCCTTAGTTACAAATTTCAAGGGTCTATTACATCTGTTCATGTGTTTGTTAAGCAGTATTTTTATTATTAGCAATAAACATAACATTTTTAAAATTATTATTATCTGTGTTCGGTAAAAAATTTTAATGTTTTCTGTATTTTTTATTTAGAAATTTTTCAGATATTAATATGTTTACTGTTTGTAGTCCTTGTATTTTTTATCTGTTATTTCTTATAAATAATTAAATATATATATCCTTTATATATTTTTAGTATTTATTTTGGAAATGTTAAATACGTAAACAAGGACAAATTTGCAAGGATGAAAAAGTTGTTCGTACACAGTGAAGGTACAGATCTTATTAGGAATGTTATTAAAATATCTTGATGAAATGAAAACAAAGAGGCAGATTAAGTCATCCTACTTCAATACCGGTGTACAATATTTTCATCGACTGTTCAAATCTAAACCTTACTCTTTCCATAACCTGATACAGACAGCTGTTTTTTTCTTCTGTTCTTTTTAAACAATTAGTTTCTTAGATTTAAATTGTCCAAGTAATTTAAATAATACGTAATTGTTTTTCAACAAAAATTACATTGCCTACATAACGATTTGAAGATTACTTTTGTCACTTATTATTGCACTCTATGTAAGAATGTGTAACTTGATTTCATTCTGATAAAGCATTTTTTACGAAAAAAAAAAAATTATTTATACTTACTCCCACAATTCACGAAACCTTTTTTTTCAAATAGTTGACATTGGAAAACGTTATCTCATTTATTTGTGGTTGTTTCTTTCTTTTCTGTTTTTCTATCTGCCCAGTACCTCTTCGCTCTTTCTGTTATCTCTTTCCTTCTTTCTTTAGAAAGTTTAGCTCTGTTCTTGCGTTTTGGCGCTTCTTGGAACCTTTTATTTTCATTATTTTATATTCTCTTTAAAATTTCTCTTTCTGTTATAATTTGTTCATTTGTTTTAGGTCTTCTTGGACTAACCATTTTCTATAGTTGTTTTACTTTGAAAGAAATCAAAAATTTGTTTAGTCAATCTATAGTTATTCATTCTAAATAAATGGGAGTAAAATGCAATTTGTCGCTTCCTTATCGTGTCTGACAGTTTATTTAATTTTAGTATAAAGTCTGTTATTTGGAATTAATTTTACATGATTATTTTGAAATTTAGGACCTAAAATGTTTCTTAAAATTTTCCTTTATATTTTTTCTAGATTTTCCAGTAGATTTTTGTTGCACAGTCTTAAGGTTTCTATCGCATAGAGTGCTTCCGACTTTTATCACAGTTTTATAGTATCGAAATTTTGTTCCGTGATAGACTGTTTGTTATATATGTTTTTCATTAGCTGGAAAGCTAATTCCATTTCTTAACTCTAACCTTTAACGCTTTTTTATCAAAAGAGTTCCAACTGATCCATTCTCAGAGATATCTGAAATTATCCACATTCGCTATATTTTTTATTATTCATTCTAAGAAAATTCGGGCAATTTCTATCATTAGACATAATTTTTGTTTCCTCGAAAGCGGTTTTTAATCCCATTTTAGCATCTTGTTTTTTCTAGTTCTCTATGTTGTTGTGCAGCTTCTTTCCAGTTTTTAGCCAATAATTCCCTATCATCAACGAAAGATAAACAGTTAATCTTTAGTCCTTTAGTTCCCAGTCTTATTCTATTAGTTTTTTCTAAATTTTTGTTCCATTCTCTAATTACCTTTTTCAAGACCACAGTTAAAAAGCAGTACAGAAAGTCCATCTCCTTGTCTTACGCCGGCTTCAATGAAAAAAGGATCAGATAATTCTCCCAAAAATTTTATTTTAGAGTATGTGGTGTTAGTTATATGTTGCTTTGATTATGTTTGCGTTTTGTTATCTAAACTTTTTCTCGTTTAACCTCCAGGAACACCGTTTGGTATTGCTTCAGAGGATGAGATGAACGATTTGTAGCGTGTGTGAAAATGCCATACTCGACGGCGATTCGAACCCGGAACCTCCTGATGAAAGGCCGAGACGTTATCACTAGCGCCACGGAGGCCGGCGTTTTATCTAAATCTAATTCTGTTAATGTTAATTATCACGGTCATGCACGGCATTTTCGTACGCTAAAAAATAGTTTCATTCATTTCATCCTCTGATATAATAACTAACGGTGGTCCCGGGAGGTTAAAAAAAAATTCTGTTAATGTTGACAAAAGTGTTGTTCTCTCTACCGATCATATGTTTTTTTTTTAAATCAGTAAAAGTTATAACACATGTTCTGTTTTGATATTTACAATATTCCATAATATTTGAGATTAAGGATCTGCTTTGCACAATATTTATTTTTCTTAAATCCACCCTGATATTCACGCAGTTGGGGATCCAGTTGAGATTCAGCACGATTAAGAAGAACTTTAGATAGCATTTTGCATGTAATTTCCAAAAGCGAAATTCTCCTGTAGTTTTTTAAATCTGTTTTGAACCCTTTTTTATGAAGTGGAGAGATAAGTGCATTCTTCCTAACTTCGGGAATTTTTTCGTTATTCCATATTTCACTAAAAATTCTTTTAAATTGCTGCTATAATTGAACTTTCCCTAGAAGCTTTATTACTCTTAAGTTCTTTAATTAAGTTTTGAATTTCATCCAAATCCGGAGGTGTGGATTTTTCTTCGTTATGGTTGTTAATTTTGAAATTAAAAGTTTCTTTTGGTTTTTTCCATTCTCATCTTCCACCTGAAGACTTGATGGATTATATTTGGTTAATTTTAATTTAAATATTTAATAGAAGTTTTTATTTTTATTATAGTTTCGTTTATTTGATTAAAAGTTCTTTCTCGGGACACCTTATTTTAACCTTTGTAACATTTTTCTTTTTTCGTGTTAATAATACGTGTTTCTCTCCTTTACATTTTTTTGTAAACTATTATTTTTCTTATGGGCAGCTTTTTTTTCATATCTTCTTTTTTTTCCTGTTTAGCCTCCGGTAACTACCGTTAGATAATACTTCAGAGGATGAATGAGGATGATATGTATGAGTGTAAATGAAGTGTAGTCTTGTACAATCTCAGTTCGACCATACCTGAGATGTGTGGTTAATTGAAAACCAACCACCAAAGGACACCGGTATCCACGATCTAGTACTCAAGTCCGTGTAAAAATATCTGGCTTTACTAGGACTTGAACGCAGGAACTCTCGACTTCCAAATCAGCTGATTTGGGAAGACGCATTCACCACTAGACCAACCCGGTGGGTTATTTTTTCATATCTATGTTTCAAAAAATAAAAAAATAAAAATAAATAAATCTACAAATAAAAAAAAATTTAAAACCAACTTTACAGCCTAAAAAATTTAAAAATAGTTTTTAAATATTTCTTTAAAATTTTAAATTTTTTAAGTTGATTCAAATTTGTAGGTTAATACGTTTTTATAAGGTTTTTAATTGGGAGTTGGTTCTAGTAGAAAAAAGAAAAAAAAAGAAAGATTTTTAATAATGCTTTTGTATAAAAGAATATAACTATAAAATAATAAATATTATAATATTAAATCGAAAACTTTTCTATATTAAAAAATATGTTTTAATTGGTAACTCATTTATAAAAGGTTATCAAGAGTTATTCAATTAACTTTCATAACTGTTAACTCAATTTTATACACTGAATATTACACGATATATTGTACTCGTAAAGGCAAATTGTATTCAATTTTTTTTTTAAATTTGGAAAATAATTAAATTTAAACAGGGAATATCTTTTGGCTGGTAATTTTATATTACAAGAATAATTTAAAACACAGGATTAACACCTTAACAACTTTCCGTAGAAAAATATGGTTATATTTTGTCCTTTACTGGCAGGAAAGAAAAAAATTAATTTAATATTCAATACAGTGTACGTTATTCAAAAGAGGATTATATTCTCTGTAGATTTTTTATTCGTTTATCTACTAAATATATATATATATATATATATATATATATATATTACACGTTGAAAACTCACTACACTACAGTATGAGTATTCATAATTTGGAAATTGTGAATGCACATTTGTATTAAAAAATAATTTCTGTACCACAATATTTTCAAATGCTAGATGTTACTTAGTATACTGCGTAAATAAAAAGAGATTTTCCGCTCCCTTTTGATTTCCTACGGTAGGACTATAAAATCCGTGTTGCCACTATATTTTACTGTTACATCATTTATTCATATCGAGAAAAATTATTTTGTACCTCTAGAACTAGTATTAAAGAAAAGGAAACCCACTCATGTTGTTCGGGTATAAAATAAAATAAAAAACTTTTAATTATATATTATTTTAATTCTTTGTTTCATCCTTTTTTTTTTTGTACGAAGGACTCTATATGTATTTTCACTGCACTTAAAATATTTAAATAACTTTCAACTTTTGGAAATTAAGTTATATAACAAGTTTAATAAGTAAACTTCACTTTCACTCTTAGTAATTTTAATAACGTACCAACATTTTTTACCCCATTTTTATTTAATCTCTAGTTTCTCTTCATTTTCTACTTTCAGAAACATAATAAAAATAAATATTTTTAAAAATACTTAGTTAAAACTAAAATAAATTTTACAATTATTATTTAATAATATATCATTTAAAATTTTATATCTTCTTTAATTTTTCATTAAATAAGTATCAGCTTCCTACCTCCCCGTAGCAGCTTGGCCCGCATTATATGTTTACTTGCGTTTCTCGTAGCGTTCAATCTTTTTATTTCAAGTTTATTGGTTTAGTAACCGGAGTCAGGTGCAGCCATTCACACATACAATAACGGTGGCGTTGGCTGTGATGTTTGAGCCGTATAACTTCGTACCCCTTAAAAAAATCGGAATTAAAAAAAAAAATAACACAGAAAATGGTGTTTAATTATTTATCTGAAAAGTATTTGCAAGCCCAAATCTACTGAATATCTCTTTTATTACAGTCGGGATTGGGAAAATTTACAATCATTGTTCAAAGTCTTTTTTTACCTTTGTTTATCCTCTTCAAGGTCGAATTTCAAAAACGTAGAAAGTGGTTTATTGAGATGATGATTACACTCACCAAAAATAAGGTTGATTTATTCATTTGTTACCGAGATATTAAAAAAAAGTTTTCAAAAAAATTCAAAAATCAATTTTAACACTTCAAACTCGAACGAAACTAAAATTATCTAGAAATTGATTTTTAAATATTCATAATCAATCAATTGAAATCCAGCTCACACAGTGATAAACACTCAGAGTTCACAATTCATTAATTCAATTCATTACAGTTTGTGCTTCAACCGGCAAATTTCTTCTACTACATTATACTGTGTATATATATATATATATATATATATATATATATATATTAGAGATTTTTCGAGATAAAATATATCCATAAACCTTCTCAGTTATGCCAAGAAACATGGGAAAAATTTAGTTTCGCAGTAAGGTAATTTTTTGTTTATCCCGAACAAACTAAAACCCTCTTCTCTCTATATAATAGTATCGATATATAAGTAGTTAAAATAGCTGAAGTTAACAACTTAACTGAAATAAATTATAATATTTTTTTTAACTTTTAAAACAAATTAAAAATAATGTGTTCTATTTTATCTATTTATATAAGACAAAGTGTCCTGACTAACTTAACACATAGCTGAAACCGCTTAACCTAGTATGTGAATTTATGAGAGTACATTGATTTTATAATGTTCGTACCTAATAAGGAAGGATCTTTGGAAACTCCGTTTATAAGGGAGTGAAAAGGAGGGAAATTTTTATTCCATATCTTCGGAATTAAAGGTGTTACAGTCTTTCATTTTTTTAAATCTACACGTATTTTAGTATTTTTCAAAAATCTAATATTCATCAAAATATATGAAACCGAAGGTGATGAGGGGAAGTGAGGAACGTTGAAGGATGCTCGCGGTAAGAAACTAGACTAGAACTAATGAACAAGTGGAAATGGAGTAGGGAATTAGTTGATCAAGATGTCTGGACTATGAGATTGATTTGGGATATTAAGATGTAAATCGAGAACAAGCATGGCGAATTGACGTTTGACCTAACATACTTTATCTTTGGCCATGATTGTTTTCAAGGATACTTCTTAAAAACCAAGACGATTATCTCACTTAAGTGTAAATACTGCGAAATTAGTGACTCAGCTGATTACACGATATTTTGATTTATAGATAGGAGCAGTAAAAAAAAAAAGGAATATCAAGGAGGAATTGGCAATATTCACTTCAACAATGTGATATCTGTAATGTTCAAAATCTATTTTCTGTCCAAAAGGATAGGTAATATTATAAGGAAAAAATGGAACAGGAGCGAGACCAACAGATAGACCTTTTTTTAAAAAATCGTGCGGGGAAGAGCAGTTAGCGAGGATAGTTCACAGTGGCTTATACATCAAAGGAGATGGTCGATGTGGCATTATGATGTCCGCATGGGTTTGAGGCGTTATATCAGCACTGGACGAGAATTGACTCAACCCCTCGTTGGATATTATGATAATACCGTAAAGTGGGCTTGGCATTCCATGTTTTAGACGTGGAGGGTTTTTTTTTGGGTAAGCCGACAAGGGAGAGTCTCACATTACCATAAGTACCGAGTGATTCCCCTCCTCCACCGAAAAAAGTCGTAAAAACTGTTTTTTAGGCTTTTCTTTGAAAACAAAAGTCATATGTTTCACCATTTTTCAAAAATCCAATTTAGGGGACAAGGATGCGAAACAAAATTTTGTATTAAAATTCAACAATATGGAAAAAATAATACTTTTATTCTATGGGACCACTCTTATCCACTTTAGCCATCGTTTTATCGTTCAAATTCGATGGGAAATATTGTAACGTTTTCATTCAATTTACTTTTGTAAGTACGCGAGTTTTATTACTTGTTCGGTATTTTTCTGTTTGGTAATGGTTTCAGTGTTTGCGTAATTCCACATATGATTAAAAGTTGTAAATTTTTATAATCGCGTTCGAAAAAAAATTGTATTTGATACATTACATGCTGTGCCATCTATTGGCAAATTCATAATCGTAGGATAAAAGATAATTGGTAGTAAAATTTTGTATATACGATTAAAATGTTATTTTAGTTGATTAAATCATATCCCAAGATTCAATTATTAAATTCAATCGAATATTATTAAATTTATATATTTTAAGAAAATCATTAATATTCATAATTACGGTATGTAATTAGTTTTACGGTAAAAGTAACAAACATTATAACGCATTGTTACTGGATACATACACGAGACAGAAATATTTTCGAATACTCACGAATTAATTAATGTGAGTGAAAGAACCAGAAACCAAAATCCTTGGACAAGTAAAAAAACTAATTTACCCACTAAAACATCAATCTTGAAATTATGACCGAATTTTAACAAAAAACTAATTCTACGTACAAATATGAAATCCACTCGAGCGTAACCATAGGCAACAAAATATAATTCATATTCGTTTTTTAACGTTGTAATTGAAATTGTTTATTGATAAACTATAAAGTAATAAGGAAATATAGTTGAATTTAAGATAACAATTATTAAAATAATGGAGACGTCATTATTAAGAATTGAAAATAGAAATTGATACCGTAATAATAAAAGTAAAATTTTACGCCATTAAAGCAGAGAGAAAGGATCCGAGTGTAAACTAATAACGAAGTAGTTTTACATTAAGTAATTTTTCCCATATACATACATTATTGTATCAGGATTTATAAGCTCCTAATCAAAAACCATTTAGTATAACAACTTTAGTTAAAATTGTAATATCGGAAAGATTTCACGAGTAGGGTTATCAGAAGTTATTACCAATGGAGTAAAAGTATTCAGTTAATCGCATTTAGATATACACTTTTAAATTGAAAATTTAAATTTAAATTATTACCTAATAAATTATTTAAATTACTACCTACGTCAATAAATTTTGATGACTTCCTGTTATTTCAACAAAATTTCAAACAGATTATGTAAAGTATTAGTAACAATAACGTACTTAAACTCTGTATACAGAATGTTTCATTTTAATCTCCCCAGGCGATTTTCTCGTAAACTATGCACAATACAAAAAAATGATCTCAAAATAAAGGTTACTCAGATCGGAGAGAGACATCTCATGATGACCTTGGATTTGGCCTTATTTCAAGGTCAACAAGATTTTTCCCCAAATAGGATGATCTATTTTTGACCCCACCATAAATAAAGAAAAAAAAATACACTTGAATATGTGGCCACACATATTCAAATGAACTTGAAACTTTTTTTGAACGTCATATGGCTAACCATCAGAGATAATATTATATATAAATTTAAGAACAGTTTACCAAAATTCCATTTGACTTCCTTAAGCGCTTTCGGCTATATTTTCATCTTCAGGAGGAATTTATAATTTATAACTAAAATATATAAAATTAACATACTCAAATTAAATAAATAACTATTGATTGTCATTTTGAAATGTTAAAGTTACTACATCCGTTTTATGAGTAACAGAATTGTTTGAAATTATAGATTGTGGAATCAGTTTAGCCAACTAAATAATTGTTGTTTCTTATTTGCTTTTATAAAATGCCATCATCAAATTTCAGAATTTTTAATAATTTATGATTTTTATTATATATGTAGTATTTTTTGAGAATAAAACTATTATAAAAATTATTCAAGTAATCCAATACTCGAATGAATTTATTGAGATTATAATTACGCTTAGTATCCAAAATGTGTTTTGAAAAATTTGACCGGTCTTTGTATTTCTTTGCTATACAATTAATATATTCTTTAGCTCTAATTAAAAACGTACGATTGATGATACCGATATATCGTAATTCACAATCTTGATATTTTAGATAGTATACACCCTGTCCGAACATATTATATTTATTTCCAGTTTTTAAGGTTGTAGGTGGATCTTTATTATTCATATAATTTATGAATTTATTATTAGAGGTATATGCTGTCTAAATTAAATGATTTATATAATTTATTAAATCTTCTTTAGTTTAAATTATATTCTATTTTTACTTATTCGTTTTCTGAATTATTATGTTTTAATTTTTTTTTCTTACATATAATTTATGAATTTGAAGTATAACCTATTTATTGAATTTTCATATATCCATTCGATGTGGCAATGTATTTAATGTTATTTAATTCGTTATTTAGTTTTACATTATTATCTTTAAGATATTTGCGTATATACGAAAACGTAAAGAGATATTTATACAGGTGCTGGATTTTTTAAGCAGATATTTACAGTCACTGGTTTTTAATTCTAAGTTATACGAAGAGTTGCTATCTGGTACTATCTTGAATCAACAAATTATGTTAATAGGATACCGTATGTGATTAACTCCTAAACGAGATTTACGGCCGAATTACCTTCAAAAATGTTCTAAGGTCATATGTATGACCACATATTCCGATGTAAAATTTGAAAAAAATTGTGTTAACCTTGAAATAAGGTCAAGGTCAAATCCAAATTCACCATGAGGTTTTCCCCTCTAATTTGAAAAGGCAATTTTTGTGTATTGTGCGTAGTTTACGAGAAAATCGCCTGGAGCGATTAAAATGAAATACCATTATAAACATGTACGGTATTTGCAGCTGTAAATATTAAACATCTTTATTGAGATTATAAATTTTTATTGCCGATCGCCGTGGTGGAATGGTAATAACCCGGCCTTTCATTCGAAGATCCCGGGTTCGAATCTCGGTCAGGTACTGCATTTTTTATACGTTACAAAATTTCCATTTTCATATTCTAAAGCACAAGCTTCGTGCTTATATTGTGAATTAATCATCCAAAAAAGTGTGTGTGTGTGTGTGTGTGTGTGTGTGTCTAAATAGTTAAGATGGTAACTCTTGACATTATTAATTAAAATTATATTTCTATTTTTTAATAATTTATGAAATTTAATTTTATAAAGATTGAATTAAAATCATCGATCATCCAGAATCAATGATGATATCTTATAGTCTATATATATATATTTATATTATATATATGTGTATATTTAAATTTGCCGTTTAGTTAACATTGGAACGCTATAACGTGAAAAAAAACCGTAATTCCTTAATTTGATCTGTGTAATTTTATATTTCTACAGAATTACGCACAATAAATTATCCAGTAAGGCGTAAAAAGAAAAAATGGCAAATTTTGTTTCAACGAATCTTGATTGCAAACTGAATTAGTTTTAAATAGGTATAACAATTTGAACAGGATTGAAATCTCAGATGTATGTTATTATTCGCTTAAAATATTTAATAATGAACCACGTACTCTGAATAAAAATAAAACTCCACAAATTTTCTTTTAACTGATTTCTTTTTAATTCAATATACGAAAATGATATCTGAAGCAACTTCCTTTGAAAATTTTTATTTTCAATTCGAACGCGGAAAGGATATTCCACTTGGAAAAACGTGTATTTTATGGTTTATTTTTTCCTACTCTTTCAAACTGATATAAATTAACACCGAAAACGTAAATTATAGCAAGCGTAAAATCATAATTTGTATATGTAAACATATTTTGGCCTTGTGTAACAAATGTATACGAAATAGGAAAAATAAAATAAGTTTAAAATAACTATTTTCAAATTCATACAATTTTTATTAAGAATAAAGGGAATATAATAAAGAAATTTCTCCTTTTTACTTGTAGGAAGTAGCATATCCAATACGTAGACTTCATAAGAAAGTAATGGGTACTATGATTCGACTTCCGGATAATTTCGACGTATCTTCGCGTTTCACATCCCCCAGACCCCAAAACCACCGTCAGTTCGAAAATTTATATATATATATCTCACTTTCTTGTGGACACGGTAACTGCCGTAATTTTGTGTCAATCACTTTCAAATTGCTTCCTAAAAATAACTCGACCCAAGATCTCGGTCGAGTTCGTTAACGGCCAAAATCAAACCATGATTTGGTTTGAAATGGGGAGGCTTTTTCGAAAAAACAAAATATCGCTATAACCTTCTTATTAAGTAAAATATCGAATTCGTTTAAAGTTCCTACTATATTTTAGATAAGGACCTAAAACCTAGCTAAGTAAAGTATTTTGATATCACGAACTATTGGCCTAGGGCAAAGAAAAAATTGGTTTTCGAAGACAAAAAAAATCGTACGTCCCTTAATATCGAAACGGTTTAAAGTGATTGTTAGTCCTCTAAACATTACGTAAAACTTTTGTGTGAAACAAGTTTTGGTATGACCAACCGTTATGGCAAAGGATGAACAAAATTTTGCTGGAATTGTAAGAAGATGGGCTTGTCATGTGCTAAACATGTGAAACTCTTTTTCACATGCAACCGTTGCCGTATTGAGTAAATTTGAAGTTTTTATTAACTTTAAGGTGGAAATATTTTTTATTCCCTACTTTGCACCGGTGAAATCTACTTCTGCCCCTTCCGGCGTGCCGAAAGAGATTTTTTAATTTTAGATGCAAGGAAAAAAATAATAAATATTCTGCTTTTTTTTCAGTTTCCTTTAACGTATACAGTTAAATTCTGTTAATTTTCAGTATTCCACTACACCTCATTCTAAAATAAATGCTTTGTCTTTTCAGTTTTCCTCTTTCGTACATAATTTATTATCATACAACTAAATAAAATATATTTACAACTTTTTTTTTTAATTACTTAATCTATATTTATTATTAGTAAAGTTGTTTTCTTTATTAAGGGTTCTTTCTTCTATTTGAATGCTTTGTACGACTTGCTTTTATGATAATCCTTTGTAATTTTATTCTTTGACTTATACTGAACAATAATCTAAATGCAATTTAAATATGATAAAAGATCCTGCTGTGTAGACTATTCTTTATTTTCTATATGTATATATATATATATATATATATATATATATATAAAAAATTATCTGAATAGACTATTCTCAATTAAAGTGAAAAGAGGAAGACAAATACACTTCATGTGTACGAAAGAGTAAACAATTTAGAATTGAACTGGTATCAATTTTTTTCCACTTGCCATTAAATCGCATTTCTATTTAGAAATTAAACTTCTAATATATAAAGCAGAATTAAATTCAGTCCGGATGTAGGGGACACAACCTTAGGGATTGATCGCCTTAACTAATCTTGAATTACTGTAACGTTATTAGTCAGTATGATTAAGACCCTTTATCGGTAATACTACGTACTTAACGAACACAATATTGCACAATAATCTTAATCTACTAAACGACAAAAGACATCAAAATACATAAGTAATCAACCTCCTAAACAACAGCTAACATATTCATATGTTAAAACACAAAAATAATCGATTTACCGCATAGATGTATTTAAAAATAACCTTTTATCCGTAAATCGTTTTTAGGCAAGTAAATATTTGTTATTGTTTGATTAAAAGAAAATTGAAAAATATATCTAACCGGCTAAATCCTTAATAAATCAATCTGTTCATCAGATGAAAGTGTGTGACTTTTCTAGAGGTAAAAAGTATTCACATAAATAGTACATTATGCAACGAGCCTATAAAAATAGCCGATAACGCGAAGTAGGTTACCACCCTCACTAAGGATCTTCTCAATAGGTATTAATGGCAATTAAAGAGAATTCATACCATATTTTTTCTAAGGCTGAGAAAATATTGCGATTGATTTAAATCAACGACAGAATACATTGTTTACGAAAATTGTTTTTTTTTATTTAAAAAAAAATACATTAACAAGACATTTCTGTGTCAATAGGTTATTAGTCGTAATTTCTGTCTTTTCTTTAACACAGATCGGTGTAAAGACATTTCTTCCTCAAAATCCGACATAACGAATGAACAAAAGATTTAATAAAGGAAATTATTTACCTATTGATTTACTTTTAAATTAATCTCTGCTTGCTAACTACTATGTCCGATTAAAATTAAAATAAAAAAACAGTTGACACATTAAACAATACTCGCTTCTGATTGGTCAGTAGTAACAAATTATAGGTTTTTCATTGGTTGCACACCTTTTTTTTACCTCCGGGTTCAGTGTTAGTATTGCTTCAGAGGATGAGATGAATGATTTATAGTGTGTGTGAAAATGTCATACCTGACCGGGATTCGAACCCAGAACCTCCGGAAAAAAGGCTGAGACGCTACCACTCGCGCCACGGAACCCGGCTGATTGAACACCTGTATCATAATACAGGTGTTCAACCAGCCGGATTATGAGTCGATAAACTGGTCGTTTACGAGGGTCATAATGACCCTCATTATGATACAGGTTCCAGTCGCGTAATTCAAACTTTAAAATATATAATATAATTATAATTAGTATAGTTAAGTTAATTTTCATTGACTTCTAGTTAAATTTTAGTGAATTATTATTATAAAAAAATAATCCAAAGGGTGCCTCAAGGAAATGGGAAATTTTAGAAATTGCGTTGGTAGTCCAGGCTGATTGGTAGCACTGAATAATTATGAGACCTTTTACACCGTCCTCGAAACACCTTATGATGATTCATTAGAATGAAACACAACAAGCTTTGTCGTCAAAATATTAACAGTAATACTACAAAGTAATTCCTTAATAAACAATTTTTTTCCGCAATAGAGAATGTGAAATCAGGGTTAAAAGTTATTTAATCAGATTGACTATCATTGTATAGGACTTTTAATAATATTACACGTAAAAATTTTGTGATTTTTATGTGCCCAACACACGTACCACATGATAAAGTGCATTGACATATGATTATTATAAATGTTATAATTGTAGTTTACTATTTACTTGAGAAAATAAGTATCTAAAAAATAATGGATCTGATTTAAAAAGCAGAGGAAATATCAAGCCGTTAATTAAAATTTAAGTGTCTTAATTGTATTAATAGATAATGTTTTTTTTTTATGCTTACAAGCTCATATTTTTATACCAACATCACCTTATAAATTAAATATATATATATCTCTCTCTCTATATATATATATATATATATATATATATATATATATATATATATATATCATTGTGTGTGTGTGTGTGTATGTGAACTCGTATAGCTGTTAGTTCATTGAAATGATAGAGGAAAACAGTTGGCAACATTCTAGTCGACTGGGACAGCTGTTGTTTAAAAGCACGAATGGACGGATAGTCTAATCCAAATCTACCAGGAGAAAACTCATGTACGTAGATCCGAGTAGTCAAGGGACACAAAATATACGATGAACTCTGGCAGTGCTGTGTACATATATTAATAATTAGAATATTATACCTAGCAAAACCAGGAATTTTTCCGTATATATATATATATATATATATATATATACACACACAAACAAACATAAATATTTTATTTTGTTTTGTTTGTTATAAAAGATAACAAATATAATATAATACTGCCGTCTAAGGAATACTTATAAAAATGAATATGTAAATGATTTTAACTTTTATTCAATGGAGTAAATAAAAATAATAATCAAGAAAATTTAAGAAAATATTGATATTTTATCATCATAAATAGTTAATGATAAATATCAGATTGCATATCATTAAACAGCTAATAAATGAAATGAAAAATCTTGAAAAGTAATCTCATAAACAAATACCCAACCCGACTCCGAAATTTCGAAATATTTTTTATTTCGGAATTTTATTCCGAAATTTATCCACTTACATTAAACTATGTTATATGAGAAATCGGTATATATGCAGCTCCATAACTAACTGAAGAAACCGTTCCAGCAGTAACAGAAGGAAGAATAAAGGGTAAAGTAGGAAAGACCTTGGTAAGACTAGCAACATAAAATATAAAATTAATAAAAAATAAAATGGTTTTAATCTTAAATTAAAAAATCTGACTTCCCTGTGCGCCTGTTAAATTACATATCACATTTTTTTTAAATGAAAAGTACATAAAATTTTATTTCTTTACTAATTTCTGATATTTAATATTTATTCATATATATATATATATATATATATTTTTTTTTTTTTGTCTTCAGTCATTTGACTGGTTGCATGCAGCTCTCCAAGATTCCCTATCTAGTGCTAGTCGTTTCATTTCAGTATACCCTCTAAATCCTACATCCCTAACAATTTGTTTTACATATTCCAAACGTGGCCTGCCTATAGAATTTTTCCCTTCTACCTGTCCGTTCCAATATTAAAGCGACTATTCCAGGATGGCTTAGTATGTGGCCTATAAGTCTCTCTCTTCTTTTAACTATATTTTTCCAGATGCTTCTTTCTTCATGTATTTGCCGCAATACCTTTTCATTTGTCACTTTATCCACCCATCTGATTTTTAACATTTTCCTATAGCACCGCATTTCAAAAGCTTCTAATCTTTTCTTCTCAGATACTCCGATCGTCCAAGTTTCACTTCCATATAAAGCGACACTCAAAACATACACTTTCAAAAATCTTTTCCTGACATTTAAATTAATTTTTGATGTAAACAAATTATATTTCTTACTGAAGGCTCGTTTAGCTTGTGCTATTCGGCATTTTATATCGCTCCTGCTTCGTCCATCTTTAGTAATTCTACTTCCCAAATAACAAAATTCTTCTACCTCCATAATATTTTCTCCTCCTATTTTCACATTCAGTGGTCCATCTTTGTTAATTCTACTGCATTTCATTACTTTTGTTTTGTTCTTGTTTATTTTCACGCGATAGTTCTTGCGTAGGACTTCATCTATGCCGTTCATTGTTTCTTCTAAATCCTTTTTACTCTCGGCTAGAATTACTATATCATCAGCAAATCGTAGCATCTTTATCTTTTCACCTTGTACTGTTACTCCGAATCTAAATTGTTCTTTAACACCATTAACTGCTAGTTCCATGTAAAGATTAAAAAGAACATCCTTGTCGGACTCCCTTTCTTATTACGGCTTCTTTCTTATGTTCTTCAATTATTGCTGTTGCTGTTTGGTTCCTGTACATGTTAGCAATTGTTCTTCTATCTCTGTATTTGAACCCTAATTTTTTTAAAATGCTGAACATTTTATTCCAGTCTACGTTATCGAATGCCTTTTCTAGGTCTATAAACGCCAAGTATGTTGGTTTGTTTACTTTAATCTTCCTTCTACTATTAATCTGAGGCCTAAAATTGCTTCCCTTGTCCCTATACTTTTCCTGAAACCAAATTGGTCTTCTCCTAACACTTCCTCCACTCTGCTCTCAATTTTTCTGTATAGAATTCTAGTTAAGATTTTTGATGCATGACTAGTTAAACTAATCGTTCTGTATTCTTCACATTTATCTGCCCCTGCTTTCTTTGGTATCATTCTTTGGTAACTCCTTTTTTGAAGTCAGACGGAAATTCCCCTTTTTCATAAATATTACACACCAGTTTGTATAATCTATCAATCGCTTCCTCACCTGCACCGCGCAGTAATTCTACAGGTATTCCGTCTATTCCAGGAGCCTTTCTGCCATTTAAATCTTTTAATGCTCTCTTAAATTTAGATCTCAGTATTGTTTCTCCCATTTCATACTCCCTAACTTCCTCTTCTTCCTCTATAACACCATTTTCTAATTCATTTCCTCCGTATAACTCTTCAATATATTCCACCCATCTATCGACTTTACCTTTCGTATTATATATTGGTGTACCATCTTTGTTTAACACATTATTAGATTTTAATTTATGTACCCCAAAACTTTCCTTAACTTTCCTGTATGCTCCGTCTATTTTACCAATATTCATTTCTCTTTCCACTTCTGAACACTTTTCTTTAATCCACTTTTCTTTCGCCAGTTTGCACTTCCTGTTTATAGCATTTCTTAATTGCCGATAGTTCCTTTTACTTTCTTCATCACTAGCATTCTTATATTTTCTACGTTCATCCATCAGCTGCAATATATCGTCTGAAACCCAAGGTTTTCTACCGGTTCTCTTTATTCCACCTAAGTTTGCTTCTGCTGATTTAAAAATTTCCTTTTTAACATTCTCCCATTCTTCTTCTACATTTTCTATCTTATCTTTTTTTCTCAGACCTCTTGCGGTGTCCTCCTCAAAAATCTTCTTTACCTCCTCTTCCTCAAGCTTCTCTAAATTCCACCGATTCATCTGACATCTTTTCTTCAGGTTTGTAAACCCCAATCTACATTTCATTATCACCAAATTATGGTCGCTATCAATGTCTGCTCCAGGGTAAGTTTTGCAGTCAACGAGTTGATTACTAAATCTTTGCTTAACCATGATATGCAAGGTATGCAAGGTATCTGATACCTTGCAGTATCGCCTGGCTTTTTCCAAGTGTATATTTTTCTATTATGATTTTTAAATTGGGTCCCCTCTTTCATTCCTTTTGCCCAGCCCGTATTCACCCACTATATTTCCTTCCTTGCCTTTTCCAATGCTTGCATTCCAATCTCCAACTATTATTAAATTTTCATCTCCTTTTACGTGTTTAATTGCTTCATCAATCTCTTCGTATACACATTCTACCTCATCATCATCATGGGCGCTTGTAGGCATATAGACGTTAACAATCGTTGTCGGTTTAAGTTTTGATTTTATCCTTATTACAATGATTCTATCGCTATGCGTCTTGAAATATTCCACTCTCCTCATATATATATATATATATATATATATATATATATATTTTACTTCCTTCTACGAAGTAAAGGAAGTATTGTGATCGCAAAAATTTCTGTTTTCAGATTTCAACTGAAGTGTCCATTTTGAACATCCTTGAATCCATTTTGATTAGTTGGGGCGTGACGTCTATACGTACGTATGTATGTATCTCGCATAACTCAAAAACATTAGCTGTCGGATGTTGAAACTTTGGGTTTAGGACTGTTGAAACATCTAGTTGTGCACCTCCCCTTTTGACTGCAATCAAAAGTACCACAAGTGTTCAAAAAGCACAAAATCTCCCAAAAATTGAATTTTTACTTTTTCTTCACTGCAGAAAGTTCAAAATCCAAAAAAAAATTGGATTTGGACTTTTTCTTAACTGCAGTAATAAGCTCTCATTGAAAGCTTCTCTACGATATATTATAAGTGGTACTTATTTCCATTGGTTCCAGAGTTATAGCCAAATACAATTTCTTTTAATGAAATATTTCGAAATTAAAAGGGAAGGAATTATTTTTTTTAACTTTTTTTTTAATTTAATAGATTGATTTATTAATAATTATTATCCCGTGACTGTAAAAAAAACCTTCACAATAAATAATAATTCATTGCTAATAAGTAAGACGAAAATAATTCAGTGAAATAAAATTTTATGTACTTATAAAAATGAGTAAATGTAATTTAACAGGCATTACATACGTGTGTATGTAATACATATGGTGAAACATCTGATTATTTAATATTAATTGAAAATTAAGATTTAGAATAGTATTATTTTTGGATTTTCTAGTTTAATTTCTATTTAATTTTATTTAATTATTCAGGAATTTCTGTTTAATTTTATCTACATTAAGATTAACTACAGAGTGGCTGAAAGATAGACCATCAGAAGAACAACATATACACTGAAGCATACATGCCCGATCTTTAATAAATTACAAAAAATGCTTATCTTTTAGTTCATTTCTCCTCTGATATTGTCAAACAATATTCTCCATAATGTGGAGTTTATCATCATTTCGTTTGTTTGTTTTTTCTTTTGCCAATCATTTAATCGCTATTTGGTTTGATAGCCTACCCTAGGATAATACAGACGTTATCTCCCAATGGCGTCATGATTGCCCTGGCCACTGGATACATCTTAACCCTGATTTCACGAACAACATTATAGAAATAATCCTAGATCTATTTGATGCAAGGTACAACCGATCTAGAGGTTTAGCCTACCCTAGATAATATATACGTAATCTCCCGATGGCATCATGATTGAAGAAAATTATTTCTTCTATCAATCGAAAACATGACATGCTTGGTCAATCGCTTGCGTTTTTTCACATTTACTATTTACAATGCTGTCCCGGCTCTTTATTCTTCTCAGTTTTTTCTTCTTTATATAAATGCGTAAAACATGTAATTCAGTTAGTCTATCAACAGCTGATAGCTTCATTATAATTTATATATTCATTATTTCTATTGTTCAGTGCAGGTAATAACATTTAATTTTATGATAAATAATTTACATTATTACTATGAATAAGGAAAACTCAATAATTTAAAGAGTCTATAAAGGCTTCCATAGCAAGGATTAGTACATTAGTTGATAAGTTTGATCCACTATTTCATGATAGTCATTCTTTGCATATAAAATTACGTAACGTTTTAGACTTACAAGGCTAGAATGATTCTATTCAATTTAAGCTCGAAATAAATGTTCATGATGCCCTAGCATTGGATCTAGAACAGATCGAAGAAAACTTATGAAACAGAGAGTGTAAATTATGATACTTAATGAATCATAATAAAAAAAAAAAAAATCTAATGAAAACATTTTAAATAAACGAATTAGTCAAATACAATTAAACCCAATTAGATTACTTTTTTCACGGTAACATTTTGAGTGGTTACCTTTTTTATAACATATTCATTGATCTAATACACAAAAAGCTGATTTATCAGATCTACAAAAACTTCATTGTTTGCATTCTTCTCTGAAAGATGAACCGTTGGCGATCATTAAAAATGTTGTTTCTATTACCAATGAGAATTTTCTAATTAACAAGATATGGTAATAAATATTTTTATCGCATTTCCCAATACTGATTACATTTTAAGATTAGATTACATTAAAGAAGAATCCCTAGATATTCCATCTAATTCATCTAAAAATTAAATTTCCTCACATGTACATTCTCTTGAAGCAATGCTTCCCGTTAATACATAACGAATTTATCGTAGTCTTATCTTTTTCATCAAAAGTTAATCGTAATACTTCAAGATCATGAAAGGAGAAATTATCAAATCAAAGGTTCCCGACATTCAAAGATTTCATAGAATTTCTTAACACAAGAAGACAACTTCTTGAAAATATTAAAGTAGATACATCGAATAAGAAAACAGTTAAAGGAAACTATGTCAACACAAAGGGCTACAATAGTTCAGCAAATACTTTCACCAAATATTCACACCTTCAATACAAATGAGCAGTATAAAGGACATAATGATAGTTATTATTCTTACTTTAATTATAATCAATATTCATTCTGTAATTCAAACAATTACTTATAGCAATGTAAAGAAATTTTAAGCTTGTCCAATAATGATTATAAAAACTTTTTTCGAAAATAACTATTGTTGTCTTAACTGTTTGTGAAAAGGCCATTCTATTAATCAATGCTAATGTAAAGTTTGCCAAAGAAACATAATACACTTAATAATAAATTAGTATAACTCTGAAATTAAAACATATTTTTCATTTAAGAATCATTCAAATGAAAATAAAATTTTATCAACAGCTGTATGTAAAATACCATTGATATACATGGTAATACACATTTTTGTAGAATATTATTGGGTTCTGGTAGTAAAGGAATTTCTGAACGTATAGTTTTGCCCGAATCCTAGAAATCTGTTGTAAAGAATGATCTTCCTATTGTGGGAATAAACAATTCATTGTCACAATCAGAATATAGTGTCAAAATAACATTCCAGATATAGGAACTTTACTTTCAGGGTTCATTGTGCTGTCTTAACGGACATTACTAAGAGCTTTCCTGTATTCTGGTAGATCCCAATTTTAATTACCAAATACCATTGATATCCTGATAGGAGCTCAATATTACTTATCCTGCCAGGTAAATTCATTGGAAATTATAGATATCCCATTGTTCAAGAAATTAAATTAGGGTATATAATCGCCTTCCTACTACCGTTAAAGGCAATAAGACTTGCTCGCAATAAGAATAAAAATCACTCAACTGTACTTGAGCAGTTCTGGAAAACACAGGAGATTACCACTTGTACATTAGCTAATGAACGTTCTAAGTGCGAAGAACATTTCCAGTCGAACGATCAGGGTAGATTTGTTGTAAAGTTACCACGCATGATATGATAACATTCGCAAATATGATAACATTCGATTAGACGATTCCTTTGTTAGCGCTAAGAACAGACTTTTACAAAGGAAATTTATAAACAATGCTAAACAAAATGGAATATTCCAATTTCATACAGGAATATTTGAATTTAGGTCATATGAGACTACTCAATTCTGAGAAGTATAATTCTGAGTAGGATAATAGCGATGTGCATGTACTGCGCATGTACCACCCACGTGCATGTACTGCGAACAGGACGATGATTCTGAGCATACGTTTTTATCCAATAAATGGATAAGACTAAGACACGACGCGGGTATTCATGGAAAAACGCCGAAGGAGACCGTGGATTTCATGCTCAGCAGGTCGCTGATTATATAAAGACAGTACTAAAACAGAAGAATGAAGATGAAAGAAGTATGGGTTTCTAGTATGTTAGGTTGGGTGGACAGCCTCAGCGATGAGAGCCAGCATGCTTAGGTGTGCTGGTTTCAATCATCCGCTGAGGACTCCTTGGGGTGTGCTGTAGGGACAAGAAAGTATTATAAAAGATCCGAGGGTCACATCACGACTTGTAGGTATGATGTGGTTCCATAGAGGACATAATAGAGAAGAAAAAATCTGAAAAGAGCCACCGGTAGGCCTGACCTGCCATGCCGGTATATAGCCGGTAGGCGGGGAGGGCCTATTAGAGTAATGGACACTCCCCTGGGTGGCGTAATACCATCAAGTCGGTCCGGCCCAGGGGAGTAGAGAAAAAAAAGAAGAAAAAAAAGAAGGATAATAGCAAGTCCTATTACTTAGATTACTATATTACTTAGATTTAGGATTCATAATTATGTCATCATTTCAGATATAACAAAAATTTATCGTCAAGTTTTAGTTAACCTACGATTCCAACTTATAACGCATATTATGGCGTGATTCGCCAGATCACGAAATAAAACTTTTCGCATTACGAACAGTTATATAAGGAACCGCTTGTGCGTCATATTTAGCCACTAGATATTTATTCAAATAGGTAATGAAAATGAACATGATGTACACTAGTATTTAACACTATTTTCGTTATAAACTTTAATTCGATGACCTTATTACAGTTTCAGATAATCTAAACGAAATTATTCAATTAAAAAATATCTCCACATTACTACTGCAACGTTATTGTTTCCCATTACATAAATGGTTTTCAAATCATTTTATTTTCTTCCTTGATGACGATTCTTTCATTTCTACAAATGAAAAGCAGAGTTTATGTACTTTGGGAATTCAATGGAATAATTCTACTGCTAAATTTCATTTTCAAACTACTCATTCTAATAGCTTTAATTAGTACAATAAGAGTAGTATTTTAGCTATTATAGCAAGCATATTAGATCTTTTAGGTCTCATCGGTTATTTTCTTATAAATGTTTCATAAAAGTACCACCCCAACTTAAAATAGGTTAGAATAACACACTACCCAGTAAAGTATTCATGCACTGGCTCAAATTATATATTCAGTTACACTTAACTGAATCAATTACGATAGATCTATCTATAAAACCTAATATTAATGGTGAAATCAAATCAATTCAAATTTATAGATTTTCTGATGCTTCCATAAAGGATTATGGTTGCTGCATTCATATACGAACTGTATTTGCCAATCATATAATAACATCTAATCTATTTTGTTCTAAATCCAAGCTTGGTTCCTTAAAACAAATTACATTACCCAAGCTTGAGTTACTACTCCCAGGCTCATGGGTATCTATTGTTGTAATTGCTTATACAAAGAGATTTTCATCCTTACTCCGCACTTTTATTTTTCGTTTTAGATTTATATGTTATCTTTGAACTAGTCCATCTAAACGAATTTCTGGTCATTTGACTACACAAGAGCTAAACCAGACTCTTATCTTCATTTTACTACAATGAATCCATGAAATTTAATGAGGTAAATCGCATTAAAAATAATCAAATTATTATTAAACAAAGTAAACTTATTTCTCTAGATCCATTTCTAGACGGTTCATGGTTACTACGAGTAGGTGGCAGAATACCATTCTCTTTTACACTATCAAGTATAATATCCTATCATCCCTCACCCAAATGCAAATATAAAAAAACTAATAATCAATGCCGAACATTTATGTCTGCTACATGCTGATGTTCGATTAATCCCATCTTTCATTATGACAAAAATATTGGATTTTAAAATCAAGAATATAATTTCTTCATTGATTTGTAAGTGTTTAACGGTTTTTTGATTCAATGAAAAGCCCAAACGTTAATAGTTTTGTCAGCTACCATTCTTTACAGTAAATCCTTCACGATCATTTTCCGCTCGAGCAGTAGATTATGGCGTTCCAGTTATATTACGTCATGGCAGGAAGAAATCCAAATCTTTTAGTAATACATACATTGCTCTGTTCATATGTCTTGCTACCAAAGCTGTACATTTAGAATTGGTTTCAGATTTAACTTTACAATCATTCATTGCAACACTAAAAGATTCATATCACGTAGGGGAATCCTTACTCAAATCGACTCGGATAACGGTTCTAACTTCCGTTGTGCAACATTTTACACGATTTATACTAACTACTCAAGTCAAATGAATTCAAATTAGACGTTACAACATTTACAACAAAACAAGAAATCAATTTGTCTTTCATTTCTCCACTGCTTCTACGCATTTTGGTGATTTATGGGAGAGCACGATTAAAAGTGTCAAATTTCATTTACGCCGAGTAAGTGGATAGACGATTCTCAAATTTTAAGAGTTGTATAAGATTTTAACTCAAATTGAATCAAGCCTTAACTCACGCCCCATCTTCTCTGTATCTACAGATCATAGAGAGCCGAAACCTTTATCTCCAGGACATTTTCGTATTGGTTACCCACTTACTTCCTTGCCTGAACCTAATTATCAAAAAATTAAAAATTAATCGCTTATGTCGTTGGCAATTACTTAAAAAATTAATTCATTCAATTTGGAAACGATGGTCCAAGGATTTTCTCCATTACTTACAACAACGTAATAAGTGGCAATATCAATCACGTAATCTCTCAGTAAGAGACTTGTTACTAATTACCGACGAATTTTCCGCACCCATGTATTGTAAATACCAAACATGGAGTAATTCTACAAACTTAACCGTGCTCTGATAATTTAATTAAAATGGTTGATACAAATACATTTAACAGTGAGATATGTAGACATGTACATAAATTATGTTTCTTACCATTATCCAATGATTGAATTATTAGTTTCATATTTATTGTTATTATAATTGCGTTTATTCATATATTATATATTTCATGTTATGACATGTAACATTGTTTAATATTTATATAGCTTTCATTATTGTAGATCATATTTCATTTAATATTACAAAAAAAATCATTCTGATTTTTGGTGGGCAGTATGATCAGTCTCATGTATTTTAACGGAATTCGTTAGTACTTCGCCGGTAACAGGCGAGGAAGTTAACCCTTTGCAGTTCTAAACATGACCTAACCAAACAGTGAAGTGAAAATGGGGGAAAAAATCGTATGAAGTGACTATCTACAAAAATTATTGGTCGTGAAATTCAGTTTGTATGTTCTAAGGCAACACATTTAAATAATAAATTCAATCTTATTACTATATTACTGATAACAATCAGTAATCCATAAAAAAATAAAGGAATAATCTAACAAAACGCCGTGTTATCCAAAAATATTAAAATGAAATTGTAAACCGTACGGGTAAGAGTCTCGCAGATATCATTTCTTCCAGCCGAACAGAGAACTGTAATCTACACTACTGGTGGATGGGAAGGCCAGCATCTCCTGCAACGCAAGACGAAAACTAACTAGAGAGCGTAGGGGTGAAGGACAGATCTCTGCAGAGCCATCACTCGTCTGTACGTGAGCGGATGGGTGCTGCTGATGAGGCACGGGGTCTGTTGATTCCCTAAGCTCAAAAGTCGTCCACGAAGTTGAGCTGTGCTTGATTGCTGATCTGGCCTCGGGTGGGGGAGATACGGTGAAATAGGAGTTTTAGTCTGTAAGGTACGGGCATACATAAGTTCGGACACTCCCCCACTTTGTGAAAGGTACGTAAATGGTATTTCTCCACAACACTGTAAAAAAAATATCATTTCTTCCAGTAAAAAAACAAAAACATCTGTAATATAAATAAAACTATTTTTACAAAACAATGCTGATATCAAAAAAGGTAAGACACTACATGTCTATTATCAAAATGTTATTAATTTAGAATTGTATTTAAAAAAAAAATACACGTTAAATATATGTAATAGACAACAGATATGCAATAATAGATAACAAACAATGTTTAAGTGTTCCATATAATAAGAAAAAAAATAATAAAAATTTGTTACAAAACTTACCGGCCCGATTTCATTTATTGAACAACGAATAATCATAAAAATTGAATTAATTCTGTAAATGTGATATGTGTTACATATAAATTAAATCGGGCCGATAAGATTTTTGTAACAAATTATTTTATTATTTCTTATCTATTTTCTTGAGCAGAAGAAATGATAATTGGAAGACCCTTACCATACAGTATACAATTTTATTGGATTTCATATTTACAATTTACCATCCTGTATTGTCTCTTTCTTCTCAGTTTTGTCTTTATATAAGTGCATACAACGTGTAATTCAGTTAGTTTATTAACAGCTAACAGGATTACTTGTAATTTTTATATTCATTATTTCTATTAAGTACACTTAACACGTACAATACAGAAGTATTTATTCATAGTTTCATTCATAAATACATTATTATTCAACAATGCGATATAAAATATAACATATATAAAAAACACATTATTTGTGTGTTTTATTTAATTATTGTAAGTGAATCGTTTTGTTATATTAAGTTGCAATAAGACAACATTGACAATTTATTGATCTTGGAATAGATTCCCTAGTTTTATATATTATTTAATATATTTTTTAAGAACAGTATAAATGTAATTGCAAACAATTATAGATTACAATATGCATAATTATTATTATTTGAGGTGTTATTTACAGGTTATATTTAATATGAGTTTATTAATTACTTCATTATATGTATGATTACATGTGTATGATTAATACTAAATCACAAATGAATATAAATACTATTTCAACTAATTATAGATATTAACAATTAGTTATTATGTTTTATTCAATTTACACAATTAAACTTCATTGCAATTCTGCTAAACGCTACATTATAGATTGTATCGTGTATTTATTCACAATTATATGATTCTTTTATTTGTATTCATGTATGTAATTTAATATAATTGCAATTCAATGTTTAGTCATATTATTGTTTGTAGTAGTTACTTTTACAACGTTAAACCAAAGAAAATCAGATTTTTTGTCGGGCAGTTGTAGTAAGATTCATACTTCCTTTCCTCCTTTTTATTTGTAAAAATAAAATACAGCTATAACTGTCTAGTTCTTTTTAACTCATTGTAAATTAATGGAATTTGTCCATATTCAGTTGGCTCTGCCACAGCTGATATTTTATATGAATATTATAACAATGTATCTAATTCTCTATTGTCATTATAATTCTAATCCTCAGAGACTCAACATGTTCATTCCATTAATGAAAAATTTATTTACAACGATGAAAAAAAGAAAGATTACAATAAAATAATTTGGAAATTCGAACCTTCTAAATAATTGCTTAATAATTTGGAAACTAAAGAAGGCTTTACTAAGAATAATAGTCGTCTTATGAGTCGTATTTATTTATTTTTTATTTTTAAATACGAATCATAAGTCTTTCTTGTTTACAGTACTTTTTGTTTTATCACTTTTGATTTTAATCTCCAATGTTTCGATTTTTTTAAATTACAGTACCGCTGTGCAAGTCCCGATGGGTGATTGGTGCAATATATTATATAAGCACAAAACTTAAC